>NC_080196.1:41457500-42082500 GCF_030028045.1 Hippopotamus amphibius kiboko | reverse complement strand
GCACACAGTAGCCCCGCTCCTGCTTGTGGGGCGAGTTAACAAGTATTGGCCCCCTCATATGCTTTCCCTTCTCACCAATTTCAGGACTTTTTAGCATTCTCGCCCCAATAGGAGCTGAGTCCTTCAGAATTTGCCTGTAACCTCCCCAGCAAGGATGGGCTGGTGGTGGATAGCCTTCAGTGGAGAAGTGAAACTGCCTGTGGGCCTGGCAGAACAGGGGATGTACCGGGGTGGGAGTTGGCTGATTTGCGGGGAGTCCTCCCTGGGGAAGCAGGTGGGGGTGATGGGGGAGGAGTGGGTGAATCAGATAGGAGGTGGGCTGCTTGGTTTGGTTTTAGATTTTTCTTAAAGAAAAAAAAAAAGCTTTTTTTTGGTTGTTGTTTCTTTATTGCCAAAGTAATATGTGCCTGTGTGGAAAATCTAGAGTGTACAGGAAAGCCAAATTAGAAAAAACTATTACCCGATTGTGGGCACTTTGTGGCCGGTTTCTAGCCAGGGACCTGTGGACTGGGGTGGGGGGAGGTGGGGACTGGGGTCTGCTGGGGCAGGTGAGGGTCCCAGGACTGGGACTCATGCAGGTAGGGGAGTGGTCCCCAGGCTTGTGCACAGCAGTGGGAGGAAGCGGGACGGGTGGAAGGAGAAGTGGAGCTCTGGGAATTCGCTGGTGCTCCAGTGGTTAGGACGCTGCGCTTCCACTGCTGGGGACACAGGTTTGATCCCTGGTCAGGGAACTAAGATCCCACATAGCATGTGGTGTGGCCAAAATAAATAAATAAATAGATTTTTAAAAAAGTGATGCAATCCCAGCAGGCACCCCCCAGGGCGCTCTGGAACTGGAGGGGCCCTTCAGAGTTGCTTTGGAATGGTTGGGCCTTAGGACCTCAGCTTCCTTCTGGCACTGGGTGTGGCCCAGGGCGTGCCCTTAGGCAGGTGGCTCTGCAGCAGCTTCCATCCCTGAAGGGGCTGCCAGCTGAGGGTCCTATGCTGACCACACCCCCAACAGAAAGGATGCGTGTGAGGGTGGGAGATGAGCCAGAGGAAGAAGACCAGCAGGAACCTGGTCCCACGTGGCTCTGGGGAGACAGGAACTCAAATGTCAGGGAAGTTCATGGGGCATCTCTGGGTGGGGAGCCTGTCTGTGGGGGTGGGGGGATGCCTGTGGAGACCTTGAGTTTGGGTGTAGGGGGTAGTAGGATGCCTAAAGACTGAGAGGGCAGAGGGGGCCTCGGCTCCTATTTAAAAATTACTTGGGACTTCCCTGGTGGTCCAGTGGTTAAAACTCTGAGTTTCCAATGCAGGGGGCTTGGGTTAGATCCCTGGTTGGGGAACTAAGATCCCATATGCCACATGGCATGGCCAAAAAAATAAACAAAAAAATAAAAAAAATTACTTGATATTTAAATACTGGGTGGGGGCTGTGGTCGGTTTGCTAGATAAACTCAGTTAAATGTGACTTTCAGATAACCAAAAAATTTGGTGGTTTTTTTTTTGTTGTTGTTGTTGTTTTTGCATAAGTATGTCCCAAATAGTGCATGGGACATAGTTGTACTAAAATTTTTAAAATTACTTATTTATTTGGCTACACTGGGTCTTAGTTGCGGCATGCAGGATCTCGTTCCCCGACTAGGAATCAAACCCGGGCCTCCTGCATTGGGAGAGCAGAGTCCCAACCGCGTTGTTTATCTAAAAGTCTGACTTAACTGAGTGTCCTGTATTTTCATTTGCTAAACTGACTACCCTGGACTGGACTGGGAGGCTGCGGGTAGGGGGGAGAGAGAGGGAGGGAGCCAGGGCTCCTAATCGGCTCTCCTTTTGTATTGGGGGTGGGGCAGTGGATACTCGTTTGAAGTTGTCAGTTTAAAGAAATTAACATGTCCATTTTTAGAAATGAATGAGGTTGAAAAAATTTTGCATCTGTAAACATTTGCACCTATAACATTTTGCATTTGTTTCTGTTCACTGTCTAGAGAGTAACTCCCCATTTGTGGATTTTGGCTCCCCAGTGCTGCTCAGAAATAATAAAATGATCCATCCCATTATTTATTCAGGAGGGACAAAAGGAGATTTGATGACCAAGGGTGGGGTCACTAAATAAGGCTAATCCATTCAAGAAATAAAAGTCATCATCATAACAAAGCTCTTAGGTGACGGGGGGGGGGGGGGGGGGGGAGGGGGGAGGGGTATGGAAACTGGAAGTCTTCTGTCAGCCGCAGCTGGGAGGATAGGTCAGCACAACATCTTTGGCAACAGCCGCCAAAGTTTTAACCTGGTAGGTCCGTGTCCTGGGGTTTCTCCTACAGGCGTCGCCTTAGTAGGATACAGAGAGCTGGGTGGAATGGTCCATGTGGCAAAGCTAAACATCCATCAGGAGGGCTGGTGACATAATTAGGACCTCGCGAGATACAGTGATTTTAGGCAGGTGTTCATTTTTCATTTGGTCAGTGAATGTGGACTGAATGTCTCCTGTGTGCCGGGCACTGTTTTAGGTGCTGGGGACCCAGAGAAAAGAATGGGGCAGAGCTTAATACCAGAGTGGAAAGATGGTCAGATTGTATTGGCAAGTCAAAGCAAGTGGCTGTGTAGAACAATGTGTGTAGCAGGATCCCATTTACAAAATATACATATATATGTTGTGTTCACATTTGCATAAAAATGTTGAGGCAGCCGCACACCTGATGGTTATTAGGGTTTACCTCTGGGGCAGGTATTGGGAAGTCAAGTGCCAGGCGAGAGGGAGCATGTTTCCTCTTTATTTTAGCACCCTGTGCTGTTTGCGTTTTATACAACATTACTACTGCAAAACATCATTAAAACACCACTTCATAATACCTGGGATTTTTCTTAGAAATCTAAAAAAAGTGAGTGTTTGAATTGCACTCCCCTCAAATGCGAATTTGATGCCATTTGAGTCGGATGCTCCCACTTAGGTTTGAACAGTTTTCATTTGTGGCTGGTTTCCTCATGGGCTTGTTTCTCCTCTCCTTCCTCCTCCCAATCCTGGGATGGATGAAACCTGCTGGGATGGGAAAGGAGGTAAGTGTGGGTATCAGGAGAGCACAGAGAAGGGAGGCAGGCCCTGGACAGCAGTGCCAGGGAGCCTGAGGGGTCCTGAGATCCTCTGACATGCGCCAGGCACTATTTATCCATATTTATTAACTCATTTAGTCTTCTCAGTAACTGTATGAGGTTATCCCATTTTACAGATGTGGAAACAGTTAAGTGACTTGCCTGAGGTCACACTGGCAAGTAAGTGGCTGAGGCAGGATTCACACCCATGCATCTGGATCCAGAGGCTATGCTCTTAACCTGGATGCCACAGCCCTTCTCGTTAGGGAGTGGAGATGACCACTCCTCTCAGAGAAGAGAGTCCTTGGCAGGCCCTGCTCCCTAAGGCTGGGGGTGATTGATCGTGGCAGGTCTTCTGCAGGAACAGACCTGGAAGAAAAAGATGGTAGATCTAGAGAGGTGGACATTGGGGCAGGGGAGGAAATCAGCACAGGAACCCGAAGCAAGACGTGGGAGATGGGGCTGGTGGGGCAGGTGCTGGGTAGGCTAGATGACCTGGCTGGGGCAGGTGGCCCAGGGCTCTCCTTGCTCCTCATAAGGCCTGGCAGAGGCCCAGCATCCCCAGCCCCACTCTGCCCCACCTGGGCCTTTTCTGGGGCCACACACCCTATACCTGGCCTACCTGGGTCCAGCCTTGACTGGGCTCCAGAGAGGAGAGACAGCTGAGGTGGGGCAGTAGAAAGGGCTGGTTGTTGGGAGGCCCAGAGTGAGGTCCTGATCCTGACACTGACATATGGAGGGGCCTTGGGCCATTGAACACCTCCCCTTTGACTTGGTTTTCTTCTCTTTGATTTTTAGACTTTTTATTATGGAAAAATATGTGTGTACAAAAGCAGAGAGAATAGTATAATAAACTGTCATGTACGTACCACTCAGCTTCGAATGCTATCAACTCCTGGCCAGTCTTGTTTCATCCCCCCACCCCCCACCCCCAGCCCCGCCGCCATGGAACAATTCAAATCCCAGACATCATTTCATCATAAATGTATCAAGATGTATCTCTAAAAGATAAGGACTTCTCCTAACATAATCACAGCACCATCATCTCACCTAAGAAGAAACCATTTCTCTATATCATCAAATATCCATTCAGCATTCACATTCCTGGTTGTCACAGATATCTTTTTTTTTTTTTTCACATCTCATGTAACTCAAGATCCAAATCAAGTCCACACATGTTGTGATTGGTTGATAAGTCTTAGTCTCTTTTAATCCATACTCCCCTCCCCTATTCTTTCTTTGTCCTTGGCAATTTATCTGTTGGAGAAGCCAGGTTACTTGTCTCGTAGGATTTCCCACAGTCTGGACTTTGTGGATTACATCCCCATGGTGTAGTTTAACATGTTCCTCTGTCCCCTCTGTAACATGGTAGTTGGGTTCATCCCTCTTCTGACCCCTCCTCATGCAGTCACCCATAAATCCTCCAGCTCTGTCTTCAAGACACCCAGAATCCCACCACTTCTCACCACCTGCACTGCTGCCCTCCCTCTAACCCCCCACTATTTCTCATCTGGATCATTGCAGCAGCCTCTAACTGGTTTCCCTGTGGCCCACTTGCCCTAGCAGCCAAAGAGAGCCTTATAAAACCTAAATGTGATTATATCTCTCCTCTGCTCAAAACTTCAATGACTCCCACTTATTTGGAATAAAACCTAAAGTCCTTTGACAGGTCCTACAAGGCCCTGTGTGATCTGGCTGTTCAGTACCTCTGATCTCATCTCATGCCATTCCCTCTTCACTGCGCTCCTGCCCATTTCTTGGGCAAATCAAATATCCTTCTGCCTCAGAGACTTTGCACTGCTCTTCCCTGTGCCTGGCCTCAGATGTTCATGCTGTTCACATCTCTGCCCATGTCACCTCCTCGGAGAGGCCTTCCCAGAGCACCTCATCTAAAATGGCCCCTGTTGTTCTCCATCCCCTGACCCTGCTCTATTTTCCTTCGACACTTATGCATCCCCTGTGTTAGAGTCTCGGTTTCTGGTCTGTCTCCCTTACCTGCCTGTGAGTCCCATGAGGGCAGGGCGGCACAACTCTACCCACAGAGCAGACCTCCTCTGCCACTTAGATCCCTCCCTGTCAGCTCCTCTCCTTCCAGCGTTTCCTGGAAAAGAAAGCAACCCTGTACTTGCATGTGGTCCTTCGTAGTTTACAAAATACTTCCTGTCTTAGGTCAGATTCCCTGGAAGCCATACCTAAGACAGACATTCCTGGGCCAGTGGTTTCCTGCAGGCCTGTGCACGGAAGGGAGAGAGGACACCTGATGGGGCCTGGAAGGAGCTGGGGGAAAATGTGCTTTGAGCTAAGTCTAGCTCTGATCCCACAGGGAACTCTGGAGTAGGAGCAGCAAGTGCAGGGTAGGCCTTCCCTGAGGCAGGGGGCCAGGCCTTTGTACTCTCTTATCTGGCCCTGGGGGAGGGCATTACCTCCCAGGCACCTCTGGTGCCTAGAAGCCACAGTCAAGACACTAATTTGAAAAGATACATGCACCCCAATGATCATAGAAGCATTATTTACCATAGCCAAAATATGGAAGCAGCCAGGGTGCCTATCAACAGACAAATGGATAAAGAAGGTGTGGTGTATACGCGCGCGCGCGAGCGCACACACACACACACACACACACACACACTGATGGAACATTACTCAGCCATAAAAAAGAGTGAAATTCTGCCATTTGTAGCCACATGGATGAATCTAGAGAATATTATGCTTTGTGAAATAAAGTCAGAGAGAAAGACAAATATTGTATAATATCACATATGTGGAATCTAAAAAACAAACAAATGTATACAGAAAACTGAAACAGACTCACAGATGCAGAAAACAAACTAGTGGTTACCAATGGGGAGAGGGAAGGGGGAGGGGCAAGATGGGGGCATGGGATTAAGAGATACAAACTACTATGTATAAAATAGATAAGCAACAAGGATATATTATATAGTGCAGAGAATTACAGCCGTTATCTTGTAATAACTTTTAATGGGGTATAAACTGTAAAAATACTGAATCACTATGCTGTACACATGAAACTAATACTGTAAATCAACTATACTTCAATAAAAAAATAACTCTCGGGAGGAGGGGGCATCTGTGAGCCACCTGCAGCAGCTCAGGGATGGTACCCCATCTGATAAAGGAGAGCCAACAGCACCACCTCCACCTTCATATACATTGTCTTCTTTGAGCCCTGCCATTCGCCTGTGAGCATTATTCCTATTTGATAGATGAGGCAGCTGAGATTGGGGGCAGGGACAACTTGCCTGGGGTTGCACAGCCTGGAAGGGGGCAGACCTGGGATTCGATTCATTCTTACTTGGGACCTCCTGATTAGTTGATAGATTGTCTTAGTGGCTACTGGTTCATTGTTTTACTCTCATGCATTCATTCAGCAAATATGTATTGAGTACACTGGCCATTCAGTGGTGAATGGAACCTGCCTCGTCCTTGCCCCCTGGAACTTTCACTCTGGATCTGTCCAGCATTTAGCTGACCTGGCCTCCCCCGCTTACCCCTGTGGAGCCTTCAGCTGCCATAATGACAGCATGTGATGTTTGTTGAGCACTTACTATGTGCTGGGCATTGCGCAGGGCCCTTTGTGTTGATGAGCTCGCTTCACTGTTCTGGCACCCCATTTTCAGATGGGTAAGTTGAGGCTGCAGAGGGGCCTAAGGCTCCTGGTCCAGGTCCCTCCGTGAGTGTGTTATAGAGCTGGGATTCAAAACGCCCTCTGGGGGGCTTCCCTGGTGGCACAGTGGTTAAGAACCTGCCTGCCAATGCAGGGGACACAGACTCCAGGCCTGCTCCGGAAAGATCCCACATGCCACGGAGCAGCTATGCCGGTGCGCCACAACTACTGAAGCCCGCATGCCTAGAGCCTGTGCTCTGCAACAAGAGAAGCCACTGCACTGAGAAGCCCTTGCACTGCAATGAAGAGTAGCCCCTGTTCGCCGCAACTAGAGAAAGCCCGTGAGCAGCAATGAAGACCCAAAGCAGCCAAAAATAAATAAATAAATAATACAATAAATCTTTAAAAACAAACAAAAAAACAAAATGCCCTCTGAACAAGGCTGTCTCCACTCCTGCCTCCCCTCTCCCAGCCCCGCCCACAGGAGGAGATCTGGTGTCACGTCTATCAGCAGCTCCATCAGACGCCAGGCTGCCATCGCCGCCTGCTCTCTGAGTGTTGGGTGACCGGCTGCCATCTCACCTGCCCCACCTGGCCCTGCCCCAGATGGGGCACTTCTGATGGGAGGCCTCCCCACCACGCAGGGCGCAGGATCCCTGACTCTGTCCCCCTTCCCGGCACCTTTGTCACGGGTCCCGACTGGCTGGGTGGGTCCTTCCGCCAGCCCCGGCTGGGCCTGGGCATTGGGGCCCCCTCCCCCCTTGCACCAGCTGGCCTGGGAAGCTGCAAAGCTGCTTCAGGTGCCCCTGGACAGGGCTGCGGGGTCAGGGTGGCAAATCACAGCGGGCTTCCTTCCCTCCTCACCACTCCCCAAGCAGAGCCAAGACAAGGCTGGCAGGGAGAAATCAAGTCACGACATCTCCACCTGAAGAGGTGTGAGGGTGGGGAGGGCCCCCCAGGCGGCCTGGGGGATGGAGGTTTATGAAGCAGTAGAATGGGGCTGGGCACACCAGCTTGCATCAGCTCCAGATCCCGGAGCCCCGCTGCTTCTCCTAAGATCCCCTGACTGCCCCGGCCCCAGGCTGCTCTGAACCATTGCTCCGCTGAGCTGGGCGGTGATGGCTGGGCCCCCGTCCTTTACCTCAGGCCTGGGGGCTTCCTCCAGGGGACATGCTAAGGAGGTGCCTGCCCCCCGCCCCATCTTGGCAGAATTCTGGGAATATTTGTGCAAATTTTGGAAACAAAATAGCAAACAAAGCATATGCAGAGAAGCCCATCTCCCTGTGGGCATGGCCCATGGAGCGGTTACTTTGCTCACAGCCTGGATGCCTATGGTCGGCGGGGAAATCGTGTTCCCAGCAGTGGCTGGGGCCACTGAGAGCTGTGGCCATCCCGCCTTTGCTGCAAGTTAACCTCAGATTTCCATCCCATTTTTCTCCCCATCAGACGGTGAGTTTTCTAATTTGATCATTTTGTTTGCTAGTCTTCTAGAAAGAAATTTCCCTCTTTACTTATTTTGGTATTCTGAAATATGGTCTATATGGTAGGATAAAGGCTTGATTCTTTCCCCTTTTCAATTTTTAGAGAAATCAGTTGGTACTCTAGCAACCTCTAAAGGTGACCAGTGAGTATTTTTCCCAGTTTTAAAATATTAAAGTTTATAAGTTACACATCTTAACAAATTAACATAAAACCAACATCAAAGTCACCATCATCTAGGTCAAAAATAGAGAACTGCTGCGTCTACAAAAGACCTCATCACCCTTTCCCACCACAAGCCCCTCTGTTTCCCTGGAGGGACCCACTGTTCTAAATAGTTATTAGCTGCTTTGTTTTTGGTTTTACCGCATAAGTATGCATCCAAAACCAAGTAGTTCTTTCTGTCTCTTTTTGAATTTTAACTAATGGAATTATATATTCTTTTATGTCTTTTTTTGTTTTGTTTTCAATCAACATTTTCTTTTTACCTTGTATCTAGATCGTTCTTTGTAGCAGCAGTCCTTTCGTTTTTGCTTTTTTGGTTTTGTTTTTATTTTATTTTTTTTAGTTGCAGCATACAGGCTTTTAGTTGCAGCATGCACGTGGGATCTAGTTCCCCGACCAGGGATCAAACCCAGGCCCCCTGCATTGCGAGTGCGGAGTCTTATTTTTTCTTTCTTCTCTTTTTATTGGCTGTGTTGGGTCTTTGTTGCTGCTTGCAGGGCTTTCTCTAGTTGCGGTGAGTGGGGGCTAATCTTCGATGTGGTGTGCGGCTTCTCATTGAGGTGGCTTCTGTTGTTGCGGAGCATGGGCTCTAGGTGCCCAGGCTTCAGTAGTTGTGGCTTGCAGGCTCTAGAGCACAGGCTCAGTAGTTGTGGCACACGGGCTTAGTTACTACGAGGCATGTGGGATCTTCCCAGACCAGGGCTCAAACCCGTGTCCCCTGCATTGGCAGGCGGATTCTTAACCACTGCACAACCAGGGAAGTCCTGCGAGTACAGAGTCTTAACCGCTGGACCACC
Source organism: Hippopotamus amphibius kiboko (assembly GCF_030028045.1). Lineage (NCBI taxonomy): Eukaryota > Metazoa > Chordata > Mammalia > Artiodactyla > Hippopotamidae > Hippopotamus > Hippopotamus amphibius. The sequence goes on along the minus strand of NC_080196.1, from coordinate 42,073,308 downwards.
AGGGAAGTCCCAGTCCTGTCGTTTTTTTATCATTGCATAGTGTTCTGATGTGTGAGTATATCATGATTTATTTATCCAGTTTACTGTTTACAGATATCAGGGTTATTTTCTGACTGTGGCTCTTGTAAAAAATGCTGCTCAGAACATTTTTATCCATGTCTCTGGATAAATATATGCAAGCAGTTCTGCAGCGTGTGTTCCTAGGAGTGGAATTTCTGGGTCATGGGGAATATGTATTTTCAAACTTACTAGATAATCCTAAACTGTTTTCCAAAGCGGTTGTACCAGCTCACAAGCAATGAGTGCAGGATCCCAGTGCTCCACATTCTTGAAGATATTTGGTAATAACCAAATTAGCAGACTTTTCTTTTTTTTTTTTTTAATTTTGATTATCATATGGATTTTTATAAATTTGATGAGCTTCAGTCCTTGGACTCATTATTCTCAGTGATGCTCAAATTGTCCCATCTTTGGCCAGTGGAAGCCTCTTGAAGTTGACATCCATTCATACAACTTTGGAAGTGTCCTTGCTTTCTGGAATGAAGATGTTCCTGGCTCTTCAGAGCTGTAATCAGCCATTTCTCCAAAGAGAAATAATTTCAAGATATATATCTCAATTATATATATAATATTACATATATAATTGAGATACAATTCATACACCATAATTTTCACCTTTTTAAAATGTATAATTCAGTGGCTTTTAGCACATTCACAAAGTTGTGCACCCATCACCACTGTCTAATTCTAGAACATTTCCATTTCTCCAAAAAGAAACCCCATACCCATCTGCAGTTACTGCTCAATTCCTTCTTCCTCGAGCTCCTGGCAACTACCAATCTACTTTCTGTCTCTATCAATTTGCCTATTCTGGGTATTTCATATAAGTGGAAGCATATCTTTTATGTCTAGCTCTTTTAACTTAGCATAATGTTTATAAGATTCATCCATGTGGTAGCATGTACCAGTACTTGATTCCTTTTTATGACTAAATAATATTGCATTGTATGGATATACACATTTTGTTTATCCACTCATTGATGGACGTTTGGGTTGTTTTCACTTTTTGGTTATTATTAATAATGCCTCTATGAGCATTTATGTACAAGTTTTTGTGTAGATGTATTTTCATTTCTCTTGGATATATATCTAGGCATGGAATTGTTGGATCATATAGTAGCTCTATGTTTAAGCTTTTGAGGAGCAGCCCGACTGTTTTCTAGACTGTACCATTTACATTCCCCCAGCAATGTATGAAAGTCCCAATTACTCCTCATCTTCACCAACACTTGTTATTGTTCATCTTTTTCATCATAGCCATCCTAGTGCATGTGAAGTGACATCTTATTGTGGGTCTGATTTGCATTTCTCTAGTGACCAATAACAGCGAACATCTTTTCCTGTGCTTATTGGCCTTTTGTATCTTCTTTGGAGAAATGTCTTTTCATATCCTTTGCCCATTTTTAAATTGGGTAATTTGTCTTTTTATTGTTGACTTTTTAGAGTTCTTTATGTATTCTAGATACTAGACCCTTATCAGATAGATGATTTGAAAATATATTTTCCCCATTTCTGTGGGTTGTCTTTTCTCTGGGGATCCATTCAATGGGGAATGATCTTTGAGACTCAGTCTGGGTGTTGGAGGCATTAGGCTTTTTGAATTCTAGAAACCAACCTAAGGACACAGTTATAGCCTCAGCAGCTCTGGGCAGGAGGGCCTCACCTTCCAGTGACACTGAGACACAGAGGAGGGAGGTGGCCTGCCCAGGGGCACCCAGCTGCTGTGTGGCTGCAGGGCACCAGAGTCAGGTCTCCAGTTTAGTTCTCATAGCTTCTCTTGGGGTTCTCACTCCAGCCCACCACACATCCTCCAAGCCCCCAAACTCAACCATTTCCCTTACCTGGGTGCCCCCCACTCTGCTTTGTTGCTCTCAGCTCCTCTCCTTCAAGAAAAACCCTTCTTTGGCTGCCCCAGCCCAGAAGGGTCCTCCTAGGATGAGCTCCAGGAGGCGGGAAGCTGCACTTGGATACATTGTCAGTGGTCAAATCTGGGAAAAAGAAAATTTAACCAAGGTAAAGGATTTTCTTTACTGCAGGACTCATCAATGCCTTTAGCTTGCTATGGTGTATGGTGAACATTAAGGAGTTTAATGGCCAAAACTTAGAAGCAAACAGGACGTCCTGCAACAGGTGAATGGATAAGTACATGTGGTATACCTAGACAATGAAATGTTATTCCATGATAAAAAGAAATGAGCTATTACGCCATGAAAGCCATGGAGGAACCTTAAAAGACATATTACTAAATGAAAGAAGCCAATCGGAAAAGGCTACCTACGGTATGATTCCAACTATATGACATTCCGGAAAAGGCAAAACTACGGAGACAATAAAAAGGTCATAATTGCCAGGGGTTTGGAGAGAGGAAGGGAGGAATAGATGGAGCACAAGGGATTTTTAAGGTAACGAAATTATTCCGTATGATGCTGTAGTGGTGGATACATGCTGTTATACGCTTGCCAAAATCCATAGACTCGACTGTACAACATCAAGAGTGGACCCTAATGTACAGGATGGACTTTGATTGATAATAACATGTCCGTGTTGGTTCATCGATTGTACCAAATGAGCCACACTGATGAGGGATGTTGAGGGTAGGGGAGTATATGTGGGGGACGTGGGGTGCTATGTGGAAATTCTATTTTCTGTTCAATTCTGCTGTGAACCTGAAACTGCTCTGAAAAATAAAGTCTATTAGTTTAAAAAAGTAACATCAGGAAGTGATGTGTTACAGTGGAAAAACAGAATAGGGGTAAGGGGCTAGGGGGTGACAGGGGTGGGCTGGCTGTTTCAGGTGAGGCTGGGGTCCAGGACATTGATCAGAGACCTAAAGAGGGCAGGAAACAAGCCTGTGGACATCAGGGGAAGAGCAGCCCAGCACAGGGAGCAGCAAATACAAAGGCCCTGAGGCAGGGAAGAGCCTGATTTGTGTCAGGGACACAGCAAGGACAAACTGCCAGGAGGGGAGTGAGGGGTGGGGGCAGAGGTTGGAGGTGCAGACAGACAGCTTGGAACCCTCCACATTGGCCTGTAGGCCTGGCAAGCCCGAGCACCTTATTCTCAGTGAAATGGTGAGTCATGGGGTTTCAGCAGGGGTGTGATGTGTCAGAATTGTATATATATATATTTTAATAAATTTATTTTTATTTATTTTATTTATTGGCTGCATTGGGTCTTCATTGCTGTGCACGGGCTTTCTCTAGTTGCAGCAAGTGAGGGCTACTCTTCGTCGTGGTGCACGGGCTTCTCACTGCAGCGTCTTCTCTTGTCACGGAGCACGGGCTCTAGGCATGCGGGCTTCAGTAGTTGTGGCATATGGGCTCAATAGTTGTGGCTCACAGGCTGTAGAGCGCAGGCTTTGTAGTTGTGGTGCTTGGGCTTAGTTGCTCCGCTGCATGTGGGATCTTCCCAGACCATGACTTGAACCCGCGTTGCCTGTGGATTCTTAACCACTGAGCCACCAGGGAAGTCCCAAAATTATACTTACATTTTAAAAAGATGACCATCACGCAAACAGAAGGGGTAAGGATGGAAGTAGGGAGACCTTTTAGGAAACCTCACACCCTCCAGGTGAGAGAGGATGGTGGTGCGGACCCACCACCCACAGCAGGGTGGCTGGATTCTGGGTCTGATGAAGGGAGAGTCGGTGGGATGCAGGGGTGAGGGAAGGAGCAGAATCTAGGTCTTTGGTTTGAACATGTGCATGAGTGGTGCCCTTTTCTGAGACGGAGAAGACCAGAGCAATCGGGTCAGGTCAGCGTCCACATGGGGTGTTGAGAAGGTGGTTGGTTTACAGGCTGGAATCCAGCGGCAGAGTTGGGGCAGGAAAAATGAGTGAGGTGTTAAAGCCACAGGCGGGATGGGCTCCCCTTGAGAGCAGGTGTAGATGGGGAGGAGGAGGGGCCCCAGGCCCGGGCTGGGTGTGCAGGCTTAGAAGTTTGGAGAGAACAAGGAGTGACCCAGGTGGGGGCGTGGTGTCCGAGAAGCTGAGGGGCCGCGTGTGTCAGGGGTGGCCACTGAGCGCGGGGGTGCGGTGGGGGGTAGGATTAGACAGGGAGCGGATGCTTTGGTGGGAGCCAGAGCCCCATCGGAGGGGCTTCGGGAGGGGGTGGAGACGGGGCGGATGGACGGCCTTCCCAGGGGTGTCCTCCACTGGGCAGGAGCTGAGGGCAGCCTGCCGTCTGCGGAGGGGCTTTTTTTTTTTAGTGATAGAAACACCACCGTTTCTCCCTTGATGGGAAAGGTCGGGTACGGAGGGAAGACTGATCATGGAGGGGAGGGGAGAGAATTGTTGGGGCGATGCAGCTGGGGAGCCAGGAAGGGGGTGGGCTGGTGCCCAGTGGGAGGGAGGCGGAGCCCGGGGGTGGGGAGCAGGGCGGGGGGCGCCCGTATTGGCGGTTCTCTCTAGGCTCCTGGTTTCTCAGCATCATCAGCACAGCGTCAGCTGAGAGCGTGGGAGGAGGAGGTGGCGTGCAACACTGGTCTTCACCGCGGTTCGCACGGCCGCTGTGTGGAGCAGGTGCCCTCACCCCCGCTTTGCAGATAAGGAAATGGGCCCAAGGGTCACTTGCCAGGGAGGGGCAGGACTGGGATTTTGAACAGGGTCTGGCGGGTTCCGAGGACACACCTCTGGGTATTCATAGGAGTGTGGATCTCAGGATGTGAATCTATACCCCGCTCTCGCAGCCTCCCCACCCAGGGCAGCCCTCCACCTGCAGCGCGGACACCAGGCCCAGACAGGGAGGTGACCTCCCCCACGTCATACAGAGGGACACAGGGTGGACCCAGTGGACTCCCTGGGAGCCAGACCTGGGCCAGGAATCCATTTATCACCTGGTTCCCATATGCTCCCATCCTAACAGTGGATGGGGTGGGGTGGGGTGGGGTTGAGGAGGTGGCCACGATGACTTTCCGGGTCCTGGGTAACTATGTCCGTTTGGACCCTGTGTCTAATAGTCCTTGAAATGCCTGGATATTTGGGTAGTCCTCTTTCTCCAGTGGTGGTTTCTCTAATAAATCGCTGTGAGTCCCTTTGGGGCGGGCCTGGTGGAATCATTACCATATATACTTGCTCTGGGGTCCAGGGCCCTTGCTCTCCTTCAGTCTGTTGGAGCTGAAACCTTGTTCAGGTCTGGAAACTGGCAAAGGATCATGACTTTTTATTGTTTTTTTTCTTTAATTTTTTTTCCTTTTTTTTGGCCACACCGTGCGGCTTGCAGGATCTTAGTTCCCCCACTAGGGATTGAACTTGTGCCCTCAGCAGTGAAAGCGCCGAGTCCTAACCACTGGACTGCCAGGGACTTCCCAAGCCTTGGTTTCTTTTGATGACAGAGAGTGGGCAGTGTCCTGGTCAGCTGCCCATCTGGCTTGCCCCTGGGGACGCCGGTTCTAGTAACCATTGCCAAAGCTCTGCATGTCACGCCCTCCCAGCTGCCCTCTGACCTTGCCAGAAGTTGTGAGAATGGCACTCACCTTGCTTCTGACCAGTAAGTGCTGCCACCTTGCCTCTTATTGGGGGATCCTATCCTCTCCATTGCTGTCAGGGTGCCCAGTTCTGTAACAGTGGCTCCTAGCCTCAGGTCCTCAAAGGACCATCACCCCTGAGCTGGTCAGGCTGCTGGCACCTGCCCCCTTCCCCTCCCCCCCCCCGACCGTGCGACCATGCAACCAGCACTTTCCTCTGGCTTTGGCAAATGGAGACTCAGTCAGGCTGTCCTGCAGAAGATGGACATCTGGTGGGTTTTCCAGCCTGACATGCCATATTCACCTCACATACTCACTTCTCTGAGCCTTTTGACCCCTCTTCCACCGTCTGACAGCAGCCCTGGCATTTCTGCTTCTTGCTGTGATACCACTTTCTTTGTTTTTGGCCATGCAGTATGCGGGATCTTAGTTTCCTGACCAGGGACTGAACCTGTGTCCTCGACAGTGGAAGCACAGAGTCCTAACCACTGGACTGCCAGGGAATTCCCAAGCAGTGTGCTGACCATCTTTTGGGGTCCTTGTCAGGGTGTCAGTGCTTGTGTGTGAGATGAACTCTCTCTTATCCTGCTCTAGGTCCCCACCCCCCACTTTGATCCAGCCCCTCAGGTCGCATCCCTTGTGCTCTCCTGGTTGTCAGTCAGCTTCCTCGAGCAGCTGCCTGAGTGTGACTTACCTTAGCTATTGCTCTGGTGGCCAGGAGAGGAGGGGGGCAGTTCTAAGGGAGGACCCTCAGCGTCCTCCTCTAGCAGGGTGCGTTCTGGGCTCTGAGGGGCCACTTCCAATTCCCACTCTTTCCCAAGCAGGGGCCTGATCTTGGTGCCGTGGACTCATCGTGGGCTGAGACTTCTCCTTCTCTGACATTCTGCTCTGCTTATAATTAAGCCCTGTGCCTGCTCTTTAGTTTTTCCCTCCCCTCCAGCTGCAGGAGAGGAGAATTTATATGCAGCTAAGGAGGCCCTTGGCTTCCACACTTGGCCTTAAATTAGTGATTAATCACTCTCAGCCTTTTAGAATTGTCTTTCTCCCGTGCACGAGAGCCCCAGCAACAGCTGGCCCGTTCTGTGGGCTTTATAATTCATTACACTCCCCCAGCCTCTCAAACTCTAGAGAGATTCCCCGCCCCCTCATTACACTCCCTTCGTCCCACCTGGGACGGGGTTCTCAGCTTCATCCCTGCGGCTTGCAGGCTACCAGTTCTGCCCCAGCTGTGGTCCTCATTGCCAGCCACCAGTGGGTGACCCAGCTCCATCCCAGTGTTCCCCCTGACGGCCAACTGGCTAGACTGGGTTCCTGGGGAGACAGACTCTTGATTTGTGTGTGGGAGGGTCACGGAATCTTGCTCTCTTTGTAAGAGGGGAAGGAAATAAGACAGGCCAGAGAGAGGGAGGGGCTGGACTGACCGTGCACTTTTTTTTTTAATTAATTAATTAATTTATTTATTTTATTGGCTGTGTTGGGTCTTTTCTGCTGTGCACGGGCTTTCTTTTTAGTTGCAGTGAGTGGGAGCTACTCTTCGTTGTGGTGCGCGGGCTCCTCATTGCCGTGGCTTCTCTTGTTGCGGGGCATGGGCTCTAGGCATGTGGGCTTCAGTAGCTGCAGCACATGGACTCCATAGTTGTGGCCCACGGGCTCCAAAGCGCAGGCTCACTAGTTGTGGCACATGGGCTTAGTTGCTCCGCAGCATGTAGGATCTTCCTGGAGCAGGGCTCGAACCTGTGTCCCCTGCATTGGCAGGCAGATTCTTACCCACTGCACCACCTAGGAAGCCCGACCGTGCACTTTCAGCACCGGCCCTACTTGAGGCCTCCCTGGGGAGTGCTGCGGCTGGGAGGGTGCCTCAGAGTCGTCCTGAATTAAGAATCCAGGAGTCCAGGCCTGTGTGAACCAGTTATTGGGTGTGAGCTTCCCCTGCAAGGGGGCTGTGAGGTGGAGGGCACTCCTTGGAGAGGGACTCAGACTTGTCAGCAGCGACTACTCCTCACAGCTGGGGGATACCTTCGTCCTGAGGCAGGGCTTCTGGGCCGTGCAGCGCGCGGCCCAGCACACAGCTTTAGCTTTTCACGTGTTGGTGGATATTTGGGCTGTTTGGGGGCTACTGTGAACCCCACTTCTGTGCGCGTTTGTGTACGTGCCTTTTGGTGGCTGTGTTCACTCCTTGCTGTTGGGTGTCTGCTCGAGAGAGACAGAGTTGATCTAAGGTACAGGTGTGCTGAGCTTCAGTAGGTATTGCTGAATAGTTTTCCAAAGTGGCTGCACTATTTTATATTCCCACCAGCAGTGCTCCAGAGTTCTGGTTGCTCTGCATCCTCACCAGCACTTGATGTTGTCTGTCCTTTTATTTTAGCCATTCTGGTGGTCCGGACCTGAGTGACTCTTATGTGCAGTCAGGGTGGGAAACCACTGCTCCCTGGTAGGAGGGTGGATGTGAGATTTGGGGAGCCCCGGCCCCACCCCCACTGGACTGTAGTGTTTCCAAGGGTCTTCGAAACCAAATCCTGGCAGATACATTAAAAGGTTATCAGGTAGTAATACCCTTATGTGACTTGGTTTGGCCATCTCTTTTCAGCCTGAGAGTCCAGCTCTGAAGGTTGTGAGAAGGAAACAGGTATATTTTGCCGCCCATGAGGCCACGCTTCTATGGATCTCATGAGGACAACCAGAAGCAGCCACAGTGATGCACCCTGTCCAGTGTTTCACAGTTTCCAAAATGCTTTCTCATCTGAGCTCCTTTGGGCTTCACTACAGCCCCAAAAGGCAGCAAGAGAACATAGTAGCAGCTCCATAGGACAAAAGAAGAAACCCAGGCCAAGCACTTGTGCAATGTCATGTAGCAAGTTAGTGGCAAAAAGACCACGAACCCAGCAGTGGGTTCCAAGTCGAAGGCCCCAAATTTACTTCTTAATTTTATTGGCCTATGCCCCCTCCCTTCCTTTACTTATTTAGTTTTTAAATTAAATTTATTTATTTATTTATTGGCTGTGTTGGGTCTTCTTAGAAGACCTTGCTGCGTCAGGGTCTTCTTAGAAGCAAGGGCTCTCTAGGCCTAACTTCTCCAACCTTTCTTAGACATCTCCTGGGGACTTTGCTCCAAGATTCTGAGTTAGGAGGTTTTGTGGTCCCGAGATTCTGCATTTCTTATGAAACCCCAGGTGATGCCAGTGGTGCTGGTTCATGGATGATATTTGGAGTAGTGAGGATTCAGGCCACTTCCCAGCCGAGGGCTGTATAGGCAGGTCTTTATGCTGTGCTTGGTATGCCGCATGGAACTCAGGCACACACTGGTTAATTACTGTCTGGATTCTGGCATGAGTGTTAGTTACTCCAAATTTAAGCCTCTCTCCAGTTCCCACTATGGGATGTACCATTCAAGTCATTTGGCTCAGTTCGAAGTCCCTTACTCTTTTTTTTTTTTTAAATAAATTTATTTATTTATTTATTTATTAGCTGCGTTGGGTCTTCGTTGCTGCATGCGAGCTTTCTCTAGTTGCGGAGAGCAGGGGGCAACTCTTTGTTGTGGCACATGGGCTTCTCATTGCAGTGGCTTCTCTTGTTGTGGAGCACAGGCTCTAGGTGCGCAAGTGTCAGTCGCTGTGGCACATGGACTCAATAGTTGTGGCTCATGGGTGCAGGCTCAGTAGCTGTGGCACGTGGGCTTAGCTTCGAGGCCTGTGGGATCTCCCTGGAGCAGGGATTGAACCTGTGTCCCATGCACTGGCAGGCGGATTCTTAACCACTGCACTACCAGGGAAGTCCCCAAAGTCCCTTACTCTTGACACCTCTCTTTCTCTCTTACTCTCTCTTCTCTTTCCTCTTCTATCAACACTCCTAATTTCCATCCCCCGCATCCCAAAATGGGCAGGATCTCAGCTAGGCATCAGGCAGGAAGCTGGCTGAGTAAACTTATTTATACTAAAGTGTGAATGACTCACATCTTGTCCCTTAACTCTTCCAGTGGCTATTTAGATGTGGGGAAAAAAGGAGCTTTCAGTTGGAAAAGTTGACAATGAGGGAAAGAACAGGAAATATTCAGGAATTCTTTCCTGTACCCCCTAACATTTCCCAAACCTGTGTTGATGCTCGACCCCAGCTCACCCTGCAGTTGTAGCTGGAGAGTGGAGAGGCAGCAGGTTGTGCAGATGTAGGAGATTATGCCGTGGGACAAAGGACAGCCTATGAGGGGGAAGGCAGGGGCTAAAAGCATGTTGGGGGCTCAGCACCTGCACTGAAGCCTTGGTCACAATGGCTCATTGCAGATAATTGCTGTGGTAATGATGAAGATTGCACCGAGAAACGGATTCCAGTTTACATTCTGCTCCCTGCAAAGGTTATCTATAATTGCCCAGCTTCCTCCCTGTGGTGGGTACAAGGCTGCTGTAGGGGCCTGTCGGGGGTTTCTGGGCTGCAGGCCTGGGCTGAGGGGGTTGGAGGCTGGGAGCCACTCAGGCTGATCTCTGCCAGCCTGAGGGGGGAGGCAGGTGGTGAGCTTTCAGCGCAGAGGCGCCCTTCTCCCCCCGGGTGATGCTCCAGCTCCCCAGCGCTCTCCCAGCTAAGCTGACTTGGAAATGGGGCAGGCTGACCTGGTGAGCGGTGACCGCTGGCGAAGGCTGTGACCAGTTCTCCCAGCGGTCTGTCTAGAAGCTTCAGCCCCAGATCCCCCAGCCTGACATGCTATGGGGCCTTGTGCTCGCCTCCCTTCTCTGGTTGTCTTTCTCTACAAAACAAAGGAGTTGGGCCAGACACAATGGCCTTGGGAGACCCTTCCAGATCCGGATCCCGGGAATCCAGCCTTTGGTCCCCCAGTTTTGTGGGAGATTTGTGCATGGGTTTTGGAGTCAGAATAGAGTTTGAATCGTGGCTCATTCCTGCTGTGTGACATTGGGCTGCTGACTTCACTTCCCTGATCCCCAGTTTCCTCTTTAAAAAAAATAAATATAATGGTAGACAGCTCTTAGTGTTGTTTTTGAGATTAAAGGAGCTAATAACAATGCACTGTGTAGCTGGCATAATTGAGTGCTTCCTCTGCGTCAGGCATGGTTCTGGGGGCTTTTCCTGTCCCCCCAGCTCCCCTGTGAGGTCAGTGCTGCCATTACCCCCAGTTTGAGATGAAGAAACCTGATGATGGGAAGCAGACAGGTTTCCAACAGATGTCAGGTTTCCAATAGATGTCGGCTGCTGCTGAGATTACTCCTTCTGTACCCCATGGGAGGCCTCTTCAGTGAGCCTCCCCCATTTGCTCCATATGCCCTCACCTGTACACCTCTACTCAAGCTCTTCCTCCCTTGAGCTCCCCTTCCTCCCTGGCCCTCCAAGCCTGCACCCCAGCCCTGCCCCCGGCAGCCCTCCCCAGCAGCCAGACCTCTCTGATTCCATGGCACAAACAGCCTGTCCCATAAGGTCCAGCAGTCTGTTACCATCGGACTCTGTGACCTCTCCTGAGGCCACCCATGCTCCCCTGGGGCTGAGCTTCCGGCTGATCCTGCTTCATCTCCTCAGATGCACCTGTCATAGCCCTGGGCATGGAAGGGGCCAGGGAACCCATGTGTTTGAGAAGTTCCAGGGCTAGAGTCTCCCACGGTCACCCCAGGCTCAGCATAAACCCCATTGAATACCTCATGGACCATGCCTTGTGCTAGAACTTGGAAATACAGAGACCAACATGTGATGGCCTGGGACTAAGAAGGCTTCAGTGCAGTAAGACAGTGGTTGTCAGCCTTGGAGGCCCTTGGGAATGACCTGAGGACCTTGGAATTGCTGATGCCTGAGCCCCACCACAGAGAGTCTGGGTACAGCATGGACTTGAGGAGTTTAAAAGGAGTCTTGGGTAGGAAAGTTGGACATCCACATACAAAAGAATAAAGTTGGACCCTTACCTTACACCATATACAAAAATGGATCAAAGACCTAAATGTAAGGACTAAAGTGATAGGGACTTCCCTGGTGGCGTAGTGGTTAAGAATCTGCCTGGCAATGCAGGGAACACGGTTCCGTCCCTGGTCTGGGAAAACCCCACATGCTATGGAACAACTAAGCCTGTGTGCCACATCTACTGAGCCTGCGCCCTAGAGCCCGCGTGCCACAACAGAGTCCAAGCACTGCAGCTACTGAAGCCTGAGCACCTAGAGCCAGTGCTCCACAACAAGAGAAGGCACTGCAATGAGAAGCCCGCACACTGCAACGAAGAGTAGCCCCCGCTCGCCACAACTAGAGAAAGCCTGCACAAAGCAACGAAGACCCAGCGCAGCCAAAAAAAAAAAAAAGAACTTAAGTAATAAAACTCTTAGAAGAAAATGTAGAGGGGAATCTTCATGACATTGGGTTTGGCAATGATTTCTTGGATATGACACCAAAAGCACAGGCAACAAAAGAAAAAAATAAATTGGACTTCATCAAAATTTAAAACTCTATCAAGAGAGTGAAAAGACAACATACAGAATGAGATAAAATATTTGCAAATGATATATCTGATTAGGGATTAATATTCAGAATGTATAAAGAAGTCCTACAACTCAACAACAAAGAACCAAACAACCAGTTTAAAAAATAAGCAAAGGACTTGAATAGACATTGCTCCAAAGAAGATATACAGATGGCTAATAAGCACATGAAAAGATGTTCAACATCATTAATCATTAGGGAAATGCAAATCAAAACTACAATGAGATACCACTTCACACCCATTAGGATGGCCATTATCCAAAAAAGCAGAAAATAACGTGTTGGTGAGGATGCAGAGAAATTGGAACCCTTCTGCATTGCTGATGGGAATATAAACTGGTACAGCTGCTGTGGAAAACAGTTTGATGGTTCATCAAAAAGTTAAACATAGAATATGTCCAAAATCCCACTTTTAGGTCTCTGCCCAAAAGAATTGAAAGCAGGGACTGAAGCAGATACTGAAACACTGATGTTCATAACAGCAGCATTAACGATAGTCACAAGGTGAAAACAACCCAAATGTCCATTGGTGGATGAAGGATAAACAAAATGTGGTAAATCCATACAGTAAAAAATTATTCAGCCTTAAAAAGGAATGAAATTCTGATACATGTTGCAACATGGATGAACATGGAAAACATTGTGCTAAGGGAAAGAAGCCAGACACAAAAAGATGAGTATTGTGTGATTCCACTTAATATGGGGTGCCTAGACTAGGCAAATTCATAGACACAAGGCAGAATGGTGGTTCCCAGGGGCTGGAGGAAAGGCAGGGAATGAGGAGTTATTAATAAGTACAGACTTTCAGTTTGGGGTGATGCAAAGTTCTAGAGATGGATTGTGGTAATGGTTGCATAACAGTGTGAATATACCTAATTGTACAATTAAAAATGGTTAAAATGATAAATTTTATGTTATGTATATTTCACTACAGTTTTTTTTTTTTCTTCTTGGCTGCACCACGTGGCTTTTGGGATTTTAGTTCTCTAACTGGGGGTGGAACCCAGGCCCCTGCCAGGGAGAGCATGGAGTCCTAACCCCGGACCACCAGGGAATTCCCTCACCGCAGTTTTTTTTTTTTTTAAAGTGTTCCAGGTGATTCTCATGTGCCTCTGACTTGAGAGCATTCTAAGAAGGGCCAGCAGGCCAGTATGAAAATAATAGTTGCAGTTAAGTACTACAGGTGCTGGGATAGACATGAGTGTATATGTGGAAAGAATGGGCATATCTGTGTGAAAAGATCAGAGGTCAGAGAAGGTTTTTTTCCCCATGAGGCAGGCTACTGTAATAATTCAGTCGGCTCATAGAGCCAGACTGCTTGGTCTCAAATCCTGCCTAGCTCAGTGAGTTCTGTGCAGTAACTTAGGCAAGTTACTGCTCTGTACCTCAGTTTTCTCATCTATAAAATGGGGATAATAATAATGCCTGCCTTATAGGGAAGCTATGAAGTTAAACAAGGTCATCCATGTAAAGTGTTTAGGACAGTGTCTGCTCTGTAAATGTTAGCTAATGTTATGGTAATGAATATACCATAATTCATCAATTTCCCCAACTATGGACATTTAGGTTTTCTCCCTTTTCTAATTTAACAAAATTGCAAAAGACATTTTTGTGTTTGTTTTCTTGAGCACATGTAAGATTTTCTCCAGAATGTATGCCAAGAAGTAGAATCCTAAGTTGTTGAGATGGGCGTGGTCAACTTTGAGACGTGCCCACCATCACCATGCTCTCCAGTGTTGGGGAAACCACTGGGGTCTCTCTTGAGAGAATTATTTCAACTTGATATTTTAAAATATGTGAACCCTGTGTTCAGATGTGTGAGCCCTGCAGATGGTAACAGTTGGGATGCCAGTAACGGAAAAAACAACTCAAAATGGTTTAAACCATTGTGACTCAAATTTTATTGTGTCTGTATATCACATATTACCTGTTAAAATGCAGACTCTGAGTCAGTAGGTCTCAGAGTGTGGGGTGGGGCCTGAGAGTCTCCATTTCTAATAAACTTTCAGGTAATACTAATGTTGATGGTCTACCAACCACACTTTCAGTAGCAAGGGTTCTTAAACTTGGCTGCATGTTGAAATACCTAGGGGAGCTTTAAAAAATGCTGATTCTTGGGTCCTTCACTCAGAGATTCTGACTTAAATGTTATACAGTGAGTTTTTAAAGTGTCCCAGTTATTCTAATGGGCAGAAAAGTTTGGGAACTACTTGCTTAAACAAAAAGGGAGAATCATTATCTTGGTTACCAGGATCTCCTGAGGACAGGTCCAGCATTGGTTAGTTCTGTGATTCAATCGCCTCTAGAAACCAGCTTCTTTCTGGCCTTCATCGTACCTCCATCTGGGCTGCCACAGCTCCAGACATCACATACAGACTCCACAATGCCTAAAAAGATGAGACTGGTTCTTCCCAAGTGTCTCTTTTCATCAACAAGGAATCTTTTCCTGGAAGGTCTTTCTCTCTGGTCTAACTGGCCAGGGGAAGACGTGTACCACCAATCACTTAGAGCAGTGGTTCTTAAAGTGCGGCCCTGGACCAGGAGCATCAGACCTGGGCAGTCAATAGAAAGGCAAATTCTTGAGCCCCACCACAGACCTACTGAATCAGAGACTTTGGGGTTAGGCCCAGCAATCTGTGTTTTAACAAGTCTTTCAGGTGATTCTGATGAATGTTCAAGTCTGAGAAACACTGGCTTAGAGTTTATATCTTGGACCAGTGGTTCTCAATCTGGGTTGATTTTGCCCTCCAGGGGACATTCAGCAATGTCTGAAGGGGTTTTTGGTTGTTATAACTGGGGGGTAGGTGCTACTGGCATCTAGTGGGTAGAGGCTAGGGATGCTGCTCAGCATCCTAAAGTGCGTAGGACAGCCCCCCAACAAAGAATTATCCAGCGCCAAAGGTCAGTAGTGCCAAAGGTGAGAGGCCTGGCCCTAGGCCAATCATCATTTCTTCTGAGTCACTCGTTATGTAGTCAGGACTCTGCTTGGCAAAAGCCAAAGAGGAATGACTGTTGGTTAGACAACCAACAGTGTCTGCTCCTGGAAGTTACTTTCACAATAAATCAGACATCCCCACCATCTTTCCCACCCTGTCCCCCTGCAGAGAAGCCCTTTCTTCAGAAATAGGGAAATACTATAGAATGCAAAGTGTGGGTTTGGCAGGGTCAAAGATTTGCCAGGATGAGAAAGCACACAGCCCCTCACTCTCTCCTTTTCTGGGGGGGTAGTCCTGGCAGAGGGTGGGTGTTGACAGGGGTCATACTTGGTGGCTTGCTCCAAATATTATTATTTTAAATTAATTAATTAATTAACTTATTTATTGGCTGTATTGGGTCTTTGTTGCTGTGCGTGGGGTTTCTCTAGTTGCGGCGAGCGGGGGCTACTCTTCGTTGCGGTACACAGGCTTCTCATTGTGGAGCCTTCTCTTGTTGCAGAGCATGGGCTCTTGGCACTTGGGTTTCAGTAGTTGTGGCACTCAGGCTCAGTAGTTGTGGCACACAGGCTTAGTTGCTCTGAGGCATGTGGGATATTCCTGGACCAGGGATTGAACCTGTGTCCCCTGCATTGGCAGGTGGATTCTTTTTTTCTTTTTTTTAAGTTTATTTATTTTTAGCTGTGTTGGGTCTTTGTTGCTGAGTGCAGGCTTTCTCTCGTTGTGGCAAGCGGGGCAAGTGTGAAGCACTCTTCATCGTGGTGCGCAGGCTCTTCATTGTGGTGGCTTCTCTTGTTGCGGAGCACGGGCTCTAGGCACTCAGGCTTCAGTAGTTGCGTCACACGGGCTCAATAGTTGTGGCTCACGGGCTCTAGAGTGCAGGCTCAGTAGTTGTGGTGCTCAGGCTTAGTTGCTCCGCGGTATGTGGGATCTTCCCAGAGCAGGGGTCGAACCCGGGTCCCCTGCATCGGCAGGCGGATTCTTAACCACTGTGCCACCTAGGCAGTCCCTCCAAATATTGTCAGTAATGCAGTTTTGCCAGGAGATTAATCATCTCTCTCTAAACATAGCACATGATTTTAAAGGTTGGCTGCATCCCTAAGTGTGATTTTTGCAGTTTTCTGAGGATTTTTTTTTTTTGTCCAAGAAATGCAGCCCCATCGTGTCATGTGAGCAGGGGAGCGACTGCACTGTAATGTGGAGGGAACTTGTCTTTTGGGCTCCATCAAGTGTGTGACACTGGACACGCCTGCATTTGTATGGACCACCTTCTAGCACTGTCTGTTTGAATTTTCTGCAATGATGGAAATGTTCTGTTTCTGCACAAAGATGGTAGCCACTAGCCGCATGTGGCTGTTGAACACATGAAATGTGACTAGTGAGGCTGAGGAATTGAATTTTTTTTTTTAAGGAATTGAATTTTCAAGTTTATTTAAATATATTTAACTTAAATTTGAATAGTCAAATGGCAGCAGTGGCAACTGTAATGGACCTTGTCACCTTAGATGCCCTGAGCTGTCTGCAGCATGCTGGCTCGTGGCAGGCCCTGAGGAGCACTCAGCACACAGGGTACTTAGAGCTGGACAGGTTCTTACTTAGAGGCTTCCCTGTCCAGCCGATCTCAGCTGGCACCCCCATCCCAACCCCCCCAGCCGGAGATTGCAGAGAGGGGCTCGGTTATTTTGGTTGGGTTTTTTTTTTTTTTTGGCCATGCTGCGCAGCTTATGGGATCTTAGTTCCCCAACCAGGGATTGAACCTGGGCCCTCGGCAGTGAAAGCTCGGAGTCCTAACTACTGGACCACCAGGGAATTCCTGAGGCTCATTTATTTTGAATGTTGTGAAAAGCTAGCTGTCCCTGCGTTGAGCATTTCCCAGCTGAGGCAGCCCAGTCCACCCAATATCTCTGAGCTCTTTGCTTTTGGCGAGAATTTTCTTAGTCCAGTGGAGAAATGTTGATTATACCATATCAGTCAGGAACTGGAAATTAATTGAGTAAAAAGTCAAGGAACTTCCCTGGCGGTCTCGTGGTTAGGACTCCGTGCTTCCACTGCAGGGGGCTCAGGTTCGATCCCTGGTTGGGGAACTAAGATCCTGTGTGCTGCGCGGTGTGGCCAAAAAAAAAAAGTCAATTTGTTTTCCAATCGAAAAAATTACTTAGTATGTGCAGTTTGTTTGGTAGACAGACATCTTTCAAAATGTGGGGTTCCGTGGGTCAAAAAATATGCAAAGGGCCCCTGAGTGGTGCAGAGGTTGGAAATTGCTAATCTAGTCCAACCCCCTCACTTTCAGGGAGCAAACTGACACCAGGAAAGAGGGGAGATCCATGCCAGGTCTCAGGGCTGGGATGGGGCTGAGTCAGGACTAAAAGCCAAGCCCTAGGCTTGTGGGAGAAGCCAGTGTCTGAACAGGTTTCTTGTGTCCCAGTGTGTGTATGTCTGTCCTGGGTGGTCTGCCCCACTAGGCAGCGATTGTGTCTGTGGCATTCCTTTTGATCGGTGCCCAGACAGGTGGGGAGATGTAAAATCCTCTTTGATGATGGTGTCATGGAATAAGTATTATAGGTAAGAGCAGTGCTTCAGGTGTGCTCAGTGGGCTGCCTGTGTCACAGCGGGGAGCTGCCTGGAAAGGAGGTCATAAAAAATGCAAATTCTTGGGCCCCATCATAGACCTGCTGTGGTGGTCTGCTACACTGGTGCTCCCTACCCCCACCTGGGAGCCCCAGCTCCTGCTATTCACACCCTGGTGTAGCCTAACCCCTCAACTCCCCCCACTTCCCCAACCCCGTCCACCAGAGCATGGACTCTGGGCTTGGCCATTGACTAGCTTTAATCAGTGAGACCCTGGACAGCATGATAGGAGCAGAGACTTGCTTGATAGATAAGTGCTCACACATTAGAACTTGTCCTTTTGGAATGTGTGCTCTTAGAGCCCTGAGCTACCATGTAAGTAGGGCCAGGTCCCCTGCTGGAAAGAGCACATGGTGGGGAAGGCAGGGAGGGAAGGGGGAGAGAGGGAGGGACAGGCACCCAGCCAGCTGCCGGCCACCCCAACCATCTCAGCTGAGGGTCAGTGAATGAAGAAGCTGTCTTGGACATTTTAGCCCCAGCTGAGGCCATGTAGAAAAGCACCACCCAGGAGCTTCCTTGGTGGCTCAGTGGTTAAGAATCTGGCTGCCAATGCAGGGGACACGGGTTCGATCCCTGGGCCGGGAAGATCCCACATGCCTGGGAGCGACTGAGCCCACGAGACACAACTACTGAAGCCTGCGTGCCTAGAGCCAGTGCTCTGCAACAAGAGAAGCCACCGCGATAAGAAACCCCGCGCACTGCAGCGAAGAGTAGCCCTCGCTCGATCGCCACAACTAGGGAAAGCCTGCACGCAGCAACGAAGACCCAGTGCAGCCAAAATTAATTAATTAATTAAAAAAAGAAAGAAAAAGAAATTGGCACCATCTTTCTTTTCAAAAAAAACTATTAAAAAAGAAAAGAAAAGAAAAACACCGCCCAGTGAGCCCAGCCAGCCCATACCCTGGTGGTGGGGGATGGGACACTGGTTACTGCCAGGCAAGGCTTTCCATTTGACCCCTGCTCATGGGGATGGGGGGGGACTGGCTGCAGTTTTTTCCATGGTGTTTGGCTAGAGTAGGGCATTTATTGTTTTGAAGGTTTTTGTTTTGCTGAACTGCACCTTTCCTAGTCCTTTGGCTAAAGAGAGGAGGCTTTTCTTGGGGCTGTTTTTGCTCACACTCATTGGTCTTTCTGGGTTTCTGACTTCTCCAGCAACACAGCTGGGATATGTCAGGCAAAAATATATCCCAGAGAACTCCCTGCCCTGTTGTTCCTTGGGTCCTGAGGTCCCTAGTCAGTCTGCCTTCTTCTCTGCCCCTTCTTATGTTCGTTTTATATATAATGTCCAGGGTTTTTAGCTGGACTTTGCAGAAGGGAAAAGGACAAAGTACATTTCCTCCATCTTGTCCAGGAACCAGAAATCCAGATTTGGCTGTTCTTGAGCTTCATATAAATAGAATCCACTTGTATGTTCTCCTAAGTTTGTGCTTCTCTTGCTCATCATTATGTCTTGAGATTTTTTCCATGTGGTTGTGTGTAGTTGGGTGCTTTTCATTGCTGTATAGTATTCAACTGTGTGAGCAAACCATGCAGTAGAATTTGCACAGTGGAGTCCTAGACAGCAGTGTAAAAGCAAACTACCTCAACTGCATCCAATAACCACACGATTGGTTGATCTGTCCTTCTGTGGGTGGGCATTTGGGTGGCTTCCAGTTTGGAGCTATTATGAGTAAAGCTGCTACAAGTGCTCTTGGTCACGGGCTTCAGTGGCCACAGACACTCATTTCTGTTGGGGATAAACACTGCAGAAGTCTCTTAACTGGTCTCTTTGTTTCATCCGTTGCCTCCTTCTAGTCACTTTTCCACATCAAAGCCACAGTGATCTTTTGAAAATATTAACTGGATGCCTTCCCCACCCTTTGCTCAAAAATACCAGTGGTTCCCCTTCTTGCTTAGAATAAAATCCAGGTCCTCACCATAACCCACAAGGCCGTGCCTGTTCTTTGTTCCTACACCTACCCACCCACCTGTCCACCCACCCATTCAGTTCTGGGTGCCTTCAGTGTGCCAAGCTCACTTGCACTTCAGGACATATGCCCTTGCTGTTCCCTCTGCCAGAAACACTCTTCCCGCAAATCCTCACATACCTCCCTTTCCCCTTTATATAGGTCTTTGTTCAAATGTTATCTCTTCAAAGAGGGATTCTAAAATGGCCCCCACTCATCCTCTCTATCCTTTTTTTTTTCTTTTTTTAAGTTTTGGTCTTTTATTTATTTTAATTAATTAATTAATTAATTAATTAATGGCTGTGCTGTGTCTTCATTGGTGCTCAAGGGCTTTCTGTAGTTGTGGAGAGCGACAGCTTCTCTTGTTGTGGCTCACGGGCTCTAGGCACATGGGCTTCAGTAGTTGTGGCGCATGGGCTTAGTTGCTCTGTGGCATGTGGGATCTTCCCA
This sequence comes from Hippopotamus amphibius kiboko, assembly GCF_030028045.1. Lineage (NCBI taxonomy): Eukaryota > Metazoa > Chordata > Mammalia > Artiodactyla > Hippopotamidae > Hippopotamus > Hippopotamus amphibius. The sequence goes on along the minus strand of NC_080196.1, from coordinate 42,053,372 downwards.
GACCAGGGGTCGAACCTGTGTCTCCTGCATTGGCAGGCAGATTCTTAACCACTGCACCACCAGGGAAGCCCCCTCTCTATCCCTTTACCCACAGTATTTTTCTTGATGGTTCCCATCACCACTCGAACTTTTACTCTTTATTTGTTGAGTGTCTCCAGCTTCAGCATGAAACATCCAGAGGGTCATCTCGTGGCTCTGTGCTGTGTCCTGCTGCCTAGAGCAGTGCTGCAGGTAGTAGGTGCTAAGGAGATGTTTGTTAAATGTATTAAAGACACTGACATGGGATTTGGTCAGATGCCTCAGTTCTTTTTTTCTTTTTAATACATTTATTTGTTTAATTTATTTATTGGCTGCATTGGGTCTTCGTTGCTGCACATGGGCTTTCTCTATTTGCTGCGAGCGGGGGCTACTCTTCATTGTGGTGCATGGGCTCCTCATTGTAGTGGCTTTTCTTGTTGCGGAGCACGGGCTCAATAGTTGCAGCACATGGGCTCCAGAGCACAGGCTCAATAGTTGTGGCACACGGGCTTAGTTGCTCCATGGCATGTGGAATCTTCCCAAAGCAGGGCTCGAACCCTGCATTGGCAGGCGGATTCCTAACCACTGTACCACCTAGGAAGTCCCAGATGCCTCAGTTCTGACACCAGCATCATCTTCATGCTGTATCACAGGCCAAGTCCTTCAGACTCTTATCTCCTGGGATCTTGTGACAATGCAGATTCTGATCAGGAGGTCTGGGATGGCACCCGAGATTCTGCCTTTCCTACCAGCTCCCAGGTGATACCCAAGCTGTGGGTCTTGAGACCCAGGCTTTGAATAGTGAGGCCATGACTGCTCTGAGCCTCAGTTTCCACAGGTGTAAAATGATTCATTGTGGAAAACAAGGGGGTGAAGTGTGTAAAGCACTGTGCAAGGTGCTTGGCCTTAGCACACACTCAGTACATTTCTACTGCTCCTCCTCTGGGGGCCTTTCAGGGTCTAAAACTTGAAGTAGTTGCTGGTTTTCTCCCTCTGATCCTTTCCATCCCCATGTATTTAGTCCCCCATACAGACCCTCAGCAGAGCCTTGTCCAGTTTATTTCTTCATTGCTGGCCAGCCCCGCCTGTCATGGGCAGGGGTTTGGGGAGGATCCTGGCATTTTGACAGTCATGGGGACATTATGCAAATGAGACGCAAAGCAGCAGTTAACAAGCCCTGATTGCATTTCCCCGCACGGGAACACAGAGGATTACTGCCGGGCTGAGGAGGGGGGCAGTGATGCTCTTTGGGTTGAATAAGGAGGCGGTGACAGAAAGGGTTGGCTTCTCCTGGGTGCATGGGAGCAGCTGCCCTGTGGCCTGGGTGAGGCCCCCTCCTCATTTGTAGACTGATCCCACCTGTGGGACTGGGACATGATTAAGGTCCAGGAATAGGGGCTGAGGTCGGGCATGGGGTGGGGGGGTGTGTGGCATGGAGGGGGGTGTCCCTGGGCCTGTCCAGGGCCTGCAGGTAGGGGAGTGGAGGCTGCAGATGGCGACTCCTTGATATTTTTCTACTCCAATTAACATGCAGAGGAAAGTTGCAACAAAACTGTGGCAGAGGACAATTTTCTCCTGAATGGGGTCCACTTGGGAAGAAGGAGATGAGGGAGGTAGGAGATAGTTAAAGACGGAGCAGTTTCAAAGGGCACAGGCTGACATGGCGTAACCTATTACCCATATTTTTGCTGGTTTGGGGGGTCTCTTATTGATGTCAACTTTGACAAAAAGTAAGGATATCCCAATCTTGTTGTCTCCTACCCTTATGACACCTGTCTTGGGGGCCCTCCCAACAGCAGATGGGGCTGGTCAGGCTGACAGCAGGGTGGGGTGGGGTGGATGCTCTCTGGGCTGGGGAAGGAGGGGGGCAGCAGAAGGGCTCAGCTTCCTGCACAGAGCCTGCCTGAGTTCAGGAGCGCAGAACTCAGGGGTCTGCCAGGCAGCAGATGGGGCCAGATCAGGCTGATGGAGGTGGGTGGGGGGCAGCTGTCTTTGGTATCCCTGGATGGAGCCGGCTCTTTAGGAGAAAGGTGATCCAGGGCTGGGGGCTGGCAGGCGGGCAGGGGGCTCTGCTTACAGGGCCCGGGAACTCAATCCCTCCCCGCCCCCAGCTCTCCTGGGAGTCTCTGCTCTCAGGCACCAGGCATCCCAACCTTCTTGGCCTGGGTGTTGACCTCACCGACTACTGAGGACCTCCAGGCCTGGGGACACCCAGTGTCAGGCTTCTGGCCCAAGTAAGGCCAGGCTGGAAGTCACCTCTGAGGTCATTTGTGGGGAGGTCCTCACTCACGCCCACTGTGTGACTGGCACTTCAAGTACCTATGACCCTGTCCTGCCTTTGACCTAAGGATGAGACGCACTCTGGCTGTGAAGCTCCTAGAAAATGGGTGGGTGTTACTGTGTTTCCCAATCAGATCTTTCCTAATAGAACTAATGTGGAGCATTGGGAAAAGCTTGGCAGGCAGAGGGTTCAAATCCCAGCCCAGGCATTTTCTGGCTTTGTCCCCTTGGGCAAATTGCTCAATCTCTTAGAGCCTCTGTTTCCTAATCAGTCCTGTGACCTCACCTGCAGGGCTGCCATGACAGCCAGAGATGCTGCAGGAGAACGGGTGTTCAGTAAATCCACTAGCTTGTCACCCCTGAGGGCAGGGACTTTGTTTTGCCTATGGCCTGTGTCCCAGCACCTAGAACAGTTCCTGGCACATGGTGGGTGCCTAGTAAATATCTGCTGAATGAATGAAATGCCCTATTTCATCTATTCTAAGATGATTTCCCCCTCATGTTTGACATCACTGATATTAGGATGCTTCATACAATTTACAGCATGTCTTGGTTTAATTGGCAGCCGTCTTATCATTGAGAGGGGGCTTAGATGGGATGAACTATGGAAGAGGCTGTCATTATTAACAGGCACTTTTTGGCTTAATTTTTGGTGGGCTTCTGGTTCTTTCTGATTGTATATGCCCTCTCCAGGCTGTGTGGGGTCCCGGAGAATCACCCCAGGGCACAGGGGCTGCAGTGATCCTGCCTGAGGTCTTTGTGAGGTGACGCTGGGCGGGGGGCAGCACATTCTGTGGGGAACTCCGTGTGTCCTGGGCCCCTTTCTCCACTTGATCCGCAGCCCCCGCCCTGCCCCCCACTGGATGTTATCCCTCCTGGGGAGGGGCAGGTAGCAGGGCCGTCTGAGTCTGGAATTGCTTCTGGGGAGGAGGGGCCCATTTTACTCAATCCTGTCATAATTCCAGGTACCGGGACTGGACAGCAACTAGGGGCGTGAGGGGGCGTATTTGTGAGCCCCCTAGGCTGAGGGGCCTCTAGGCAGGATCTAGTCTGGACCGGGCTGAAGAGGACTTTCAGAATGAGGGAGAGGGAATGGGGGAGGGTGGTCCCCGTCTCCCCGCCAGCCCCAGTCCTCTTCCGTCCCTCCAGCAGCTAAGCTAAAACATGGTGGGCAGATTACTGTCTAGAAGAGCAGACGGCTCCTCTCCTGGGAAGTGGCTCATTGTTCAGTCCCCTGGTGGGGACACCAACTTGTGTCCCCGATCCCTTCCCATGAGGCTAGGGTTGGGGGCTTGCATGTACGGCTGTGATTTTGTGTAGGAAGGGTTTGTGTGTTACATGGTCTGGATCCGTGTGGATGTGTGTACACTGACATTAGTGTCACAGTTCTGTGTGTGTGTGTGTGTTTCCTGTGCATGTATAGGTAGCTCCACGGGCTTGTGGAGATGCATGTGTGCAAATACGTGTAATGGGTGTTTGTATATGTAAGTGTGTCATTGGGGTGTACGTGTGCATGGACACGTGTTGGTGCGAATGGGTCATACATGTGTACTACAAGCCTAGATGTTTGCTCTAAGGGGTGTGTGACAGCTGTGGCCTGTGGGAGCAGCACCAGAACTGGAATCACAAGGCCTTGCTGCCAATACCCAGCCCAGGGGCCTTGGATGCCCAGACAAATTGTTTTCACTACTGTGAGCTTCAGTTTCCAATCAGTAAAATGGGTATGGAATCTCATGGAACGAGATTGTTAGACGAGCATCTCACACTCGCCCTGACCCAGAAAAATCTCAAAATAAAAGTTTGGAGTTGAGGAATGACTGAATAAGAATAAATGATTAAGCAAGTAGAAGTGTTTTACAGAGAGGCACGCAGTAAGATTTTAAGGACCTGAGGGAAGCGTGTGAAAAGGTGCAACTTACAGTGTTTTGAAGGGATGCTGGCGGGGCAGGGTCTCAGGGAGAAAGAGAAGACGGGGTTGGAGCAGGGACACCCCCCGCCCCCTGGGGCGTGGCTGCCGGAGCCTGGGAAGGTGAAGTGTGCGCGTGTCCGCCCGCCCTGGGATGCAGGCGCCGCGTAGAAGGCTGGCGTCCCCTGGTGTACGCGGGAAGGAGGCTGTCTGAGCGAGCATTGCCCCGTTGCCATAGAAACGAGCAGAAGGAGGTGGGTGGCGGGAGAAGGAGGCGGGTCCGGAGGAAAGAGGGGGAGGAGGCGGCGGCGGGGGGCGGGGAGCTGGCTTCTGCAGTTCTGGCGCTGCTGCCTCCTCGAGCGAGCGGTGGAGGGAACCCAAGAGGACAGAGCCCCCGGCCCGGGCGCCAGGCCCCCTCCCCGCCCACCACCACGGAGAAGGAGGAGGACAGCCGGCCCCTCCGGCCCTGGCCTGGCCCAGCGAGGGCAGTGCACTCCTACGTGCCCCTGGCTTGGTGCCCAGACGGGCCCAGGTAGGCATCCCGGTGGAGACAGCCGGAAGAGGCTGCATGGAGAGTGGGGCCCCGGCGGCTGCGCGTGCCTTCCCGCCGGCAGCACCTGGTAGCAAGCACAGTGGCAGGAGGGGCCAGGGCCAGTGTACCTGGTGGGAGCAGCCTGCATCCTGAGAGGCCCTCTTCAGAACCTGGGTCCTCCCCATCAGGAGCACTGTCCCCCGGCTACCTCTCCTCCTCTGCACTTCTGTCCTCTCTCCACTCCTGCCGCAGGTCCCAAATGGAGAAATGCCTCTTCCCAGGCAGAGTGGCCCAGGGGGCTGGAGCTTCCAGGAACCCACAGTGCCTGCTCCCCAGGCTGAGGCTGGTGGGGGTGGGTAGGTGAGGATGTCCCCCACCCCTAGGCAGGGCACTGCTGGGCTCTGGCCATTTGAAACCAGCAGATCCCCCTCCCACCCCCATACCAGCAGCCTCCCTGCTGGCCCTCCATGATCTCAGGCCCTAGGCTTAGCGCCCTGGGTGGGGGCGGGGGCGTGGAGGCATCTCTCTTCACCCCCAAGCTCAGACCCTTACCCCTCCTTGTTTTCCCTGCAGACCCAGTTCCCCCAGATCTCCCAAAGGACCCCTGTCCCACCACTCCAGCAAGACCAGGGGCTCCATGCTGGGGTACAGGAGAGCGGGCCCTGATCAGGTTGGGGTGCCTCTGTCCCTCTGCTGCATTGCTCCTGGGGACGACTCTGCTGCCGGGGGAGCTGGGGGCACTGCAGAGGAGCCTCTGCCTGCTGCCCAGGAGGGGGTGGGGCCAGGTCTGGGGAGGAGCTGGGCCGCACTGCCTGGCTCTGGGCACGGAGAGGGCAGGAGGGCCTGCAGCGGTGCAGTGGGTGGAGTGCATCTGGTCTGGGTGGACCCTGGGCCACAGCTAAAGGGCCTCAGCCAGCGTGGGGAGGAGGACCCACCCGAGGGGGCAGGGGTGGTGTGTGCAACCTTGGGTGTGCCTAGGGTGCCCGGGCCTTGAAGGGCCTGCCGCCTTCCTTCTCCCACCTGCCTTCCGTGCCCAGCACCCCCTGAGAGCTTGGCTGGGTCTCGGCACCACACTGTGGAGCTTCCCTGGGCACTTGGGGCTGAGAGGCCCCGGGGGAGGGCCAGCGTGAGGGGTCAGGGAATATGTGCTGAGAAGCTGATGTGGCTGCGTTCACGTCTGCAAACCGTAGTTGCACCTGCCAAGTCCAGGCACAGGGGCCTCCCACTTCAGGGTCAAGGGCCCAGGAGGTGAGAGGGCAGGTCTCAGGTGGCAGGAGCTGGGTGGGGGTTGCAGATTTGCCCAGAAGCCGGCAGCCCAGTAATTCAGTCACTCACGTGCACCATCACCATCTGCCCCCTGCTTTTCTGAGCACCGACCCAGGCCTGGGGCTGGCCCCGGCGTCTGCCCTCCTACAGCTGGGCCAGCCTCCATCCCCGCCAGAACAAGAGCTGGTGAGGCCTGGATAGCAAGAGCGGGAAGGAGCTGTCCCTTCCCAGGCCCTTCAGGCCTGGCCCTGACCCCCACCCCACCACTCCTGGTCGGCCTTCTCTAGGCCACATTCCCCTCCTCTTCAATTTGTTTTCTGTCCCACACGTCCCCGGTGTCTGTCTTTGCCTGCTCTGTCTCTCCTACCCTGTTGCCCCCAGACTTTGGGGCTTCCTGGGGCCCATGTGCCAGCCCCACCCATCACCCCCAGGGGGCCCCCGGTCCAGGGCACATGCTCCACAGCAGCCTTCCCCACACTGGAGGAGCTGAAGGGAGGCCCCAGGAGCACGCAGAGGCCGGGGCCCCGGGGCTACAAGAACAGTTTGGCCCAGGCCCCTCCCCACACGCCCCCAGTGCAGGAGCTCTGAGGAAAGGAGGGAGCATCTCCACTGGCTCTCGGCGCCAAACCTGCGCTCCCACCTCCCTTACATTGTTTCTCCTGCCGCGCTCGCCATCTCAGGAGACAGCACCCCACGTGTCAGCTGCTCAGGCCCAAACCCTTGACCCCTCCTCCCTTTCACACTCACATCCAAACCATCAGCAAATCCTATTGGCCCCAAAGTCACAGTATTTCCCGACTCCACCCACCTCTCACTGCTTCTGGCATTACTACCTGGGTCCGGGGCCCGTCTTCCCTCAGGCGAGGGCTGCAGCCCAGCAGGTGCCCTGTACTTCTTGCCCCCCGTAGTTGCCCCCCCCCGCCCCCCAGCAGCCAGGGATCCTTTAAAACCTAAGCCAGGGACTTCCCTGGTGGTCCAGTGGCTAAGACTGCAATGTCAATGCAGGGGACCAGGGTTTGATCCCTGGTCAGGGAACTAGATCCCACATGCCACAACTAAAGATCTCACATGCCACAACTAAAAAAAAGATCCTGCATGCAGCCACGAAGACCCGACGCAGCCAAATAAATAAATAGATAGAGCAACTAAGCCCGTGTGCCAAAAAAATAAATAAATAAATAAATAGATAGATAGATAGATAGATAGGTAGATAAATGTTTTTTAAAAAACCCAAAACCTAAGCCAGATCACATCCCACCTCTTCTCACACCCTGCAGTGGCTCCTATCTCACTTGATGGGGGATATATCACAAGCCTCACTCTGACCTACAAGGCCCCATGTGTCTGCATCCTCTCCCCACCTTCCCCTACAACCTCCCTGACCTCAGCCTTCCCCTCTCCTCCTCCCTCCCTCTGTTCCAGCCACATGACCCCCTTGTTCCTCAACCATGGAAGCCATGCTTGTGCCTCAGGGCTTTTTCACTGGCTGTTCCCTTGGCCTGGATGCTCTTCCCCCAGATATCTGCATGGTGCCCTCCCTCACCTCCTTCAGGTCTTTGTTCAGAAGCCACTTTCTGAAAATGGCCTTCTCTTACAAGCCTGTGTAAAACAGCATCACTCCTAAGCCCCCACCATCTCTCCCTGTCCCCTTCACTGCCTTATTCTTCTCCAGAGCTTTCATCACCTTCTAACACATTTGATCATTTACTTTTTCATCTGGCTTCTTGTCTGCCTAGTCCTCTAGAATGTCAGCTCCACGAGGAAGGGAGGTTTCTGGCTTGCTCACACTGTAGCCCAGCGCTGCACTGTAAGGATCAGGGCTGCAGTTAAAGCCAGGAGTGTCTGCCTCAGTGGCTGGCCCCCTGTATCTGTGCTGTGATGGGGAGGTGGGTTTCAGCCCTCACGGGGGAAAGGATGTAATGCCCCCCTGGCTGGGCAGTTGCCGCAGGGCGAGTTGGGCAAGATGTCCTGCATGGACTGGGTGTACGCTTCTTGCCTTTTTCTGCCCCAGCCATGACCAGGACAGCTCTACCTGGCCAGAAAGGGGAGGAGAGGGAGCTGCATGCGTCCCACCCCCAGTGCTGCTCAAGACGGAGGGCCCCTTCTTCCTGGTCAGAGTTCTGTGCCTTTGGGAAAGCCCACTGTGCACCCACCAGGAGCATCACCCACAGGGTGGGCAGACCTGGTTCCTGCCCTCCAGGAGACCACAAATGCAGAGGGCTCAGGACAAGACACACCCTGTCAGGACAGAGGGCCCACGTGTGAGATGACTGGTCTCAAGGAGACGCAACCAGAGCAGGGAGGATGAGGGCCTGTCTTCCCACCAGCTCCCACTCCTGCCTCCCGGTCCGTGGAGCCTGAGACAGGGCTATGATTAGAGTGGTTCATTGGGAAGTGGTCCCTGGAAACACAGAGAGTGCGGAGGTGAGGCAGGAGGTGTGCATGAGTAAGCTGGTTCCCACTGTGGGCAGCTGGGGCTCAATGCTGCTGGGCATCTCCGAGAGCCAGTGTAGGACATGCCCCAGATTAGCCGCCAGGAAGGTGGGGAGCCGGGATGTGTATACACCAGTTCCACTGGTCACTGCTTGAGGCCGCCCCGACCACCCTCTTCCCTGCCTGATTTTCTTTAATACTTGTTAATGTTGATCACCTGATGAGGTGTTATTTACCCACTGCTTGGCTTCCTGCCTGCACTGGAGTGTAGGCTCCATGGGGTGAAGGCCTGGTCTCCTTCCTTGCTGAGCCTGCAGCACCCAGAATGCTCTCATAGGCTCCCTAGAGACAATTGGGCCTAATGAGATGTTGCCCCATCTTGGGCTGGGAGCAGGGGAGCTCAGGGGACTGCCTTTGGGGGTGATTTTCTGGAGGAGAGAGAGGGCCTGGGGCCTGGTGGGGCTGGAGGGAGAGGGGAGAGGATAAGGATGGTGAGGGCTGAAGGTCAGAGTCCAGGGAGTGGCCGGGAGGCCAGCCAAGGGCAGTGGGGTGCGGTGCCTTCAACCCTTTCCCGCTGGGACAAGTGCCCGCCCCCCCCCCCCATCCTGTTCCCTCAGCTCTGCACGCCTCTGGAGCCCTCCACCCTCAAGTGAGACCCGGGCTCTGCCTCCCTCAGTCTCCCCATTTGTCTCCATTTTCTTCCTGCCTCCCTGCTTTGGGGGTTATCGTTTCTAAAGGCAGGGCCCTTTGGGACTGCCCGGGGGACCTACTTCATAGGAGATGGAGGTTGGGGAGCCTGGTCTTTAGACCCGAAGAGAAGGCAAGAGAAAGCCAGGCTTGGGATCTTCTCTTCACAGGAGACCTGGAGACCTAGGGTTCCAGATGAGGCCCAACTGTTACGGAAGGGGGTCTTCGTCAGCTCGGGCTGCCCTAACAAAATACCCCAGGCTGGGCAGCTTGAACAGCAGACACGTATTTCTCACAGTCTGAAGGCTGGGAGTCCAAGATCAAGGTGCCAGCTTATCAGGGCCCTGGTGAGACCCCTCTTCTGGGCTTGTAGATGAGGGCTTCCTGCTGTGTCTTCATGTGGCCCTCCCTCTACTTGAGCCTGGGGAGAGGGAGCGAGCTTGCCCTTCCTCTTCTTTTTTTTTTTTTAATATATTTATTTATTTTTGGCTGTGTTGGGTTTTCACTGATGCTTGCAGGCTTTCTCTAGTTGTGGTGAGCAGGGGCTGCTCTTCGTTGCAATACGTGGGCTTCTCATTGTGGTGGCTTCTCTTGTTGCGGAGCATGGGCTCTAGGTGCGTGGGCTTCAGTAGTTGTGGCACATGGGCTCAGTAGTTGTGCCTTGCGGGCTCTAGAGTGCAGGTTCAGTAGTTGTGTCACACGGGCTTAGTTGCTCCGCAGCATATGGGATCTTCACAGACCAGGGCTCATACTCATATCCCCTGCATTGGCAGGCAGATTCCTAACCACTGTGCCACCAGGGAAGCCCTCCCTTCCTCTTCTTATAAGGACGCCAATCCTATTGGATTAGGACCTCACCCTTATGAACTCATTTAACCTTAATTACCTCCTAAACCCCAATCTCCAAATCCAGTCACTTGGTGGGGGGGTAGAGCATCAATATATATATTTGAAGGGAACACAATTCAGTTCTTAGCAAAGGTCTACGGGGGTGTTAGTCCAAAGAGGGGAGAAGGAAATGTGAGGTCATCCAGAGAGTCTCCTGTTTTGAAAGCTCTGCAGCTGTGGGAAGAGCGGGTAATAATACCCATAGTAATAATAACAGTTAACATGGGGCTTCCTGTGGCTGCTCATTTTACCCTCACACCAACCTCATGGGGTTGGTGGTATTGTTACCTCCATTTTGCAGATGATGAAACTGAGGCACAGAGAGTTTAAGCAATTTGCCAAAGTCACACAGCCAGTAAAGTGGCAAAGCCGGGATTGAACCCAGTCACTCTGCCTGGCCCCAGGGCAGGGCCCTTAACTAATTTGCTCCTAATGCTAATCTGGTGGGAGCTGCTGTGCATATTGGGAGAGCAGGCTGCATCCTGAGGCAGCAGGACGTGGTTGATGGCCGGGTGGGACGAGGAGCCACACCAGGGCGTGGGGTTGAGGTCGCCTTCTTGCAGGGCATCGAGCTGGCCTCTGAAGGGAAACAGGGTTGTCTAGGGGAGAGGTGATCCATGGGAGGGAGGACGGTGTGTGCCCCAGGCAGGAGGGAAGGCGTGAGCAAAGGAGCAGAGCCTGGAAGGAGCTTGGGGTGCGTGTCACAGGGAGGGGTGGAAGGACAGCATATTCCAGCTGACCTGGATCCTTCTTGCTGCATCTGAAGCCCCAGCAGAGGCTGGTAAGGGTCCTTGGGTGGCCCCACGTCAGGCACAGTGAGCCCGTCCATCTGTGGGTGAGGTGGGGGCGGCGGAGCTGCTGGGAATATCTGTGGGACCTGAGACCCACCCTGGGTGAGGGGGAGGCAGCTTTGGCTTCCCGTGGCCCTGTCTGGGTTTGAGCTGAGCCAGTCCCTTAGGCCAGGAGGCTGGGGTGACACCCATGGAGTGCTGGCTGTGGACTGGGCACTGGGGAGGGAGGAGCAGGGGAAGGACTCACCCCTGGGCCTGGGTCTGACTCTGCCTCCTCCCTGCTGTGTGACCTTGGACGTGTTATTTAACTTCTCCGAGTCTCAGAGAAGGCAGGGAAGTCATCACTCATCTCAGTGAGTTGTTATGAGGATTAGAAATAAAGTGCAACAAGAGGTTGGTACATAGTAGGTATTCAAACATGGCTGTGGTTGGGCTTCCCTGGTGGCGCAGTGGTTAAGAATCCGCCTGCCAATGCAGGGGACGCAGGTTTGGGCCCTGGTCCGGGAAGATCCCACATGCCGTGGAGCAACCAAGCAGGTGCACCACAACTACTGAGCCTGCGCTCTAGAGCCTGTGAGCCACAACTGCTGAGCCCATGTGCCACAACTACTGAAGCCTGCGTGCCTAGAGCCCATGATCCACAAAAAGAGAAGCCACTGCAACGAGAAACCAGCACACCACAATGAAGAGTAACCCCCACTCACAGCAACTAGAGAAAGCCGGCGTGCAGCAACGAAGACCCAACGCAGCCAATAAATAAATAAATAAATAAATAAATAAATTTAAAAATGGCTGTGGTTAATATGAAGGGAGAGTGAAGAAAGGCTGATGTGACAGCCCGAGCCTATCGATACCTATTCTGTCTGTGCTGCGGGATCCCTACAGAGGGAGGGCAGCCTCCCGAGGGCAGAGTCATCACGGGGGATCAAGGAGGAAGAGACCCTGGAACTGGACCCTGAGGTTGACCAAGAGGAGAGGAAGGGGGCCCAGAAACAGGACAGGAGGAATCTGAGACCCCCCTCCTCTGGGATTCTGGCTCTTGGTTGTGTCACCACCATTATCAACATTTATTGAACACTGACTGTGTGCAGGTGACTATGTTTGGCTCTAGGGTACAGAATTCTGTGTTTCTGCTATTTAATGAATGAATGTCCCAGAAAGTCCTTGGCATTTATCCATTCGTTCAACAAATAAGTATCACTCACTTACGATGTGCGAGGCACTGCTCGGGATCTGCTGATGGGTTGGGTGTGGGGTGGGAGGAGAAAGAGGAGCTGGGTGACTCTGAGGCCCGTGGTTGTTAGTGGCTAACGCCTAGGAGTCCACGTGCTGCCGTCCACACCTGGCCTGCCCTCCTTGGGCTCGTGCCTTTCATTCCTCTGTCCCTTCGCCAAGCCAGGGGTCGAGGGAACGTGACCAAGGCCTCTGCCCCCCAAGGGCTTTTCGAGGCAGCTGGCAGTCGGCCTGGGGCCTGAGAGGGAACACCTTTTACCTTCAGGTTCCTTTCTCCTTAAAGGCAAGTTCAAGGTCAGCGTTAAAACTTCAAATTTCCATAGTGGTCTGTGTTTTTCAAAAAGAATTGACTACCCTTTTATCATTTGATCTTCAAAGACTCAAGTATTGTTTTCTCATCATATGAGTTAGAAACCTTGAGACCCCCATGCTGCAACCTGGCCGAGATCTCACTGGTAAGAGATCAGGCTGGAGCCAGAGCCCAACACCGCCCGTGGCTGCACCCATGCCAAGGGCTACACCATCCTTGTGGGCAAGAAAGGCCCGGCACCTTCCCTGCCTCCCCAGATGGACAGGGTCCACCCTCAAATGGGACTCCCACCCCCGTTCCAGAAACAGAGGTGATAACTCAGAAGGGAGAGCTGACAGGCTCTTCCAGTCAGGTCGCAGGCTCCGCGCGCTCATCTACAGTGTGGGGGTGAGGATGGTCCCCGCCTTACAGGGCTGCGGTGGGGATCAGATGCCAGCAGGCCTTGGCACCAAGTCTGTGCTCCATAAATGCCCGCTGTTAGGATGCACGATAAAGGGCTTTCAGGGCCGCAGTGGCTTTACCGCCACGGTGAGAACCGTCCGATGGGCATGGTGCCCGTTCGATGGGCTGAGGAAAGCTGAGAGCGAATGGGGCTTGTCCCTCGGGAGCAGCAGACTCCGGCCACGCCAGCTTCCTGACCTGAGAGATGCTGCGCTCTCAGCGATGCAGCCCTGACCACCATTCAGGAAGGACCTGGCATTTGCCAGAGTGAAGCCTCCCGCCTGTCTCCTGGGTGGGGGTGTGAGGCCAATTTGGAGGAGGCAGGAGTGGGGTGGGGTGGTGTGTCTGGCCATGGGGTGCTGGGGGCTCTCACGCCCCCTCCCTGACCCAGCCTGCCTGTCTTCCTGGGCCACCTCTATGTGGGTCTGTCCCAGGGTTAGAGGGGGCCAGACCCTCAGCACTGCCTCACCTAATCCTTAAGTCTGGTGGCATTACCCCCATTTCACAGCAAGGCCCAGCAAGGCCATGTGAATCCCCCAGCGTCACACAGCACTTTGGTGGCAGAGCAGGGACCCCGAAGCTAGAGCTATTTGCACTACACGTGCTACCTCAGCCAGGAGCCTGGGAGACCCTGCCTACACCCAGCGTGGGGCCACAACCAGTCCCACCCTCCCTGGATCTGGACAAGGCGGAGAATGACCTCTGCCTTCTTGCGTTCCCTTCTAGCCTGACTTGCCAGGTCTGTGCTGTTCTGTCCCCTCCCTCCATGCCTCGAGTGCGCCCTTGCTCCTGGCTCCCAGCTCCCTCAGCTCTCCTCCAACAGCAGCTGGAGGCTTTTTTAAAAATATTCAGTTTATGCAAGGCAAAATCTAAAAGGCACAGAAGGACCCATGGTGAAAAATCCCTCCCCGCTCCCATCCCCCAGCCACCTAGTTCCCTGAAGGCAACCACCATTACTCAGCTTTCCAAAAATATTCTCTGCTCATATATTTCCCCCCATAAAAATGGAAGCATCTAGCCACGTTGTGCTGAACCTGGCTCATTTTGCTTTAGTGACATGGCTTGGAGGATTCCTTCCATTCAAGACCAGAGCATTCCGTTGCAGGCCTGAATCGTAATTTACTTAACGGGTCCCCTGTGGCTGGGCTTTTGGGTTGTTTCCAGCCTTTGGCTTTTACAAGCGGTGCTGCAGGAAATAAAATTGGGTGGCATCGTAGGGATGGTGCTGCTGGGTGAAGGACGTGTGCCTCTAAGGGTGGGAGAGAACACCAAGTTGCCCTCCATCAAGGTTGTGTTGAGTCACTTCTCCATAACCAAATGTCCCTACCCCCCACCCCACCCCTGCCCCCACCACCAGCTGCTGACAGCTGTCCGTGCTCGGCATCCCAAAGAGCAGATCTCTGTGACTCCGAGGGTTCTAGATGGGCTCTGGCCCCAGGGATACTTAAGTCCTTAATTAAATATCCCGGCCCTTTACTTCTTCAAACCTAAATTCAAAATGTCCTTTATGAAGCAAGTACTGCTTTATAAGCGAAAAGTGCCAAATTAAGAAGAAAAAAAAATTCAAACTCATTTCTTTGTCCCTTGAGGAATTCAGCTGCCTTACCTCCCACCTACCACCACTGTGCATGAGTGTGGGAAGGTGTGTCTGAGGCTTTGCTAAAGTAAAAGGAACAAAATATATTTAGTGCCTGAGAGAAACAAGGAGGCAATACTGGGTTGTTACTGGGAAAAGAGCAGCCTCTGGGCAGATGGGGAGGCTGAGGCCCAAGAAGGGGAGGGGCACTCTTGACCAAGGATCCTCACGTGTTGGTGCCACATGTCTGCCCTGAGCCTGAGGGCCAGCCTGGATCCCCTGGTTGGGCTGAATCTTGCAGAGGCCAGCCCTCCCCCGACATCCTCACCAGTCATGGTTTATAGTGTCTGAGTACAGAATCAGGGAGGTGTCCACTGCTTGAGGCTCACAGCTCCTACTGGGGTTATTACTGAAAGTGGGGGTCTGGCTGCTCCCTACTTTAAAGCCAATAAAGAGGCAGGGTTGGTGGAAAGGAAAGTTTGTGTTATTTCGGAGGCTGGCAGCTTGAGGGGGTAGGGCGGACTCCTGTCCAAAGGCCGACTTCCCCACTGACAATCAGTGGGCAAGAGCTTTTATGGTGAAGGGAGGGGACTACATACAGAAATAGCACAGTCAGCTCTGATAGTCATCTTGAAATGGGTCATGCAGTGGTCTTATCAGCATCATCTTGATTTTTTTTTTATTGGAGTATAGTTGATTTACAATGTTGTGTTAATTTCAGGTGTACAGCAAAGTGATTCAGTTATACATATACTCATTATTTTTCAGATTCTTTACCCATATAAGTTATTACAGAATATTGAGTAGAGTTTGCTGTGCTATACAGTAGGTCCTTGTTTGTTATCTGTTTTATATATTGTAGTTAATCCCAAGCTCCTAATTTATCGCCCCCCCCCGCCACGTTTCCCCTTTGGTAACCATAAGTTTGCTTTCAAAATCTGTGAGTCTGTTTCTGTTTTATAAATAAGTTCATTTGTATCATTTTTTAAAATTAGATTCCACACATGAGTGATGTCATATAATATTTGTCTTTCTCTGTCTGACTTACTTCACTTAGTATGATAATCTCTAGGTCCAGCCATGTTGCTGCAAATGGCATTATTTCATTCTTTTTTATGGCTGAGTAATATTCCATTGTGTATATATGTACCACATCTTCTTTATCCTTTCCTCTGCTGATGGACATTTAGGTTGCTTCCATGTCTTGGCTATGTAAATAGTGCTGCAGTGAACATTGGGGTGCATTTATCTTTTTGAAGTATGGTTTTCTTTGGGTATATGCCCAGGAGTGGGATTGTTGGGTCATGAGGTAGTTCTATTTTTAGTTTTTCAAGGAATCTCCATATTGTTCTCCATAGAAGTGATACCAGTTTACATTCCCATCGACAGTGTATGAGGGTTCCCTTTTCTCCACACCTTCTCCAGCATTTATTGTTTGTGGACTTTTTTTTTTTAAGAAATTTATTTATTTTATTTATTTATTGACTATGTTGGGTCTTCATTGCTGCACACGGGCTCTCTCTAGTTGCTGCGAGCGAGGCTACTCTTCATTGTGGTGCACAGGCTCCTCATTGTAGTGGCTTCTCTTGCTGTGGAGCACGGGCCCTAGGCACGTGGGCTTCAATAGTTGAGGCACATAGGCTCAGTAGTTGTGGCTCATGGGCTCTAGAGCGCAGGCTCAATAGTTGTGGTGCACGGGCTTAGTTGCTCCATGGCATGTGGAATCTCCCCAGGGCAGGGCTCGAACCCATGTCCCCTGCATTGGCAGGTGGATTCTTTACCACTGCGCCACCTAGGAAGTCCTGTGGACTTTTTTGATGATGACCATTCTGACTACTGTGAGGTGATACCTCATTGTAGTTTTGCTTTGCATTTCTCTGATAATTAGTGATGTTGAGCATCTTTTCATGTGCTTTTTGGCCATCTGTATGACTTCTTTGGAGAAATGTCTATTTAGATCTTCTGCCCATTTTTTGATTGGGTTGTTTGTTTTTTTGACATAGAGCATCTTGACTGTTTTAAGTACAGTTAATCTTTAGTTCCAGGGTCAGTTTATTCCCATCTCCTTGAGATCAGCTCTCAGAATTGTGTCAGCTTATGTCATGGCTACAGTCTTGTCATCATGTAGTTAACTTCTTCCACCTGGTGGGGGTTTTAGTATCTATAAGACAGCTCACAGGATATAGCTCAGAATATTTATAGCCCTTGAGGAAGAACTAGTGGTCCTTGACTATGCTTAATGACTAAACTATTATTATTTAGTCTTGTTGGACTATTTTCCTTTGTTTCTTCATTTTCTTACTTCTCTGATTAAACTTACTCTTTGGCTAAAGTTTTTTCCACAGACAGAAGGCAGGCTGAGGACATGAGGGACAAGGACCATAGGGTCCTGCTCCATTTCAGTCCTTCCTTTTCTTTGATACTCCTTAGTCTTGAGGAGGGACAGGTACAGAACAAGAAAGGGAGTAAAGTTTTGGATAGAGAGGTTAATCATAGATTTGGCAGAGGAACTCTGTTTTAGTTCCATTTCTATTCCAGTTTTCCCCAAATCTTTGAGGGAATGGGTTGCTTCTCTGGCTACTTCCTGCTGAAGTGGAGCATAGTCCTACCTAATTTTGGGAGTGGACACAGAGTTGGATATAATCTCAAATTCCAAGCTTAGCATCAATGTATTATATTATGAAAACATTACCTCTCTCTTCGATTACTTTGTCATATGGTACCTGGACAAACATTTGAAAATTAGTAGACATTACAATGAGGATAATAATCAAATTGCATCTTTGTATTGTTCTCTGAATGTGTTTTTTTTCCTTAATGGTTAAAGCAGATGTACAATGTATGTTTTTTTAATTTATTTATTTATTTATTTATTTATTTATTTATTTATTTATTTAATTTATTGGCTGCACTGGGTCTTCATTGCTGTGCACAGGCTTTCTGTAGTTGCAGAGAGCAGGGGCTACTCCTCATTGCAGTGCATGGGCTTCTCATCATGGTGGCTTCTCGTTGCAGAGCACAGGCTCTAGGCACACGGGCTTTAGTAGTTGTGGCATGTGGGCTCAGTAGTTGTGGCTCATGGGCTCTAGAGTGCAGGCTTAGTAGCTGTGGCACACAGGCTTAGTTGCTCCGCAGCGTGTGGGATCTTCCCAGACCAGGGCTTAAACCCATGTCCCCTGCATTGTCAGGTGGATTCTTAACCACTGCACCACCAGGGAAGCCCTACAATGTGTGTTTAATAGCCATAAACAGGCTGTTTTGGTTAGCCTAAAGTTCAGATTAAATCATGTATAAGCCAGAATGACTTCCCCATATGTCAACATGTGGAAATTTCTTTCATCATTTTCCCCTTTTAATTGCAAATCTTTCCATAGATAATCAATATATTTTTCCAGCATTGCCAGATGTGGCTCAGTTGCCTGCTCTGGGTCCATTCATGTTCCTCGGTGCTAGGCCTACTTTTTATTTATATATTGACCTAGTTATTCGTGATGGGGGAAAACTAATCAGACATAACAAACAAGTACAGAGGTATGCTGATGGGAAAACATTTTATAGGCTATACATTTTAGCACTAATACCCAGTTGTCACACAAACATTATACATGTGATTATAGTAGTAAACTTAAAGCCAGCAGTGAAGCACATCATAAGTAATTCTACTCTATGATAACTTCAGTAGACAATTTTTTCCATCCTGAACATTGGGATCAAAAATATGGTTTGAAGCAAAACGATAGCTTTCCATTAGAATTCTTTAAATTTCTTACCCAGTTCAGCAGTATGATCTGAAAGTTATCAACTGTCTGTATAATTTAACTTACCAAATAATCCTAATTACTTTGATATTTCTTCTGAGATGCCTAGCAGCCCTTTGGAATACTCAGAGTTAGCTAAAGAAAGAAACTTGCAATTTGTTATCAAAAGCAGCTCAGTATTCCAGGAAAATTTTGTTCTCTTAACAGGGAGAAAGAAAACCAAATTCCAGTCTTGTACCAGCTGACTATTAATAACAAAGTTCACTTACCTTATTAAATCCAATCTAGATCACTCCTGACAACATACAAAATTCTTTTCTCAAAGTTCCCCTTTTTTTTTTTTTGCAAATCTTTTATCATTTTTTTATCCATATGATTCATTCCTTATTTTTGCCATCCAGAAACAACAACTTATAGGACAAAATTATTATCATCATTTTTCCTTAACAAAAACGTCTCTGTTCTTTATACCTTCTCTCACCAACAGCACATATCCTACTTTACACACTGAAATGCTTCCCGTATCATTTTTAGTAGCTTTAATTACATATTACAATTTTCAACCTTTAAAAGCCTTAACAAAACCAAGAAACAAGTAATTGAACTGTTATATCAGCATTTACTAATTGGCAAACTTAAGAACATATTCCATAACCTCTAAAAACTTACATTTTTCTCATAGCATAATTTCTCTTTAATGTGATAAAAGATGCATGTTTAATAAGCCCAAACATCTTTTCAAGTTCTATTAATTAATCCAAGGCTAAAGTCTGAGGCATAGTGGGCTGTGTTTGTATTTCAAGGACATGATAAGAGTTAACTTCAAGTTTTCTCCTAGGCATATTTTTGTTCTCTCAGGGTCAGAATTCTGAAAACAGTGTTTTATCAAGCTAGCTTTCTTTAACTGCATATGCAAAAAAAACAAACAAAAAAAAAAAAAAAACAAGAATTTCAAAATTCTTTTGGAATTTCAAAAGAATTTCATCTTAACCAATTTTCCTCAGAGTCTAAAGAACATTTGTTGTCATATATTGTTTAAAAAATTACCTCTGGGGGGCTTCCTAGGTGGCGCAGTGGTTAAGAATCCGCCTGCCAATGCAAAGGTCACGGGTTCGATCCCAGCTCCAGGAAGATCCCATATGCCGCGGAGCAACTAAGCCCGTGTGCCAAAAATTAAAAAAATTAAAAAAAAAAAATTATCTCTGGGGACTTCCTTGGTGGTCCAGTAGTTAAAGTCCATCCACCTTCCAATGCAGGGGATGCAGGTTCAGTCCCTGGTCGGGGAACTATGATCCCACATGTCATGGGGCAACTAAACCCATGCACTGCAACTACCAAGCATGCAGGCCACAACTAGAGAGGCCACGTGCCCACAACTACAAAGCCCATGTGCTCTGGAGCCTGCACACCACAAGCATGGAGCCCATGCACTCTGGAGCCTGTGTGCCACAACAGGGGGCCCATGCTGCAGCAGAGGATCCCACATGCCACAATGAAGATCCCACATGCTGCAACTAAGACCCAAAGCAGCCAAAAATAAAATAATAAATATATATATATTTTTTAATTATCTTTGGGACTTCCCTGATGATCCAGTGGTTGAGTTTGATCCCTGGTTAGGGAACTAGGATCCCGCATGCTACACGGCATGGCCATAAAAAGATCATCTTTTTCTTTAGTTGTAATCTCATAGCTAAAAATTTTCTAATTACACAAATGGATTATACGCTCACACACCAGGAGACAGAACTGTCACAAATCCTCCAAGAGGATGACCAATAGAGTCCCAAATAAATACTTCCCCAACACAAGTGGTCCTCAACATCAGACACCCATCAGAACCAATTGGCAAAACACCCAAGTAGCACTTTGTGCTCAAAAGAGGAGTTTGCCTGGGTGTACACCAGGACTTACTCAGCCTTGGAGCTTGTCAGCTCATCTAGATGCATGTTTCTGTTCCACCAAGGAAAAGCATATGTTGGCAGCAAGTGCCAAGCAGGGGAGAAACAGGGAAGATCCCCAAAACAAATGGTTTCGGCAGCTGCTGGGAACATCCCCCCAAATCCCTTCTCAGGGCCAGCTAGCCATGAGCAGTGGGCTCCTCACAGCCATCTCAGCGTGGAGTCACAGTGGGCGACTTCTGCTTGGGAAAACCCTAGGAAGCCAGATATTGTGAGGGTGCAGCAGCCCCATGCTGGGTGGCAAAAATTGTTACCAAAAGTGGGGGTCTGGCTGCTTGCTGCTGTAAAGCCAATAAAGAGGCAAGGTTGGTAGAAAGGAAAGTTTGCATTATTTTGGAGGCTGGCAACCTGGTGGGCAGGGGGAACTCCTGTCCAAAGGCCAACTCCCCCCCACTGACAATCAGTGGGCAAGAACTTTTATAGGTGATGGGGGGGCACTACATGCAGAAACAGCACAGTCAGCTCTGACAGTCATCTTGAAATTGGTCACGTGGTGGTCTGATCAGTGTCATCTATTTTTTGTTTTATTTCATTATGATTTATGTATTTATTTATTTATTTGGTTGTGCCAGGTCTTAGTTGCAGCAGGTAGGCTCTTTGGTTGTGGCGTGTGGGCTCCTTAGTTGTGGCTTGCAGGCTCCTTAGTTGCAGTTCACCAGCTCCTTAGTTGTGGCAGGTGAACTCTTAGTTGTGGCATGCATGTGGGATCTAGCTCCCTGACCAGGGATCGAACCTGGACCCCCTGCATTGGGAGCATGGAGTCTTAACCACTGCGCCACCAGGGAAGTCCCTCAGTGTCATCTTGATTGTTTTAAGTACAGTTAATCATCAGTTTGTTCCCGTTTCTCTGAGGCCAGCTCTTGGAATTGTGGCAGCTTATGTCATGGTTATAGTCTGGTCATCGTGTAGTTAACTTCTTCCACCTGGTGGGGGTTTCAGTATCTATAAGACAGTTCATAGGATATGGCTCAGAATATTATCTGTAGCCCTTGAGGAGGAACTAAATGTCCTTGACTATGCTTAATAACTAAACCATTGATGTTATTATTTAGTCTTATTGGATTTGTGTAGTGTTTTAGACTTTTAGTCTTATTTCTGCATTTTCTCACTTCTCTGATTAAACTTATTCTTTGGCTAAAGTTTTCCACAGACAAAAGGCAGGCTGAGGACGTGGCGGGGAGGCAAGGATCATAGGGTTCTGCTCCATCTCAGGGTCAGGCCCAGCCTGGACTCGCTGCCCCTTTGAAGACTAGGACCCTGGCTCTTGACATCGTGTGTCCTGACTACTGAGCCATTCTTGTCTGGGGTGGCAGTGAGGACTGGGTAGGGGATGGGAGTAGGGCAGCGCCTGCCCTGGCCCTGGGGCAGCACATGGCCTAGATTGGATGGCCGTGATGCCTGCCGACAGATCCAGGACACACACAGCCACCCCGATGCTCGCTCAGATTGTGGTGGTCTGATCTGTGGGCCAGAAAGCCACATGCCTGGGACTCTTAGGAGACATGTAAGTGGCTAATGGAGGCTTTAAGGCTGGGTACCAGGGCAGCTGGAAGGGCATTTACAGGAGCCCAACAGCTCAGAGAACTGAGGAGGCATTGAGCCTGGGTAGGAGGTAGGAGGGTGCCTGCTGCCAGCTTCCCGAGGGGCTCGGGTCCAAGCTCCAGGTCGAGGGGTTCAGGGAGATTCTGGGGGCTGAGACCAGAGGCTCTGCATTGATTGGGAATGGGATGGGGGAGCTGAGGTGGGTATTTTGGGCCCAGTGCAAGGATTCATCTGTGTCAGGGTGGGCAGTGCTGAGGGGAGCCGATTCAGAAGCCTTCTGGAGTTCATCATTGAGCCCCAATGGGCCTACAGGGTGCCAGGTCCTGGGGAGGGGGTGCAGGACATGAACAAAGATAGGACTGGTTGCTGGCTTTGAGGAGCTGTGCGTGTCTATGAAGCAAACTGTGGGTTTATATAAAGCAAATATGCAATTAAGTGGCCCTAGGCTTTAGCTCTAAGAGTCCAGGAGCACAAAAACAGTTGTGGGCACCATGGTTCTGGTGGTTGGGGCAGGCCTCTGAGAAGAGGTGCCCATGCTGGAGCTGGAGGATGGACTTGGGGGAGAGGGGAAGGAGGGGATGTGGAGTGAGGGGCTCATGGAGGAGAGACCGGGAGGTGGGCACGAGGGGTGCTACAGAGTGGCTCTTGGGGTTACCCTAGGGATGGGGAGCCAGTCTCTGGGCAGGAAGCCCCCATCCAATGCAAGGCTCATGCCTGTGGAGCCCCTACAGCAAGGTGGGGTCCCAGGCCTGGAATGGGGCACATGGAACGCTTCCCGCATCGCCAGGGATCTCTCTCCTGCCCTCCCAGCGCATGAGCAGCCAGCCTGCTGACCGCTGCTCCACACCTGCCCACCCCCCCACGGCCACGCCATGTCCAGTTCCTACGACGAGGCCTCGCTAGCTCCGGAGGAGACCACCGACAGCTTCTGGGAGGTGAGGCTTGGATGCTCCCCAGATCCTGGGGACCAGACAGCCTGGCTGCATGGAGGCCCAGGCTCCCACCCACCCATGACCTCAGGCCTTGCTCCGCAGCCCCTTGGGCCTCTCCAAAGCCCCCCATGTCCAGTGGGCAGTTGTTGCCATGAAGTGGTTCCTACAGACCATTGAGCCCAGAGCCCCTCTGCCACACAGCTACTGCTGGAGAGATCAGGGCCTCCTGATCCTTTGCTCTGGGGGCCCTGGCTGAGACTCTTTGTGCTTCACACAGGCAGGTGCGGCACTTTACAGCTACATGGGCTTTCACAGCTGTGCCCTCCTCCTACCCTGTGCAGTGGGCAGGGGGCGCAGCACTGGTCATAGAGAGGTGCTGTGAGCTCAGGAAGTCCCACAGCAACAAAGAGGTGGAGACAAGCCAGCATTGCAGGAGCCTCCCCAAATATTTGAGACCCGGAAAGAAATTTTCCATTGGCTTCCAAAACCCGAAGTGAAAACTGCCAAACCTAAATTAATAAGTGTTTAACGAGATGTCTACAAAACATAATATTATGTCAAGAAGCTGCAGCGCAAGTCAACGCTTATATGACTCTATATAAATATGATAGATTTAGCACCACAAGAACAAAATGAATAATTCATTTGAGTCCAAGTCCAAATTATAAATATCCTTCTGCACTGGATGGCAACGAGGAAATTCTGTTTCAAGCGGGGTGAGGGAGTGTATAGACAGTGGGGTGTGAGGGGGGCTGCCCAAGCCTCTGGAAGCGAGAGGGTCCAGAAGCCCCCAGGGTGTCAGCGCGGAGCGGCCGGGGTGGCCCGGCGGGCGCCCCCTGCAGGACGGGGTGGCCAGGGCGGCCGCGCGGGCGAGGCGGGGAGCCGGCGGGAGTGGTGCTCGCTGCTTGACCGCCAGGTGGGGAACTACAAGCGGACGGTGAAGCGCATCGATGACGGGCACCGGCTGTGCAACGACCTGATGAACTGCGTGCAGGAGCGCGCCAAGATCGAGAAGGCGTACGCGCAGCAGCTCACCGACTGGGCCAAGCGCTGGCGCCAGCTCATCGAGAAAGGTGCCCATCCCCCCCTCCCCCGTGCCCAGCGCACACTCCAGACTGTAACCCGCCCCGCAACAGTCTGGGTCCCGGGAGCGCTCCCCGCCCCTGGATGCGCCTGCACCATCCAATCAGGGGCCTTTGCAGGCGCCGGCCCCTCCCCCGCACTCTTCCCCTCCCAAACCACGCAGGCCTCCCTGTCCCTGGTCAACTCTACTTTCCGCAATTTTAGGTTGAATTAAAAAAAACACAACTTTTTATTTTGAAATAATTTAAGCTCAGAGAAAAGTTGCTAGAATAATAGAGAATTACATACCTTTCACCCAGACTCACCAGCTCATATTTTACCACGTTTGTTTTCTCACTCCCTCCCTATTTATAGGCATATCTTTGTTGAACCATTTAAGTTGGAGACGTGCCCCTTCACCCTAAATTCTTCATGTATCATGGAAAAATAAGAACATTTGTTGACATAACCATAGTTCAGCTATCAAATTCAGAGCGTTTAATGTGACCACAATGCAAATTTTATTATAGCAATTGTCTGCACTAGTCCAGATCCTGTGGAATGTCTGGTCCCAGTGGCCTCCTGGCATCTGTCACCAGTTGGTTCTTCAATCTTATATTCAGTCAACATTCCTGGAGCACTGACTGTGTGCCTCGTGCTGTGCTGGCTTGTGAGAGCTCATGGGGTCCAGGCTGCCCCCCATGGAGCTCACAAGCTGATGGGGGAAACAGGGAGTAGGCCCAGAGGCAGATGCTATAAGAATTCATGAAGGCTGCAGGCTGAGGTGTGAGGATTCAGAGAAGGCTTCCTGGAGGAGGTGGCTGTTGTTGGGCCATGGAGGGTGGATAAAACTATAAGGAGAGCAGAGGAGGGCATTTCTCCCACCATGGGAAGTATGGGGAAAGCCTCAGAGAAAGAAGGCATGAAGGGGGCCCTCTGGGCAGGGGGAGATGAGGACTGGTGACCCCATGGCCATTTCCTCAGGCCCACAGTATGGCAGCCTGGAGCGCGCCTGGGGTGCCATAATGACGGAGGCGGACAAGGTGAGCGAACTGCACCAGGAGGTGAAGAACAACCTGCTGAATGAGGACCTGGAGAAGGTCAAGAACTGGCAGAAGGATGCCTATCACAAGCAGATCATGGGCGGCTTCAAGGAGACCAAGGAGGCTGAAGATGGCTTCCGCAAGGCCCAGAAGCCCTGGGCCAAGAAGATAAAGGAGGTGCCTGGTGGGCGGCTGCCACAGAAGGGGCGAGGCTGGGTGGCTGGGCTCAGAGGGGCCGACTGATCACAGGGAGAGTGTCTGTCGATGCGGTGGTCAGTGGGGATTGTGCCCAGCGAGGAGCCACACGTCCTGCCAGGAAGAAACATCCACAGACGGGGCAGGCACTACAGTGCCCGACAGGAGGGTGTCCGCAGGGGCAGGCAGTGCAGGGAACCATGTACAGATGGGGGGGCCACTGCTCCCGAATACCTGGAGCCTGGGCCCGCATCCCTTCCTCCTTTCAAGAACGTGTGCTCGCAGCTCCCGGTGGGAGGGGTTGAGAGCGATCATGTTGGCTCCTGCTTACAAGTAGGCGCCCTGCCCCCTCGCCCCTCTCCCCACAGCTAGAGGCAGCCAAGAAGGCCTACCACCTGGCCTGCAAAGAGGAGAAGCTGGCCATGACCCGGGAGATGAATAGCAAGACTGAACAGTCGGTCACACCCGATCAGCAGAAGAAGCTGCAGGACAAAGTGGACAAGTGCAAGCAGGATGTGCAGAAGGTGCCGTCCGGGCTGGGGTCTCCGGGCCCCTTGGAGTGGGTGGCAGCTGGGAGCCGCAGGGCTGGGTCTCACCCTCCCTTTGCCCTGCTGCCTGTAGACGCAGGAGAAGTATGAGAAGGTGCTGGATGACGTGGGCAAGACCACACCCCAGTACATGGAGGGCATGGAGCAGGTGTTTGAACAGTGCCAGCAATTTGAGGAAAAGCGGCTGGTCTTCCTCAAGGAGGTGCTGCTGGACGTCAAACGTCACCTCAATCTAGCTGAGAATACCAGGTAGCTGGGCGTGGCAGCACGGTGGGCACAGGGAGAGGCAGCTGGGCATCCTGGGCCTTATAGTGACAGGAAGGGGAGGGCGGAGCTGCAGGGGCCAAGAGGGAAGAGGCTCCAAGGACAGTGGGTGCCAGGGTGTGAGCTGATGCACACCAGATACTCAAGAAACATGCTTGGATGGATGGGTGAGTGGCTAAGGCAGGGATGGGGAAGGGTGCCCATGGGGCATGCCTGGAGCTGCCCACTCAGAGATTGTTCCTTGGGAGGCAGCCTGATTCCCAGCTGCCAGCACCCTGGTTCCCTGAACGGGCTCCGACCTTCACCAAGGCTGAGACGGGGCCGTGGTGCATCTTGCCCTGCACCTCTCCGTATCCCCCGTGCGCAGCTACATCCAAGTATACCGGGAGCTGGAGCAGGCCATCCGGGGGGCCGATGCCCAGGACGACCTCAGATGGTTCCGCAGCACCAGCGGCCCTGGCATGCCCATGAACTGGCCCCAGTTTGAGGTGAGGATGTGTGGGGATGGGGAAGGGGAATCCGAAACGGCTGGAAGGAGCCTCGGGGGCAGCCCCCCACCCTGACTGCTCCCCTGGCGCGCCCCCCCCCCCCCCCAGGAGTGGAACCCAGACCTCCCTCACACCACCACCAAGAAGGAGAAACAGCCCAAGAAGGCAGAGGGGGTAGCGCTGACCAATGCCACTGGGGTGGTGGAGTCCACATCCCAGGCTGGGGACCGTGGCAGGTGAGTGCCTCCTACAGAGCTTCTTGGGGACCGGGGGGGCCCACACGGCTGAGTTTTACCTCAGGAGACGAGACATGGCCTCAATCACGGCAACCTCGTGCTCCTCTCAAAGACAGTGGTAGCTAAGCCCATGAGAGCACCTGCTGTGTGCCAGGCGCTGTTCTCAGCATTTTCCATAAATTAACTTATTACATCTCTTATTACACTCTCAGCGGAGTGCGTAAATATTCCCATTTTACAGATGGAGAAACCAACACCCAGAGAGGTTAAGTGACTTGCCCAAGTTCACTCAGCTAGTTAGTAAGCCTCAGAGCCAAGATATGATGCGCAAGAGGTCTGGCTCCAGAATCCTCACTCATTATATATATATCTATATATAGATATAGATATAGATATAGATTTGCCTTGGCCTCATTTCTTTTTGGTTTTTTTCCCGGTTTTATCGAAATATAATTGATACATAGCACTATAGTGTGTACAGCATAATGATCTGACTCACATACATCATGAGATGATTATCACAGTCATATAGATACAAAGTTAAAGAATTAGAAGAAAATTGTTTTCCTGGTGCTGAGAACTCTTAGGATTTGCTGTCTTAACTTTCATGGATAACATACAGCAGTGTTAATTATCTTTATTACGTCGTACATTACATCCCTAGTACTAGAACCCTCACCCTTAGCCACAGGGTTGTAACGCCCGTCTCAGATGAGGGGTCGGATGTTCTCTGGAGTCTCCTTCAGCACCTCCTCACTCAAGGGTAATGCTAATAGTAATGCTGGTAGTCCTGCCTCCCATCTGTTTAAAGAGCTGTCAGTGAGGGTCACTGGCTCCCACCCCGTCTTATAAGGCCCATCCCTGCTCCAGCCCAGGTGGAATTTGGGTCAGGGCTTGTGACTGGGAGGAGGGAGCAGCCCTAAGGACGGGGTGAGAGGCTACTCATGCTGGGTCCTCTCTCTGCGTCTCAGTGTTAGCAGTTACGACAGGGGCCAGACCTACGCCACCGAGTGGTCGGACGATGAGAGCGGGAACCCATTTGGGGGCAATGAGGCCAACGGGGGCGCCAACCCCTTCGATGAGGACGCCAAGGGAGTGCGTGTGCGGGCGCTCTACGACTACGACGGTCAGGAGCAGGACGAGCTCAGCTTCAAAGCTGGTAAGGGGGCCGGGCTGGGGGGGCGGGGCAGACCGAAACTGGGGCGGGGCGCGTGGGCGTGGCCAAGACCTAGAGGGTGACCTGTGCTCCAGGGGCAAGACTTGAATTAGAGAGCAAGGGCAGGGCCCGAGAGTGGCCACTGGGTGCCAGGGGCGGAGAATGGACCTGAGAATAGGGTGGCGGTAGGGCCAGAACATGGATTGGAGGTGGAGACTGAGGCAGGGGCTGCCAGGAAGAGGGACAGGACTTGGGAAACGAAGCTGGAGGCGGGGCCTGGGTTTCCGGGGTGGAGCCGAGACCCAGATTAGTTGGGTGGCTGGGCAGCACGTGGGTGTCGAGATATGGGTGGAGTTGGTTTCCGGGGCGGGCATTCGGACAATAATGGGAGGGGCGTTGGGGTCGGTCCAGTGTAATCTGAGGGTTTGCCCAGCGGGTGGGGGTGAGCCCTCTCTGAGCTTCTGTCAACCAGCTCCCCTGTGTCCCCTCCGTAGGAGATGAGCTCACCAAGCTGGGCGAGGAGGACGAGCAGGGTTGGTGCCGCGGGCGGCTGGACAGTGGGCAGCTGGGTCTCTATCCTGCCAACTACGTGGAGGCCATCTAGCTGCCCTGCTCCCCTCCACACCACCCCCACTCCTCACCCACCACCTCCTCTCCCTGCCCACTCTCATCCTCCTCCCCTCGCCATAGAGTTCCAGACATATTTTCCGATCAAGCTTTTATTTTTTTAAAAGTCTAAACAGAACAAAACAAAAAATACGAAGAGACAGAGCATTTGCCTGGAGGCCAGGATGGTGGGACTTGAGGTGATGGCCCCAGGGTAGGTGAGCTCTTAAGACTTAGCCCAGCAGCAACATCACAACATCTGCTCTTCAGATCCCACCAAAGAGTCTCCTGAGCCTGGAGGGGTGTCTCCTGGACTCCTGCATCCTGCCTCAGTACCCCCAGCCTTCCCTTCCCCACCCTAGGCTGCTGGCATCTGCCCGCATTCTCTGGGCCTGGTTTTATGACCTATGCCTCCCCACCCCGCTCCCCTCCCACCACCACCTACTCTCAGAGGCCTCCCCTGCAGACCCCCGACAAGGGGGCCTCCCCTTTAGTCTTCCACTCTGCCCCGGGAGTGCCCTTCTCCTAGCGTCCCCCCAGGACTGGTGGGGCTTGAGGAGGGACGGTCACCCTCTCCTCCCATAGAGCTTTCTAGGGGTCCCTAGACTCCCCAGGACAAGAAGAGGGATGAACAGGAGTTGGTGACAGTGTCACTGGGGTGTAGGAGGGTGAGTGGACATAGAACAGGCTCGGCAGAGGGACCAGGGCCCTGCTGGGACGCTTCTTTCCAGTTGTCAACACGTTGGGCGCAGGCTTTTCCTCAGAGCCAGACCCCCCCCCAGTCACTTGCAGAGACCCCGCCCCCCTCTCACAAGGCTTCAGGCAGTGGGGAGGGGCCCCAAAGCCCAGGGCAAAGCCAGCAACAGTAGCAGCCTACTCCCATTTGCTGGGGAGGAGGGCATCTTGCCCCCCTTCCCTCCCTCCCTCCCTCCCTCCACCTCCATCTGAAACCATAGACCCACTAGGCTAAGCTGGCCTCCCAGCCCTTCCTCCTCTGCTCTGGCCTGCCTGGGGAGACACTGGGGGCCTGGCAGGCAAAGGGAGAGGCAGGAGAGGTGTGGGTTTGCAGGAGGGAGGAGCCCTGGCCTCAGCAGCAGGACAGTTGCCAGCTCTTTCTTTCTTGCGCTTCTCCCCCAACCCCAGCCCTGGCCCCCGGTAGCCCCTCCTGCTGGTGGCCCTTCCATCTCTCCAAGACGGGGTCTCAGTTAAAGGATTTTTGTGGGTGGGAGGAGGCAAAGAGCTTCCCGAGAGCAGGAGTGTTTCCTGGGGTTGGTGAAAGGAAGTGATGCTGGATTACCAGGTATTCGTACCAGGTACCAGCCAGCTTAGCCCATAGGAGTGGGGTGGGGGTGCTTGAGAAGCCCACCAGGGCAGGACAAGACCCCTCAAGTCAGGGGAATGGTGGGAAGGGGAGTCTCTCAGGAACCTCCGGGGTGAGGCCCTGAGACTTCCTGCAGCACCAGGTGAGGTTACTGCTCACAGCTGATGCTACTTTTGCAGACACCCTAACCACTCGGCCCGGGCAGCACCTGGCCCCCCGGGCCTCCAGGTAAAGACAGTGTGATACCCCAGCTCCTCTGTCACCCTCAGTCCTCTTTTGCTCCCTGTTCTCCCAACAGCCCACTCAGGACATCGCAGACCCCAGCCTCAAGGCCCTGAGCCTGGTCATGTGGGCACAGAGGACCCTGGCAGAGTCGCAGGGGCCTGAGCTGGGGTGGGCCTCCCTCAGGGCCAGGGAAGTTGGTATGGGGATGATGGCACCTCAATAGTCGGGCAAACTCCCATCCCAGCACCCCTGTTCTTGTTACTGTCTGCTTTCTGGGCCTCTGCTGCAGCCTGAGATGTGCCCTAGGCCCCTCAGAGCCTGAAGGAAGATTTCGGAAGCCCTCGGGCCTCCAGACTCCAGAACAAAAGCCTCCTCAGCCTCTCCCCTGGGCAGGAGTTGGGTTTGGGGGCCTCTGCCCCTGGGAAGGCAGGAAGCCGGCACATCTGCATCTTGGGGCCTGGGCTCCCCCTCTCTGTGCCCGTGGCTTCCCGGCACCTGGGGAGGGGCTGTGGCCCTGGCTGGACCCCTGGCCTGTCCCGCTTAGCACTCTAGCTGCCTGCTTTGAGGCAGGGACTCAAAACCCCATCCTTCTGAGCAACCACCTCCACAGCCCCGTTGGGGACTACTCTCTCTTTCAGTCCCCAGGCTCCTCAGGACCCCGGGGCGGGAGGGGCTCCCACCTGGAAGTCCCCCTAAGCTCCAGGGGCCCAGCCCCACCTGTCAGTGCTGGTGTCGGGCACTCGCCACCAAGCGTGGGGACTGCACCCCCACCTCCTGTAGCCCCGCCCGCCCCCGGATGCTGCGCGGGCCGCCCTGCGGGGCTCGGCGTGTACTGTGTTTTGTCCCCAGTTAAGCACCGTTTCTGCAGCCTGGCTCTGCGAGGAGCCGGGGCTGCCCTGCCACCCGCCACCCTAGGCTTCTTGACTCCATTAGTCCAACACTTGTGAAACTCCAAAAAGTGCTGTGGTCTCAGCAATGCACCTGTTTTGTACATGATTGTGTAATTTAAAGGTATATAAATACAAATATATATATATATAAGTTGTGATTGTATGACTGTGGATAAAATCCAGAACTGTGTCAACCTGGCTGGATGTTGTCATCTTGAGTCCTGTGTGTCTCTCGAGCCCTCTGAGAGTTCTCCGCGGTTGGACGTCTGTCGGGGAGGCGGTGCCGAGCAGCCCTGGATGCTGTCCTGGCCGCCACCACAGGCTGGGGGCCTGAGGGCTCGTCCCTTCACCTGCCAGGGCCCCGGATCCTGTACAGGGAAGGTCACACTAGACGCTCTCTAAGGCTCCAAGGCTGTGACCTTTAGGGTCCTGGGTGCCTGGTGATGAGCACTGACCAGGAGATTTGGGGCATCCGGAGTCCCAAACGCATGGGTCAAGGGTGAATGTGACCCCTAAATAGGTTTCAGTTTTTAAAGCAAAATTCTAAAAGTGACTGCTGAAGCCTGTGGCTCCCGGCCATCCACAGTCCCAGGCTCCCTGTGGTGTGACATCAGGGCATGCCACCCTGTCCTGTGTCCTGCCTGACCTCTGACAGCATGTCTGTGTGGGATCCCTTGGGGGGCCGGACCAGGGCTGCTAACTGTGCGCTGCCCGGGGCTCAGCCCCCGCCCCAGCTTCGGCTCCGGGCCCAGCCCCTGCTCCACCCTCCCCACTTGGGCCAGAGCCCCTCTGAGGCAGGGCAGGAGTCCCGGGTCCCGTCCCAAACCTGCCGTCGGTTCACTGTGTCCGCACCCCCACCCCAGGCCTCGGCCTCCCCTGTCTGGTTAGAGGTCTCTCTGAGGTGCTCTGCCCCTGGCAGCCTGACAGGGTCCTGACACAGACCCATCGTTCAAGGCAAATATGCTGCTGTCGCCTCACCTGCACTGCTGCCCCAGCCTCGGGGTGTGCTCGGGGCAGGGAGAAAAGGTCCACCTGGGGACTGGATCTCTTCTCTTCCCCATAGTCTTCATCCCCCAGATCCTTCTCCCAGGGACACACCCCTGGTTTTAGCCAAACAGAGGACTCTTCAAATAAAAGTTTGCTTTGTCTTATTTGGACAGGCTCCCCTGAAGAAGGTCAGGGAGTACCTGGGCTAGATGGGGTTCTGACGGGCAGGTGTGTGGAGGAGGAAGAGGATTCCGAAGTTTGCTGCCAGCACACGCGGTGTCACTGGATGGGTGTGTGCCCGCCGGAGCCGTGTGCCTCGTGGCAGGTCCACACAGCAGGGAGCTGCCCCACCCAGCCCCCCGCAGCTCCCCATTCTGGAGCTGGGCCAGCTGCCCACGCCTCGCCCTTAATCCCCCTCCTCCCTCCCTCCCTCCCAGCCTGAGATCCGAGGCCCCTCCAGGCCCAGGCCTAGCTGGGACGTGCAAGCTGGTGGCTCCAGGGACTCGGTTGGGGGCAGGGTGGGCAGGCTGGAGACAAAACCAGTTCAGCAGAGCCGAGCTGCGTTCTGGCCGGGGTCCCAGTCTGCCCCCCTCCCCGGGGGTGGGCAGACAGCAGGGGCCCGGCGAGGCACCGGCCTGGGGCAGGGCCCCCTCCTCCTCCGGGTGCAGTCCCAGCTGACAGATGCCAAGGTGCTGTTTGCTCACTGCCAGGAGTAAACTTTCTTCTGGAGACAATAAAATTGCTGAGGGCAGAAGGTGCAGTACAGGGCAGCATTTAACCCTCAGTGGTCTGGGCGGCGCTGGCTGGCTCCCATCCTGTCTCCTGGGAACCTGTCCTCAGAAGCCAAGCGTTACAGAGGCTAAGGGCGCTGACGGAGCAGGAAGCATGGCGGGGGCAGAGAGAGCCCTGGCTCTGTGGGTTCAGTTCCTGGTTCTGATTGGCTGTGTGACTGTGAGCAAGCACGTAACTGCTCTGAGCCTCAGTTTCATCAGCTGCAAAGCAGTGGGTGGGGGGTAACCCTTACCTCCCAGTTTTGTTGGGAAGGTTAATGACAAAAAAGCAGTGGAAGCACCTGGCCACCAAGTCGACCCTCAGGACACCTGAGCTGGATGAACAACCATGAGGGGAGCGTGAGGAAGCCGAGCTGCTTTGCCCAGGAGAGTGGGCGGTGGGTTCCATCTCCCCCCAGCACACAAATGAACACCCAGACCTGCGCCCTTTTCCCGTTAGGAGCCCTCACCCCTCACACCAGCCTCACAGAGCTCACAGCTTCAGGGCCACTGAAGAGGTCCGTGGCTTCTCTCAAGAGGGAAATTGCCAGCAAGCCGACCTCTCCTCCACCCTGTTTGCTGCGCAGCCAGTGTCCCATGAGGAGGACGGAAGGTCAACCTTCTCCCACAGCCCTGCTGCCCATCCCAGAGCTCCCTCGGCTGGCCAAGCAGAGGCAAGGGCTGTGGGCCCCCTCGCTCCTAGGAGGGTCAGCCCTCGGCCCACCCCAGGGGAAAGTCCTGTTCTACAGCAGAGCAGGAGCTGCCACCTCTCCAGTCCTGCCGTAGACCTTCTTCAGTTCCAGCCCACACCCTCCTTCCTGCCCACACCAGGCCAGGGGAGAAGAGGGCCATTCCAGCCCCTCGTTGGCCTTGAGGACTCACTGCCTCTCTCCCACAGCTTCTACCAATCAACTGTCCCTTTCCTTTTAGGCTCAGCTCAATGCCACCTCCCCCAGGAAGCCTCCCTTGACCACCCCAGGCCCCAGGGACCACAACCATTTGAGCATTGATGGCCTTTGGGCTGTGCCACTCACTCACTGCAGGACATTGGGGCCATGTCAGTTCTCTAGTATCTTTATTATCCATCCCCAGGGCACCCCTGGCTTCCCAACTTGGGGATGCAGACATCCCCGGCACCATGGCCAGGCATGGTACAGAATAGGTGGCAGAGGGCACTGGACTTCAAGTGGCCTTGGCCAAGTCACTGCCATTCTGTTGGCTCTGCTCTGGAACTTGTGGGGTCAGAGGCTGGGTGGAGGGAGGGCCTTCCCTGGGGCACTGTGAACACTGAGGACAGCCCTGGCTTCCTCTGTTTTCCAGTGGACCGGGCACGGGAGCAGTCAGGCCCGAGGAGGAATTACCCCCACCCTGGGGTCCCTCAGGCCCCAGAGAGCTCACTGACACCCCTGGGAACAGGGGGCCATCCCCTCCCTGACCTTGAACTCCGGATGCCAGCAGACTGCCCTCTCCCTGAGTTCAGGGACCGGTGGAGGCAGGGCAGGCAGGAGGGAGGTCTGGCGAGGGCGAGTTTCGGGCCTGGGGCCTGGCCGCGGCGCTCAGATGGGGTGCACAAACTGGTAGACCAGGCGCTGGGAGATGTCCGGCTTGCGGATGATGCCCTTCTTGTAATACTGGCGGATGGAGCGGCTCAGCTTGTCGTAGTTCATGGCGGGCCGGTTCTTGCGGATGCCCCACAGCCGGGCCACCTGCGCAGAGTCCTCGATTTTGAAGATGCCTGGGCAGCAGGAGGGCCCAGAGAGAGCCAGCAGTGCAGGTGGGGGCGACAGGAGGGAGAAAGACCAAGAAAAGCAGGTAAGTCTCTCGGACCCAAGGGAGCCGGTGTCGCCCGGGGCAGGGCCAGGCTGTGGGGCCACTATAGCTTCTCCCACAGTTGTGGTGAGGATTAAAGAAACATGCGGGAAGGGTGCGCCACAGCGCCCAGGAAGTGGTAAATCCAAATATGGACTCGTAGACCTCCTGAGTGCACGGTGAGCCTGCGTATGTTGGTGGGTGACTTGGGGCCCCGAGGGCCTGGCCCTTACCACCCTCTGCGCCTAAGCGTGGGGTTTGCACACCTGACACAGAAGCCCTGCGGGGCTCCGGGCTGCGGACACGGCTCATTTGGCAAGGTCACCCATGCAGTTCCCAAGCCTGAAAGACTTCTTTGCGATTCTCAGACACTTCACACCACACAGCCCTTTCTGGCAGGACTAACTGGTAGCAGATGGCGGAAAGAGTAGATTTGGAGCCAGGCTGAGCTGTGTTGGAACCCTGCCTCTGCCCGTTTCTACCTTTAGAAGCTGAGACCCTCTTTTCCTGTGAGTAAGAGGGGATTGTAGTGACCACCACCTTGTTGAGTGGTTCCAGAAAGCACCTGGAGCAAAGCCTGAAGGAATGAGCTATTTCTCATGAATACCCTCAGTTGTCATTCTAAACTGCCTGGCAAAACCCAGGTCAGCACATCCCCTCCAGGCCGGCCTCCCCGCCCTCCCTGATCTCCCTGCCCTCTATCATGGGACGGTCTCCCTGGAGGACCGGCTCACTCTCAGTCTCAAATATACACACAGGACCACCACACCTTGTGCAGGAACTTCTCCACCCCTCCTAACCCCTTCCCATGCTCCACACTCAGCCCCAGAATCACTCCTCTGTGAAGTCCTCCGGGACCCGGGCATCGCAGCCCAAAACGTTCTGCACACCAGCTCATTTCACTGCTGGTTCTCCTAGAAGACTGTAGGTCCCTGGAGGATGCGATACCACTGAATCCTCCCCACACCCTCAGGACTCTGTAACCCTCCATAAATGTCGGCTGAGCAAGTGTGGAACCAGAGGAGGTGCTCGACGAAGGTTTGTTGGCTGAATGAATCTAGTGCATTTCGCAAATATGAAGACTGGGGTCCAGGCGCCCATGGCTGCTAATGGCAGGATGGGGCCTAGAACCCAGGTTTCTTGGCTCTGAGCCCTTCCCAGAACACACACCCGCACACCATCCAGCCCTGTGCTGTCCAGTGCGGTCGCTACTAGCCATTGTGGCTCTTAGCCCTTGAAACGTGGCTGGTCTGAATTGAGATGTGCTGTAAGCATACAATGTATACCAGATTTCAAAGACTTAGTAAAATATCTCATTAGTAATTTTTATATTGATTATATTTGGAAATTACAATTTGTAATGATTAAATATATGTATTATTAAAATTAAATTCACCTGGTTTTTGTTTGTTTGTTTGTTGTGTGTGTGCGCGCATGCTGAGTGGCATGTGGGATCTTAGTTCCCGACCAGGGATCAAACCTGTGCCCCCTGCAGAGGAAGCATGGAGTCCTAACCACTGGACCGCCAGGGAATTCTCAAATTCACCTGTTTTAAAATGTTTTTTTTTCTCCAAGCTCTTTATTGGTAAAATGTTTTTAATTGCGGCTACTTGCAAATCTAACATCACCTATGTGGCTGGCACTGTATTTCCCGCTGGACACCACCAGTCTCCTCAGTGAAGCGCTGATGTTTCGAGGGTGAAGACCGTGTCCGGTTCTCAGCAGAGTTTTAAGGCCCTGCTGTGTCCCAGGCACTGTGCGCAGAGCCCGGCCGGGGGACAGACGTGGACACAGAGGGCGCACAGATGGCACACAGACCCTGGGACGGTCCGAGGAGACTGCATGTGTGGCATTCAGGGTGAAGGTGGGAGCACCCCCAGCCCTCTGCCCAGCCTCCAGCCCTTCCTGCCCAGCTCCTGATAGGACCGCAGGCCCTGGCAGTCTCCGCCCCTCCTGCCCCGGGCACCACTCACCCTTCTCCTTGTTGAGCCACCGGATGAAGCGGCCGTAGCTGTGGGGCTTCAGCAGCAGCTCCTTGAGAAACTGCCATAGGTGGATGGGCTGCCCGGAGCAGGACGAGTCCACCTCGCTGTCCGTCCAGCTCTCCTCACTGGTCGAGGCTGGGCAGCCGGGGGGGGTGGTGGTGAGTGGGGAGGCCCCCTTCAATAGCTGCCCCCCTCCACCCCCAGACCCCAGAGGCCCGGCCACCTCCCTGCCCTGCCTGACTCACCACAGTAGTGAATTGTCCCCGGGGATGTCCTCTCTTTCATCCAGGCCGCTGCGGGACAAGGAGAGGAAGTTGGGGACCAGAAAGACCCCCAAGGGAAGAGGAGGGCATCTGGGTGGAACTGTGGGGCCATAGAAGCCCCCCGTGGCTCCCTCCCTCCTGCCAGTCTGCAAAGACAAGGTGTTTACAGAGCCGCTTCCTGGAAGAAAATGTAGGATTTCGGAGCTGGGAGGGGACTTCGAGGCCCTGCAGGCAGCCCCGTGTTCAGAGAGGAGAGTGTAAGTCCAGCCTTGCTTTGCCTCCCTCTTGTTACCTGGGAAACGGGAAAGGACACCCCGTCGCAGGTCTTGCAAGAATGCAGGGTGGTGAAGTCTGCACGGTGCCCAGCATAATAAAAACCCTCCCTGCCCTCCAGCTGCCAAGCTCCCCGAGCACCTCCTGCTCTCCACCTGGGCCCCTCCCCAGACAAGCAGTGGGAGGCAGAGGCAGCCAGCTTCTGCCCACACCACCACCCCGCTCTCAGCCTGGCACTGTCCACTGTTCTTGCCAGCCTCCGGCAAGGGGCCTGGCCTGGGGAAAGACACTGATCTCTGGACCAGGAGAGTGGGACCTGTCCCCTTATTCATTCTAGGCCCCGAGGGGCAGGGGCCTTGACTTGTGGAGTGAGGACTGACCCCTCCAAAGTGCATGGCTCAGTGCAGGGCACACTGGGCACCCGATGAGACTGAGACCATGTGAACGTGGAGGGGTCGGCCCGCAGCCATCAAAAATAGGGCAGCTGTATAGACAGTGATGGGAAACAAGATCCAAGGTACACTGCTCAGTACAGGACAGAGTGATACTCGTACTATTTATGTTAGGAAAGGGAGAAGTCACACTTACTCTTGCTTGTAATATGCATAGACTTTCCTTGGCAAGGTTAGGGTTAGGGTTGGAACTGGCAACAAAGGTCCTCTAGGGAGAAGGACTGGAGTGCTGGGGCAGGTGGCAGGCAGGATTACTCCCCATAGTATACTGTTGTTCACCATGGTCTTTTAAAAAATCCTGCACATTTATTGACTTATTTCTTCTTTAATGGAAACAACACAAAACAAACGCAAAGTTTTAAAAAGGACAGAGAAGAAGGACTCCAGAGTATCTGATGTCCTGTGTCCTCACAGTCTAACTTCTACTTTTAACTTCCCATGTGCTCTAATTTCTGTGGCCTTGACCAGGGCAGGCAGTGGGTCGGAGCTGGAGCGTTCACCCAGGATCCAGGGAGGCAGCTGTTATCGGGGCTGGGATTCAGAACAGAACCCAGACTGGACCAAGGGGCTGCCTCCCCAGTAGACTGTAGCCTCCGCGCAAGCATCCTGGCCTGTTTCCCTTGCTGTCCCTGGCTTGGAGCTCGTGGTGAAGGCGGGGGGGGACACTCCACCCACACCTGTCCCACCTGATTTCCAGATGTCCAGGTGGGCGTGCAGCACGTCCCCACCCAGGGGCGAGCGCTGGCGGAACTGCTCCTCTGACATGGCGCACAGCTCCTTGCCTCCCAGCTCCTGGAAGGCCTTGCCCACGGGGGGCAGCCGGTACTGGTGCTCCGTCCACAGGAGCCACTTCTGCACGTTGCCAGGGCTCCAATCCACGGGGTCTGGGCAAGAGACACTGCTTCAGCCCCAGGGGCTGCTTGAGGGGACCACCCCCAAGCTGGCCTCTCTGCACGGATGGAGCCCCCACGGGACCGGTGGCCCAGGACCAGGCACTCCTGGGATGCAGCCAGGCCAGGCCACACGGAGTTCTTGAGGGGTTCTGTGGAGGGCGTACCCAAGAAGGGGGGCACGGTGACAGGAAGAAACAGGGCCCCTGAAGCAAACATGGCTCAGAGCAGAGCAGCCTGGGCCCTCTGCACCCCCAACTCACCTGGACCTCAGGTCCTCCTAGACCTCTCCAGCCCCTTCAAAGGGCTTTTTGGGGAGCCCCAGCCCTGGAGGGGACAGTGACATTAAACCAGAAACACCCAAGCTTCTTTCTTTCCCATGTGCCTCTTGCCTTCCCCAAACTCTTCACAGAACCAGAGAAAAACCCAACCAGGAATTAGCTCTACAAACCCCACTCCCCACCCCCACTGTATTTTACAGATGAGGAAACTGAGGCAGAGAGAGTTCCATTCCCTTGTCCAACACCTAACAAAGTGCTGGGTGCTGGGGAGCTGCTCAGTGCATGCGCACGGAAGGGGTGAGTGACAGCACACAGGGTGGCCATGGGCTGAGGCCCCAGGGGAGTTGCTGACCGGATCCTAGACATGTCCCTGGGGAGCCGCCCTGGGGTGAGCCCAGCAGGGCGTGCGGGTGGGGGCCAAGCTGCGGGCACAGACACAATGGGGCCTCCAAGTGAACACCGTGGTCTAAGCTGAGTGACCTGCAGACTGGCCTGCCCCCACTTAAACGCATTTTCTTCCCCAGGGTCAAAGCAATTTGTTTCTGTCCCTATTGTTCAGAGGGCAGGGCCCTCCCCTGCTAGGGGTGGGAGTGGAGGCACCGTGGGAAAAGCTCCTGGGGTGGGGGCTGGCACGGGCATTCGGCCACTGGAGGACGGGGCCTGGGCAGGAGCTGCCTCAAGGGGGGACCTCAGCCGGGACAACTGGGGGGCAGGGGTTGGGCCCAGATGACTCTGAGAAGGAGAAGCCGGGCCTGAGGGACGCCTGAAGACCCTTCCTATGCGGGAGGCTCAGATGCCAGGGTCCAAAGGCCAAGGGCATGGGTCAGGCCTGTCCAAAGCTGGAAAAATGATGGAGGGACAGGGGACTAGAGACCCAGCAGCCCCTCAACCAGCAGCATCAGCTCCATAACCACACCTTCCAGGCCCTGGCAGACACGTGTCTGGCCTCCTGATGTGCCCCCCTCCTCAGAGCCCTCATCCCCACTGGACCAGTGATACATTAATCTATTTATGATCTGTTTCATCACTGGAACATCAGCTTCATGAGCGAAGGAGCCTTTGTTCTATGTTCACACTGAAGTCCCCAGTGTTGGAACAGGGCCTGGCATATTACCTTATTGTGTATTGCGCATCTATTATGTACAAGGTAACCTTCTAGGAACTGGGGCTGTAGCAGTGAACAAAACAAATGAAAATCCCTGCTCTCAGGGCCTGTACATTCCAGCAGGAGAGACAGTCAGTAAACAGATAAATATGCAGTGTATCGGACAATAGGAATGTGAGAGAAATGAGGCAGGTTGGAGGAATAAGAGGTGCGGGTATGGGCAGCAATTTCCATAGGAAGGATCAGGAAAGACCTCTTCAAGATGGTGCCATTTGAATCAAGACCTGAAGGAGGTGAGGGGTGAGCCAGGTAGGTGCGAGGGGGAAGAGTGCTCTGGGTTGAGGGACCAGCAAGTGCAAAGGTCCTGAGGTGTGTGTGCTGTGAGGTCTGCAAAGAGGCAGGAGTGACTGGAGCAGAGTGAATGAGGGGAGAGTGGATGTAGGTGGGAGGGGGGGAGGGGGGCCAGGTGGTATAGAGCTCATCTTTACTTCCTCTGGCACCTGCCAAGTGGGGACACTGGGCTGGTGCAGTTGGGGCACAGAGTGGGTGGGAACCTTGGATCCCAGGCTTGCAGCTGCTGTGTGTTCAGGCCTGACAGTACGTGTAGAATCACTAGCAACTCTGGGGGTGACCACGGTGCACCAGGAGATGCCCCTGCACCTCCCAGTGACCTCTGCTGGCCTGTGTCCCCCGCACCCCGTGGAGGTGGGCGTGAGAAGGGGCTCACCCGCTGTGATGTTGAGCAGCTTGCAGGCCGTCTCGATGTCCTTGAGCACCTCGCCCACCACCATGGACTGCACCTGCTCCAGCGAGTGCTCCTCCAGGGTCAGCCCACCCGGCGCCAGGTCCAGGCTGCCCCCCGGAGCTTGGCTGTCAATGATGGGGCACTGCTCGGGCTCGTCGGGCGGCTCCTCCCGAGTGCCGGCCCCGGGGCCCTTGGCCGTCCAGCTGCCGTCCTCGGGGTACAGCATGTCGAAGTAGGAGAGGTAGAAGGCGGACAGGCCCTGCTCGGGCGTGGCAGGTGGGCTGGGGCTCCAGTCCCGCCTCTCGGGCCCGGCCGCCGCTGCCGCCTTCTCCAGGCCGGCCCGCGGCACAGTGTCGGGGGGCAGCAGGAGGCGGCCGGGGACCACGCCGCTCAGGCCCGGGCTGGCGCTGCCCATGCCGCTGCTGCTGGCGCTGGCGGCTGCGTCTACAGAAATGAAAGAGGAAGGCGAGTGGATCCTGGCGGCCTCCCTGTCCCCGTGGGGGCCGCTAAGCTGGTTATGGAGATGAGGAGCCCAGCGGGCAGTGGCTGGGCCTGGGAGAGAGCTGGGGCTTCTGGGTCACTGGACAGCTAGGACAGGGCTAGGCAGACAGGCCTGTTGGCTGGGGCAAAGCCAGTGAGATGGGAGAGGCGGCAGGACGGTAAACAGACACCCCCCCCCCCAACCCCGCTCCCCAGGGAAGCCAGGTTGGCTGGGAGCAACAAATCTTTACACGTGTAGCCTGTTTAAAACAATCTTCTGAGGTCCTTGACCTCCTCACAAAGGAAGGCACC
Organism: Hippopotamus amphibius kiboko; assembly: GCF_030028045.1. Classification (NCBI taxonomy): domain Eukaryota; kingdom Metazoa; phylum Chordata; class Mammalia; order Artiodactyla; family Hippopotamidae; genus Hippopotamus; species Hippopotamus amphibius. The sequence goes on along the minus strand of NC_080196.1, from coordinate 42,012,432 downwards.
ATTAGTCCCATTGGGCAGATGAGCAACCTGAGGCCTGGACAAGGCATCTTTAATGTCCAGGCCTTGTCCCTGGGCTGAGCCCCACCCAGATCCCAGTCCACTGTCCCATCAAGGAAGCTCCTTCTGAGAGCCAACCTAATCTTCTCAGCTGTGGCAAAGCTTGTTTTCTTTTATTCTGCCCTTGAAGGGGGTAGGGAAGGGAGAAGGTCACCATCATCTCCACCAGCCAGGTGAAGAAAGAGAGGATCAAGTGAGGGGTGTAGCAGGTCGGGGAGGTTGGCCCCCTGCCCCTCCCACAGGGCCATGTGGGGGTTGTGAATAAATTCCCGGCCTGACTGCTGAGATGGTCACTGAACAACAGTGTACAGGTGTGCTTAGCCCCGCCCCCGCTCCGGACTGGGTTCCTGGTACCCACCCTGCCTCCTCCTCCCCTGAAGGGTACTTCCCCAGCCCCTCCCAGCTCCCAGGCCCTCTCCTCTCCCCTCACACCAGCCCCAGAGGAAATCGCGGCTCCTGTGGGAGGTGCCACGTGCAGACATACAGGCCCACTTTCCCCGCAGTTGCAGGGGCTGGTGAGAAGGCCTTGGGGGACAGATGAGGCCCTTGGCAAGTCAGATCCTACTCCTCCTTGCCGTCCCAATGCCCCACAAGGGGCACCGTTTGACTTCAACATGAGGAACTAGAGACGTCCCTCCCCATTTGTCCCCAGACTCTGCTTTCCCCAGACCCGTTTCTCTGAGCCCTGTATTGGAGTACAAGGTTTGGGTGCAGCAGGGGACTTGCAAGATGTACATTCACCAAAGAACTGGGGTCACTGGGATATTTCCATGATTTGTGGGCTGCAGACTCAAGAATAAATCAGGACAGAGGTGGAAGATTACCAACAAATGTATGCTCCCCATAACACAGGGGCCCATTCTGAAAGGAGGAAAGGAGCAGATGAACGTGCTAAGGGCATGTTGATGTGTGTCCTTTCTGAGGAGTATTTACATTTTAAACAGTGTTCTCAAAGTGTGCCAGTAGCATCAGCACTGCCGAGGAACTTGTGAGAAACTTGAATTCTCAGGCCCACATCAGAGCTACTGAATCAGAAACTCCGGGGAGGGGGAGGGGGAGAAGCTCCAGTGATACATTTCCCTTTTTTTTTTTTTGGCTGCACCGTACCTCTTTCAGGAACTTAGTTCCCTGATCATCGAAACTGGGCCCCCCGGCAGTGGAAGCATAGAGTCCTAACCACTTGACCACCAGGGAATTCCTAGCAGTGTGTTTCAACAGGCCCTTTGATTCTGATGGGTGTTCAAGTTTGAGAATCAAACTTGAAGGCATCTGGCCAGTAAGAGGGGGGAGGCTTTAAGGGAAGGACTGGTAGACTCTCTAATGGTGGGATTTGCTGTGCTGCGCCGGGACCATGGGGCCGGGGTTCCCTGGCCCTTCTCCAATCACCTCGTGAGACTGACCTGCTCAGCCTCAATGTGCAGGTGGGGCAGAGAGAGAACCCTGTTTGGAAGGTTCTGGCTTCTCTAGGGCTGCAGCTAGTTGAAGTGCGTATAACTCAGAAAATGATGCCCTTTTCTCTCTGTGTGGTGTGGCTTGGTGAATGGAGCCCAAGTGGAACTTCAGCTCTTCCCTTGTCCCCCTTCTTGTGCAGTGCCCAACCTTCCCAACTTTACACGGTGGCCCTGCTTTTCCTGTGGTGGAGAGAATGCCAGCAAGAGAGAAGGGTGTTCCCTTTCATTTCACGTCTTCCTTTCAAGGGCTCCTTTAAGTGACAAGGAAGGAAAGGTCACGGTGGGGCGGGGTGGGCAGGGATGGGGGGGCTGGGGTTGCGGGGGACAGAGGGCAGGCCTGGAATCATTTCAAGTCCTTCTGTGCAAACACACGTGTGTGCTGTGGGCCCACCTTATTTACCCAGGCAGAGCCAACAGCCCGCTCTGCCTCTGTGCCCACACCCTACCCCCCAGGTGGCCCCACCCCTCGAGAGCCCCTCTCAACCCCACCCTTCCCCTCATCACCCTCTGCCTGCCTCCCGCCCCATCCACGTCCCCAGAACTCCCCAGCCTGCCACGTTACGACAGTCCCTGCCAACACCTTGGGCCATGTGCCAGGGAGACGGAACCTTTTCCAAGACACAGGAGAACTTGCTTCCCTCATGGCCCTCCAGTTTGCTTGGCCTCGGCCACAGGTAGGATGGGAGGCAGCTGCTGTATTTCAGGGCACCGTGGTGTGAGGGGTCAGTGAGGACGAATGGGCAGGGCAGGTGGCAGCATTTGCCAGGCGGGGACATGATGGCACATCCCTGACACTGACACATTTGTCGAGTGTGCTTGGAAGCCCTCGCCTTTGTCCCCTCCTGGGAGAGCAGCAGCTCGGCCCTTAGGCTCACCCCACGCCATGTCGGGGCAGTCACGGTGCAGAGAACTAAACGACTCGGATCTGGGTCTTCTGGCTCCTGGCCTGGGGCTCCTTCATCGGCAGAGAACTCCCGCCTCCTCCTCCACACCCCACATTCCAGCTCCCCTTCACCTTGCTCCTAAATGCCAAGGAACCTGCTCTCAACCAAGGTTTGGTCCCAGCTCCAACTCCTCCCTGGTGAAAAAGAAGTTAATGATTAACTGTGCAGCAGGAGGAAAGAGCCGATTACCCGCAGGTGGGGAGGTGGTGTGGCAGGCTTGGACCCCAGCAGCCCAGCCTGGGGAACCTGGGTTTACCAGTCAGGGAGTCAGGGGCTGATGAGCCCAGCCTGCAACTCTGGCATCTCCTCTAGGGCCGGACTCAGGAGGGTAGAGAACACATAGCGGGCACCTCCTGCACCTGGAGCATTCGTACATGTTACCCCTTTACTGCCCACGGGGGACTTGAGAGCCCTGTTTTATCGATGTGGACAGTGGGGCTCAGAGAGGTTGTGCAGCGTGCCCGAGGCCCCCAGCTGGCCGTGTGCGGGCTCTGCTCACTGTACCACCTTCCCTCGGGGGCTCCTGCTCTGGCCGCTCCCAGCTTCCCAGGGTCCTGCCCCCCTCCGGATCGGGCCGCTTGATCCTCCAAAGTCCATGCCCGCCTCCTACCTGCCCACTCCACTGCACTGTCAAGTTCATTTCCATCCAAAATCCTTTCATCAGGCACCCCTGGGCTCTAGGACTTCCCATGGCTCCCCATTGCCTGCCCTGCCTGATCCCAGTGGCTGATGCCTACCTCTGAGTCAATCAGAACTGGAAGGGACCATACACTGTTGATCTGTATAGATGGGAACAACGAAGCCCAGGGTGGGGAACCGATTCATTCACTGGTTGGGGCAGAGCCTGGACCGGAACCAGAGATCTGAACCATGGTTCGTTCAGGCTCTGAGGAGAATGGTGCTTCTTCCTTGGCCCCTGTGCTGTGGGCATGACATCACTATTTCCTCTTGTTCTGTTGTCCCCCCGCCCAAGATGCCCCTTCCTTCTCATCACAGTTCAGCCCAAAGCCCTCCTCCCCCAGGGAGCCCTCCCAGCAGCTCCCTCCTCTGACTTTCCAGCTCTCCCCATCTGTGCCACGAAATTCAGCCATGATTGCATTCGTGGGTGATTATCTACCCATGAGGACACATGTGCACTGGGAAAATAAGGCTCAGAGAGTGGCAGGGATGTGTCCACAGTCACACAGCAGAGCCAGGACCACTGCACCATAGGCCTAGGGTCCTGGGACAAGCCTGGGGTTGGCCAGGTCCAGGTCCCTCCTGACAGCCTCTGCCGGCAGGCCCGAGGGGATGCCCGTCTCCTGAGCAATACCTCCAGCTCCCAAACCTCGAGCTGATCTTTTCTAGATTAAGCCACGTGTCTGGATTAAGGCTCAGCGCGTCCTGGTTCCCTCCTGCCTCAGAGGCACTGGCTCTGACTCCAGACAAAGAAATTTGGTAACAGCTGGTGGAGGCCAAGGCCCAGAGATGGGGCGGATTCACAGGGTAGCAGCCAGAGGGATTAGCTACTTCAGCCCCTCCTCTCAGGGCCTCACATTCTCCCAGGAAGGCAGAGCAAGGACAGAGGGCAGAGGGACCTCTGTTAGCAGTTAGAGATTTACAGCAGCTGTTTCCTGCCCCTCGGGGCCAGGAATGTGCTCCTGCAGCTCCCCTGCCTCCTGGTTCCCACTCCCATCCTGACATGCAAAAGATGCTCAGATATGTCCTGAAACCACAGCCCCAGGGACATAGAGTTACCAAGAGGTCTTTACTAAGGCCCTGGGCTGTCATGGGGTTGGAGCCTGGCTCACACATCCTGCTCAGTCCAGGCTCAGATCTTCCTCCTAAGAAGGTTGCGGGTGGGTTAAATATGCCCAAGCCCCCCGAGCCCCCTGAGACCTCTGTCCTGAGACAAAACCTTAGTCTGCCCAGAGCCCAGGACCGCGGCCGCAGGCCCTGTGAGAAGAGCGCTGAAGGGGAGAGGGTGGGGCGAGGGCGTGACAGAGCCTGCCATTCCACCCAGAGTCCCCGGAGTCGCCTTGCTCCACCAACGAGGGGCAGACCTCCTCGGGTTTCCCCACTGCTCTCAGCCCTTCCCTCCCTCCATCCAAACCTCTGGACCTGCATGAATGGACTGGAATCAGGGGCCTTGGGGGTGTGACCAGGATCTGGCCAGGAGCCATGCAGGGTGGGCAGGTGCCACATGGGCATGTCCCCCCAACCCCCCAACCCCTGTCAGCTGGTCAGCACCTTGGAGAGAAGCAGGGCCTGCCCAGGCCCGCGCCCAAGGCCTCCCTGCAGCGGTCTGGCTTCCCTGAACGCTCCCTGCCTCTGGCCTCAGCCTTCCTGCTCCCCTAGACATTCCCCTCCCCCCTGCCACTCCCCCTCCAGCCCCCTCCCTGCTCCTTGGACAGCTCCTGCCCTCCCATGAAAACCCAGCTCCCTTGTCCTTTGAAACTGCTCTTCAAACAGGCTGGATCCAGGGACTTTCCTGGCGGTCCAGTGGTTAGGACTCTGCGCTTTCACTCCCGAGGCACAGGTTCAATCCCTGGTCGGGGAACTAAGATCTCGCATGCTGTGCGGTGCGGCAAAAAAAAAAAAAAAAAAGAAAGAAAGAAAGAAAAGAAAGGAAAAAAAGAAAAGAAACTCGCTGGATCCAACTAGCAGGAGCAAAAGTTCAACCTGGGGAGATTTAACTTGGGGAGTCAACCCACGGGCCTGGGGAGACTTGGGAATAGTGAGTCGGGGGCAGGGCCAGGTAGCAGAAGGATGGGGGACAGGAAACAAACGAGTCAGGGAACATCAAGGAATTACAGTCAGGTCTGCTTTGCCCACCGTTCCCGGGGGCAGCCAGGAGACTGAAGGCACGTTTGTACCAGCACCGTCTCCCATTCGCTTCCACCATGTGGGTACCGTGGGCATCCACCTCCCCCCACCTCCCCGACATCACTTCCAGCCCTTCCAGGGACAAAGCGAAGGCCACCTAAATAAACCGCTTGGGCTCTCCCACTGTCTCCTGGGGCAATGGGGCACCCAGGATTATTCCCACCTGACAGGCAGGCGGCAGTGGCTGCCTCAGCGCACGTGTCCATGGCGACCAGGCAGGGACTGGAACTCAAGGCTGAGCTCTGCCCTCTCTCCAGACGGTGCTGGTGACTTGGCACCTTCCAACCTCTAGTGTCACCCAGCTGACAACCCCTGTTGCCTTGTCAGGCTACCTGCAGGCCCAGCCCTAGAAAACCCCAGCCCCACAAAGGTCACACTGGTTGGGGGGGGGCGGGGGGTCTGGGTGGCAATGATGCCTGAAGCCTGGAGGTACAGGGACCCACCTCAGCCCCAAGCTCACCCCAGTATTTGAGTTTGCTCTGAAGGGGTGTGTGGCTTGGAAAGAACTTGAGGTCTCAGCATCTGGAGATGTGGATTCACATTCTGCCCTGTTCCCACCATACGTAAGGTCCTGGGCAGACCCTGGTCCCCTCTGGGCCTCAGTCTCCCCCTCTGGTCTCCCAATGGGTAAGTCATCTCCCGGAGCTTTTCTGGCCCAGATATTGTCTGTAGTCTATGACCTCCAGCTTGCCTGTCAGCTTGACTTGGCATGGAAGTCAGGGGCAGGAAGAGCTTGATCTCAGCAATCCTCAGGCCAACTTGCTGCCCCAAGAGCAGAGACCTGGGCCCCACCCATGTCACCAGTCCAAGGTGCTGGGACCCTAACCCAGACTGTCACCCCCAGACCCCTCTCCTCAACCCCCGAGCGGGAGGGAGAAGGAAGAACTCCTGAAGGATTCTGGTGGTGCCCAGAGGAACCTCATCACTCCTTTCTACAGCGCTGGGTGGGCTCTGGTTCATCAGGCCCCCAGTAGAGTCACACTGTGGTCCCTGGCCTGAAAGGAGTGATTCTGAGGAAGGAGGAGGTCACCGTCCCCTAGTCTGGAGGCCTCTGAGAGGTGGGAGAGGAGAATCTGGCAGGGGGCACCTCCTGGGCTGCGAACATGCAAAAGAGGCAGGGGAAGGAGCCTGGCATTAAATGTCAGGAAGAGCCCAGGGCAACTCGGCTTGTGCAAAGTTTGCTTTGGGAAGAGTTGCTCCACCTGACAGGCCACTCACTTGGCTGCGGGCACAGCGTGGGGCATGGAATGGGGTGGGGGCAGGAGGAGGGTCGCACACTGTTTTGAGCCCCGACTCCCTGCTCTCTAGCTCTGGCACTGGGGCAAGAGACTCAGTTGTCCCATCTATTGAATGGGCTGTCAAGAGCATGTTTTAAAGGGGTTGTAGAGACTGAGGAGGAGGGCAGATGGAAATTCCTTGTGAATTATGATGGGCTGAGCAGGCATGAAGGTGGCACCTGGGAGCAGGGGAGGGGAGGGGGCTGGAGAAGAGGGGAGGGAAAGGTAATAGGGTGAAGAGTGAGGGGAACAAAGGAAGAAGCAGGTGGTGATGGTGGAGGGAGGGGCAGGGCCAAAGGGTGGAGTCTGGGGGAGAGTTGAAAACGGTGGTGGGAGAGGCCTGGACCTTGCCCTAAGGTCAGCCTGCTCTCTAGCCCAGTCTAGACAGCTGCTGGCCTCACTCACTCCTCCCTGGACTCTAGGAGGAACCAGAGCCAGAGCACCCTACCTCCCCCGACCTCAGCCTAAGAGACAAGGCTGGGAAAGAACACAAATCTTGCAAAGCTGGCAAATCCAGCTGGCCAGCCTGCCTCCACCAACTCCTACACAGCCTTCAAAACCCCACTCCAGGTTGCCTTTTCCATGAAGCCTCCTTTAACAAAGGAGGCCACTTTGTCTAACCTTCTCATTTCACAGGCAAGGAGCTGCAAGTGCAGAGAGGAAAAGCAACTTGCCTAGGGTCACACACTGTGGGTGCTAACCCGCTCCTTCTTGCCTTCCACCAGAGGGCCTTGTCCCCAGGTTGTACTCAAGCTGCACCAAGTCGTTCAGCACAGAGTTGTGCTCTAGGTGTTTCAGGGTTATTAACTTTATAACTGCAACAACCGCAGCGGCAGAAAGTGGGTTCTCCTGGTTCTTCTGCTTCCTGCCAGCATCACACTTTCTGAGCGTTGACTGAGCACCTACTGAATGCCACCCTATTCCCTCAGGTTTGGTTGACAAAGAAGTTCTAACTCAGAGGGTCCTTGTGACAACCAAATGACATTGCATCTGCCAAAGTGTTTTATAATCAGTAACACAATAACTAAGTCCAGCAGGAACTGAGTTTTCAGCTCAGTGCCTGTCAGGCTCTCAAAGAGGAAGGTGGTCCCCCACCCTGCGAGAGACCACCTCTTTCACGTCCCAACCTCCCCTGGAGTTCTGAGGATGCTCCCTTTCCCCAGAGTTCCCTGAGTTGGGGTTGGGGAGGCTCCAAGCTGGGAATTCCTGGTTCCGGCCCCTCCCCTCCGGGGGCAGGGGGTGAGTGGGACTGGCCGGCTGGGCTGAGCTGTGGCCTGGGTCCCCTGTCTTGTGGAGAGTCTCCTGCTCATCCCTGCCCGCCACCTTGGGCCTGGGGCAGCCTGGATGCCTGTTTGCTTTGTTACTCAGCCAAGCAGGTGGTGTGGGGATATGTTGCTTTATTGGGGGTTGCTGTGAAGCTGCTTATTGGGGAGGTGGGGTTTGGAAATGAGGCCAAGTCCCAGCCCAAGCCAAGGAGGAGCAGAAAGGCCATGACCGTCATACAGGGGGCAGGCCCTTCAAGGCCTGCAGCCTGGGTGCGGGCTGCCGGGTGGGCCAGCCGGCAGGGAGGGGAGCAGCCGGGGGCTGTGTGCTGCCCTCTCTCCAGCATGCACACGTGCGCATGCGTGTGCACAAAACACACCTGTCCAGCTTCACGGGAGTCCCTAGCCATCCTGACCCTTCAGCCTTCCACCCTCCCATCCCCGCCACCTACTTCCCTCTCTCCCCACAGGAGGCATCTGGCAAATCCTAGAAATGAACACCTTCAAGCACCCTTGTCCTCTACCCCCATCACTTTCCTCACCTGCCCAGACTCCAGCCCACAGGCCCTACGCTTCCCTGGGGACCCAAGCACCCAAGTGGTTACTCCACAGCTTCCCAGATCGCCTGGCTCCTGCGCCCACCACTGCCCCGCCCAGCCCCGGGGCTCTGGGGCCGTACCCACTGCTGCAATGCGGACCCTGGCCCTGGCCCTGAGTCCCTAGGCTCCAGCAAGCCCCTGTCAACTCATGACCAGGCCCTAGAGAGACCCTGGCCTTGGCCGAGCAGCTGCAGCTGGCAGCAGCAGAAAGGCTGCTTGTGTTTTGGTAGCCAAGCAAAACTGGCCCGGTCTCGGGGCCGAGGCTCTGCACCTGCAAAGCTGCCTCCTCTCAGGCTGGACAAGGCTGGGCTCAGTGTGGAGCCCAGATGAGGTCATCATAGACAAGGGGTGCCCCAGGCCTCTCCAGCTCAGGGGGCTCACCCAGCTCTGGGGTCAGCCCAAGGAGGCAGACTGGGCAGCGTGCAGAGGCATCAGGGGCGTCTGCGGGTGAAGGATCTAGATCAGGGTCACTGATGCCCAGGAGACCAGTTGTGGCCTTGAAAGCACCCTCAACCGCCCACCTCCCCCCAGCTGGTAGGGGAAAGCCCCCATGGCAGGGCACTGCCCCCCACCAGACTCACCCGTCAGCTGCCTGGTGCCCAGGGAGTCGTCCGCGGCAGTGCCAACCTCGGAGGCCAGGAGGAGGCGTGGGCAGCTTGGGCCACTGCTGGGTCTCAGCCAGGCATCTGGGGGGCCAGCGGTACCAGGGGCCAGCAGGGCTGGGGTCAGAGGTGGCACTCCGGTGGGCCGCCGGGGGCCTGGCCACCCTTGAGTGGTGGCCCTCTGAGGTCTCAGGGCTGCGCGCCCCGGAGGGAGCCCCCTGCCCCCAGCCCAGGGTCTCCCTCTGGTACCGTGGCAGGACCCAGCCAGAGGGGCTTACGAGGGAGGCTGCGGTGGGCTCAGGGGACTGGGTCTTCGGGGCCGTGTGGACACGGGCGGAGTGCAGGAATGTGCTGGGAGGAAGTCAGGCAGCGTGAGATGAAGACTTGGCCCGGGCCTGATTCCCCATTATAAGTAATCCTTCCTTATTTACCTGAACAAATACGCTCCCTGCTTACCTCAGACCACGGGCGGGCTCCTGGTTAACCCTTGCAGGGCCCCCCTCCTCGCTGGGGCATCCACACCCTGGCAGCCAGGGAACTCCCTCCCTCCCTCATCCATTCACTGCCTCACTCATTCACTGCCTCACTCATTCACTGCCTCACTCACCCGTGCATTAGCTGACGCATAGCTACGGAGCTCACCTCGTGGGCCCGGCACAGGGGCTATGCTGAGAGGGGTCAGCTGAGGGTGGGGCACAGACGAGCAAGCAGAGCTGGAGAAGCCCAGCGCAGGGCTGTGGGAGTGGCCCCTGCCAAGGGATGTCAGCGAGGGTTTCCTGGAGGAGGGGCTGTCCGGATCCCCAGGTGAGGGATGGAGGGGGCTTTCAGAGAACCCTGGGGAAAGGAATCTGAGGCTCACGGGCCTACCCACCTCATGCGCTCTGTGCCCCGCAGGGCCTGGCGCAGGCCTGTCACACACTGGTGCTCAGGAAGGCCTGGTAGCTTACTTTCCCAGGCCCGGAGGGGTGGTCAGCCAGCAGCAGCTTGCTCTCCCCAGTCCCCGCAGGGGGCAGTCAAGGAGGGACCCAGGCCCAGGCCCCCACTGCCCAGGCCCCACCGCCTCCATGAGTCCAGGGAAGGCCGCGCAGCTGAGCTCTCAGCGTCTTCCTCATCCTGCCAGGTGGCTCAAGGGCTGTCCCCAGAGGGCAGGGTCTGGCGCTTCCTGCCTCTGGATCACCCTGGAAGGGTGCCGAGCATCTGCAGCCCCCATGCTATCAGCTGGAAGCATTGTAGATAATATTATTGTTATTTTCCAGTTTCAGAAGTAATTATGTGACTGCCTAAAGCATGAGTGTTCTAGGGCTTCAGGAAGATACCAAGGTCTTCAGAACTAGCCCCTCACCTTAGCTGATGCCAAAATTCTCAACACATGATTGCACTTTTCTCCCTGGAGAGCCTGTGCTTAGTTGTAATCAGAGTTATTAGAGTCATTTCCCAGAGAAGGATGAGGTGGGATGGGATGGAGGTCTGGGGAGGTCCTGAAGGGGCTACAGTCAACCATCCCAGCCCTCTGGGATCAAGCAAATCCAAGATCCTACATTCCTCGATGGGACCACCTCTCCACTCTCATAGAAGCTTGTGTTTACATCAGCACTCTGATGCAGTAATAGTAATGGCCACTGAGCACTTATTATATGCCAGGTACTGTTCATCGCTCATGAGATGCTAAGATATTAATCATATCATAAGTACTATAACATGAGTAAGTATAAGGAGTATCCAACAAATGCTTATTGAATGGATGGGGTGTCAGACATAGTTACACCCAATGTCCATTCTCCTCTTTTTCTCAGTAAACAAGCCCCTACTTTTTACCTGGGAACTTGGCTACCTGGAATTAAGACTATCCCAGACTCCCTAGCAGCTAGATGTGTGACCAAGTAGAAGTGTCATGTATCATTTTCCAGGAATCTTCCTTAAGAGTAAACTACCAAGAAAAAAAAAAAAAAAAAACTAGCATGTACCATTTATCTCCTTCTTTATCTTTCCTCTGTCTTACTGCCTGAATGCAGCTGTGATGGCTGGAATCTTGGCTGCCATTTTGGACCATGAAGACAAGATGGTGAAGCAGTGTGCTGGAAGGAACTTAGGTCTCTGAGGGCTGCATAAAACCTCCATATGGGCTTTGGACTGCCTGCCTCAGGACTTTTATGGGAGAAATAGACCTTTGGCTTTTGTTAAGTGGGGTCTTTATTACTCAAAGCCCAATCTGATTCTATTTGAGACAGACCAGAAGGTGGATAGGTGGATGAAGATAGAATGCTCTTGCAGCCAGAGAGGCTATTTCGCTGCTGGGTGGCATTGGGAAGGGGACTGGTCATACCTCAGAAAAACTTGACCTTGGGAAGGCTGCCCCTTGAAAGCTGGTACAGCTTTGCTCTGGACCCAAAAGAGCACTTCATAAGCATCCTCAGGAATGGGTGGGCCTGAATGGATGGACCAGACTAAGCTGTGCTGAGAGTGGACAGTGATTCTACCTGCCCAGGCCTAGAGTAAGGAAACAAAGGGTGCCTCTGGAAGCTGGAAAGTTCCAAGAGGCAGCAAGGAGAGGACTCTCCATCTGCTCAGCTGGGGCTCACATGGGCTAAGGTGCTAACAGGTTGCTTAGGGTGGATGTCAGTGGTGGGCTCAGGGCAGGTTTGGTGCTGAACTGGGGCAATTCTGGTGGGCTCCAGGGGAACGGAGGGCCAATTAGGGGACTCTGGGTGACACCCCCCCCCAGCACCTTGATCCATCCAGCATGGTGTTGTGACACCAGCTCAGGATTTGACCCAAATGCACATCCTAGTTCTGTCACCTTCCAGCTTTGTGACTTTGGCTGGAACCTGCTGGACTCCCCTCTGCCCGTCCCCTGGGAACCCTCAGAGCTGTGATGAGGGGTGAGATAACGTGAAAGTGCTCTATGAATCAGCAAGTTCCAGGGCCTTGCTGACCACCAACTACAAGCCACGTCATCTTACTCTGCACAGCAGCCTTTCCAGGTAGCTATTACTGTGCCCATTTTTCAGGAGAAGAAACTGAGGCCCAAATGTTTAAAACATCTTGCTCGGGACTTCCCTGGTGGCACAGTGGTTAAGAATTCACCTGCCTATGCAGGAGACACGAGTTCAATCCCTGGCCTGGGAAGATCCCACATGCCACGGAGCAACTAAGCCCATGCGCCACAACTACTGAAGCCCACGCACCTAGAGCCCATGCTCCACAACAGAAGCCACTGCAATGCGAAGCCCGAGTACCACAATGAAGAGTAGCCCCATGTGCAGCAATGAAGACCCAACGCAGCCAAAACGTAAATTTATAAAATAAATAAATAAAAATAAAACGACTTGCCCAAGGTCACAGCTGGGAAGCAGACATAAGCTCAAATCAGAAGTTTCTTCAATCTCTTTGTTCCTGATAGGACCCTCTTACTACCCGCCTTGGCCCCTTGGGGTCAAGTTCCAGGTCCCTGGCACGGGACATTGGGTCTACTAGACCTCCTGTCTCCTGCCCACAGCTCTTCAAGGCTGGCCTCCTCTTCAGTCCTCCTCTGGCCAAACCCTCAGGAGGTGAAATGTGCCCCCTCCTGTTCTCCCCCATCCAGACCCCACACATCTGTTAAGGGCAATGCCTTCTCTACATCTACCTGCTATAGACCTGGGGTCCCACTCACCACCCACTCCATCCTGGAACTTTTTTCCAACCTACTGAGATAACATTCTCTCTGGCCACTGCGGCTCCTGAGCCTTGAGAGTGAATACTGGAAACTGTCACCCCCAGGGGGTATGAGCTGTGACAGCCAGAGGAGGAGCCTGGCGGAGCCATCGCTCCATGAACACCTGGATGAACCAGTAATGTCCTTTTTCTGTTGTTCAGATGGGGCTAAGTTGAGTTTCTTCTACTTAGATTGAAAGTATCCTCATCCTTTGAGCTATCTCAAGATCTTTCTCCTCCAGAAAGCTTTCCCATGTCCCCTTTAGCCCTTGCAGATCTCACATGTCCCAATTCTTTGTGCTCTGTTTCCCAGGGTTTCTTTTCTTCCCAAGATTCTAACTCCTCGAGGGCAGGGACCCTCGAGCAGCCCACACCCTCAAACCCAACACAGATCATGGTTTCTGGAGCAGCTGGCTCCAGCGCTTCCCTCCCTGCGTGCATCCTCTCTTGCACGAGCCCATCAGAGAGTGAAGCGTGCTGGACGGGAGGCAGGGCGCAGGGCTTGGTTTGCTGCTGCCATTTACTAGCCGTCTCTGGGCCTCCCGCGCCTCCTATGTGAAATGGAAATAATACTTGCCCTGCAGATCCTGCTCATGGGGCCTTGCGATGGGTGAATGCCAACTGACAAACGAAGTGGATGTACTTTGGAAAGGGCGGTCTGTCTTTATCTGTTGGTCAGTCGGTCAGTGAGATTGCTAACCCCATCTCCTTGGGTCCCACCCTCCTAGGAGCTGTAGCCTGGGGGTGATAGCAAGCACAAGGTTGGGACCCGTGTCAGCCACAGAGAGACAGGGCTGCCAGTTGGTTCTTGCCCTCCCCCTGCCTGGTGTACACCAGGCCCTGCCCTGCCCCAGCCTCCAGCGATGAGAAGGGAACAGCCTGAGGAAAGGCTCCCTTGCTGAAGAGTCTAGGGCTGGTCACCCAGATGGGGCTGTGGGGGCAGGCTGGGCAGGAAGCCTGGTTTGTGGGACCCAGCGATCGCCCGGCCCTCGTGGTGCAGAGGAAGCCCCTGAGACCAGAGGGGCTAGGGAACAGACTTGAAGGACACACAGTAGGGCAGGGATCTGAGTCCAGACCTCAACTATGCTTCTGGAGGGGGTCACGTGCTATTGCATCTCATCCTGGTAAGTCCAGCACCTGGCAGCTTCACGGACCTTCTCACGACAGATGAGGAGCAGAGGCTCCAAAGTCAAGGCTGGGAAGTGGCCGAGGCAGGATCTGGGTTGGGTCTGTTGGAGTCTTTCCAGGACACTGTGCTGCAGCTGGATGGTGGACGAGGAGACCAGGAGTAGCCCTGGGGTGGAGGGCAGTGTCCTCAGGCCCACATACTGAGGCATTTCCATCACCTGGAGCATGCAGGGCCCCCTGGGCCATGTCACGGTGCTCTGCGCAGGCCAGCAGGCATCTACTGAGCACCGACTCTGTGCCTGGCCCTGTACGGGCACTAGGGGCAGGGTGGCTGGGGACAATCTGTCCTGGAGGAGTCCACGGCTTGGTGGCCTCAGAGGGCACAGATGACCTCCAGCATCTCTCCCAAGGCTAGCCATCTGAAGTTTACTAGTTTCAGAAACACCTCCTATATGCATGACCCTCTCCATTATGGGAAAAACCAACAGGTAGGAGACACCAAAGTCTTTCTCAGCTTGGGGCCTGGCTTCCCAGGTCCTGGGCTTCCTTACCAACGCCATCTCCTCCTCCTCCCCCGAGTGGTGGCTGAGCAGATGGGCCAGTCTTTCCTGTGTCCAAGGCCTGGTTGTACCCCCACCCCCCAACCCACACCCTTGCCTATAGCCTCACCCATGCACCCCCATCGCTGATTCACACCTGGGATGCCATCTGAGGAGGTCTCACTCCACCCCAGGGCCCCAGCACAGCTCTCAGGGTCCCCAGAGTTTCCCCATGAACTAAGTTATGTAGGGCTCCTGCCAGAGATGGGCTCCAAACCTGGGGAACCCTACAGGCCTATCTGGGGGTCAGACAGGGGACACACACACACACACACACACAGAGAACATCCTCTCCTCCCACTGTGATGGTAGAGCAGGGTGGTGTCCCAAAATACAATCTCAACCCTGGCCTGATCTCTGCCATCTGAAGCCACTCACTCCACACATATGTGCTGAAAGCCTACTGTGGGCCAGGCATGGGTCCCTGGGACACAGCAGTGAACTTTGGTTAGTTTACATTCTAGAGGAGAAAGACAGACAGTCAACAGGAAAAATCATAAATGAGTAAATGATATAGTACACTAGAAGCTGAAGAGTGCCACGAAAAACAGGGTGTCCGGGTGCTGGGTGGGGCGTGGGGAGCAGCTTGAAATATGATGGTCCGGGCAGGCCTCCTTGAGAAGGTGGGATCTGAGCAAAAACACGAAGGAGGTGAGGACGTGAGCCCTGCGTTACCTGTGAGCATTTCAGGTAGAGGCAAAGCCTGAGCAAAGGCCCTGAGGTGGGCTCATGCCCGGTGTGCTTGAGGAATGCCAGGAGGCCGGTGTGGCTGGAGCAGGGAGCCGGGAGTGGAGGGAGACACGGCCAGGAACGCAGCATGGAGCCAGACGGCAGGCCCTGGAAGCCTTGGCCCATTTCCCAGGTCTTCCAGCGGAGCACCTCACTGATCCCGGGCTCACTGTGAGGCCAGGGCCACGCCAGTTGCTCTACGGAGCTTAACCCGCGTCCGTGTCCCGACAGCCCTTGGGGGTGGCACCCCTCTCATCCGTGTCCCTGTTCAAACCTCAGCGAGGAAACTGAGACAGGGAGAGGGAGGCAGCTCACCCGGCGAGCTGTGGAGCCAGGAGCCAGAGCCAAGCCTGGCGCTGGGCCACGGCAGGCCCCCCACCTCGGTGCGTCAGTCGCCCCTCTCGGTCCTGCTCCCGGGCGCCAGGTACCGCCCCCCACCCCGGGCCGTCGCGGGGGGTGGAGGCGGAGGGGCCGCGTCCCTGCCCACGCCCGCCGCGCGCTGCGCTGCCTTCCCCCCATCCCCGTGAGTGCGGCCGGCCGGCCTGACAAAACCGCAGGCCCAGATAAGAGCACAATCGAACCTGTTCTGCTCGCAGGCGGGCCAGGGGGCCGGGCGGTGGGGCACTGGGACGTGGGGGAGGTCGCTGGCAGCGCCCCGGGCCTGCTATCAGCGGCCCGGCCCCCCTACCCGCGCCCCATCAGCCCCTTTGAAATTTACCCACCTTATCAGGGCAGCGCGCCTGCCGAGGGGGCGGGCGGGCCTTCGTGTGCGGCGGGGAGGCTGCCTTCCGGCCGCCCCGGGAGACCAGGAGGAGGCCGCGTGCTGGGAAGGGGCGCCCCGTCCCTGCCCGCCCGGTGGGCGCCTCCCAGGCGGAGGGACACCCTGCGCGGCGCCCCCTCCCACCCTGCCCTGCCCTGCCCTGACACCGCCCCTCGCGCCCACTCCCCCACCCCGCCTCAGCCGCCAGGCCTGTTACACGCGGCACCCCCCAGGCACACCCTCAGCGAATGTGTATTTGCTGAGCACCTGCTGCCCGCCAGCCACCGGGGCACAGCCGCGAAGGGACAGACCAGCCTCACTCCCCCACGGAGGGGACACTGGAGCTGGGGAAAGACACCCCATAAACACTAATAAGTAGGTTAAGAGTGTGTGCAAAGGTGATGACTCTGCCATTGGGCAAAAATGAAGCAGGGATGTAGGATGGGACATGTTGGGCGATTTTAAGTGTGTGTGTGTGTGTGTGTGTGTGTGTGTGAGAGAGAGAGAGAGAGAGAGAGAGAGAGAAAGAGAGAGAGAGAGAGAGAGAGAGAGAGAGAGAGAGAGAGGCAGGGGTGAAGGGTCAAGGAAAGCCTGCCTGAGAAGTGATGTTTGAATCAAGACCTGAAGGATTCTAACTCTCTCCCTCCATGGGGTTAGAATCGCAGATACAGAAGGGCAGAGCTTGGAGGAGGACAGAGATCAACCAGTCCTCCAAGATGCCTTTTTACTGAGGCTCAGAGAGGGCAATGAAGTGTCCAAGGTCACACAGCACAATGGCAGCAGAGCTGAGCAGGAGTTGGAGTCGAGCCGGGATCTTTCTCCGCGTTCTTGCTGCCCCCAGGCTGGGGCACTGCCGGGGCCCTGGGCAGGACAGTCTGGCCATCGTTGGACCGTCTGGGGGGTGGGCTGAGCCTGGGAGTGCAGTGCTCACAGCCATTTGACTCTACCTTTTGTAGAAAAGGGGCCCACCTGGTCGTGTTTGAGGCTGAGGGTCAGGGCTCAGGCCCTGGTTGGAGGCGTGCAGGATGCATACAGATGGCACTGTGGGCTGAGAGGTCTGCCCTCCGTGCCCCCTGCCCAGTATCATGGTCCTCTGGCTCCCTTACCACCCTTTGTGTTCTCCATCTGCCCCTGGATGTCCAGGTCCACCAATGGCCTGAGCTTGAGAGTGTGTTCTTCCAGGAGAAGCCCCTTTCTACCCCTCAACGCCCTCCCTCCCAACACGCATCTGCTCTCCTGTGGTGAAGGGTGAGTGGCCTGGAGGGAAGAAGAGGCAGCCACAGGCACGATGGCGTGTGGAGTCATGGGGCCAGGATGGGCAGACCCCAGGACCTGGCTCAGGCCAGACAGGCTCTAAGGAGACAGATGAGAAAACGGAGCTGGGGGGCTCAAGCTCATGGACTGCTGGGCAGGCTGTCCCTCAAGGCCCTGGGGTGGTGGGGGAAGGTGTCCAGAGGCCTGTTTCTATTGAGCTGGAGAAGCCCGAAGCATCTGGGCTGCTTGGAAAGAGCACAGAGGCTGGAAACCAAGTTCATATCCCAGCTCTGCTGCATCCTTGCTGTGTGACCTTGGGCAAGTCACTTCCCTTCTCAGCAAAAGAGCAACAAGGATTCCTTCTTCAAAGGAATGTTGTAAGGAGCAAATGAAAGAAAGTGCAAGTGCCTGGCACACAGCCAGGCCCTGTCGACAGTGGAAGCTTCTCTCTGTGGGGACCTCTGTCTCTCTCATCTAGATTGTGGCCAGGGTTAGGGAGCATTCAGCATGTGTCAGGCACTTTAGAGGCTTTTCTAAGGACCCGTGTTACTTGGATTAACCATAATCCTGGGTTTATGACCCACACTCACCACGGGTCCATGCATGGCCCTCTCAATTTTTAATCATATAATGAACACAGGGAACCCACTGTCAACCCAGGATCAAGGTTATTACCAGCAATGCTACATGAATTAATTCACTTTTTTCTCACATTAATTCTCCTATTCTTTGCCCCAACTTGTCCCCATTTTACAGATGAGGAAATTGAGGCACAATTGAGGGTTCAGGGCATCCTTTCCACTGAATGATGCTGGAGATTCATTGGGTACCTTCTTCCGGTTGACTTCCTGTTCTGGGCTCCAGAGCCCTAGATGATGCGGTCCCCACACGACCCCCACCCCACCCCTGCCATGTTCTGTAGCTCAGCTCAGGGGGTTACAGTCACGGGCTCAGCCCCCGTCTCCCTGCAGGGCCCCAGCTCTGACACCTGTGGGAGCCATGGGGAGTACCCTGGTTGGCCCCATGCTCCCTGCTGGCCTTCTCTCCCCACCCCCCTCACCCCCAGGGCTTCCTCCAGCCCAGCTGGGTGACAGAAGAGCCTGGTGTTCCTAGCCACTCTCCTATCCTCCTTCTAGGTGCCCAGGAATAAATGAAAGAAATGAATGAACGAATGAATGAAGATGCTAAAAGGGGGAAAGGGATATGAAAAGAAAAAAAGAGATTTATGAGAGCCGCAGGGGAGGAGTGGGAGGAGGGTGAGGTGGGACTTAGTGTTGAAAGATGCTCCTTTGCCAGCTGCTGCAATCAGGGAGCCCCTGCGCCCTTTGGTTGTGTGGATCTGACCCTCAGATCCCACTGGCCATGCACTGACCCTGAGTCCTGCCCCCTCCCCCATGGTGACTTCCCAGATACAGTGGCAGCCACAGAGTTCCCAGAACCATCCTAAGCTGACACAGCTAAAGCTGCTCCAGGGGCCAGGACTGTGGGCGGCACACCCCTGCCGGGCAGAAGCACCACCAGGCAGGAAGTGCTCGGGGCTCTCACCTGCTGCCAGGAATGATCAGCTCCCGGGTTGAGAGGGTTTGGTGTCCAGGGCAGAGTCAGGGTTAGGCTAAAATTTGGAGGTCCTGGGGCCTGACCCTTCTCAGCAGCGTCCAGAGGTAATGCCTGGAAAGTAACTTTCTTCCTTACACGTGCGGGTTTTGACCTGGAGGTGAGCTGGTCACCCTTGAGAATCTACTAAAAGCTGTAGACCCTCTACCTCAGAATACACACAGAATTCCAGGGGCTCACAGACCCCCTGCAGCCCCTCCATGAACCTCAGATTAACAGGCCTTGTCCTCCTAAAAACAGAGTTGCGATATAATCCAGCTCTCCCACTGCTGGGCATATATCCAGACAAAACTCTAATTCAAAAAGACACGTGCACCCCAGTGATCACTGGAAACAACCTGAGTGTCTACCGACAGATGAGTGGATAAAGAAAATGTGGTACACACACGCACGCACGCACACGCACACACATGCACATATGCACGCACACACAGACACACACGCACAGACACATGCAATATGTGCACGCATATGTGCACGCACACACACGTGCAACATATGCGCACACGCACACAGAGGCACCCACATGTACGCACACGCACACACACAAAGCATGCACACATGCACACACACACCCCCGCAAACACACACACACACAATGGAATACTACTCAGCCATAAAAAGGAGTGAAATAATGCCATTTGCAGCAACATGGATGGACCTAAGGATTATCATACTAAGTGAAGTAAGTCAGAAAGAGAAAGACAAATACCATGTGATATCACTTATATGCGGAATATAAAATACGGCACAAATGAATTTATTTATGAAACAGAAACAGACTCACAGACATAGAAAACAAACATGATTACCAAAGGCAAAAGAGGGTAGGAGAAGGGACAAATTAGGAGTTTGGGATTAGTTGATACAAGCTACCATATATAAAATAGATAAACAATGAGGTCCCCTAGCACAAGAGACTATGTTCAATATCCTGTGATAAACCAAAATGGAAAATAATATGAAAAAGAATGTGTATATATATTTGTATAACTGAATCACTTTGCTGTACACCAGCAACTAATACAACACTGTAAATCAATTATACTTCAATTTAAAAAACATTTTTTTTTAAAGAGTCCCTGTCCTGGATTGTGGGTAATATGAGGGCAGGAGTGTCCAATTCACCTCCAGCTCACAGGAAAACCTCTGGCATGCAGTAGGTGCTTAATATGTGCTTATATTCACAAACCAACAGATATGGACTTGGATGAGGGAAAGGGCAGCTGCAGCTGGGTCGTGCAGGGGCTCAGAGGCAGAGCCAGGGGAAGGGAATGGAGTGTGAGGTGGAGTGTCACTCGGCCACTTACTGCCCCATGGCTGCCCAACGCCCTGAGAGCAAGCGCACAGGGTCTGTGAGGCCCAGTGTGGTCCTGCCCCCATCGCCCACGCCGCTTCAGCTCACAACCACAGCTGCTGCTTCACATCTAGGAAGCTCTCCCCAAACACTGAGCATCTACTGCATGTCACACTGCTCTAGACACTAGTGACAACACTGAACAAAACAGGCCCTGCTGCTTCCAGACTTCTCCATATGCCCTTGTTCTTAATCTGCAGGATCCAGCATGGGCATCATCTCTTCTGAGAAGCATTCCCTGATCCTGCCAGTGTCAGGGCCCTGGGATCAGGGCACAAATCCCACCTTATCAAATAGTCCTTCTCCTAGGCTGTCTCCTGCCCTGGGCTGGGAGTCCATAGAGACAGAAGCTTTGTCTTACTTGCTAGGCATCTTTGCACTCTAGTGTAGTGCCTGGCAAATAGCTATGCATGCATTAAAGGGATGCATGGATGGATAAATGGGTGGGTGGGTGGATGGATGGATGGATGGATGGATGGATGGATGGATGGATGGAATCTGTTGGGGCTGGGGGCACCAACCAGGAAGTGGGAGGGAAATGGGGGCTGGGGCTGAGGTCAGCCTGGGAATGTCTCTGGGGAGGGCAGAGGGTGTGGGGAGGGTGCAGGGCCAGGTTCTCTCCTCCTGGTTCCCATGTGAGGCCTGATTTCCTTGGGCAACAATGGCCACAGGTGTGGGAAGAAGGAGGGTTAGGGGCGGGGTGACAGAGAATAGGCTTTGCTTCCTGGTCTGGGGTTTCCAGTTGCTCCCACCGCACCCTAGGACTCCAGTCAGAAGCACCTCTCCCTGAAGTGACTCAAGCCCTGCCAGGTGGGGAGGGCTGCGGGAGAGGCGGGCGATAGGACCACCTGCGTCAGGCCCCTGCGGGTAGGGGACATTGAGCTTTTACCTCCCTGGGTTGTGGTCTCTCTGTCACCAGGTCCAGGGGGCCCAAGGCATTCCCTTCTTCCCCCTCCTGTGCTGAGACCCCAAGACAGGCTCAGAGAGAATCAGGGGTCTGCCTGAGGTCCCGCAGCTGTCAGGGCTTGACTCCTGGCCTCTGCTGTCTTCATTCTTGGGCAAGGCCTGTCTGGCTCCGCCAAGCCAAGGAGGGGGACTTCCCTGAGGGGTCCTCCCTCCTGATGGAGGGGGCAAGCCAGCCCTGTCTCTGTGGTTCCCACCCTGGTTGGAGATGAGCAGGGGCCTGGCCCAGCTGCCCATCCCTGGGGCACCAGTGGGCAGCTGGAATAGGATAGAGGGTTGGTGGGAGGGGATGCCTCACTGTTCCAACCCTGTGACTGCGTTCCCGCCTCCTTTACCACCAAGGCTGCCCCTCTCTTTTGGCTCTCCTGGAGGAGGGGAAAGGAGACGGGGAGGGAGAGAGGCTGAGGAGGGGTCCTGCCCTCGGGTGTGTGGAAGGAGGGTTCTGGGGAGTGTGCCTCCACTCCCCGGAATTATGGATCTCAAAGCTGGAAGGAAGGAGCCTCCAGCTGAACTAGTCTAATGATTCATTTTACAGGGATGAAGCAGAGGCCCAGAGAGGGAAGGGACTTGTTCAAGGTCACACAGCACTATAACTGCTAAGCTTATGGAATGTTTTCTTGATACAAGGCACTCCTCCATGTACTTTACACAAATTAACTCCTTAATCCTTCCAGGAACCCTATGAGGCAGGGGCACAATTACAATTTATTTATTTGGTTCACCAGGTCTTAGCTGAGGCACGCAGGATCTTTAGTTGTGGCATGCGGGCTCTAGTTCCCTGACCAGGGATCGAACCTGGGCTCCCTGCACTGGGAGTGGGGAGTCTTAAGTGCTGGACCACCAGGGAAGTCCCAGGTGCACTGTTCTAATCCGTATTTTACAGATGGAGAACGTGAGGCACAGAGAGGTTAAGGAAGTTGCCTAAGGTCACACAGCTTGTAAGTGGCAAAGCTGACCTGCGAGCCCAGGCACCCTGGCTCCAGGACCTCATGCACAGCCCCATGCTTTGTTGACTCCTGCTATAGTTACCAGGTACGAGTCTTGGTCCCTCCTTGGCTCTGCCTGCTGTTGGGCTTCAATTCAGTCTCTCATGGTCTCTGTGCCTATAACTAATAAATACAGTAATATTACTTTTTGCATTTGTGGAACACTTTCTATGGTATAGGAACTGTATAGTGTCATTTCATCCTCATAATAACCCTATGGGATAGCTATCATACTTCCATTTGCAAATGAGAAAACTGAGACCCAGAGACGTTAATTAGCTTGCCCAGGGACACACACCTAGTAAGAAAGAGCCAGGATGCGAAGCCAGCCAAGCCCAGCCTCTGATCACAGCTCCGTCCAGCCTTGTACATGGACTGGGGTATCTGAGGGGTCACAGGGTCAGTGGGTCCCAGGAAGGTGGTTCTGTCCAGCTCCTCCCTCCGCCTTAGTGGACATCCTGCCACGTGCACCCTTGGCTGGGCTCAGCAGCTTAATGGCCCCCAGAAGCTGCCCTACCCCCAACTGATGACCCTTGCCCCCTTCGGCCACCTGACGCTGCTCCTGCGTCATGTCGGGGAAGCCAGGATCCCCGCACCCAGTCTGGGACGCAGTTGGCAGCAGCTGCAGGAAGCGGAGCCGCCCACTATCTCGGGTGTCACTCATAATACTTCTCCCCGCTGTCCAGGCTCACCCCTCCCTCACACGTACCCCCTCCCCCGCCACGCTCCTTCACGGCTTCTTGTTCAGCCCCAGTCGTGTGCCCAGCCGAGTGCCCTGCACGCAGGGAGCTGAAGGTCTGGCTTGGGAGCCGAGGCCAGCTGCCGGGTGTGAACAGCGCAGGGCAGACAGGAGGGAGGAGGAGTAGGAGCCAGGCCTTGAGGGACTGACACGGACGCGGAGGTGCGAGGAGGGGGAGGCACGTGCTGAGTGTTCCGCTCTCGCGTGAGCAGATCCATGAGCAGGTGGGGGCGGGGACAGATAATCTGCCTGACCTCAGGCAAGTCACCCACTCCCTGGGCCTCTTAGGCTGCGGTGCGGATTAGCCTCTCTGACACACGTGGGGTGGAGAGGGCGGCGTGTGTGTGTGTGTGTGTGTGCGCGCGTGTGCACGGCAACCCTGTGCAGGATCCTATTCTAACCTGAGGTGACCTGCCTGTGGCTGGGCAGAAGCAGAGCTGTTTAGGGCAAGGGCCTGCCTGACCAGGCATCCTAGAGCACTTGAAGCAGGAGTGGGTGGGAAGTCTGGGGGCCAGAGGGGAGCAGAGGCTGAAGACCCTCTCTTCATACCCCTCAAGGTGGGCAGGCCAATGGCATGGGCCGGGGGGCTCAAGACCTGGCTCTAGCCTCAGCTCTGCCTGACTTGCTGTGCAACCTCCACAAGTTCCTTTCCCTCTCTGGGCCTCAGCCTGGTCTTCTGAAAGCCAAGAGGCTGGATTAGACAGTCAGTCACTAGGTCCCTGTGGGCCCTCCTGGTACCTGCCCACAAGCCCCCTCATTGTGGGAGGGACCCCCACCTGCCCTTGCTGAGTTTACGCTCCACCACCATCCTTGACGACACGCACATTGGCTGGGCAGGCTCTTCACACACACTGTCTCATTTCATCTCCATACACCTTTGAGAGGAAGCTTTCGTTTCCTGTTTATAGATAAGGAAACTGAGACCCAGAGAAGGCAAGTGGGCAGCCAAGGCCCCACAGAGGCGAGGAGACTGGGCAGAATCAGGGGCCCAGATCTCTACACCCGTGTCTCCCCTCCCAGGGTGGGTAGTCACCTGGCCCAGCAAAGACCACCACTGGCTTGTCCTCCAGCCACCAGACCTGGGGAGGGAGGCTCCAGGACAGGTGCCTTCACTCGCCTGCCTGGTGGCCATGCACCACCTGGGGTCCTCTTTCCGTGGTTCAGCCTTTGCACACGCAGGGGCTGGCGGCGTGCATCACGCGAACCCCCTGGGACCAGGTGGATGAGAAGAGTAAAGATGAGACCAGGCACAGACCCTCGTGGTTCCCAGCACTTTACATGTTTTAATGTTCGAGCTATACATCGACCCTATGAGGCAAGTACTACTACAATCAACCCCATTTTACAGATAAGGAAACTGAGGCAGAGGAGGGGCCACATTACCCCCCAGCAACACAGCAGGCAAGCGCAGAGTGAGGACTGAACCCTGGCAGCTTGGCCTGAGAACCTCTGTGCTCTATCCCTCCCGACATATATGAAACAAAGGAAAACAATAGGACAGGCAATCTGTAATTAAGAATTTCACTGTACAGGACAGACTGTCTGTGCCAGAGGGAAGCTGAGCAGGGAGGAGATCAAAGTTTCAGAGAAAAAAGCCTGAGTCCTGGTGACCAAAGTGTTGGGAGGGGTGGGTTAGGCTTGAGGCATAGGTCTCCCGGTACAGGTGTTTGATCCATTCGAGATATTGGGGCCGTGCTCCACAGGGCCAGGCACTTTACCCAGCCTACCCGCCCCCCCACACCAACTCTGCGCCTTCCATTGCACAGACGGGAAAACTGAAGCCTGAGCGCTGTCCAGCAGGGACCTCTGAGAAAGGTGGGGGGTATCGAGCTGAAGGGAGGAGTTCCTGGGGGTCCAGAAGGAGGGGATGTGGCCCCTGCTTGCCTGGCCTGGGACCTTAGCTCTCCAAGCTTCCAGTACCTGCCCACCCAGGGAAGGATCGCCCCTCTTCCTCTGCCCCTCAACAGTAGTGGGTAGCAGATGAGAGGCCAGGCCTACCCTTCACCCAAGGCCTCCCGAAGCATCCTTCAGCCTCCACAGCCAGCCCAGGAAGGGGGCTATTTCACAGATGAAGAAACTAGAGCTCAGAGAGATTCAGTGACTTGCCCAAGGTCATAGAGCAGATTGGAAGTGTGTCTCTCTTGAGAAGGGGGAGGAAGAGTAGAGAAGAGAGAGGAGTGGGGAGAGAAAGGAGGGTGAGCGAGAGAAAGGGGACGGGACGGTCTCAGGGTTCCTGGGGCCTATTCTCACAGCTCCCCGCCCTGGCCTCAGTCTCCCAGGTTGGCGTCCCTCCCCCTTCTCAGAAAGGACAGACCACAGCCCTGGCCCCGAGTGGCTACCCCTTACCCCTGGCCCGAGGCATGAGGCATCCTGCTGGAGAGGGCTCCAGTGGGGTGTGGCCTCCTGGGAGGGGCCGGGAAGGGCTGTTTGTTCCTGGGCAGCCCAGGTTCAGGGGTGGCTTTATGGTACCATCTGGAAGATGTGGCATGGGCGGGCCTAGCTGGCACAGGGCCAGGGCAGGGAAGGGGGCACCAGGGTACAATGAAGAGCTGCCCCCCAGCTGTTGCCTGGCCCCAAAGGAGGGCAGGGGCCTCAGGTGGGCCTGAGCCAAGCACAGTCTGACGAAGACCTTATGAAGCAGAAACTAGCCCCATTTCATGGGTGGGGACACTGAGGCCCAGCAGATCAGTGAACTGCCCCACATCACACCTGGCCAGTTATGAGTGACATGGGGCCCATCAGCTACCTGTCTACCTGCCTCTCAGCACTGCCACGGGGTGCTGGGCACGAAGGGCAAGCCTGGAACCAGAGGACCTGGCCCAGATGCCCTGAAACCTTGGGCAAGGGTCTTCACCTCCTTAGCGTTCTGTTTCCTGTACTGTCAAGTGGGGATACAATATACCTTCTGGGCCAAATAATAGGAGAAACAGCTGAGACAGGATTTGTGCACGAGGACAGCAGTTCCAGGGTGGATGTGGGGGTGCTTCTGTCATGTGTGTTTATAGTTGATGACCCCACAGGGCTCACTGCTGCCAAAGGGTAAAGTCCTACCTTGGCACCCAAGACCCTTGACCACAGGATGCAGCTCTGGCCCTCCCCCCTCAGCCACTGCCCCTTTCCCTCTGGGGGAGTTTGAACAAGTCCATCTCCTCTCTGAGCCTCAGTGTTCTCTGTATCAGATACTGGGGGGCAGATAACCCCCTTCTTTGTAGAGGGTCCATGGAGGCTCATAGTATTGTTACTCAATAACGGCATTACCCCTTAAGCAGCATCAGTCCTTAGCTCCTCAGTGAAAAGCTCATTTGATCTTCCTAACGGCCTCAGAGATGTAACGGTCAGAGACAAGGTCTGGGGCAGCAGGACTTGCAGGAAGGGATGACTTGGGGAACCAGCCGGTTCTCCTTCCTCCCCCAGCACCCTGAGGCTGCAGTCTCTAAGGAGAAGGGTGCTGGGGAAGGAAGGGCACAGTGTCTCTGCCCCCAGGGGTGAAAGCCACGTCTCTCACAGGGCCTGTAGGGTTTGGGCTGGCTCCCCTCCAAGCCCAGTGGCCTGCCAGGAAGTGTGCCGGGTGTGTAGGGGTCTGGGGGGAGAGGAGGCCCTGCCTCCTTCATCAGGCCTCCTGGAGTCCATTCAACCACACACCTGTGACCCGGTCTGCGAGGACCACACTGGGGACTCATGGGAACCACAGTCTCGGACCTTCGGCATTTGCTAGGCGTCTGGATCCAGCAGCTCTTCTGAACCGCTGCAGCGCTGACGCAGGACCCCCTCTCCACACACACTCCCCTGTGATTTTTTTGGTCTCTTCTCCAGGCTTGGGGCAGCCCCTGGGCTGAGAGCCCCAGCTCCTGACGCCTGCCCTGGGGCGTTCCATCTGGAGCTGTGTTCATCCTCTGTCCCTCAAGGGTCTACAGCCTTTGGAATCTGGCCCACTTCCCTGAGGGCTACATTCAACACACACTTATTAAGTGCCAGCTGTGTGCCTGGCACTAGCTGACCACCTGGTTAACCTCTATCTACCGCCTTTCCCTGATTTACCTTCTCAGTACTTAGGGCAGCCTGAACCAATCTTCTTTAGGTTTTGGTCTGTATGATGACAGTCTCTCCCCATCAGAATGTCAGTTTCTTGGAGGCAGGGACTGGCCTGGCTTGTCCACTGCTGTGTCTCCAGCTCTGACCCCTGCTGAGCAGGGGAGTGGGGAGGCCCTGCCCCTCCCCCATGACAGACACCATAGGCTGGTGTTCTTTGTTCTTACAATTAACTCTACCCTCCCACTTTCACTTGAGCAACCCTGGGGGGTTCTGTTAGGGTAACCCCAGTAGGTTCAGAAAATATGCAATATGCTCCTTACCAGAGGATAGATGACTGGGGGTGAGGGTAGAAGTCTTCGCAGATAGAGGGAACAGTGTGAATTTTTTTTAAGGCACAGAGATGGAAGAATACAGGGCATATATAAGGAAGAGAGTGCTAGTTGCCTCCAGGAAGTTAACCAAGTTCTGGCCAGTGGGATATAAATTAAGTTGTTGGGTAGAGATTCCAGGACAATTCCTTTATTTTTTATTTTTATTTTTTTAAATTTATTGGCTGCACTGGGTCTTACTGCGTGCTGGCTTTCTGTAGTTGCAGAGAACAGGGGCTGCTCTTCATTGCAGTGAGCAGGCTTCTTATTGTCGTGGCTTCTGTTTTTGTGGAGCACAGGCTCCAATAGTTGCAGCACATGGGCTCAATAGTTGTGGCTCAAGGGCTCTAGAGCACAGGCTCAGTAGTTGTGGCTCATGGGCTTAGTTGTTCCGTGGCATGTGGGATCTTCCCCGACCAGGGATTGAACCTGTGTCCCCTGCATTGGCAGGCAGATTCTTAACCACTGCGCCACCAGGGAAGCCCAACAATTCCTTTAAAAGAATGCTGATTCAGTCTTTTCTCCTTTCTGCCTGGAATTGGGATGTGATAGCTGGAGCTGTGGCAATAGGATGGCCTTGAGAATGGAAGCCAGCCCTGTAATTACCTTCGGACTTTACACTTAAGGAGAAGAAAATAAATCCTTTTATCTTGTTTAAACCACTGTCTTTCAAGACTATGTTACTTACAGCTGATTGCAATTCCTAAATGACTCAATAGGGCCTGTTAATATCTCCTTCTTTGCCATTTCCTTCTTTGTCTAGATGGTCTTGGGTAACCATTTCCCCTAAGGAAGCCTTTGAGCAGCTAAGGGGTTGAAGGGAAGGGAAACAGTGCCTAGATGTGAAGCCAACCCTGGAAGGAGGGCAGGGAGTCCCCAGGAGAGGGGTCCTCTAGAGATAAGCTAGGCCTGGGAGTATCCAGGGAAGGTGGAGTCGAAAGGACCCTAGATTCATCCACTGTTCCCCTCAACAATAAATATGCAGATAAACATGACTCCCAAGGCACCTACAAATCCCCAGTAACACCACTCCATTCTCCCATATACACATAGCCAATATTTGAAAATGTTCTAATATTCAGGAACTATGCCAGACCCTCCCCTACTGACACCCCTGGCCACTGCATCTAGAGGAGTCAGGGCCCTGGACTGAGCCTGTGGCCAGCCCTGGAGTGAGAGTGGCCAGGCCAGAGGCATTGCTATGGAATGCCAGGCCCTGTGACCAGAACTTAGGTGACTACAGATGCTCCTCCACTGGTTAGGGCAGGTCCTTGAGGACAGAGAGTTCTCAGGTGGACAGGGCAGCTCATTATCTAGGCCTCACATCATGTGGGTGAAGAAACAGAGCCCAGAGAGGAAGAGTGGCTCCACCAAAGTCACACAGCACTAGGGGAGAAGGGGAGCGGATGCTAGAGTCTGCATTTCACATAACCCACAACTGGCATCTAAACACAACAGGTACCATCTTTTTGCTTTGTTTTGGCAGTTCTCCTTGCCTGGAATGCTCTTCCAGATATCCACCATGATCACTCCCTTGGCTGCTTTACATCCTTCCTCAAACATCACCTTCTCAGTGGGTACTGCCCTGACCTCCTATTTAAGGTTGCACTCCCCCCAACCTGCTGTGTCTCTCCCTTTTCATTACCCAAAATACCATCTATTTCTCTGTAGGTCAGCTCCATGATGCAGGGATATTTTGTGTCTGTTTCACGGCTGCATCCTCAGCACCTAGGACAGGGCTGGGTACAAAGTAGGTAAGTGCTCACTATATATCTATTAACAGAATGAAGGAACGAATGAATGAATGAATGAACGTCAAGCTTTGCCAAGAGTGCTTCCACTGATGGAGGGCACGAACAAAATGTTTGAAGGGCTTCTTCTAATGCAGAAGTGTCCTCAAATGCATCCCCCGCCCCTTGGATACACTCTGCCCCAGGACAGGAGCTACAGCCCTTGAGCTAACAGAGCTCACTGATCCTTTGATCCTTCCTGAGCCAAGTCTTCCCCTTTTAAGGGCAGATTGAAAACAAAGCTTAAATTGTCTCCGCTGCTTTCCTCATGGAAAAAACAAAATAGGCCCTTCCACCCCTTTTGTGATCACGGCCCTTTATTAGGGTGAGGGTGTGCTCGTGTACAAGAGCGGCTGTCTATGTGGTGTGGTAGTCTGGAGTCAGAGAGCCAGACTGGAGAGTCTGGCCACTGCTTAGTATGTGACCATGAGTCTGAGCCTCAGTTTTCTCATTTCTTAAATGGGAATAACGAGGGCACTTGCCTTAACAGGGCATTGGCTCCTCTTGGGTGGGTTGTTGTTTGACAAGGCACACATGGAAGGCTGCTGGGGCAGTGGACACGTTCTAGAGCTTGACCTGAATGATGGTTTGCATTGTGTGCTTAAGAAAGAGTTCATCAAGCGAACCCGTGAATTTTGTGTTCTTTACTGTGTGTAAAGTATATACCAATAAAAAAGAAAAAATAGTTCTTACCTCAGCAGTTGTTGTGAGGATGGAACAGAATTTCAAATATGCCTGACATTTGACTTACAAGGAAAACTAGTAAAAAATATCAACTATTATTGAGTATGAACGTAGGAAACGGGTGTGAACTTTTGGGTGGGCACGTGCTGTGTGAGACAACATGACCCCAGGGTGCGGAGGTGTATCTGCATGAACTAAGGTCACGAGTGGGCACCTGTGTTAGTATGTGGGTGCATGTGTGTTGCATGAACACACCTGCCTGCGTGTGAGTGGTGCACAGTGCTGCACGTGTGTGTTGGATCACATGCTGTGTCTGCAAACATGTGCAGCTGTGCAGATGGCTCTGTTCCTCTGAACCCGTGTCCCACAAAGGACAGAGCCTGAATGCTGAGCCAAGGGCACTGGGACTCAGCTGTGCTCCTTAAGGTGGGGGCTGGCTGGCACAGGGCCTGCGCCCCCACACCCACTCCACCCAGAGGGCGGCTAATAGCTCCCAGTGCCCATTCCTTTCCCACAGCTGTAACTTCTCAAAGATGCAAATTCCACTTCACGACATGCAAATGAGTCCCCAGAGCCAAGGCTGCCTCCCCTGGGGCCCAACTACCACCACTATGATTGGATCCCACTGGACCCCCCCAGCCTGGCTGCCTGGCTTGGGGAGCAGCTGGGGGATCAGAGCCAGCTGGAGTTGTTTCCTGATTCCCAACCACTGATTCTTTCTCTTCCCTGGGGGACCTTGGCTCTCCCTGCTGGCTCAGAGCCTGGGCTGGGTGCAGCCCACACTGGCTGTGGGACTTCGGGGAGGGCAGTGCCCTTTCTGTCTGGGCTCTAAGGCCCTTTCTGGTCTCATGTTTGGGGATGCACTGAATGGTCACCGTCCCCAACCCAAAGCGCTGGAGGGAAGCCTGGCTCTCTCAGACCTTCCTGCATGGGCCCCACTCACAGGACACTCAGCCTACCGCGTTCCCCAGTGGTGCTCACTTTTCCCATCTCCTAGGTCCCATCTCCCCCACGGGGGCATGTGTCTTCATCAGCCCTGGATGATCTACGTGAGGCCTGGCAGGGGCTCAACACACACACGGACAGTCTTCCTGACTTATCTTGGTAACAGCTGCCCAAAACTCACCAGCTCTCCATGGGACCCCGAACCCCAAGCCTACACCCTCATGGCTCCTGGTTAGAGTGTGCTCAACTACCAGGAAGCCAGGATGTGGGGCAGAGAGAGGTAAGTTAAGACAACAGTGTGAAGGCAAGAACTGGAGATGCTCAGAGGATCCGGGTGCCAATGATGCCAGTAAATGCCATGAGGATGGGATGCAAATGCCACCTTGGTGCTCACCTGTGGCCTGGCCTGCATCCCTGGTCCTGGTACTGATACAGGTCCCTGCAAGCACCTGGAAGCAAACGTGTCAGCCTCAGTGCTCCGCCCTCGGAAGTGGTAAACCATAGTGGCCAAACCAGTTCCCCAGGAATAGGTTTCTGGGCTGTCATTGTACCTTGAGCACACCTGTGATTCGCTGACCCCTCTCCAGGAGCCCCTGTGCTGGCTGGGCTCTGGGCTGGGCTGGGCAGTGTCCACCTCCAGAAATCAGGCCAGTCCAGCACAAGGCAGTCTCTCCTACACATTTACTCATTTCTTCACTCAATCAAAGTGTATTGAGAGCCTATTGCATGCACTTGCTGAGGACAGCCCCTCCCTCTAGAGCCTCTTCTTAGAGGAAACTAGACTTTCTTTCAGAGTGGTCCTTAACTGCATCCGAACTCCCACCCCAGACCAAGAAATACCCTCAGGGCAAGAATTTGCCGGAAACAAGGGCTGTGGTCCAGGGAGAGACTCCTGAGCAGACAATGGATTTCTTGGACTCTGCCTCCCAAATGCCCAGTGCCCCAGTTCCCTCTCCTTGGGAGCCCAGACTTCCCACATCCGGAGGGTCACAAAAAGGTAACAATGGTCACCACATACTGCATATTATGAAAGCTATTTATTTATTTATTTATTGGCTGCATTGTCTTTGTTGCTGCGCACGGGCTTTTCTCTAGTTGCGACGAGAGGGGGCTACTCTGTTTGTGGCATGGAGGGTTCTCATTGTGGTGGCTTCTCTTGTTGCGGAGCACAGGCTCTAGGGGCATGGGCTTCAGTAGTTGCAACATGCAGCCTCAGTAGTTGTGGCGCACGGGCTTAGTTGCTCCGAGGCATGTGGGATCTTCCTGGACCAGGGATCGAACCCGTGTCCCCTGCCTTGGCAGGCAGATTCTTAACCACTGTGCCACCAGGAAAGTCCCTATGAAGGGTTTTAATTCTCATGAAACCTCTGGAAAAATGAACTGTCCTCATTTATAGATTGGGACACTGAGGTTCTGAGGGCTGACCTAAATGGAGCAGTCACAAAGCAGACAAATAGCAGGGCCTAGATTCAAACCCAAGTTCACCTACTTGGAGCAGAGAGCAGAGGCCACACTCACCCTGGAGGCGTGGGAATCTGGAAAACATACTTGCAGGGGAGCCAGGCCAGGGCAGTGTCCATCCTTTTCAGACAAGGCCTGGGCCATGTGGTGCCCTCTGCTGGCCACGGGCCCACCTGCACTGGCTCTGTGGTGGCCCACTCCCAGCATCCCCCTCCCAGCATCCCCAAGGGACTACTCCAGCCCTCCACACCTCCCCCTTCCCACCTACAACGCAGCTCAGGGCAGCCATACCCTGAGAAGACATCCCTCAAAGCTTGGGCCACAGTACCCCACCCCCACCCCCCGGCCCTTGCTGTCCCACTGCCGTCTATGTGTGGGGGCCTCTGTTGCTCAGAGGCCTCAAGCAATGATAGCCCAGCCTGTCAGGGATCTCGGGTGTCTTGGTTCCTGATCAGGGCTGGGGGCTTGGTGCAAGTGAGCATGGCACCACGGGGCCTTGCTCCTTGGGCCCCCAACCAAATACAGCCCCCGTCTTCTCTCAGCCTTCTCCCTTTCCCACAGCCCAGCAGGAGGAATTCCTAGAACTTGGCTCTGGGGCCCTGCACTGTCCTTGGGAGGACAGGACCACAGGAACTAAGCTACGAGCTACTGGGGCTCCGGCCTCACTCCTCCAGGCCCCCGGCACCTGGTCCCCAGATGCGGGCCATCCCTGGGTGCATCTAGTCCCTTGTCTACTCTACAACCATCTGCAGGAGTGAACTGCAGAGAGAGCTGGGACATAAGGGTCTGGGGACAGGGCGGGGATTTGGACAATTCAGGAGAGAGGCACAGTGCAGCCATGCGAACTCTGAGTCCGGGAGGGACGTCTTCTTGGTCAGAGATCATGGCAGAGGGAGCTGCGGCAATGGATAGAACACGAGGGAGTGTGTGACACGTGTGGTCAAGGCTGCTGCAACTCCTTTGATGATCTCATCTGGTCTTGAGGCTTTAAATTCCATCTGATCTCTGGTGACCCCCACACCGTGTCTCCTGACCCAACCTCCCTGCTGAACTGCAGACTGAGTATCCACCCGGCCATCTCTCCATTCTTCAGGTCTCAGCTGCCTCAGGGAAGCCCCCCAGACACATCTGAACTAAGTCAAGGTTGCTTACTCCATGCTCCCAGCCTTCACTTCCGTTTCCACAGGAGTCGTGACACCTTGGAGTTACTTGTTCACAAACTGAGCACCAGGCCGGCCTGCTCTCGACTGCTTTGTCTGGACGGTTGTGAAGATTAAGTGAGGTCATTCATATAAACAGTTTAATAGGAGTTGGTCAGCCAATATTACCATAATTACAGTGGACACTCAGACATTTGTTGTTTGTGATGGAAAAGTGGCACGCTAGAAATAACATTTAAGCCAGAAATCACAGCCTTGGATAAACCCTGGGAAATGCTGGGGAACCATGGCCCACAGTTTGGACATTACTGTCTGAGATGACTTCAGACCCCTCAAATTCCAGTGTGCCTGGCCAACACAGCCCTGGCTTGATCTGGCTCAGTCTCACAGACTGGGTGGCTGGGGTTGGGGGGAGAACACCTTCAGACCACCCCCTACTATCCTCACGCAAAGTGTGATCTGAGGACCAGCAGTGTCCACTCACTTGGGGGCTGGTTAGAAATGCAGAATCTTGCCCTCTTTCCCAAGATCTATAAATCAGAATTTGCATTTTAACACATTTAAATTTGAGAAGCACTGCCCCAGATCACAGCATCTCAGAATAGGCTAAAAAGGATATTTTAAAAAATCTGTGAGTTTCACCCAAGTCCTGGTTTCTAAACCAGTACATCTCCATCTTTTATAGAGGAGGTGTCTGCGACCCATCAGTCAGTCACGCTAGCCTGTCAGAATCCATTCTCTGGATACCCTGACTCCCAAACTCACACACCCTCTCCTGTCTCAAGCAGCCTCGCCTGCTCCCTGCTCCACTCCCATTTTTGAAATAAAGGGCTGCCATGAGTGCCCTTGGTGCCTGTTCTCTTGGCCGCCAGACAGGGCTGGACACCAGGTGGTGTCTGGGAAAGTGGCTGGGTCACAGCAAGCAGGTGAGGGAGAGGCCTTCCTAAGAACACGGTGGGAGGCACACAGTACAACCTGAGCTGGAGCAGGGAGGTGGCTGAGAGGACCTGTTTGCTCTGCCTGGAGGGCTGGGCCCAGACCACTGCAACTGTCTCCCAACCCCCGCCCCCAGACAAAAGCTCAGCTGAGAGCCCCCTCCCTGTCACCTAGCCCCCGTGGGAATGGCTCAGGCCAGGAGCTAACATCAAATCTACTCCTTTCTCCCAGGACCTGGTGACTTCTCGACAGGTTACAGCCCCAAAGACAAACAGATTCTGCCAAGCAAATAACTGTCCAATGGTGAGGGTGTTGGGAAAGGCCTGGGAGTGGGTCTGAGCTGCCGTAAGACCCAGGTGACAGGCTGGGGGCCTATCTTCTGCAGAAAACAAATAGCCATGGGCACCCGGAAGAAAGAAGGATGCAGGTGCACTGTCACAGCACCGGGGGTGGAGGCAAGGGTGCTCACCCCAGAGGGGTCTCTGGGCCAGACTCCCTTGTGCTGGGCTCTTGTCAGGCTATACAGAGATCTTGGGGCCCTGGGGCAGAGACCAGTTCTTCTGTGGTGCCTCCATCTGTCTTGTGCAATTTGAGCTGCCTGCAGGGAGATGGTGGGGAATCCCCTCCCCCCAATTCCCGCACTTGAGACCCCCTGGCTCTGTCAGGGCCACCATCACTTAGAACACACAGCTTTGACAGCCACGGTGAAGACCCAACGTGGGGGTCTGTAATTAAGTGAAAATAATGCCAGTATCTGGGAACCAATGCCATTGGTCCGAGCCTCTAAGACAAGCAACTCCCTCCCCACTCTGATCTCACTTTCCCTTCAACACAGGAAGGGTGATGATGCGACTGAGGACAAAGCTGAGTTCTGAGCTCCCAAGAGTGCTACAGACATGAAGGGGTGGATCCAGTGAACCTACTGTTTGGTGACATAAGTTTCTTTCATGCGATGGACCACCGTGTAACCCGCCTCCCCATCTCCTGGCCAAGGTCATAGGCCTGTCTCACCTAAGTACATAGGGGTAGGATCCAAGTCAGCTTGTCAACTGCCTGAAGTGTGGTCCCTATCTGGCTCTCAGGCTCCCAGACCAGTCTGCAAAAATGTACCTAATCCGTAATCTACCAGAACCACTAAGGGAAACACATCAGGGAAGATGCATTTCCTCTTCCAAACCCAGTCCCAGCTGGGACTGAGGACTCCCCAACTCAACCTTGTCTGCTTCCCCAGCAGGAAGATGCCCACGGTGCTCTTCCTGCATTCACACCTATGTGCCATGCCTGATGTACAATAAATGCCCACGCAATGCCTGCTGGCTGACCCACACTAACTTGGCCAGTATATCTTAGGTGCTGGGGATAGAACAGTGCTCAACAGACCCAAGTAGGTACCCTGGGGACCTAAAAGCCACTGGAAGGAGTTTCATCTTTCTGGTTACTGGAAACCAGGAATGGCAACATATCTAATTATAATCCCAGAACTGATTTCACAAACATATAATAACCACAGGGTCTCAGTATTCCCTTTTGCAAGGAGAGACAGAGACCAAAAAGCACACATCAGAGCCACCAGGGGGCCAAGCAGGTACACAGGAGCTTTCAGGGCGCAAAAAACTCACTGACACACGTGAAAATAGGAGTTTTTTTTTTGGCGTGTGTTAATTTAATCATACAAATATTCATTTATACAGTAAGGAAAAGCCTCCTCATCTTCATCTCCTCCCAGGCACCATGAGGCCCCACCACAAACGCCCACCCAGCTTGCTTGCTACACACCACGGTCCAGGTGGAGGAGGCAGCTGCTGCTGCTCCAGCACTCACCCAACGAAACAAAGAAAAGCCAGGGCGGGGTGGGGTGGGGAATCAGCTTACATCTCTGGGCCCTGGTAACCCCACCACCCTCTCCCACTGGGGCTCGCACTGAATTTGGGGAGATGTTTACTGTTATGCCCACCTTCCACCCTGGCCACCCTCGGGCCACACTTCTCTCCTGGCTGGAAGTGCCTTTGATGGACTTAAGGTTACAGCCAGTCCTTGCTGGGGGAAGAGAAGGCTGTTTCTTGTAGAAAAATGCCCCAATTTCAACTGTCCCCACGGCAAAAAGAAAAAAAGCATGCACGCGTGCACACACACCCACACACACCTCACTCCATGCACACAGATAGGTTCCTCCCAAGTCTGAGCCCCTCTGCCTCCCCTACTGGGCTCAGGTCCTTAAGAATGTGCCTGCCTCACCTCATGGGTGCCAGACACTGCTGGTCCTGCCCAGAGGTATCCTGACACTTGGTGAAGAGTCCAAGGGGAACCGAAACTACTGGGGCTGAGATGGCAGCCTCTGCGGCCCCACTAGGCAGGGGAGAAGAGGGGCTCTAGGACTTGCTCAGAACCCAAACCAGCAAGAAGGGGCAGGATGAATGGTGCTAACAGCCTCCAGGTCCTGGGGTAACCATGGACTCCTTCCACCCCTACTCCATGGCTTGTGCTCGCTCTGGCCTCTGCAAGGAGCTCACCTCTCCAAAGATGTGTACAGAAATGATTTGTTCTTGGGAGGAAAGCGAACGTGCTCGGGACAATTACCTGCCAGGTGAAACTGCCTAAAAGCAAAAGAGAAGCAGGATCCCTCTGGCAGGGCCAGACCCACATCGATGGTGACATATGAAGCCACTGCTGAAAAACGGCAGGCAGCCCCTCCTGGGAAAAGGGGGAGGGGCACATAATGTGGAGCAGATGAGGAAGCCAGGCAACCAGGGGATGTAAAAGCCTCACATGACCCCGTGGGGGCAGCTGAAGATGTGATGCTTTGAGGGCTATCAAGTGAGCAGAATGGCTGGGCATGTGTGGGCTCCAGGGTGGCCGTGTCCCAGGAGGTTGGCACCAACAGTAGTGGCAGTCTGGGCCCAACAGGGCCCTCAAACAAAAAGCCATCGTGAGCCCCTGGATTGGACCTGTGGTGGCCTGGGCACCTGGCAGGGACTCCCCTTGGCTCTGCTGGGAATGGGGTGCCCTTTGTGTGCATAGAAAGTAGGTGCTCCAGTGTGACCTCTAGTCCAGGCCCAGACCCGGCTCCACTGCCCTCTCAGCAGGCAGCCTCCACCCTCCCCTGGGGCTTCTCCAGTGAACCAAGTTACTCCCCCTTTTATTTGGGGGGGGGGGAGGTGGGGAGGCAAACGGGGAATTTCATACAAGCTTTTCTCTCACCATCAAGCTTGAAAAAAACAAGAGTCTCAGAAGAGGATGAGGAGGAACAAACAACACACGTTTTCAGAACTCAGACACCCAGACAGAAACAGACAGGCAGGCAGACCCTCACCCACACCCAGGCTATATGACCCCTTGCAGCCGCTCATCGACCTGGCCTCCCTGCTGTCTCACACCCCCAGGGTGGGTGGGGGTGAGGTAACAGGCAGGTGACCCAGCAACCGCACCCTAGATCCGTATCCCTGGCTATCAAATGAACCAAGACTCAAGGGAAGGAGGGGGTGAGAAGAGGGACTTTGCATATTCTTGTATCTTTGGCAGACAGCTGTTCTGGCCTGGCTTAAGCTTCCCATGGAGAGGTCCACATCTCAACCTGCTTGGGATCCACAGGATGCCAGTGGGGCCACCTGTCCCAGTGAGCAGCCAGCCCATCAGCCTGTGCTCTGGCCGGGCTGCCCCTTGCCCGCCACCTCCCAGTAACTAAGCATCCGGCTCAGGGCGGGGGGTCCTTTCATTCCCAGCAAAATGTGGTCTCCAAGATCACACAGCCACTAAGTGTGGCCCTTCCCCATGGCAAATTCCCCATCTGGGGGTATATTTTCATACCTTAACAGCTCAGCCTCCACTAACAGGCTGTGAAAACATCTCAAAGGACAACTGGAGGGAAACATAGGGAAAGGAGTTGTGTGACAACAGAGAAGCATGGGACACCTTCACATTCGCCTACTGCACACTCGCTGGTGAGTGGCACCAACACCCGTGTGTGTGTACACACGGCACACGCATATACGCGGCACACGCGTGCCATTCCCAGAGCGAACGGGGAGCCACTGTGTATGAAGAATCCAAAAGAGCAGTAAGCGTGATGGCATGTCTCTTCGGCGAGAGAAACGTGGAAGGGAAGGAATTTGAATTGTTACAAATGTGTGCAGGCGGACTCCTCTCGGCCTCAGAAACTCCCACGTCACCTGAGATCTGTCCTCAAGGCGTCCTCTGCTGGCCACAAAGGGAAGTTTGGTCTTCAGAGAGGTTCTGATGGTAACAAGCCACAGGGTTGACGAATACAAATGTCAGAAGGTATTAATCAACAGAAGATTAAAGAGAAAAGAAGAGGAAAAGCATGATAACTCATAGGCTGATGCCATTAAAAACAAACAGGGTCAGAGCACTCGTGGAGTCAGGTGGCATGGCAGGTGACCTCCCATGGCACTGACTCGCAGAGTCCCCAAGCAGGCCATGCCAGCTTTTCACCTGAATTGCTTCCAGAGCAAGCAGCTATTCTATAAACAGCATGTTATCCCTTATCTAAAAAAATAAAAGTGGGGAAAGAGGAAAAAATTAACATGTGCTCAAAACTACAACCTGTCTGTAGGCAAAATAATTTTTGTTTAAAAAGATGGCTTTTTTCCCCCATTTTAAACATGTTTTTCCTTCCCGAGCAACCTAATGACTTGTTAGACTGACACCTAATAAACAAAACCTGAAGTGGCTGCATGGAT
Source organism: Hippopotamus amphibius kiboko (assembly GCF_030028045.1). Taxonomy (NCBI): domain Eukaryota; kingdom Metazoa; phylum Chordata; class Mammalia; order Artiodactyla; family Hippopotamidae; genus Hippopotamus; species Hippopotamus amphibius. The sequence continues at coordinate 41,973,480 of NC_080196.1, read as the reverse complement.
TTCTTCTTGGTAGCCTCAACACCACTCCCGCGATTCGGCATTCACACACGCACACTGAGTTTACTCAAAACTAGTCTTTCTGATTCTTCCTCTTCTTCCAGGATGGGGGTCAGAGCCAGGGGTCCATGCGATGTGGTCTGCAATCCAGAGGAACCCCTTGCCCTCCCCCCCAGAGTCAAGCCTTCTGTCTTTTGTTAATTTTTCTTCTTGCTGACACCCGTTTAAGACTGGCCGAAGGGGTAAGGCCCGTGGAGCCCCTGGAAGAGAGTGAACACAGTCAGTGGTGGCAGACACAGCAGGTACAATGTGACAACCAAACCAAGTAAAAGAATCTACAGTTCCCAGTGAGCCAGAAGGAAGCCCCAAGGCACAAACAAGGCTTGAGGGTTGTCCCTGCCATGCAGATCCCCAGGAGGCCATATATCAGCGCATTTCAAGTGGCTAAGTGTTCTCCCTCAAACACGCCATCCAAGAGAGGAGAGGCTGGTGGAGAGACTCATCTTTCAACTTCTAGATCAACTGGTGCCAACTTTCCTCCACCTTGGTCAGAAAGCCTTCCTTCCTTCTTGACAATGTCTTACCTCTCTGCTAAAGATCCCTGGATACCACTTTCTGCACCTTAACCTCAGGTGTAGACTACTGCTGGCTGATGACACTTTTATTAACAACAAACAAACTGGAGCAGAAACAGCAACTGTCCACTGGGCACGCAGGCAGCAGGGGGTCTGCGTACATGTCTTTAATCCTCACCCCAAAGGCCAGGTATTATTACACCCATTTGACTGATGCCCACCTGACTGCAGACATGAGGAGGTTTGTTCAAAGATACGTGGGTAGTAAAAGGCAGAGCCAAGATTCAAATTCAAGTCCGATCTTTGTTCTCTTCACATTGCCTCTCCCCTGCCACATGATGGTAAGGTTTATTCCAAATTCCCAAAGGTATTTTCTATGTTGCTTGGCTGGTGGAGAAGGCATCATAGTCTCGCTTTTCCCTTACGTTAAGGATGAGACACCAAGATGTGCTAAAAGCAGGTACATGGACTCACTGGAGGATGTCCTGTGCCTCCCCCACCTTCACTCCTTCTTGGAGTATGCTCCTTGAGAAGACCCAGTCAATACCAAGACCTGGGAGGACAAAGGTAACTGGTAACCAGCCTCACTAAAGGTCCTACACCCCAAACTGGCCCAAAAGCAGCAGGGCCCTTGGACCAAAGGGACCGACTGGGTATGGAGAGCAGGTGGCATAGCCGCAATCATGACAAATGACCAGAGGGGTTTTCTGATGCTTGACAACTAAGTTAAGTAAGAATCCTGAATCTAGGCATAACTGGGGTGAGGAGGCACAAGAATGACTTAGATGACATTTTCCATTAGCTTGGTAAGATGTGGACAGTCAGAATTTGATTATCTTTTAAAAATGACACTTTCCTTTGAAAAGAAATACATGTGCTTGGTTGCAGGGCTGCCAATGATTAGAATACCTTTCCAGTATGACTTTGTTTGCTGCCATCTCTCTAGCACTTAGCATGGCACCTGTCCCTTAGCAGGTACCCAATAAGTATTGTTGAGACTACTACCTGGAGTGTTAGACCCTTCTAAGTCACAAGAATATTGGCCCTTCCAAACCAAGTTTTTAAACAGCAGCTCAGCTTAGGTCTGGGGACACAAGCGTCCGTGTCATGCCATCCATCTGGTCACAATTTCCCACGCCCCAGGAGAGACTGGGCTCCCTGGGGATGATCAGCTAGAGATGCACAACCTTCACAGTTCCCACTCAGTGGGCTGTGGGTCACACAGAAGTGGAAGAAGGAGATCTGGGTTCTGTTCCCGGCTTTGCACTAACGCACCAAATGACCTGAATAAAGTCCCTTTCCCTCAAAGGATCTCAGATTGCTCCTTAAAACTGCCAGATTTAAGGTTCTAGGAGCTGACACAAAGTACCTAGCTCAGGAGGCTGAAAAACAGTATTCTAAGAAAAAACTGCCCTTTGGTCATGCTTATTTAGACCAGAGGCAAAGCTGCCAAGAATAGGGAGCAAGAGATTAAAGTTTTCAGTTTTTTTCAGTAGAAAGTACTGAAATTGCTTTTGTCTTTTTCTCCCCCTCCCCCATAAAAAGCCTCAAGAGACCAGAAATAGGTCTTGAGCTGCATGGTGGTATCGCTGAAGCGGTGAGTAAGGGGGCAGATAGGCCAACACTGATAGAGCTTCAGCTACGTGCTGGATGCTGCTGGAGCACCTGAACATGTTCTCTTTAATTCTCATAAATGGAGACAAATATGTTCTCCAAGCTCAGAGACGTGAGCTAACCTGATCAAGAGCACAAAGCTGGTAAGCATAGCAGTGGTGGTTAAAATGCCACGACTGCTGGCCCCTAGTCAACCACGCCTCCAGCAGGCGAGCTAAGGCTGTAACCATCTCAGTCGTCACAAACCCACTCACTCAACCAAGTGTGGGGCCGGACTAGCACAGGGCTCTCAGACACCGTTTTGTTGGGCCTGGTTGGAGGGTCACAGGCCCCAGAGGTTTAAATTAAAGAAGGTTAAAACAAGCTGCTCTCAGTACTTCCCAAACAACACTCATCCACAACAATCCAAAGGGAGCAACAAAGGCTTAGATTCCCATAAGATTTAAAACTAATACAATGCTCAAAGGTCTCTGTGCAGGAAAACATGCAGAGAAAAGAAAACCCAAAAAACAAACAGCATTTGTTTTCTATGAATTTTTTTCCCTTTAACCCTACATTTAACTGCTTTCCAGACCAAAGCTCCAGGCACTTCACATAGGCCTTTACAAAGCAAGCACCAACCTTGTGACTTGTCTGGAATGCCTGGAGGAGGGAGTTCACGGTTTTGCCAAGGAGCTGTCGTGCATTCCCATCTTACAGATAAATGGATGCCAAACAACTGGCAGAGACAGCCATACAGACATGGGCATTTTCAGATTTCCACCTGAACGCCCTGGCCCTTAGACCATTCAGTGTGGTATTTAGCTTACATTAAGAGAGTTATTGTTGATCCTCTACTGACTGACTGTGGTGCTGTGCCTTTTGGAAAGAAAAATGCTAATTCCCTTTCATCCAGAGAATGGCATATTGGTGTTGTTGATGTTTAATTGGTGCAGAAACGTGGCTTGAGGAACAAGCTCTATTTTCCTTCCCCTCAAATTAATTACTATCACTTCAAGGAAGAGAGAGGTAGCCGATTCTATTTTGAAACTACTTTATCATCTAGACTCCCCACATGCAGGATTACAGGTGTCACGAGTGGATCACAGAACACAGGCAACGCAACACCAGTTACAGAGGAAAAGCCCAGCGGAGATTCCAAGAACAGCTTGTCCAGAGCGTCTGATGGCAGGACGCCAGGCAGGAAGTGCCTTTCCTAAGAGTGGGATGTAGGTATATTTGAAACGAGACGTCCATCCACATTTCAGGTTCCATTAGAGTTCCAAGACCCAGTGTAATAAGGTTCTGGTGGCTAATGTCTCCAACCCCAGCCTAAAAGTAGGGTTTGGCAATACAGACAGTGTTTCCTGTCCTCTGGGGCCTAGCAACTCTTCACTTTTACCCACAGCAAAAGCAAATGCCAGATGTTTTCATGAACCTGGCATCCCTGACATCTCTCCTGTAATAACTGTGCCACTAATAAGGAAAACAGATCAAGGGATGGATGCATCAGATGGTACCACAGAGCCCTGAGTTAAACTCTGACAAGCAGAAATGGAGGCCATCACAGCAAGGCTACAAAACTCAGTGAGTCTGATGCAGAAGGCCACTCTCTTCCCTATGAGGATTCACTTCTCACCACATAGGGACTAAAAGCAAGGCTGGCTTTATGCATACTAATAGAGGGTGTGAATAACCAAACCCAGAAAAGAACTCCTCTATCTGACTTCAGGTCTAAAGGCCAGTTCCTCAGGGCCAACTTGCACAGAAATGGTTTTTCAAAGGCTACCTTTCTTGGGAGTAGCCCCACATCTGCCAGGGAACAAGAAAGTGTTCCTGGCGAAGGAGAGACAGCCTTTAGGTCCACAGGGGCTGAGGTGCTGCCTGTTTGCCTCAGTCCTCCCTAAGCTTTTCAATCAACAGCTGTCACGGCTGTGAGCCCTGGCAACTAAATTCTACTTGGCTACAGGGCAGGCGAGCCCTCTTAAAGCACGGGAGCTCCATACTTGCCAGCTAAGACAGAGGGGCCTCTATGCTCGTGGGTGTCTGGGAAGAGACCTTGGCCTCAAGCCGGCTGAATGATTACAGTAGTTGGGCCATGTCCTGAGCTGCATTTCCACGATGGAATAACTACTGTGAGCCATAATTTAGCTAATTTTCTAAAATACTTTTAAAAGAGAACACTTATAGACATAAAAGACAAGCAAGCTCAGTTTCATTCATCACAATCTCCTGAAAGGACAATTTAAGATCCAGTACTTGTGGGCCTGTGCTCAAAGCAAAACTAAAAACAGGGCTTCCTAGGTGGCGCAGTGGTTGAGAATCCACCTGCCAATGCAAGGGACACGGGTTCGATCCCTGCTCCGGGAAGATCCCATATGCCGCGGAGCAACTAAGCCCGTGCACCACAACTATTGAGCCTGTGCTTTAGAGCCCGTGAGCCACAACTATTGAGCCCATGTGCTGCAACTACTGAAGCCCATGTGCCTAGAGCCCGTGCTCCGCAACAAGAGAAGCCACGGCAATGAGGAGCCCATGTACCACAACGAAGAGTAGCCCCTACTCACTGCAATTAAAAAGAAAGCCCGCGTACAGCAAAAAAGACCCAACAGTCAGTTAAATAAATAAATAAATAAATAAATTAAAAAACTAAAAATAAAAAATAACTCTTTGATTTGTTTTTCACAATAGTTTACAGTTGCCCCTGTGGAATAGCAGAATCAGTTCCAGCCCGCGATTTGGTTATCACTGACCTTATGTGAGTGGGTACCTACGCTATCTTAAAGTTCTTCCTAAAATTATTCAGAAATCAAAATAACTTTTCCAAAAAGAAGTACAAAAAACCAGGAAACTAGTTTTGTTTCAGTTAGAATATACTTTTAAAAGAATTTTAAAATAATTAATTAATTAATTTAGGCCACACCGGGTCTTAATTGTGGCATGCAGGATCTTTGTTGCAGCATGTTTAGTTGTGGTATGCATATGGGAATCTAGTTCCTTCAGCAGGGATCGAACCTGGGCCTCCTGCACTGAAAGCACAGAATCTTAACCACTGGACTGCCAGGGAAGCCCCTCAGCTAGAATATTTTTAAAAGTTTACTCATCAATGTTCAACAGTAGGAAGCACAGTGCTACCAGAAGAGAAAGCTGCCCTTTTATGAGAGTGAAACCTGTTTCTTTCTTTTTTTTTTTGGCCACACTGTGTGGCATATAGGATCCTAGTTTCCCAACCAGGGATCGAACCGCACCCCCTGCACTGGAAGTGCAGAGTCTGAACCACTGGAAGTCCAGTGGAAGCTGTTTCTGCCAGCTATTTGTGCCTTGCACACAGTAAGACTCAAGTGTCAGTAAAATGAATGAATGAACTGTGAAGTGCTTTGCAATGCTGAGCCATCTCTGTTTAACCTTCCAGGAGAAAAAAAAAACGAGGCTAAAATTCCTAATGAAACAAGCATGTCTCGTGAGGGCTTTTGAGGATACTCTTTCTGTATGAAAGCTTGTTTAGATAAAGCACCACAAACGAAAACTTTCACATACCTGTCTTTATTTTGCTTTCATTTGTGATTTGATTTAAAAAAATAAAACGGTGCACACTAGTTAATAAAAAGAGGAGCACTTGCTGCATGGCTGTGAAATAACATGTTCTCGCGGTGTATACTGACAGCAGCATCAGATAACACCACCAGGCCTCCTTTCTCATTTCCTGGGTTAGTCCTGGTCAGCGCTTTGCCCGCTTAGCACTCCTTTTGTATCACTTACGTACACTGAATGCAAACACAGAAGAATACAGGGTTTAGTACTAAGTTCTGTCCTGAGCCTGTACTGCAAACCTGCTGTGGTGAGGCTCTGTTCATGGGGCTGGCTTGGCTGGCGAGGGCCAGTGACTGACTGAGCCCTCATCCAACCCATTCATCTCTCATTAATTATAAATCAGATCTGTACTGGAGTAATGGACAGGGCAATGAGGACTCTTCTCTCAGGAGAACTCAAAGCCGGGCCCTTCCCTGATGGATGCTGACTGCACAAGGAGGCTTGCTGGTGGAAGAGCAGGGCCAGATCAGCATGACGGGACCTTCTGCAGATGCTTTAACACTGGTGTTCAAGCCACTTTCATATGACAGTCCTAAAAATTTCCAAGATGTATTTGATGCAGTAGCTGAAGACAAGTATGAGAATCAGCCAAAGAAAAGAAAATAAACGTACTTCTATGCATGAAGGCTGTTCATGGGGCAGGCTCAGTTCACAGCCTTCTGATTATGCCAAAGCTGTGCTTAAAAGCTTAACTCAGTTATAAGTGTGATGAACTAGTGTTTTAAAAGCCCTGTAAAAGCATTTTTTTATACTTATCTCTATAACACAGTTTTTCTGCTGCTCTTAACTAACTTCTACAGTCCTGCTGGGAACCTTCTCGTCTATTAATCCATCCTTCCTCTAGCCACCCATCCAATCCTTTGTCATGCATCCCTCGTTCTTCCTCCCTCCATTATCCACCTTTCCACCCTCCCTCCATTCTTCCTCCCATTCCCCCAAGCTCCCCATGGCCAAAGGCAACTCCCAGAGTGTTCACCTACCCCGATGAATCAAGAAAATCACCATGAAGAATAAAACTCAAACATAATTGCGAATGAAAACATACTATTTAAAGTCCTACAAGGAGATGAAGGATGTTGGCTGAGTTCGACTTCCCCTTTCATTAAAGACTTCAGAAAAGGCTATTCGCTACTTGAAATTCTAGCCCCTAAGATCCCACGTAATAGCAAGTGTGCTAGAATCCAGGTGAGATGCTGGCAGACAGAGCTCTCTCATGGCCATCTCCTAGGGTAGAGGAGATTCCTAGAAAGGAAGAAAGAAGTGATAAGAGTCTCACTAGGGAGGACACCTAAAAGGAGAGAACGCTTATCCAAGTTCCCAGCCATGTGGCCACTGGTACTGTACTATGGGAGTCCTGAGGCACGGGGGAGGCTGCTGGTCCCACTTTCCTCTCAGAATTTCCGTTGAAGCTTCTGTACACTTTTGTTACACGCCACTGTCTCCCCCCATCTCTCTTACAATTAGTTCACAGCTTCACCTTCCTCCACCCCCATCCTGGCCAATGGCTGGCTGATTGAGGGAGCATAAATTGTCTCTCCTTCAGCCATATTTGGTTTCATCTTGCCACTCCCCTGCTCAAAAGCATTGCTGGCACTCTTGTTTCCTTTCACATTAAATGTGAACTCTCCTTTGCTTGGCTTTCAAAGGTCTTCCTCCAAAATTCACCCCACCCTCTTTAAGCACACTTCACTCACCACAATCAGGCTGGCTGGTGTCCCATGAACACACCCTTCCTGTGAATGCCTCTGGGCCTTCCTGCATGTGGGTTCCTTTTCCCTCCAATTCGTTTTGAATCTATCATTTCTTCTTTTTTTCTTTTTCTTTCTTCTTCTTCTTCTTTTTTTTTTTTTTTTTTTTTTTTTGGCCACACTGCATGGCATGTGGGATCTTAGTTCCCTGACCAGGGATGGAACCCATACCCCCTGCAGTGGAAGCACAGAGTTCTAACCACTGGACTGCCAGGGAAGTCCCAGTTTGAATCTATCATTCACCAAGGTATCATTTTTCTGGCTACTCCAAACCCCATTGCCTTCTCCTTCCTCCAAATTCGAGAGCACTTAAAACTCAACTGGAACTCAATATACTCCATCTTTACTGCTCTCATTCTTTCCTACGAGCCAGTCACATCTATGTAATCAGACAGTAAGCTCTTTGAAGATAAGGAAGGATTAGCACGGGCTAAGCAACCTAGGAGGCCTCCTTTATTGACTAAATAATATCAAAAAGCTCCGTTATTTGACTTGTTCTTGGGCGGTGAAATCACAGCAAAAAGCTGAAGACCCTCAGGCTTTTGCAGGTGAATGCCCACAGCTTTGAAAAGGGTCTCACTTTCAGTTGAGCTCTAAGGAAGCCCACATTTTCCCCCTGATGTAAAGCAGTCCTTAATCTTACACTGTGCACTGGTCCTGCTGGAACACAGAGCAAACTTAGCTGACAACAAGTGGCTGAAACCCAAGCATCTACACCAGACACAAATCTTCACGCTTTTGAATTATACTTATCTGTTTGAATTTCACTAGTCCCACTTTAAGAAGCTTCATCAGAAATTAAAATGCTAAATTCAGAGTATAGAGAAAAGAATACAGCCTTAAAACTAAAGTAAAATATGCTGGCTATCTTGAGAACACTAGCTCTGTTTCAGCTACAAGACTGCTCAGCGTCAGCTCAGCCTAAAACAATGCTCAGAGTCCCAAAGCAAAGAAGATGGAGCTGAACATTCAGCTTTGAAGCTGTTGAGATACAAGAGAAAGAGTTCCCGGAGGTACTTTTTATTCTCAGTCAGAAAGTGATGTCACAAACAACAAAAGACATTTTCTAAGGCCCACAGTATTTGCTTAATTTATTTTTAAAATGCACATGTGACCCATGCCAATGCAAACACCAACAAGGCTGGGAGGACTTTACTGGTTCCCCTGGGTTTTCAAAAGAGAGTCATTTTTATATCATTAAGCCAGAGTCTCCTGACAAACCCCTTCTGTACGGGATGTGCTAATCTGCCAGTGAACAGGGGCAGGTTCCTCAATTGCTGGACACTGCTTCCTCCTTGGTCACAAATTCTTTTGTAGCTCCTGAAGATGAACAAGAAGGTCTCTACAACCTGATACTAAGTGTATAAACTACCTTCAGAGAATAGCAAACAAATTTTGCTTCTGCCAGCAAGCCTCAGCATAGTGTAGTCTAGAAGAACACTAGACTCAAAACTAGGTTCCCTGGGGTTCCAGTCCATGGCACACCCCCAACTTGCTGTGTGAATGTGAGCAAGTCGCTTACAACTTCCTATTGTTTTGTCAAATGAAGAGTATAACGAACTACAAAAGTCACAACTGTTGTGAATTAAGAATAAGAATAAATGCAGTAGAGGTGCTTTGGGTAACTGCAGTTTTACATGTTAGACAGATAGTATTAAGCTCAGTCCTTGGACCTCCTCTTCATCTATACCAGTGATTTCCAAGTAAGGCAATTTTGCCCCTGCCCCAGGGGGCATTTGGCAATGTCTGGAGATGTTTTTGGCTCTTACACTTGGGGCTAGGGAGGTACTATTGGCATCCAGTGGGGAAAGGCCAGGGATGCTGCTGAACATCTTCAGCCTAAGATCTGCAACCCACCCCCAATAAATGAAGACTCACCTGGCCTAAAATGTCAACAGTCTTATTCTGCTCTACACAGACTCATCACTTTGTAGACTGCAGCCAGGCTCACAGCATTAGATACCATCCATATGAAATGACTCCCAAATTTTTATCTCCACCCAAACCCTCTCTCCTAAACTCTATATCCAATTTGGATATACAACAGCCTAATTGATACCTCCATTTGGATGTTTACAGAACTCTCCAATGCACCCAAAATGGAATTCCTGATCTGTCCCCACCTCTACCACAGCCTTTTCTCTCTCCATGGATGGCAATTATACCCTTTTAGTCGCTCAGGCTAAAAACCTTGGTGTCATCATTTATTCTCTCTTACACCTCGCTTCCAACCCATTAGCAAATCCTGTTAGTTCTAGCTAACAAACCAGATTCAGACACAGACCTCTTTTCCTACCTCTGCTGCTACCACTTTGGTCCAAAGCACCTGTTCTTTTTATCTGTATTCTCCACATGAGAGCCAGAGAGTGACCCTTTTACAGCATGAAGTCAGACCACATCAGCCCTCTGCTCAGAATCCTTTAATGGTTTCCTCTGTCCCTCAGTGCAAAAGCCCGAAGCTTTACAAAGGCCCACAAATCCTTCCATGATCTGGTTTCCATCCCCTGACTTCATTTCCCTCTACCCTGTTTCTACCCACTCCGGTCTTCAACAAACCAGGTAAACCTCCACCTCAGGGCTTGTACTGACTGAAAAATATTTTCTCTCCAGATAGCCTTCACAGAAACAAAATCTGGCTTTAAAGGAAGTAAGACAGCCCCTAAGTACGTTCTAGTTTTAAAATACTAAGTACGTTCAAGGGGAGATTTTAAATTCATTACAGAAAAATGAAAAACTCCAGAGACTATATCTTTTGGCCACAATCAAGGAATATAGACAGGACACTTCAAGAGGTATAGGTGCTGCTGTCCCAAAAATGAGTTAATGGAAATTTCAATGTTACAAAAAATCTAAACCCAAGTGACCATGGAGGTTCTAGAGAATCTTTTCCCTTCATGGAGGCTGGAGAGAAAGGCTGATTTCTGTAGCTTCCATAGATAGCAGCTTGTGGAGAGAAGGGGTTTAGCAATAGAGAAATCACATAATATCTGGTCAATAATTGGCTTGATCCTCACTTGAAATGCAGCAGTGTACTACAGAAAGCATGTTCTCCCTAGCCCACAGCTGTTGGCTCAGCTGATAAAAATATGTACTTGAACACTATTTGTAACTGGGAAGCAATGTGGTAGACTGTTAAGAGAGTAGCCTCAGTTGTTAAAAACAACTGTTTTTGTTCATATCCTGGTTTTATCACTTTCTAGCTGCATGACTTTGGGTAGGCCATGGAACCTGTGAACCTCAAGTCTCAGCAGCTGTCAACAGGGATAATGACAATGCCTGTATCATGGTCCTGCTGTGTGGACTAAATGAAGTAATTCATGTCAAACTGCTGCCTCTGCCTCTGGGAAACAAATATTGGGAGCTGGGAGGCAGGGAGGTGACTGGGGTTTTCTGTAATAAACTTTGTAGATCTACTTGGCTCCTTAAATTATGTACATTGGTAATTTTAACAATAAAAACTAAATTTCAGAAGTCCTCAGCACAGGGCCTGGCACACAGTAACTGCTTAATGAACGGTAGCTTTACAGCTCTGATTACTGCACTCCCATTGGCCCCCACCCCTTGCCAGAGGAGAACACAAGCTGGATAGAATATCAAGTGACACAAGTTTTCCTTCCAGCTTCTCTTTGAGCCATCTTTAGACCTTTCAGGGAAAGGGTCTGCACCTGAGAACAAAGACTCACGCTTTATGGCAGTGGGAAGGTTATTGCCCAGCTAAGGACACCAACCACCTGCCTTCTGGGTCAAATTCAGTGCCCTGTGAACTGAGCAAATGTTGGGCCCATCCTTATTGAACTCGTCCCTTATTATTATGTTAAACTGATTGGCTACCTCAAAGTAGACAATCAGATCCACAAGCCCTTACATCCTCAGGCCCATAGAGCAAAAAATCTGCCTTTTCCAAACCTCTCCCTGTAACCTCTACTACATTTCTAAACCCTCACCTAAACAGAGAGAAATGAGCTCTTCTGTGCCTAATTCAACACAGACAGCAGCAGGTTAGAAGAGAGCTGATTTCTGGTATAATAAAAGCAGACTAACCTCTCTAGCTCCAGATCCAAAACACACTAAGGGGTGATTGTCAAAGAGAGAGAGAGGAAGAGGAGCAGGAGGAAATGTGGGCAGGCAGGGCAGATGGCACTCGGCAGTGGCTGCCGCTTGAAGAGCACGAAGAACCTCTCCCAAAGATAATAACACGTTTCTCCTTCTGAACCAGCACTTGGCGGAAGTAATAACAGTGGCTCAGACTGTAATCAGTTTAAAGGAGGAGTATATGACAAACACCAGCTCCAAACTTCTTTTTTTTTAAAATAAGAACAAACACAAAATAAGAGGCATAGTTCAAGTAACAAAATAAATGAATTTGGGGTTCTTTTCAGCTCCCCCAGTGTAAATCATTATTCTTTAAAGAAAGGAAGCAAAGCAATTGGGCTGAAGAACAGTCCCTTGGTTTTGACCACACTCTTATTCCCAGCTGTCCTGAATAAGACCATTTGGTTGGTGTCTTATTCCTCTGTAAGGCCTTCTTAGAAAACACTGAGCAATTTTAAAAATTACTGGTGAGTAAGAAAAAGAAGTACCTAATTTCAGTAAGACTTTTTTCCTTCCACACCTCTATAGATTGTTTTTTGCTACTGTAACACTGTCCAAACAGAAGCTATCCCAGCCTCCAGAGATGAGACACAGAATTCATGGCAAGATGTAGCCTTGAGTCAACAGAGTGAGCCCCTACCCTGCTGTGACTGTTTGTCCTCAGAGGCTCTTAAGCTAATCACATAAAAAGGGTTCATTAAAACAGCACCTACCCTTCACCAATACTTGGTCTGATTGTTCACCTGGGACAGGTCAGCCACAACTGAGCTGATAATGAGGACAGCCAATTTTTCACAAAAGCATGAAGTCAGATTTATGAATCCTTGGAGCAGGTCAACATATACTTACCTTTCTGACTCCCTCTGACAGCTCTCACACAGAGAGGGCCCAGGCCCTCTGGATGCTGTGGGATGGAGCTAGGACAGGTGTTCCCACCCAGAGCTCCCCCATCGCCCCCCTGCCCGTATCACAGAGCACTGTGTTCAAAGAGCTTATAGGTTATTCAAGGGTAGCTGGGGAAGGGCTCCAGGGGTGTCCAGTTCCTGACACTGACAGATGTGCCATTATGTTGACATCCACCCAGCCCTCACAGAAGGTGCATGAAGCAATCTTTTCATTTCATCCTACCAACCTTAGCAAGTTAAACTGTAACTATGGAGGTAGCAGGAAACTCTATCTGCCTACTAAAACTGTGCTCATGGGCTTCCAAGAGCATCATGTTCTTTCCCAGCCTTCAGGGCAGGCAGGGAATTTCTTTAGAGTAAATCAAATCTATTGCCAACTCAGTGAACCCTGATACCAGGGCATCAGATACTCCTCCAACCCATCTAATAAAGATGGCACCTGGGGTGAACTGAACACACTTGCCCCAACTCTAGAGCTCTAGGGGGCTCTCATCCTTTGCACTCATTCATAAATAAAAGGGGCTGTTTATTATTAACACCACAGGGCTGGTACACCCTGAGAGTTTTAAAAGTTTTTATTTTTATCAACCAGAAAAAGAAATCACTAAAGACTCAACAAACAAGGGAACTCTTCAAAAAAAAAAAAAAGGATGCCACAGGCAATCCCCAGTTTACATTAGAGGCACTTATTTCAACTCTGCTTCTTTCACACCTTGATGATACTGATCATCAACGCAGTTAATGCTTTCACTCAACACAGCCTCCAGCCCAACAGGAAGATGCAAGGGAAGCCCAGGTTCACCTACTAATACCTTTAGTAATGCGGCGCCTGGGTCTGAATTCCAGCTCTGCCTCTCACTAGCTGTGTGATACTGGGGCAAGTTACTTAGCTCCTCGGAGCTTTTATCAAAATATGAGATGATACATGTAAAGTACTTGGCAGCACACCTGGCACATCGGAACGACTGAAAAATAACTCTAGTATATACCTGATCTCGCCACTTGGTCAAGTATACCCCTTCAGAATCCCAAGTATTCTTGCCTTTAAAAATAAATAAATAAATCTATAGTCTCATGCCAAACACAAATGCTTAGAATTAGGAATTACCTCTGCTTTAAGATATCCATTTAAGTATAGTCCCAATTCTTTTCAAAGCCATTTATAATTATTTCACCCAAATTTTTTCATCAAATTATTTCATCCAAAGGAACATACTGCAACCAACTGAATGTACCTCCCAACTGCCATTACCCGCATCTCCGGCCACACATTCCTTACCTGGCATTCTGCTCTCAGCACTTCGACTGTTCTCCTACCATCATCCTTCCTGTCTTTCCAAATCTGTGCATTCTTTGAAAAGCCCCTTCTGTCAACTCCACCTCTACTTTATCTCTGCTTTCTTTAACTCTGACCCCCAGCCATGCACACACATTATACATTTTGACGTGCAGTGCTCTGACCAAATTTATCCTTCATCTTGACTGAAATGTATGTATGTTTCATCTCCCCTACTGTATGGTGAGCTGCTAGTTGGTAGGGATAACTTCTTTTATCCTTCAAGTTCCCTTACTCAATACCATACACTACTCTGTACATCAGTGCAGAAGTGTGTTAACAAACACTTGCTGACAACTGTCTATACCCTACCCCATTTCTAAGGAGCCCTAAGAGGTGGAGCTGACTCAACTTTAGTCAGAAATGCTTTCAGAGGACTTGCTAGTGCTCACATAAGTGCTTTCTGAATAAGATTCTCCTTAAGAAGAAAAGGAAGCTCCGATTTCTCTTTGGGGTCCAAGTGCCACATTCTCAATGCATTATAGGCAAGTCTTGGATATCATCTCCAATGAGAACCTTTTCTCTGTGGTTCTTGCAAATACTATTTCTAAATGATTCTGCAGAGTTCATGAAAAAAATCAGGTAACATACCATGAGTTCACCAACCTCAAGAAATACCTCAAAGCCTCACCACAGTCCAGCCCTTCCAAAAAAAAGCAGCGTGGTAGGACCTCAATTAGGGCTGGTAGGTAACCCATTCCGACCCCCACCCCCAGGTCAGGGCAAGGATCGACTTAAAAGGCATCAGTCCCTAAAGCAGCGAAGAACAACCAATAGGTTCACAACTCAGGAAAACAAGAGCAGTGCCCTGGCCAGGAACCCTAGCCGTCTCCTAAGACTACAGTGATGGCTGAGCCAGGGAGTTCACAGTTGGGTGAAGGGGCTTCCATTACAGAAAGCACTGGAGCAAATGGTTTTGCCTCCTCCAACTCTCATCCTCCCGTTAAACTCAACTGCCCTAAAGTTCTTCTAACAGAGCATGCTTAGCCTAGGGCCTGTACCACCCCGGAACAGTCATATCCTGGAGGGTTAAATTTAAGGAAGAGAAATTTGGAGCAATAGGAACTTAGAGGAAAATTTTTTGTTAGTGTTAAGATGTGACGTCTTTCCTCAAATATAAACCATTTTTTGCCTCGCTAATTTACCTTTCTTATATACTGTACAACTAACATGATTATACACAATCCTTTATAATGACCATTCAACCAATAAATCAACCCTGTTGCACTACTACTGAACGAAGTCCCTCTTACTAGACCATGTGCAGAAAGAGAATTCACATCACCAAGTTTCTTTTCTTAATTTGCCTCTGGATCTAGACCACACACACACACACACATATATATATATATAGCACTGGTCAGAAAAATGCCATTCTTACAACAGAGCAGGTTGTCCCTCAAATAAACATCAATTTTATTTTTAAAAATTTGAGGGTGAATGCCACCACGAAGCAAGGAAAGACTTATTAATAGGTATACAATTATACAGGTGGGAGTCTGGGCCTAACACACCACATTATTAATCAGAGAAGAACAAACATGAATGTTCACAGGCCCTGCCACACAAATCACCTACAACAGTTCGCTTGTAGCATCAGGGCTTTATTCAACCAACCAAAACCAACAACCAGGAACCATCATCACCTTAGAGTATGGAAGGTGCTGTATAATCAGCCAGCATAGAAAAACAGATCAAGAAATCAAACACCCAGAAGACTATCTTAGAACAATCAGAATATTTAAAATCATGATTAATTCAACAAACAATTCTCTCACTTATTCCTCACACATGAAAAGTCAAAATATCACTTAGGCCACTCTGGATTGTGGGTGAGGAGGTAGATGGGCCATAAGAGACTGGAAAGACATCGACAAGAAGACATGCAAAACTAGGTAAATAAAGTGGAAGCCCAACAACATTTAGGATAAATAATTGAGCTTGTCTTTTTCTTCAGGAAAAATACCCCACCCAAAACCGAAAAAAAAAACCATAATAGGAACAAATTGCAAAGATGGTGCTGCTGCTCTACACTTAATACACAATTACACTGCAAGAATGGCTGGTGATATTTTGACTTTCTTCTTCTATTTTTAATACTAAAGGTAGAGAACTCTGTTCTTTTAGCACCCAAACCAGAGCAGAGAGACAGTAGTAAATTATAAACATGGATGAGTAACATCCACAGGACATGGAGATGGGGGAGGGGGGGAGGGGAGAAGGGGTAGGTTTTTATGCTGTTGCATTGGCAGGAGAGCGAAGCAGTCTTAAAGAACATTCTAGGCTTCTAGGTTTGCCATGAAGCAGCATCACAAATCCCAAGGCCCACCACCTACCCCTTCTCCTCTTCTCCGAGGGCACCTACCTTACTGTAAGTCACTACTGATAAGTTGTTTGCGTGACTGCTGGGGGACAGATTTACAGAGTTCTGTGAGAGTATATTCTCATCTTGCTCGGTTTGGTCAGGAGCAGGAGCCCATGTGTTTTTGCTGATGGAGTCGAACCCGGAACCCCCAGGGTCTTTTAAGTTGTTTTCATCTGATTGTCGGTTCTTTTGGGGAGAGGCAAACGGGTTGAAGTTTCCTTCTACCTTGCGATGTGGCTGTGTGTTGAACTCCGTTTCAAAAGATGACAGCTGCTGCGTTACTCCTAAAAGTCCACCCACCTCCACACTGAGAATGACCCAGATGACATCTGAAACAAAAAGGTAACTCATGTCAATGCCAGGCAAACCCTCAAGGCTCAAAGCAGCCACCAAAGAGAACCCCAAACACCACCCAAACCATACAAGGAAACGTTCCTCTACATGCTAGTTTAGAAGCTTGCTGATAAAGTAATCCAGTACATTTGCACTGCATTCAGCTCTACATTTTTGGTAATGTCAAGTTCAAACTCTGGTACAAATTCAGCAGTAAAAAGGTTACTAGTTGATTCTGATGCATAACCATATTTGGAAATCATTACTCCAGAGAATAATGATCAATACATAGAAACCCAAAAGCTGTTTTTTCCAGAATTACAAGCTCTTTGTGGTTTTTGCTTTATTTTGTACATGGTTAACTCAGAAAACTCAGGGCAGGCATAACTCTTGAGTCAAAAAAAAAAAACATTCTTATAGTTACTAGAACTGCAACTTATCAACGCCCCACGCCCCCCGCCCCCCCCGGGGGGAAATTTAAAGTGACCATATATTGTCCAAACTAGGACAACTGAGAGTAAAAGAGGAAGCTATTAATAACTACATCAGGACATAGGTGTAAGCCAGCACTAACTCTTAACATATTAGAACAGATATCACCCTGGCTATTTTCACCAACTGTGTGTTCAAAAGATACCAAATTTAGTATGCCTCAGACTTTCTACTGATAAAATAATTCAACTTAATACCACCTTTGCCTTTCTATCAGATAGGGAAACCCTACCATCTACACTGAAACCATAAGAGATTTGTTTTAAAAGATGCACCACAGGGCTTTTGGTCATAATTCAGTTCCTTACTTCCTCAACTGTCAAAGTCATGGATTCAAAAAGAAATGAATAAAAAAGTGGCACATCAAATTGATGCTCAGCATCTCAATTCAGAGAACAGTGGCATCTACTTTCTTGATGGAAGGTTTTCAAAAAGCAAGCTATAGAAAGGCCAAGAAGCTTTTAAGTGTGAACCTTGTTGAAAACAAGTACGAAAAATTGTTCAGGTTCCTAAATAACTGGTATAGGGTTGACAGGAAAAGGCAAATAAAACTTCGTCAGTTAGCTACATGGAAATACAGTAGACCCTTTATCCGTGATTCACTTTTTTTTTTTTAATTTTTATTGGAGTATAGTTGGTTTACAATGTTGTATTAGTTTCAGGTGTACAGCAAAGTGAATCAGTTATACATATACATATGTCCATTTTTTTTTAGATTCTTTTCCCATACAGGCCATTACAGAGTATTGAGTAGAATTCCCTGTAGTATACAATAGGTCCACTTTAGTTATTTTATATAGTGTGTATATGTCAGTCACAATCTCCCAATCTATCCCTCCCTCCTTACCCCCTGGTAACCCTAAGTTTGTTTTCTACATCTGTGACTCTATTCCTGTTTTGTACGTAAGTTCATTTGTATCATTTTTTATTCCACTTATAAACCATACGATATGGTATCTGTCTTTCTCTGTCTGACTGACTTAGTATGATAATCTCTAGGTCCTTCCATGTTGCTGCAAATGGCATTAGTTCATTCTTTTTCATGTAAGCCATTAAGTTCTGGGGCAGCCTGTTACACAGCCATAGCTAATTAGGACCCCCAGGAAATACCAACCCATCTTTCTCAAAAGCCTTGCCTGAGTGCCTGGGGAAGCAACTCACCTTTCTGGATACTCTGCTAGAGAATATTATCAATCCCTTGAAGGAAAGCTAGACAGCTCTGAGAAGACCAGCTTCTGGCTAGGCACCACCCCCCGCCAACCCCACATCATAGGCAGAGGAGGTGGGCTAGAAGGAGGAGACTGTCATCACTCGACAGCCAGTCAATCTTCTCAGATCACTCCCTCACCAAAGACACATATTTCTTAATACTGCCAGTCAGCTTGAGGCACATCTGGTCACAAGTCAGGGGACTCTGGCAGGCCCTTGAGCAACGGTAAGTGTGATTCACTTTTCATGGTTTCAGTTACCCATGTCAATGGTGGTCCAAAAATATTTTAAATGGAGAGTGCCAGAAGTAAACAATTCATAAGTTTTACACTGTGCACTGTTCTGAGTAGTGATAAAATTTCTCGCTGTCCTGCTCCATCCTATCTGGATATGAATCACCTCTTTGTCCGTGGATCATGCTGTATACGCTACCTGCCCATTAGTCACTCAGTAGCCATCTGGGTTATCAGACTGACAATCACAATTGGCTACGGCAGTGCTTGTATTCAAGTAACCCGTACGGTTCCTAATGATGACCCCAAAGCACAAGAGTACCGATGCTGGCAATTCAGATACACCAAAGAGAAGCTGTAAAGTGCTTCAAGTGAAAAGACCAAGGTTCTCAACTGAATAAGGAAAGAAAAAATCATATGCTGAGACCTACAGTAACAAATCTTCTATCCATGAAATTGTGAAGAAGGAAAAAGGAAACGTGCTAGTTTTGCTGTCTCACTTCAAATTGCAAAAGTGAGAGCCACAGTGTTTAGTTAAGATGGAAAAGGCATTAAATTTGGACAATAAGATATTTTGAGAGAGACCACATTCACATAACTTTGATTACAGTATATTGTTATAACTGTTCAACTGAATTATTAGGTATTGTTGTTAATCTCTTACTATGCCTAAATTGTAAATTAGGCTTTATCATGGGTAGGTTCGTACAGGAAAAAACACAGTAAATATAGGGTTCAGTACTGTCTGTGGTTTCAACATCCATACTAGGGGTCTCAGAACATATCCTCCACAGATACGTGGGGGACTACCTTATAATATATAAGCCTAGAACAAATACACTAAAAAGGGAATTGAAAGAAATTGAGGAAAACTCTTGAGCTGTGTTTGTTCTCAATTTTCAGTCTGGGTTCTATAGCTGAGGAAGAGGATCTTAAGTGTCAGCCTTAAATACTCAATTTAAGGTTAGTGATCTGGAAGCTGTATTAAGAACTTGGTTGCATCCAAACAGCCATGAGCCAAACCCCTAGAAGTGGGGATGCAGTGACATCTACCGTTCACTTCTATAATGAGCAGCTCTTTGCACCTCTTGTGAAGAGGAAGCTAAAGCCACTAACAACACTAGTGTGGATCACAGGGAACGGGCATCCATTCCAGACACACTTATCACTGAAGCAAACGTGAATCTGTACATAAACTAGTATCACAAAAGTTCAATCTGCTGATTTAACACTGTAAACAAAGACAGGCAGGGACTTTCCTGGTGGCGCAGTGGTTAAGAATCTGCCTGCCAATGCAGGGCACATGGGTTTGATCCCTGCTCCACGAAGATCCCACATGTTGTGGAGCAACTAACATGTGGCACAACTACTGAGCCTGTGCTCTAGAGCCCATGAGCCACAACTATTGAGCCTACGTGCGCAACTACTGAAGCCCACGCACCTACAGCCCGTGCACCACAATGAAGAGTAGCTCCTGCTTGCCACAACTAGAGAAAGCCCGTGTGCAGCTATGAAGAACGAATGCAGCCAATAAATTAATTAATTAAAAAAAAACCAACAACAACAAAAAAGACAGAGTACCACGTCACTTAGAAATCTGGAACAGTGCCAGGAATGGTGGGTCAGAGGACTTTCATACGAGGCTCAATCTCATAAAGCAATATAATGTGGACCTTAAAGAACAATTCAGTGCAGGCAGCCTGAGAAAGACTTATTCTGTGCTCTCTTATTCTAGGCTTTCTAACCAAAGGTAACATTCCTTCACTCTACTATTCATTTTTTCCAAGTGGATGTGCCTTGTCTTACAGTACATTAATTCCTTCTTTTGTCTTCCACCCCTCTGTTTTCCAAAATTCTTTTGTAAGTACGTGGTATGTTTAGCGTACTCAGCTATGGGTCATATGCTTTGTTCACTCAGCTCAGGAAACTAAATGCTTATGAGAAAAGACAGACTTTTCTGAAGGCTGTTAGCTGTACGAGACTAATGACATTTCCCCCATGGCTTTTGAGAACTAAAGCTTCTTTAATACAACCCACTGGGCCTTATCATACTTTTTTTTTTAATATATATATTTATTTATTTTTGGCTGCCTTGGGTCTTCGCTGCTGCACCCAGGCTTTCTCTAGTTGCAGCGAGCGGGGGCTACTCTTCGTTGCAGTGAGTGCGCTTCTCAGTGCAGTGGCCTCTCTTGTTGCGGAGCATAGGCTCTAGGTGCGAGGGCTTCAGTAGTTGTGGCATGCCGGGTCAGTAGTTGTGGCTCCTGGCCTTAGTTGTTCCACAGCATGTGGGGGTCTTCCTGGACCAGGGCTCAAACTTGTGTCCCCTGCACTGGCAGGTGGACTCTTAACCACTGTACCACCAGGGAAGTCCCTGGGCCTTATCATACTTAAAGCCACCACACTCTCTTCACCTTGGCTATTTTTCTGTACTGTTCATAGATTCTATGTAGGAGCTGTAAAAGGAATGTCACTTAGCAGTCACTGATTTAAACACCAATAACAAACACTCCAGTTCTGATCCTCTAAAGTTACTATCATTATGGGTCATTATGAACAGCACACCATGCCTTCTACATGGTACCATCTGAGGCCTCCAGGTACTACCTACAGACCTCACATTTCAGAATGTGTTCATCCCACATGCAGTGTGTGTGGGTTTTTTTTTCAATCAAACAAATAAGAAAGATGATAAAGATGAGCCCAATAAGCTTACTGACCATTTTCAGTTCTTGCCAGAACACCTTAATTACTGAGATTAAAACTGCCAGCCAGATATTTCGCTCTGATAATAAAACTCACAGCTGTAAGGAATCTCAGGGGTCATCTAATGGAACTGCTTCACTTTCTAGATGAGGATCTGAGGTCTGGAGGTAGAAGTGATGGGCCCAAGATCAGACTTCAAGTTAGAAGCTGACCATGATGATGGCCAAGAACTTCCAGCTCTTAGTATAGCTTTTTAAACCCACACTTGTTTCTTCCCAATAGGAACTGGGGAAGCCAAGTGCCCAGGGAATGAAAGCTATGGTTAAGTCAGTCCCATTTCCCAGGCCATAGTATCTTTACTGACAGACATAAGATCTTTGGCACCAATAACAAGATTGGTGTCCCAGAAAAGTAGCCAAGAAAGTAAAACCAAGTGCCAAGCCTACATAGTCAGGGCTTAGTAAGCAAATGGAGAAATCGATTTTAAAATGCCTTGCCTTAAGGTAATTTTTTAAAAGCATCTGAGCCAGAACTCTGGAGCTTTAAATATAATTTCATTCAACTCATCCCTTTTACACATGATAAAACCTTTAATAATAACTATAAACTTTTAATAAGTATAAATTTCCTTATGCAAAATGTGTAATAAATTACTGAAGAGAGAACATAACCTTTTATTTCTTAAGTTTAGACTATCAGAAGTGTAGCGTAAAAGGAAAATACTTTACTTGGAGCCCAAGTCCACAATCTTAATGAATCATGCTCACATATAAAGACATCTCAGACTATGGTAAGAATATTAAAAACATCCGCATATATCTAAAAGCTAGAATCATGGGTCAAATCACATCATAATAAATGTAAACAAGCACCTATTTAAAATAGAATTGTTAAAAATCAGTACAATATTAGAACTGGTAAATTTGTTTCTTGTGGGAATATAGGTTACAATATATGTACAGTACTGGTTACAGATATACGGGATTGAACAAATAAGTAAATGGATGGAAGAAGCAAGGTGTTTTTTTTAATCAAAGAAGGATACTGCAGTAAAGCAAGCAAAGAAGGCATTCTAAAAGAAATCCTGAGATACTGGATTAAAGTCAGAAACATCAATATAAACTCATGTTTATCTTAATACATATACAGATGAATAAACAGAAACAATTACAGATATGTCTATATACAAAGGTTAGTATGTATACATACATTATCTAGCTCTATCTAGAAGTAATGACACCCCAGAAGCAATGACTATACCTAGTGCTCAGTAGTTTCTAAATACTATTCTCCGATAAAAAGAACAAGGCCTTCTTGGAGAAATGGCTGATTCTAGGGCTGGGGCATGGAAAATATAAGAAAAGCCTGGAACATCTTGTACCAGAAAGTAAGGAAGTGCTCAAAACACAAAAGGACAGAGGCATGTTACAGGGATACAGGAGCCACCTAAAAGAGCTCCCTCTGGAGCTGGAACAATCTGGGCAACAAAATAAATAATGTAGCATTGGATTCTAACTCCAGCTATAAAATAAAAGGACTTCCCTGGTGGTGCGGTGGTTAAGAATCCACCTGCCAATGCAGGAGACATGGGTTCGAGCCCTGGTCTGGGAAGATCCCACATGCCTCAGAGCAACTAAGCCCGTGTGCCACAACTACTGAGCCTGCACTATAGAGCCCATAAGCCACAACCACTGAGCCCATGTGCCACAACTACTGAAGCCTGTGCGCCTAGAGCCTGTGCTCCACAAGAGAAGCCACTGCAATGAGAAGTGCACTCACTGCAACGAAGAGTAGCCCCTGCTTGCCACAACTTGAGAAAGCCTATGCACAGCAACAAAGAACCAAAGCAGCCAAAATAAATAAATAAATAAATAAATTTTGTAAACAAACATGAGTCTACACTTATATAAATAAATGAGGGAGAAGAGAAACTTCCTTACAAAAGAACTCCAAATAATATCAGGATGAGTCAAAAATTATCCACACTCTGGCTGTAGAATTTATAGAAGTTTTAATATAACCAGAGAACAGATAATTTTTGCCTCACCCTCGTATATATAGATACTCTCCCTTCCAAGAGGTGGGGCTTAATTTTATACACTCCCCCAACCCACTCTATCTTAGTGATAGAGTAGGGAAAGAGAAAAGGAGTAACTTTACACTGGAGAAACTGGCAAACAAACTACTTAACCTAGTGACCAAGGTTAGTATCACCAGTGATGTTATGCAAATATCAAGTACCCCCCATCCCTGCAGGGCACTTCACCTTTGTAGTATTCTTCCCCAGATCCATAACATCAGTCTAATCATGTGTAAAACATCAGATAAGCTCAGACTGGGGATCACTATAAAGGATACTTTATATAAAGGATGCTTGCCAATATTCCTAAAAACTATCAAGGGTCATGGAAAACATGAAAAGACTGTGAAATTGTCACAAACCAGAGGAGACTGGAGACATGACAACTAAGTGTAATGTAGGACCCTAGACTGGGAACAGAGGGTCATGAGTGGAAAACTGGAGGAAACTAAATAAAGTCTCAGCTGAGTTCATAGTAATGTATCAATGTTGGTGTCTTCATTCTTGCAAGTATGCCATGATTTTGTAAGATGCTAACAATGGGGGAAACTGGGTATATGGGAACTCTATATCATCGCTGAAACTTAACTATAAATCTAAAATTGTTCCAAAGTAAAGTTTACTAAAAGAAATTAGCATAGGGACTTCCCTGATGGCACAGTGGATAAGATTCCGTGCTCCCAATGCATGGGGCCCGGTTCTGATCCCTGGTAAGGGAACTAGATCCCACATGCATGCTGCAACTAAGAGTTCACATACTGCTACTAAAGAGCCCATGTGTTGCAACTAAGGAGCTGGTGAACCACAGCTAAGGAGCCTGCCTGCCACAACTAAGACCCAGAGCAACCAAATAAAATTTAAAAAAATTTAAAAAAAGAAAGAAATTAGTATAGCATTAAAAAAAAGTGTACTTTCAGACATTGAGGGAAAGTTGTAACACAGCCAACACAAACAATTCTCTCTGTAGTGAAGTGACTATGAAAGAGAGTACTCTGATCTAGCAGGGGGTAGAACAAGGTTGTAGCAGGGCAGGTAGGAGAGGCTATCACACGCTCAATTCTTCAGAGGCCTCAAAAAGATCACCTTATCAACTAGACACAAGTCGCTCCTGTCTGCAGGGAGATCTTGCCCTTCCAGTGCAACCCCTTCTCAGCAGCGCAGTAAAGATGTTAACAGTCTTCAAACAGGGGGAACAGCAATGACTGCCCAAATGAACCACCTTGATGCGGATGCTGTGCTGAGGCTGCCTGAATAATTCCAGAGCCTGCCTCTGGCCCACAGAGGATGCAAATGGAAGCTATGAAAGCAAACAATAAGCTGCCACATTAATAGGTGCCACTTGGTCTGGGTTTTCCAAGGGGAAAGGGTGGGGACTTGGGAAAGCATCACTTTAAAAAATAATCCAGTTTACAAGGACACCTCGAAATAATTTCAACTGTGGCTAGGACTGAAATCTTATAGGCTTCTGACCTCGTCCTCAAGAGCTGTAACAGCACCAGAAGACACAGGCTGATTTTAGCCTGCATGTACCTACAAGATTACCATGGAGGTCACTTCCAGATTTGCAGGTTGTGAATTCAAATCTTTCCTAAAGCTCAACTCATCTTCAATAGCACAACAGGAACCCCACATTTCCCTTGAGGGCTAAGAAACAACTTGGGTCTGCAGAGGTAAACAGGCTCTAGTCAGCTGCTGCGCTATAAGCCTCGGGCTCACATTTCATTTCCAGAGCAGGAAGCCTGGGTATGTGCTGCCTGGCTTCAGTGAGAGAGGCTTGAAAGGAGAGAGTCTGAGCACTGGTAGTCTAGTGGCCTGAAACATGCCCTGACAGTAAGCAGTACAAAGGTCACCGATGTGAGCAGGTCATCTCTGTGTCTGTCTCTTTCCAGTCTCAACTTTCAGTCTGCATTTCCACTTTGTTTACTCAACACATGCCTTGCTCCCATGACACCTGCCCAGGCACTCAGATACTTTCACTATCTATTAACACAATACCTACCTTGGCATCTACGGGGGAAGATGGGAGAGCTAGGCTCCAGTTATCAGCCCCTCAGAGGACAACTCCTGATTCCTGGGGCCCAGGCCCCGTCTGCAGCAGAGGGACTGCTGAAGGGCTGCCTCTGCTCGACTCTGCTTCCCCTACCCATTCTCACTCCCCACCCCAACTTGCCACAGTGTGCATTAAAAACGTATTCCTTAGTTTCATATTATTCTCAGGAGTTTCCTTTTAAAATGCAAATACCCCCTAAAGGAACATGGTAAGCTACGGTAAATCCATTATCAGATCAACCAATGGGCACAAGTTCACAAAGGGGAGAAGAAAGAGAAGCCCAGGAAGGAGCACTGGAAGCCTGGATGAGACAAGACAGTTAGGGGTCCCCAGTGCCCAAAACAGGCAGAGGGGCTCAGAAAGAAAAGTAGAGATGGTAACAAAAAAGAGACTATTCCTCTTCACAATTTTTTCAAATCATGCCCTATTTAATAATCATGAACTTTTGCCTTAACTTGAGAGGGGGGAGGTAATAGCAACCATTTAATCACTTATTTACTTCAGGTCTTAGGAAATAAGAATCTCTACTTCCCTAACCCAGTAAAATCAGTGCCATGAAACAAACAGTGAAAACATGTCAGAGACAAATGATGAAAATCAGCTCGAAATAGGGAAAAAACCAAAACTGCCATTAATTGGGCTGGGAGGACAGACACAGATAAAGGCAGGTGCAAAGATAACAGGAAACACTATTTCTCCCAAGGTCATACAGCAGCTGTGAAATGCTACACTGACCCTCTCTTTGAGTGGCTACTGCTTTCTTACCAACAATGTCCACAGACCAGCTCTGTTACAGCCATCTACTGCTGATGACACCGGACTGCTGAACTGCCCTTGACCCACAACAGCACCCAAACCCTAATTAATCCTCCCTTCTAGTCCTGCCTCAGAAACAACAGCCAATCCAAAATTGATCCCACTTCCCTAGAGCCTCCTCCAAATCCTTCCGCAGGAACCCAACCTCACAGAAGCTGCTTCCCTCCTCCCTGCGGTAAGCACGGCATCCCACAGGTCCCCTAGAGCACCTTCTCTCACCACATATGTCAATCTGGTTTTGTCAGACTACAGGCTTGTTTCAGGTGATCTCTGAACCCAGATGCCTTCCTCTCTTCCCCCTCCCAGCCTCAACTCCTAGAAGCAGAGACTCCACCCCTTCCTACCGGTCTTCTGTCCCTGTACAACTGCCCTCCCCTGAAGTAGGCCCAGTTTGCCTACCACCAGCAGATAAAGAAAGAGGAGTGTATTTAGTCAATGATAAGAAGGTCAGAAAAAAAGAAAGAGAAGGAGCAGCCCCAAGAACAAAGAAAAATTAGGAGTATACAGTATTCTAGAAGCCTAGCAACAAAAGTGTTTCAAGGAAAAGAGAGTTATTAATTGGGTCCAGTGCAGCTAATAAATCAAGTAAGTTGAGAACTGAGAACAAAGCACTGGATATAGCATCTTGCAGGTAACGGGTTATTCTGAAAAGAGCAGCACTTGTAGTGGAGTGGTAGAGACAGAAGCCAGAAAGGAAAGAATTCATGTGACTAGGAAACCAGGAGGTAAAGACAACCATTACTGATACTAAATGCTTCAAGGACTTTAGCCATGAAAGAGAGCAGAGGGGACTTCCCCGGTGGGCACAGTGGTTAAGACTCTGCCTGCCAATGCAGGGGACACGGCTTCGATCCTTGGTCCAGGAAGATCCCACATGCCACGGAGCAACTAAGCCCACCCGCTGCAACTACTGAAGCCCATATGCCTAGAGCCCATGCTCCACATCAAGAGAAGCCACCAGAATGAGAAGTCCAGGCACCGCAACGAAGAGTAGCCCTCACTCACCGCAACTAGAGAAAGCCCACGCACAGCAATGAAGACCCAACACAGCCATAAACAAACAAACAAACAATTTGTT
This sequence comes from Hippopotamus amphibius kiboko, assembly GCF_030028045.1. Taxonomy (NCBI): domain Eukaryota; kingdom Metazoa; phylum Chordata; class Mammalia; order Artiodactyla; family Hippopotamidae; genus Hippopotamus; species Hippopotamus amphibius. The sequence goes on along the minus strand of NC_080196.1, from coordinate 41,946,284 downwards.
GAGTGAATGAATGTGTACAAAGCTGAATAAAGGTATATTCCAACTAATTTAAAAAAAGAGACAGAGAGAGAGCAGAGAAATGGGGAAGAAATTGGAGGAAAATTAATAGTATTATATTATATGTAACAGCAAGAAATTGTTTTAATCAATCCAATCTATATTTATTGTTTCAGTTGAGGCAGGTAAAACAATAATGTGTGCCATATTATGTCTCCAAAGGATTTAAAAAAATTTTTATTTTATATTGTAAGAAGTTTTAAAAAACTCAATGCCCATCAGTGGGGACTAAGCTAGAAAAATGAAGACATATCTTCCTGAGGGAATATGCCATAACCGTAAAAAGGAATAATTATTTCTACAGTGATCTCTAGAATATAATTATAAAGTGAAAAAAGGTAAGATGCAGATCAATATCTATAGTTATGACACTTCTTTGTAAGAAAAAGGACACATTTATATACATTTGCTGGTGTTTGCAAATAGAACAAAACACAACACTGAATAATCCATAAATGAATAAATAAAAATGAGCACCTATAGGAGGAGGAAGGGACTACCTGGAGGGGACAGAAAGGAAGGGAGACCTTTCTAAATATATCGTTCCTAAACTGAGACGTAGGATCATAGAAATGTTCTACATACTCAAGAAAAAAAAAAAAAAACACCCCAGTAGGTCAATCCAGGGAACAAGAGTAAGAATTGGGGATTAAAAAATAAATTTCCTAGAATGGTGACTGACACAGGGTAGGTGCTCAATAAATAGAAAAAAAAAATTAAAAAAAAAGAAAGACTTATGTAGAAGTACTTAGCACTGTAAATGACATTAAAAAAAAAAAAGTTTACTGTGTTGTCCTGTTGGAAGTTAGGGTCAATGCTAAGAGTAATGTTTGATGACTGGCTACATTTAACTGTCTGGAGGACTCTTAACAACAACAGTAAAACAGGTTTCCTATGTAAAATCTAAACGTTTATGATACCTATAAAAAGGGTATATAATCTTTAATCCTCCTCCTAATTCACTAGTTTCACTGAAAGTAAATAGAGCACCAAACCCTTACTCTAAAAAACTGGCAATTAAAGCATTTAATTTAAGCTTATTTGTAAAACTGAATTTCAGGAAAATAAGTCATTGTTGATAAGGAAAAGTGTCCTCCCCCTAGAACTACTCCAGCTAATATACATGGAAAAAAGTTGCCACTTTGCAACCCCTAATTGAAATGATTCAGGCAATAATCAATGAACAAAACCATTAGGCAAAAGGTTGGTTGATGGGGAGGACCTTTGGAGGGAACAGGCTGTCACTACTTGAACCCTTTGACTGTTCTCAGCATCACTAAGAGCCAAATAATTTTGAAAAAGAAGAAAGTCAGAGCTCTCACATGTCTTGATTTCAAAACTTATTACAAAACTGCAGTAATTAAAATAGTGTGGTACTGGCAGAAAGACAGACATGCAGACCATGGAACAGAAAGGAGAGTTCAAAAATAAATCCTCACTGGACTTCCCAGGTGGCGCAGTGGTTAAGAATCCACCTACCAATGCAGGGGACATGGGTTCGATCCCTGGTCTAGGAAGATTCCACATGCTGCAGAGCAACTAAGCCCATGCACCACAACTACTGAGCCTGTGAGCCACAACTATTGAAGCCTACGCGCCTAGAGCCTGTGCTCTGCAACAAGAGAGGCCACTGCAATGAGAAGCCCAGGCACCGTAACAAAGAGTAGCCCCTGCTCGCTGCAACCAGAGAAAGCCCACGTGCAGTAACAAAGACCCAAAATAGCCAATCGGTCAATCAATATAAACAAACTCTCATATTTATGCTCAAATGATTTTCTTTTTCTTTTTTAAAATATTTATTTATTTACTTATTTGGTTGCGCTGGGTCTTAGTTGTGGCAGGTGGGCTCCTTAGTTGTGGCATGTGAACTCTTAGTTGTAGCATGCATGTGGGATCTAGTTCCCTGACCAGGAATTGAACCCGGGCCCCCTGCACTGGGAGTGCAGAGTCTTAACCACTGCACCATCAGGGAAGTCCCTATGGTCAAAGATTTTCTACAAGAATACTAAGAGCATTCAACAGGGGAAGGAAGTCTTTTCAACAAATAGTATTGGAAAAACTGGATATCCACATGCAAAAGAATGAATCTGGATCCTTACCTTACACCATATACAAAAATTAACTCAAAATGGATCATAAACCAAAAACATTCTCTAAATAGGTTTGCTATCCAAAACTGTCTGCCTTAGTTTGAAGTGTAAGTTTGTTCATTATGTTGAAACATTCTTGCATGTTTAAATAGATCATCCATGCTCATACTCTTCATTCTTGTTTGTCATGTATACTTCTAACCACGTATCACATTTGTCAAATAGTTTCAAGATTCAATCATGGGATACGATCTTAACTTTGATGATCACATGTGCATTTTCTAGATAAAAGCATTTTTAAAAATCAGCCAGGGCTTCCTAGGTGGTGCAGTGGTTAAGAATCCGCCTGCCATGATATCATTCATTGTATCAGTCATCTCTGTTCTGTCCAAAGGGCCCGAGCAGACTTCAATCTGTGCTTTGTCTGAATTCAGGGCAGGGGGTCAGAATGTTCCACAAGGCAGGAGATCAGATGGTGACTGCACCAGGAGATAGGCAGAGAGCTAGAAGGCAAAAAACCAGCGAGGTGCCTCCAAACTGTAACAGTCCTTTAGGTCAAAGAAGAGTTATTGCAGCAACAGAAATGTATACACCGAAACCTATGCTGAGGTTATTTGAATAACTGTGTGCAATTATTTTTTTCTGCCTTACTTTTCATACAGTAAACTTAAAAAACAAAAAAATAAGCCAAAAAAACACCCTCAAGGCTGTCAAAGCTGTTCAAAAAGGAAGCAAGGAAAATCTATGTTCAGGCACCAAGGGGAGAACTCTGCTTCTAAAGGGGCCAGCATGGTAGCAGCAGTAGAAATCAGAGGAAACATCAGAAATTTTACAAACAGTAAATGCTGGAAAGGGTGTGGAGAAAAGGGAACCCTCTTACACTGCTGGTGGGACTGTAAATTGGTACAGCCACTATGGAGAACAGTATGGAGGTTCTTTAAAAAACTAAAAACAGAATTACCATATGACCCACCAATCCCACTCCTGGGCATATATCCAGAGAAAACCATAATCCAAAATGACACATGCACCCCAACGTTCACTGCAGCACTATTTACAATAGCCCAGTCATGGAAGCAACCTAAATGTCCATCAACAGATGAAAGAAGATATGGTACAAATATATACAATGGAATATTACTCAGCTGTAAAAAGGAATGAAATTGGAACATCTGTAGAGACATGGATGGACCTAGAGACTGTCATACAGAGTGAAGTAAATCAGAAAGAGAAAAACAAATATCGTATATTAATGCATATATGCGGAATATAGAAAAACAGTACAGATCAACCGGTTTGCAAGGCAGAAATAGACACAGATGTAAAAAACAAACATATGGACACCAAGTGGGGAAAGCAGAGGGTGGGCAGAGGGTTGGGGTGGGATGAATTGGGAGATTGGGATTGCCATATATACATTACTAATAAGAAAAATAATATCAAATTGCATGCTTTAAATATATACAGTTTATTGTATGTCAATTATAGCTCAATAAAAGTTCTTAAAAAATTTTAAAAATAAAGTAAAATGAAGTCCATTAAAAAAAAAAAAAAAAAGAATCCACCTGCCAATGCAGAGGACATGGGTTTGATCCCTGCTCCAGAAAGATCCCACATGCCTCAGAGCAACTAAGCCCATGCGCCACAACTATTGAGCCTGTGCTTTAGAGCCCGTGAGCCACAACTATTGAGCCCATGTGCTGCAACTACTGAAGCTCAAGCGCCTGGAACCCATGCTCCGCAACAAGAGAACCACAGCAGTGAGGAGCCTGTGCACCACAATGAAGAGCTGCCCCCACTCACCGCAACCAAAGAAAGCCCACGCATAGCAAAAAAAGAGCCAACACAGCCAATTAAATAAATTAATTTAAAAAAATCAGCCAGCATTTAAATGAAAAAAAAAACTCACTATAAAAAAATGGATCAAAGGTCTAAATGTAAGAACTAAACCTCTTAGAAGAAAACAGAAGGAAAGCTTCATGACACTGGATTTGGAAATGATTTCTTGGATTTGACTCCAAAAGCCCAGGCAACCAAAGAAAAAAGATAAACTGGACTACATCAAAATTAAAATTTTGGTGCATCAAAATGACATGATCAACAGAGTGCAAAGGCAAACCACGGGATGAAGAAAATATTTACAGATCAATATCTGATAATGGGAAAAATATGCAAAATATATAAATACCTCCTACAAAGTAAAACTAATAACCTGATTGTAAAATGGACAAAGGGCCTCTTGCCTCATTGTACCGGAGAAAGCAAGATGGATCACCAGCAGCTCTGCTGGAGCCATCCAAGAAAATCAGGCCAGGGTTCTTGCTCTTGCTGCGTCTGCTCAAACCTGCACAGTCTGACCCAAAAATACAGCCTCCATATGTACCACCACCATTTCAGTGGTACATGAAGGATATAGTCTTTATTAAGTTGGACTAAGCGAACTTCCTTGAATGGGTCATCTAGGACATCTACCTTACCACAGCAACAATGCTAGCTCTTAGTATATTAAAAAAAAAAAAAAGGCAAAAACAAACAAAAAACCTTTTCAATTGTGTGTTTTAATGTGAATGTAACTGACTATAGAAATCTCCTTTTAAAAATTTACTGTTATCTTCTCAATGGATTCATCTTAAAAATATGTGGCTTATTTTCCCTTCGTTATATAAAAGTATTCATGCTGGCGGGGGGTGGAGTGGGGGGGAATGGGCAAAAGACTTGAACTGAAGGACCTAAAAGCACAAGTAAGGATGTTCAATATCACTCATCACTAGGGAACTACAAATCAAAACCATAATGAGATACCACCTCGCACTCATTAGGATGGCTACTGTCGAAAAAGAAAACAGAAAATAACAAGTCTGGGCAAGGATGTAGAGAAACTGGAACCCTTGTACACTGGTGGGAGGGTAAAATGGTACAGCCACAATGGAAAACAGTATAGAATTTCCTCAAAAAATTAAAAAATAGAATTGCCATATGGTCCAGCAATCCCACTTCTAGGTATATACCCAAAAGAACTAAAAGCCGATTTCAAACAGATATTTGTATACCCATTTTCACAGCAGAATTATTCATAATATCAAAAGGTAGAAGCAATCCAAATGTACATCGATGGATAAATGATTTTAAAAGTGTGGAATATATATACAATGGATTATTCAGCCTTAATAAAGCTGGGAAATTCTGAGCCATGTTACAACTTGGATGAACCTTTAAGATGAACCGAAATAAAAGCCAGTCACAGAAAGATAAAAACTGTGTGATAGCACTTATATAAGGTACCCAGGGTAGTCAAATTCAGAGACAGGAAGTAGAATGGTGGCTGTCAAGGGCCGGAGGGAAAGGTAAAAGAGGAGTTATTATTTAATAGGTACACAGTTTCAGTTTTGCAAGAGTTTCGGAGATAGATGGTGATGATGGTTTTATAACAATGTGAACATGCTTAAAGCCACTGACCTGTATACTTAAAAATGGTAAATTGTTATGTGTATTTCACCACAATTCAAACAAACAAACAAACAAACTGCTGAGGCCCAGTAACTTTAAATTCGTTGCTCAAGGTCAATCAGTAATATATTATATGGCAGAATCAAAACCAGAGGTCAGATCTATTAACTCTTGGACTAGCACTTATCCATACCATCATGCAGCACTTTCTCCCCACCCCTGGTCAGTCTGAGTGTTTCATCAACCAGGAAAGAGTACTTATGGAGACAACTATTCCTGGCAGAAAAGACAGAAATATTAACATCCTAATAATTTAAACTTTGATAGCCTACTAACAAAGTATAACTGAGTGTATGATAGCACAACTGCAAAAAATTATTACAGCATGAAAGTACATTTAAGCAACTTAAATTGCTAATTTAAATCTCAAAGTATAATTATGTTTAAGGATAATATACAGAATCAAAACTATAGCACATTACGAGCCAAGCATATGTAACTAGCATGAAATACACAGATTAAAACTGGTATTTTAACATTCATTTTGCATTAACTTTGAAAAGCACTTAAATATAACATTGAATAAAAGGGCTTAACATTTATATATTGTCCATTTTACATACAAATAGGTAGAAAAATGACTGGTATTCTCATTCCCTCACTACTTCTGCTGAATTTCTCAATCAGTCTGATTGGGGCACACCTGGTGCTTCTTCATATCTGTGGTATTTTTACCAAAGGGTAATTTAAAATAGAATATTCGAGCAGAAGTACTACTTTCCAAGTATTTAGTTCAAAAATCAGAAAGTCAAATTTTAGACTAGTAACTGATTTACTTAATTCACCCTTAAGTAGTTCCATTAAAAAAAGAGAGAAAAAGGTCTGTTATTCTTGGTACATTTGCTACTAAAGTAAGGTTTAACTTAGGACTCTGACACCTTTCTACAGAGTTACTATGTATGTTTTGAAAACTAAAAAGCATAGTAACAAGACGTAAGCCCCATCTGTCTTTTTTAAGAAACTCAAACCCTATCTTGGACATAATTATGGACAAAAAGGGTAAAACAGCATTACTGATGGAATTAGTTATCCTTGGTGAAAGCTTTTATGTCCTAGAGATCTCTGCTAACGTACTACATCAACTCTCCCTTTCCCCTCCTCCTAAAAGAGGATGGGCTTTGTTTCTGGCTTCAGGGAAACTGCTCCCAGTCAACACCATCATCCTACCTGGACCAATGTGAGAATTAGCAAAACAAAGAAAATAGAAACCCCTCCCTCTAAGCATTCTCTCCAAAGAGAACTGCATTGCAGACATCACATTCACTGACAAGTCAGTCAGACAGACAAAGCAGAACTTCCTAAAAGTTTCTTCAGTCTCCTTTTTTCCCTCAGTTTTCTCATTTTTCACTTTTTTCTTTATCTCTTTGGTCTTACCCAATCTTCCTAAGCTCCCCCGCTTCCTCTTCTTTTCCACTGCAGGCCCTTAACAGGCCAAAAATTTTCCTGGCTTGAATCTGGGCACAAAGCTTTGAGGATATGAATGACTATTTATCCCTAGAATGAAACAGCAGCATCCACACATGGGGCGTCAACTCACTCGCAGCCACCCTACAAAGGGAACCACCCCCACCACCCTCTCACAGCTAAGGTACAGCGCACTGGGCCTTTTAGTCTGGGCCATGACAGTCTGCTACTCATCTCTCTTCCAGATGAGCTATGGGTGTACATATTCTCCAGAGTACCATCACCTTCAATCTCTCCCCCATTTTCTTTTGCACACAGAACCCCCAACTTATGCCAAACTGCACCAGTCACTCTCAACCAGAGTTTATGCTTATTTATTGCAATCTGGAAATGTGATACCCTGTCACCAATGTGACTCTGTTTAGTTAAAATACTACAATATCTGGGAAAGCCCCCTCAGACACCATTTGACCTAGAAAGTTATTATTTCCTAATGTTTATAACAGACTTTATTATTTTTAGTACTTTATTTTTAGAAGTAGATGTAGGTTCAAAGCAAAACTGAGAAGATAACACACTCTCTGCCTCCACATACATACAATCTCTTTTACTATCAACATCCCACATCAAAGTAGTGTATTTGTTACACTTGATGAACCCATAAAGACACACTGCTAACACCCAAAGTCTACAGTTTACATTAGGGCTCACTCTTGTATCGCACATTCTATGGGTTTTGACAAATGTATAATGACATGTTTCCACCACTATAGTATCACACAGAATAATTTCACTGCCCTAAAAATCCTCTGTGCTCTGCCTATTCATCCCTCCCTCCCCTAACTCCTGGCAACCACTGTTTCCACAGTTTTGCCTTTTCTAGAATGTTACATAGTTGGAATCACACAGTATGCAGCCTTTTCAGATTGGTGCCTTTCACTTAGTAATATGCACTTGAAGTTCCTCCATATGTTTTCATGAAGTGAAAGCTCATTTCTTTTTCGTGCTGGATAGTATCCCACTGTCTAGATGTACCAAAGTTTATTTATCCATTAACCTACTGAAGAATATTTTGATTGCTTCCAAGTTCTGGCAACTATGAATAAAACTGCTATAAATATGGTAAGAATATTTTAGTTTTGTAATAAACTGCCAAACTGCCTAACAAAGTGACTGTACCATTATTTTGCATTCTCACCACAGCAATAAACGAGTTTCTGTTACTTCACATCCTTGCCAGCATTTGGCACTGTCAGTGTTCTAGATTTTAGCCATTCTAACAGGAGGGTAGTGGTAACTTATTTTAATTTGCAATTCTCTAATGACATATAGTGTTGAACATCTTTTTATATGCTTATTTGCCATCTGTATATCTTCTTCGGTGAGATGACAGTTCAACTCTTTTTTGCTTATTTTTTAATTGTTTTCTTTTTTTCCTAATTTTTTATGTTTTTGCTCACTGTAATTATTATTATTTTTAAATGTATTTATTTATTTATTTATTTATTTATTTAATGTCTGTGTTGGATCTTTGTTGCTGCACAGGGTCTTTGCTGCTGCACACGGGCTTTTTCTAGTTGCAGCAAGCGGGGGGCTACTCTTCCTTGCGATGTGCGGGCTTCTCATTGTGGTGGCTTCTCTCAATGTGGAGCACGGGTTCTAGGTGCATGGGCTTCAAAAGTTGTGGCACGGATTCAGCAGTTTTGGCTTGTGGGCTCTAGAGCGCAGGCTCAGTAGTTGTGGCACACAGGCTTAGTTGCTCTGTGGCATATGGGATCTTTCCAGACCAGGGATTGAACCCATGTCCCCTGCACTGGCAGGAGGATTCTTAACCACTGCGCCACAAGGGAAGTCCCAAAGTTGGATGTTTTCTTATTATTGAGTTTTAAGAGCTTTCTGTATATTTTGGATAACGGTCCTTTACCAGATGTGTCTTTCACAAATGTTTTCTCCCAGTCTGTGGCCTGTCTTCTCATTCTCTTGGCGCTGTCTTTCACAGAGCAAAGTTTTTAATTTTAATGAATTCCAGCTTACCATTCTTTCTTTAGACCATGCCCTTCTAGTGTTGCATTTAAGAAGTCATTGCCTATAATCGAATCACTCTGCTGTACACCTGAAACACAATATTGTAAATCAACTATACTTCAATTAAAAAGAAAAAGCCATGGGGAATTTCCTGGCAGTCCAGTGGTTAGGACACCATGTTTTCACTGCTGACGGGACTAGTTTGACAAGCTGTGCAGCACAACTGAAAAAAAAAAAAAAGGTCATGGCTATATCCAAGATCATCTAGGTTTTTGCTTATATTCTCTTCTAGGAGTTTTACAGTTTTGCCTTTTATGTTTAGATTTATTCTGAGTTACTATTTGTGAAGGATGTAAGATCTGTGTGTAGATTCATTTTTTTGCATGTAGATGTCTACTTTATCCAGCACCTTTTGTTGAAAAGAATATCTTTTCTCCAGTGTATTATCTTTGCTCCTCTGTCAAAGATCAGTTGATTATATATGTGTCAGTCCAATTTCTGGGCTCTCTATTCTGCTCTATTTATCTATTTGTTTATTCTTTCACCATTCACTATCTTGATTACTACAGCTTTATAGGAAGTCTTGACATTGGAGAGTGTCAGTTCTCCAACTTTGTTCTTTTCCATTGCTGAATTGGCTACTCTGGGTCTTTTGCCTTTCTGTATGTAATTTAGAATCAGTTTGTTGATTTCCACACAATAACTTGCTAGGATTTCGACTGGGACTGTGTTGAATCTGCACATCAAGCTGGGAAGAACTAACATCTTGACAATATTGAGTCTTCCTATCCAAGAACATGGAATCTCTCACCACTTATTTAGTTGTGTGTGTGTGTGTGTGTGTGTGTGTGTGTGTGTGTGTGTGTGTGTGTGTGTGTCTGCATCAGGTCTTAGTTGCAGGATGAAGGCATCTCTCTAGTTGTGGCATGAGGGTTTTCTCTTCTCTAGTTGTGGCATGCAGGCTCCAGGGCGTGTGGGCTATGTAGTTTGTGGCATGCAGGCTCTCTAATTCAGACACGCAAGCTCAGTAGTTGTGGTGCGTGCACTTAGTTGCCCCTCGGCACGTGGGACCTTAGTTCCCTGACCAGGGATCCAACTCGCATCCTCCATACTGGAAGGCAGATTCTTTACCACTGGATCACCAGGGAGTTCTCACTTACTTAGGTCTTCTCAATTCTTTTCAACAGTTTTGTTGTTTTCCTCATATAGATCCTGCTCACAGTTTGACAGATTTACACTTAAGTACTTTATTTTGGGGGAATAAAAACATTAATGGTAATGGGTTTTTAATTTCAAATTCAACTTGTTCATGCTAGTTTACAGGAAAGTATTTAATTTTTGTATATCAATTTTGCATCCTGCAACCTTGTTATAGTTGCTTATTAGTTTCAGGATTTTTTTTGTTGTTGATTCTTTCAAATTCTGCCGTCTGCAAAAAAAAGTTTTATTTCTTCCTTCCCAATATGAATACTTTTATTTCCTTTAATTGTCTTATTGCACTAGCTAGGACTTCCAGTACGATGTTGAAAAGCAGTGGATTTTCCTTTGCCTCACTTCTGATCTTAGCAGAAAGCTTCTAATTTCTCACCACTAAGATATATTAGCTGAAGATTTTTTGTAAATATTCTTTATCAAGTAGACTCTCTTCCTAGTTTGCTGGAAGTTTAATCATGAACAGGTGTGGATTTTAATAAATGGTTTTTCTGTATCTATTGATACGAACATGTGACTTTTCTTCTTAGCCTAATATAATCGGTTATATTAATTGATTTTTTAAGGTTGAATCAGCCTTGCATACCTGGGATAAATTTCACTTGGTCATAGTGTATGTTATTCTTTTTACATTGTTGGATTTGATTTGCTAATATTTTGATGATTTTTGCATCTATGTTCATGAGAGATAATGATCTATAATTTTCTTTCCTTGTACCATCTGTCTGGTTTTGGCATTAGAGTAATGCTGGCCTCATACAATGAGTCAGGAAGTATTCTTTCTGCTTCACTCTTCTGGAAGAGATTCTAGAGAAGCGGTATAATCTCTTCCTTAAATGTCTGGTAGAATTCATCAGTGAACTCATCTCAGCCTGGCACTTTCTGTTTTGTAAGGTTGTTAACTGTTGGTTCAATTTCTTGAATAGATATGGCCTAAACAGATTATTTCTTCTCTTGCGTGAGCTCTGGCAGATGTACCTTTCAAGAAATTGGCCCATTACATCTAGGTTATCAAATTTGTGGGTATTACATCTATTTGTTACCAACACGAGTTGCTCATAATATTCCTTTATTATCCTTTCAATGCCCATGGGATCTGTAGTGATATTCTTTCATTTCTGATTTTAATAATTTGTGTCTTCTCCCTTTTTTTTCTTAGCCTGGCCAGAGGTTCCTGACTTTTTTAAAAAACCCGTTTTTGGTTTTATTGATCTTCTCTACTGATTTTCTGTTTGCAATTTCACTGATTTCTGATCTATATTTTTCTTCTGATTTAATTTGCCCTTATTTTTCTAATTTCCTAAAGTGGAAGCTTAGATTACACATTTTAGGTTTTTCTTTTTTTCTAACATATATACTCAATGCATTTCCCTCTAAGCACTGCTTTTGCTGCATTTCACAATTCTGGTAGGTGTTATTTTCATTTTCATTTAATTCAAAGTATTTTTAGATTTCTCTTGAGATTTCTTCTTTGATCCATGTGTGATTTAGAAGTGTGGGGATTTTCCCACTATCTTTCTGTTGCTGCTTTCTAGTTTAACTCCATTGTGGTCTGAGAGGATACACTGTAGAACTTCTATTCTTTTAAATTTGTTAAGGTGTTTTATGGCCCAGAATGCAGTTTACCTTGGTGAAAAGATTCATGTGAGCTTCAGAAGAATGTATATTCTGCTGCTACTGGATGAAGTAGTCGGCAGATGTCAATTATATCCAGCAAACTGATAGTGCTGCTGAGTTCATCTATGCCCTTAATGGTTTTCTGCCTACTGGGTCTGTCCATTTCTGGTAGGAGTGTGGAAGTCTCCAACTAAAATAGTGGATTCGTCTATTTCTCCCTGTAGTTCTATCAGTTTTGCCTCACAGAGTTTGATATTCTGTTATTAGGTGCATAGACATTAATAATTGTTATGTTTTCCTGGAGTACTAACCCCTTTATCATTACATACTATCCCTCTTTTATCCCTGATAATTTTCTTTGGTCTGAAGTCCGCTCTGAATATAGCTACTCCTGCTTTCTTTGGATTAATGTCAGCATTGTACATCTTTCTCCATCCCTTTATTTTTAATGTATATGTATGTTTATATTAGAAGTAAGTTTCCTGAAAAAAACACAGAGTTGAGTCTTGTTCTGTGCTCCACTCCCTCTCTTTCATTTGTGTATTTAGACTACTGAGGTTTAAAATTGATTACTGATATAGCTGGATTAATATCTACCATGTTTGTTACTGTTTTCTATTTGTTGCTCTTATTCTTTGTTCTGATTTTTGTCTTCTACCCTTTTTTTTCTGTCTTTTAGGTTTAAATGAGCATTTTACATGATTCCATTTTCTTTCCTTTCTTAGCATAACAATTATAGTGGGTTTTTGTTTTTTTTTCAATTAGGGTGTCAGTTTGCAATGTGCATTTACAAGTAAATGAAGTGAAACCACAAATGACACTACACCACTTCATGGGTAATGCAAGTATCACATAATAGCAAAATATTCCTAATTTCTCCCTCCTGTCCCTTGTATCACTGCTGTCATTCATTTCACTTATTCATATGTACATATATAGGTATACACACACAGATACACACAGGTATAACTGAACACAAGCATACATAATTGATTACACTGATGCTATTACTTTGAACAAATTATGTTAGATCAATTAAGAATAAGAAAAATATGGACCTCCCTGGTGATCCAGTGGTTAAGACTCAATGCTCCCAATGCAGGGGGGCCTGGGTTCGATCTCTGGTCAGGGAATTAGGTCCTGAATGCCACAACTAAAGATCCCACATGCTGCAATGAAGACCTCGCACACAGCAATGACTATCCCGTGTGCCGCAATGAAGACCGGCCACAGCAAAATTAATTAATTAATTATAAAGAAAAAATAAGAAAAATAAAACACTTAATTCTATCCCTACTTACTCATTCTTCAATGCGTTTTTTTTCTTTGCATAGATCTGAGTTTGTGACCTACAGTTTTCCTTCTTCAAATTTCCTTAATTTCGAGTTGTCTGAGAAATTATTTCTCCTTAATTTCTGAAGGATAACTTTGCAGAGTATAGAATCCTAGGTTGGGAGGGACTTTTTTTTTTCTCAATATTTTAAATATTTCACTTCACTCTCTTCTTCCTTGCATGATTTCTGAGGAGAAGTCATATATAACTTTTATCTTTGTTTCTCTGTCAGTAAACTGTTTTTCTCCTCTGGCTTTTTTCAAGATTTTTTCTTTATCTTCAATTTTCTGTATTATGAGTATGATTTACCTATATGTAGTTTTTTGCGCATTTATTCTCCTTGGTGTTCTCTTAGCTTCTTAGATCTGTGGTTTGGTGTCTGATGTTAATTTAGGAAAATTCTCAGTCATTATTGCTTTAAATGTTTCTTCTGTTCCTTTCTTTCTTCTCCTTCTAGTATTCCAATTATGTGTATGTTACATCTTTTGTAGTTGTACCACATTTCTTGGGTATTCTTTTCCATTTTTTCCCCCGGTCTCTTTTCTCTATGATTTTTAGTTTTGAAAGTTTCTACTGACATATATCCTCAAGCTCAGAAATTCTTTCCTCAGCTGGGCCCAGTCTACTAATAAGCTCATCAAAGAATTCATCTCTAGCATTTTTGGTTTTGTTTTCTTAGAATTTCTACCTTTCTGCTTACTTTATCCATCTGTTATTGCATGTTGTCTACTTTTCCCATTAAAGGCTTTAGCATATTAACCACAGATTTTGAAAATTCCCAGTCTGATAACTCTAAAACTCCTGCCATGTCTGACTCTGGTTCTGATGCATGTTCAGTCTCTTCAAACTGTGTTTTTTGTCTTTTCCTTTTCTGTTGAAAGGTATACATGATATACAGCGTAGAAGGAACTGTAGAAAAAGCCTTTTAGGTGTAAGGGGAGGGGAAGCATTCTGCAGTCCTAGGCCTCAGTCTTTTGGTGAGCCTGTGCCCCAGGACTATGAACTTCATCAGTGCTTCTCAGTTTTCTTCCCTATTTATGGGACAGGATGGCTCAGGGGACTGCAGCTGGGCATTTCCCTTCCCCCAGGTCAGTTAGGCTCTGATAAACCCACAGCAGGTAAGGTTCTGGTAAAATAATTTCTCCTGAGTGCAGGCCTTAAGAAAAACACAATAATTCTGGGTAATTTCAAAACAGTTACTTTCCCCCTTCTCCTGCCAGAAGAATTAGGGTATTTTTTTTCCCCAATATTCACTGGGAAAACCAGGTAGAGACTCTTGAGGTAAAACTCACAAAAGCGTGGGGACACTCCCAGAGTCTTCACCTCTCAGGCTTGTCCACGCTGAGCCTAAAGCAATTTGTCAATTACAGTTCTGGTTTTTCTGCCCCAGTACTGCTTCCCACAGAGGTTTCTGCTGGAGGTTTCTGCTCTGGTAAAATTTTAATTATCTGCATTAATTTTCAGTGCATATTAAGCTTCATATTCTTCTGCCTTGGGTACTCCACCTAAGTGTAACACCTTTCTGGTTTTATGACCTGTAATCTTTGACTCCACCCTGAAGATGCCACCAGGTCAAGAGATCACTGAGATATTTGAGATGGAAAAACCTTACGGAATCTTTACTAAGAGAGTTCTTAGAAGATATATTGAGAGTTGAGGGAGGATTACTGCATAAGGTTTCACAATATAGCTGTATCTTTTAATAATAATAAGCAGCAGCAGCAGCAGCACCAGCAGCACCACCACCACCACCACACGCCTATTCACTGCTTACCATGCCAGGTGCTGTTCTAAAAGCTTTTACATGCATTAACTCCTCAAATTCCCTCAAAACTGTATGAGGTAAGTACTGTTTTCCTTATTTTATAGGTGAAGAAACTGAGTCATTGAAAGGTAAAATAACTTCCTAAAGGTCACACTGCTATTGCACTGCTGAACTAGAAGTCAAACCTAGATGGTATGACTTCAAAGTTCATGCTGCTACTCTACTGTCCTTCTTTAATAAAAAAGAACATTTAAGAATTTAACTATAAATGAGTCAAATAAGTTACGGTTTGTTCATTCTTAGTAAGCAGCCCAGATTCTGTTTTTGAGATGGCTAATATATCTTATTATTTGATCTAATATATTTTATTATTTATATATCTTGCCCCAACACAGCAAAATGAATTATCAACCCATAGAGACAAAAAGTACATTAGTGGTCACCAGGGGCTTTATGAATGACTGGCTGCTTAATGGGTATGGAGTTTCCTTTGGGGGTAATAAAAATGTGCTGTAACTAAACAGATGATGGTTGCACAATTCTGTGAGTGTACTAAACACCAATGAATTGTACACTTTAAATGGTTAATTTGTTATGTGAATTTTATCTCAACTGAAAAAGAAAGAATGATCTACAATATTTTGGTTAATAGTAGGGGGAAAGGTTCTAAAATATTAGTAAGATAAAAGTAGGTTGCACAACTATATGTAGCACAATACCAAATTTGGAAACCAAAATTTTTTATGCTTTTAATATTTGGATACATACACTAAGTGTCTATATCTGTATTTCAGAATAAATGTTCCTTTTTTCTTTATATTTTCTGTATAGGTCATATATTTCTTTTATTACCAGGACAAATACATTTTTAAAAGAGTTTAATCACAAGTAAGTTTAGTGATGTAATTGATTTCAAAGTCCTCAAATAATAAAATGGTTGAACTAAATTCAAATATATCAATAATTATAGTAAGTGTGAATAGTCTAAACACATCAATTAGAAGACAGAGATTGTCAGAATGGGAAAAAAATAGCATAACTATATGGTATCTATAAGAAACTTCAAATATAGTGATATAGGTAGGTTAAAATTAAAAGGCTAGGAAAAGATAGAGCATGCAAACACTAATCAAAGAAAGCTAGAGTGGCTATATTAATATCAGACTTCAGAGTGAAGAAAATTACCAGCTACAATGAGGGACATTACACAATAATAAATGCGTCGGGCACATTGAAGATATAATCCTAAATGTGTATGCACTTAACAACAAACCTTTAAAATACACGAACCCAAAACTGACAAAACTGAAAGGAGAAACAGACAAATCCAAAACTGAGGCTGAAGACTTTAACACTCTTTTCTCAGTAAGAGATAGAACTAGTTGTTCCCCCGTCCCAATAAAAATCTATCAAGATACAGAGGAACTGAACAATAGCATCAACCAACTGGATCCAACTGACATTTATACAACACTCCAGCCAACAATAGCAAAATACACATCCTTTCAAGGTGCACATGAAATACTCACCAAGACAGACAATATCTCTTGGGTTAAAAACACCTTAAATTTAAAAGAATTAAAATCACACAAATCTCTTAACATAATGGAATTAAACTGGAAATGATCAAACAAGACAACAGAAAAATTACCAAACATTTGGAAACTTAACTACATATTTCAATATAATCCATGGGTCAAACAGGAAGTCTCAAGGGAAATTAGAAAATACTTTGAACTGAATGAAAATGAAAATACAGTATTTCAAAATTTATGGTATGCAGCTAAAAGCAGTACTCTGAGGGAAATCTGCAGTTGTTATGGACTAAACACTTGTATCCTCCCCTCATCAAATTCTTATCTTGAAACTTAATCCTCACTGTGAGTGTGTTTCGAAGTTGTCTCTTTGAGAGGTGATTAGGTCATGAGGGTAGAGCCCTGATGATTGGGATTAACATCCTTATTAAAAAAGACCCCAGAGAGGATATAGTGAGAAGGCCATCTTATGAAGTAGGAAACTAGCCCTCACCAGACACTGAATCTGCCAGCATCTCTCTTACACTTCCCAGCCTCCAGAAATGTAAGAAATAAAAGCCACCCAGTCCACAGCAGCTCAAACAGACTAAGAGAATAATACTAAACATTTACATTATAAAAGAAAGGTTTCAAATCAATGACCCCAAGCTTCCATCTTAAGATACAAGAAAAATAAAATAAACCCAAGTGAAGCAGGAGGGAAATAATGAAATTAAGAGCAGAAATCCATGTAACTGAAAACAGAAAAATAGAGAAAAATCAATGAAACTAAAAGCTAGTTTTCTTAAAATTAAGAAATCTATCAAGATTATTAAAGAAAAAAAGACACAAAATATCAAGAATGAGAGAGGATTATCACTACAGACACAGAAAGCATTAAAATGATAATAAAGGTTAGTACAAACAATTCTGCACACATAAATTCAACAATTTAGTGAAAAGGACCAATTCCTTGAAATTACCCAAAGTCACCCAAGATGAAAGATAACATGAACAGATCTGCAACTATAAAAATAAATTGTATTAGTAATTTTAAACTTTCAAAAAAGACCCCCACCCCCAGCACAGAAGGTTTCACTAGCAAATTCTTTAGAAGACGGCCACCAATTCTATACAATTTGTGGGGGAAAAAAAATTGGTACAACATAGGAATTTATAGAGCTGCAGGCCACTAGCCACATGTAGCTACTGAGTGCCTGAAATGTAACTAAAGCCACATGTTAAAATGATACTATTTAGGCTATAATGAGTTAAATAAAATGTACTATTAAATGTCCTTTAAAATCTTAGTAAGACTTAGGTCTGATAAGGTCTGCTTTCCTAATCACTTCTGATTTCTAAATACAAAAGACAATTGTAAAACTAAAAAACAGAAAAAATGACTTTGAAGTAATTACTAAGCCAAAGCCTGACCCACTCTAGAATTCACTTACTTTCAAGACCATCTCAAAACAAAGTACAAGCAAAACTCTTAGAAAGCATAAGAGGAAACCGGAAGGACACTGATCACTACTAAGTAAAACATTCCTACCTGGAGCCAAATGTCTGACACTGACATTCTCTTTGTAAAGAAAGGAAACCATAAGCTCTTTAAAGTTAAAAGGAGAAAAACTGAGAGCTTTTTAAAAAGGGATTTTTCTTTCAAGATAAAGATTACAGAATGAACTAATTCTAAATGATAAATATCTTTGCCATTCCAAGGAAAAACTCATTAGAACACTGTGTGGCTAGTGTCAGAGCATCATTATGGGAACAGAATGGAATTTGCTTTTCAGTAAGAAGATCCCCTCTTCAAAGATTCCTACCGTTAACTACAAAACTAATAGGAGGTTTTTTAAAATAAAAAAAAGGCTACATTATGAGCAATAATTAAGGAATATAAACTGCATCATATTATTTTAGACACTAATCCCCATTCTGTTAAAAAAAAAAAAAAACCACATATTTTTCAGTAGTTATGTAGTCTCCCCCAATCCCATTTTGCTTTCTGCAAGTTTCAGTTACTTGAGGCCAACCTCAAATCTGAAAATACTAAATGGAAAGTTCCAGAAACACACAGTTCATAAGTTTTAAATTGCACACCATTCTAAGGGGCATGATGAAATCTCATGCCTTCCTGCTCCATCCCACCCAGAGCCCCCAACTATTGACATCGTCTGTTCCTGACATCCAACCATTCAACATTGTTATGGCTTAATGACCTAGGATCATTCAAAGCTTATGATCCTCCTTATAGGCATTTTATCACCTCACATCATCACAAGAAGGGTGAGTACAAATGATAAGATATTTTGAGAGAGGGGGAGAGAGAGAAGGAGGGAGACAGACCACATTCACATACCTCTTATTACAGCACATTGTTATAGCTGTTCTGTTTTATTATTAGTTCATGTTAATCTCTTATTGTGCTTAATTTATAAATTAAACTTCCTCATAGGTATGTACGTACAGGAAAAAACATAGTATATACGGGGTTTAGCACTATCCATGGTTTCAGGCATCCAGTGGGGGTCTTAGAATGTATACCCCAAGGACAAGGCAGGGGGTCCACTGTACTGATAAATTAGGTATTCACCATGACTTGAATAGGAAGTAATTATGCTTTCTTCCTTATTTATAAGAGATATGCTCTGGTCTGATTCAGTGGCAAGTGTACATAATGGCACTTATGAAAAATTCCCATCACACAACAATTCAGTAAAACCTTAAGAATTACTCATCTGAAACAATTTCAGCATGTATGTAAACATTTTTTGTGACGGGGAAGTGTACCTGTCTCCAACATTGTAAGTCTTACTTTTTGCCTCATTTTTAATATTTCTGAAATCAAAATGCATCATATGATCAAATACGTTCATTTAATATGATAATGCTCTTCCCTTCTCCTCAAAAGAAAAGTCGTCATTAAACCAACAATGCATATTAAAATTACTGTCAGGACTTCCTAGGTGGCGCAGTGGTTGGGAATCCGCCTGCCGGTGCAGGGAATGTGGGTTCGAGTCCTGCTCTGGGAGGCTTCCACATGCTGTGGAGCAGCTGGGCCCGTGAGCCACAACTGCTGAGCCTGTGCTCTGGAACCCGTGAGCCACAACTATTGAGCCCATGTGATAGAAAAAAATAAAAAAATAAAAAATAATAATAAAATTACTGTCACATAAGAATCAAAGAAGTGCAGGAAGTTTTATGTGTATATGTTTTACTATGATAGGGATATACTCTCTAAGTAACTAAACACTTTTTAATTAGATTCTATCTAAGCTATAGCCCTTAGCCAATGCATACACACAAAAGAGAATTACATTTTTTTAAAAAGCAAATTATGCCTAAGTATTTATTTTTTAAATGGTAAGTGGTTTTACAACTATTTTCAACAGTAAGTATATCAATATTTTAATAAAGAATTATATTTGGTTAAAAAATTTTACGGAACTGTCAATCCCAAAATTCAGAATTCTTGGAACCTAACATTCCAGATCGAAGACATTTCTGCTATCAGAAGGGCTCTGGCTACCATAAAAGAAAAAGATGCTGCTTTCAAATTATATTTTTGCTCTTCTACCAAACCTTTAGACATATGTTTGGTCTACTGAGAAATAATAAAACTAATTACAAAGCAAAGAGTGTTAGCACTAACAGTTCACATGAAAACTGCTCACATTTGAATTTCCAAGTAGTTAAAACATTTGACGCTTCATACCTAGACATGCAAATATTTCATTTACTACACTTTAAAGATCTATCACTGTTTCATCTAATCTCTTGATTTCCCATGCTTCACAGAGGTTCAGACCCAGATGTCTGCATTTTAGAGATTAATCTGAACAGTAGAGCCACTTCACACTGCCTTTGACTCCTGCAGAACTGCCTGGACACGACCACCAAACAAATGACCACTTGGTGTCAGTGCAATCAAGTGGCTTGTACAAACCAGCAGGCTTCCTTCTCTGAAGCTGAAATAGCCCATCACTTTTTTTTTGCCCATCACCTTTTAAACAATGTAGACCTTATAATGTAAAGATATCTAAGGATTTCAGATCTCCTTTACATATTGAAATGTCCCTTCTAAAAACATTACCCATATAAATCACAATCAGCTTAGGCTAGCATTTCTTTTATCAAAAAAGAAATCTGTTATTTTCAAGGGCTACTCCTATTTCTGATACTGGAGGGATCTAGAGATCAGAATTGAAACAGAGAGCATCTTACTGAGGATCTTCTAGAAGCAAATTAAGCAGGCTTTTTGAGTGCAACATAAAAGAGAGACATTCTAAAGGTGGGGTCAACAGGCAAAAGCGCAAGAGAACTGGTAGAAATACCAAGCAGAACAATATCTAAATAGAAGACACCCGTGTAGAGTCTGGAGGAAGTCTATGAAACCAGAGTTTCTTTTATAATATGATCAGTTAAAACACTGGAGAAGAATGAGGAGGGGCAGTCCTGCACTACCTGGTTAAGGTGGACATTCCGTAAACTGGAGAAGCTGGAAGAACAGCTTACAAAGGTTTTAAGAAATAAACAGTGTGGTTTACATACAGCACCCATTAAGTTTCCTAACCTGTGGGACTATATTACATATTATGTTTTAGGAGCTTAATAAGGGAAGTTCCATTTCTAACCTTTGAGAAAACTAAATGAATAATGTATAAGTATTTAATCTACATGTGAATTGTCCTTAAGAACCCATGTGAAGCATTTAACAAGAGCTATTTCAAGTGGAAGAAACCCTCATCAGCATGTATCATGTGACCTCAGTGCCTGCTTCACAACTAGAACCCTTCTGCTTTAGAAAGAATTATTAAGTGCAGGGGTACAGCTCTCCTGTGGAACTTTGTTTTTTGTGTGCGGGTTTGTTTGGGGTTTTTTTTTTTTGGCTGCTCAGTGCGGCATATGGGACCTTAGTTCCCTGACCAGGGATGGAACTGGCACCCCCTGCATTGGGAGTGGGGAGTCTTAACCACTGGACCACTAGGGAATTCCCTCTCCTGTGGAACTTTGAAAGAGGGCACTCTACCAGAAAGAGGGGAGGCGTGCTTGTACCAAGGCCAAAATGGTGACAAGCACTCACACTCCTTACTCCTTCCCAAGAGTCAAGTGTCCCAGAGGAACTGTCTACCTCCTGGCAAGCAGGAACTTCTTGGGGAATGCAGATATTCACTCAGCTACCTAAGAGTCACCTTGCTGATCTCAGCCTGTCCGTCATTCCCATTTATTCTGGAAATGGAGAGGATTTAGGGACCATATACCCCAGTCTCCCTAAACTCTGCCAAGTACTAACACCGTGGAGTCAAAGTTTCCCTGTGAACCAAATACAGTAGTGTCCAATGGCAAAGAGCATAAAACTACTTTTGTTAATTTATAACTATAACTTATAGCTAATTTATAACTTTCACTGAAACTGAGATAAGTCATTAATTATCTCTGGTCTTTGGTTTCCTCACCCATTAAGCGCAGCTAATACTTCCCTTATGAGATAATTTATATGAAAAAGCCCACTACAATGCCTGACATAAAGTAGGCATTAGATAACACGCTGCTTTTATCTAAGAAGTAAAAATCTGTAGAAAAAAGATAAAATAAAATGTTTGGGGGTCTTCCCTGGTTGTCCAGTGGTTAAAACTGGGGGCATGGGTTCAATCCCTGGTCAGGGAACTAAGATCCCATGTGTCACACGGCGCTGCCTAAAAAAATAGAAAATAGGAAAAAAAGAAAAAGAAAAAGGGAAAGACTCTGACTCCCGCCATGCAGCCAAAAAAAGTAAAAAAAAAAAAAAAAAAAAAAAAAGCTTGGCCTTGAAAATAACTCTGCTGCTCTTCCCTTCTGCGGCCATCGCTGGAGTGCCAGCGGCCAAAATGAAGTCCAATCCGTTTGTGACTTCTGACCAAACCAAGAACTGGAAAAGGCATTTCAATGCACTGTCCCACATTCGCAGGAAGATTATGTCTTCTCCTCTCTCTAAAGAGCTGAGACAGAAGTACAATGTCCAATCCATGCCCATCTGAAAGGATGATGAAGTTCAGGTTGTCTGAGGGCACTACAAAGGGCAGCAAATTCTCAAAGCAGTCCAGGTTTACAGGAAGAAACATGTCATCTACATGGAACAAGTGCAGTGGCAGAAGGCTAATGGCATGACTGTCCGTGTGGGCATTCACCCCAGCAAGGTGGTCATCACCAGACTAAAACTGGACAAAGACTGCAAAAAGATTCTTGAACATAAAGCCAGATCTCGCCAAGTAGGAAAGGAAAAGGGCAAATATATGGAAGAAACAATTGAGAAGACACAGGAGTAAAGAAATCTTGTATACAACTTTCATTAAAAACTATTAAAACGGAAAAAAAAGAAAAAGAAAAAGAAAATAACTCTGCCAAGAATCAAATACTTAGTGGTACTCAACCAAGGGAGTTAGAAATGTGTGTGGTGGGAGAGGAGGGGTGGCTGTAAAGACGAACATGGGAAGATATAGGTATTTAGTCAGAGGGCCTAGGGTCTTATAAATAAGCCCCACAGAATGAAGAACTGTCCACATAATATGCCAATAGCACACTCCTGTTGAGAGACTGAAAGAATACAACCAATCTAAAATGAGGGGAGAAGACCCACCTTGTAAATTATTAAATATAGCAAAAATTCCTTTCAGGAAGAGAAATGAGCTCAAACAACTTAAGTATTATTGGAAAAATAAGAAGAACGGATTCTTTCTAGAGAAGACCATCTAAAGACTAAAGAAGAGACCAGGCTTCCTAAGTGGCGCAGTGGTTAAGAATCCACCTGCCAATGCAGAGGTCACGGGTTTGATCCCAGCTCCAGGAAGATCCCTGTTGCTTGTATCTCTTACTTGTTTTGACAATAAAAATCCTTACTACTTTAAAGAAGAGACCACCCAACCAAAAACAAAAACAAACAAACAAAACAAGCTTTGTTGTTAAAAAAGAAAGATGAGGGACTTCCCTGGGAGTACGGCAGTTAAGACTTTGCCTTTCAATGCCTGGGGTGCGGGTTCAATCCCTGGTAGGGGAGCTAAGATCTCACATGCCTCATGGCCAAAAAGCCAAAACATAAAACAGAAGCAATACTGTAACAAATTCAATAAAGACTTAAAAAAAAAAAAAAAGGTACACATGAAAAAAAAATTAAAAAACAAAAGAAAACAAAAAAACCCAGAAAGATGAGACATAGAGAAGTTACCAACTTGCCCAAGTTTGTGCCTAGGCAATGTAGTCCTACATTCCAAACTCCTACCACTACACTATACTCAATGCACTAGCAAGCTAAGAGTGAGCAGAAAAACTGAAAGAGCCATTCATGCCAAGGTTAACATGGCACCTTATTTTTTTTCACATGTTCACAGTTGTAGTTTTATGTATATTATGTATATTTCACTTTCTGCTAGTCGTTTAACAGTTCTGCTATAATGATATGTTCTAGAATCAACAGTAAAGTGAATTCAATGGAATATGGTAGCTTGTAAATGGAATTAAATTCTTTATTAGAGTAGATGAAGGCTTTGCAAACTATACTCCACAGAGCCCTGGAGGTCATCTCAGACAGAAAGCAGGGAAACACAGGCAAAAGAGGCTCCCAATTCAACAAAGCCAGTTTCATTTTTATCTTTTCTCTCTTTTGGAGGAAGCATTCCACGCACACTTTTATCAATGAAAGGGTTCCACTGATTAAGAAAAATGCTTGAAAATCATGGAATCAGATTAATTTTTTTTCAAAGATTTATTTATTATTTATTTAGTTTTTGGCTGCGTTGGGTCTTCATTGCTGCGTGCGGGCTTCCTCTAGTGTGGTGAGCAGGGGCTACACTTCCTTATGGTGCACAGGCTTTTCACTGAGGTGGCTTCTTTTATTGCGGTGGCTACTCTTGTTACAGAGCATGGATTCTAGGCACATGGGCTTCAATAGTTGTGGCTCAGGGGTTTAGCTGCTCTGCGGCATGTGGGATCTTCCTGGACCAGGGATCGAACCCATGTCCCCTGCGTTGGCAGGCGGATTCTTAACCACTGCGTCAACAGGGAAGTCCCCAGATGAATTATTAAGATCTCCTGAAGGTATTAGATTTCAAAGTCCTGAAAGACAACTCACAGACTATATGACCAAGAAAGCTTTAAATTTTTTACTGCCTTCAGAGATAGTATATTTATACTCTACCTACTTATAAAATTTGAGAGGGATGTTACAAGTATAAATTTTAATGGCCCATATAGTGATAATTATTTTTAATTTAACACTAAAGCACACACACACACAAATAAGACTAGAGCTCTCAAACATGGGAGAACACCATGAAGCAGTATCTTTGCATCAAAGACATTTTTTTAAAAAAATCATGTATGTTGTCTTCCTCCTCCCTTAAAAACACTGACATGCATTTTAAAATTTATTGTGGGACTTCCCTGGTGGCACAGTGGTTAAGAATCCGCCTGCCAATGCAGGGGACATGGGTTAGAGCTCTGGTCAGGGAAGATCCCACATGCTGTGGAGCAGCTAAGCCCGTGCGCCACAATTACTGCACCTGTGCTCTAGAGCCCGTGAGTCACAACTACTGAGCCCATGTGCCACAACTACTGAAGCTCTCTCGCCTAGAGCCTGTGCTGTGCAACAAGAGAAGCCACTGCAATGAGAAGCCCTTGCACTGCAACGAAGAGGAGACCCCGCTCACCGCAACTAGAGAAAGTCCCGGCGCAGCAACGAAGACCCAACGCAGCCAATAAATAAATAAATAAATTTATTTTTTAAAAATTTATTGAGCAGTCACTCTTCACTCTGCACTGGGCTCAGTTTTTTCAGAAGTTACAAAGATAAATGAGACATGTATCACCTTAAGTTTTAAAGGAGATATTAGACACTCATCAAATGAACTGGGCAGAAAGAGGTAAAGTGCCAAAGAAAGGTAAAGGAGTGAGAGGGAAAGAGATTATGAAATGGAGCTCAGCAATGGGAGAAACTATTTCCAACTGTGCAAGTAAGAAAATTCTCAGGAGAGGTGGCCTGAAAACAGAGTCCAGAAAAGAAGGGACAAAATAATCCCTCTGCATTCTGATACATGATTGTTACAAGATGTTGATTCTTTACTCAACAAATAGTTCACTGTCTAGTAGGAGAACAGGATAAGCAAGCAAACACCTAAACACAACGTGTTAACTGTAATAACAAGTGTGTGCATAAGTGCAAAGGGAGGCAAGTATTTCCTTGGGGTAGAGGGGAGAATTAAAAAAAGGGAGGAGGAAGGAAGAAAGGTGACTTCACCAGGGCACCGAGGATGAGCAGGGGTTTGTTGTAAAGAAAAAGGTATTTCAGGCAATGGAACAACAATAAGCAAGGGCATGAAGAAGTGAAATCATGTGGTGTCTTTGGAGACTGGCTATGGGGAGTAAAGAGGTGACTGAGGATGAAAATGAAAATGAGGCCAGACCAGATCATAAGGAGCTGTAAGCCCTATGCCAAGGAGTTTGGCTCCATGACAGGAGGCACTAAGGTTTCTGGCAAAGAACAATGTTACAAAGCATGACACTATGAGATACACATTCTAACATTAAAATTTTTTCAGGTAGAAAAATACTTCAAGTTTCCACTGGCTGCAAAAACACATATGAGAAAATTAATTGCAGGACTCCTTGAAACAACTCCAAAGGTCCCACTGACCATGGGTCCAGTTAAGAGCTCCCTTGAGGACAAGAACTATTTTTTATTTATTTTTCTCTGGATCTCTAGGACCTAGGATATAGAGAAACAAATAGGAAACGGTCTGTGATTAAGGATGATAAGACAGAACAAAAAATGACTCAAACTTCTGGCCTGATCATCTCAGTGGGGTGCCGGTAAGAATAAAAGTTTTGCCTAGGAGATGTTAAAATTGAAAACTCTACAGAATATCCAGGAATTCTTTCCCTAGCACTTAAATACAGGTTTGAAGCTCCGAAGAGTCTGCACCACAGACATGACTTTGAGCAATGCCATGTATGCTGTACTGGTGACAGCTGAAGTCAGGTGGGTGGATGAGGTCACTAAGCATGAACAGAGCCCAGCTCACAATCTAGTACAGACATACCTTGCAGATACAGCTGGTTCGGTTCCAGACCAATGAAATACAGTGAGTATTGCCATAAAGCAAGTCACACGAATTTTGTGGTTTTCCAGTACATATTAAAATTGTGTTTAGACTATACTGTAGCCTATCAAGCATGCAATAGTATTATATCTAAGAAAACAATGTACGTATCCTAATTAAAAAATATTTTATTGGCAAAAACTGCTAACCATCATCTGAGCCTTCAGTGAGTTGTAATCTTTTTTGCTGGTGGAGGGTCTTGCCTCCATGCTGATGGCTGCAGACCGATCAGCTTGGTAGTTGCTGATGAAGTTTGCTGCACTGACTGACTCTTCCTTTCACAAACGACTTCCCTGTAGCATGCAGTGCTGTTTGATAGCATTTTGCCCAGAGGAGAACGTCTTTCAAAATTGGGAGTCAGTCCTTTCAGACCCTGCCACTGCTTTATCAAGTAAGTTTATACAATAGTCTGAGTCCTTTGTTGTCATTTCAACAGTCTTCACAGCATCTTCACCAGGGTGGATACCATCTCCAGGAGCCACTTTCTTTGCTCATCGTAAAAAGTAACTCCCCATCGGTTACAGTTTCATCCTGAGAGGGCAGCAATTCAGTCACATCTTGCAGGCTCTGCTTCTAGCTCTCTTGCTACATCCACCACATCTGCAGTTACTTCCTCGGCTGAAGTCTCAAACCCCTCCAAAGTCATCCATGAGGGTTGCAATCAGCTTCTTCCAAAATTCCTGTTAATGTTGATATTTTGACCTCCTCCCATGAATCACAAATGTTATTAATGGCATCTAGAATGGTGAATCCTTTCCAGAAGGACTTACTTTGCCCAGATGCATCAGAGGATTCACTACCTATGGCAGCTATAGCCTCATAAAATGTATTTCTTAAAGAATAAGACCTGAAAGTGGAAATGACTCCTTGATCTATGGCTACAGAATGGATGTTGTGTTGGCAGACATGAAAATCTCATTATACATCTCTACCAGAGGTCTTTGGTGACCAGGAGCATTGTCAATGAGTAGTAACATTTTGAAAGGAATCTTTTTTTCTGAGCAGTAAGTCTCAACAGTGAGCTTGAAATATTCAGAGAACCATGTTGCAAACAGATGTACAGTCATCCAGGTTTTGTTGTTTCATTTACAGAGCTTAGGCAGAGTAGATTTAGCATAGTTTTTAAGGGCCCTAGAGTTTTCAGAATGGTAAATGATCACTGGCTTCAACATAAAGCCACCAGCTGCATTAGCCCCTAACAAGAAAGCCTGTCCTTTGAAGCCAGGCACTGACTTCTCTTTAGCTATGAAAATCCTAGATGGCATCTTCTCCCAATATAAGGTTATTTTGTCTACACTGAAAATCTGTTGTTTAGTGTAGCCACCACCTTCATGAATTATCTTATCTAGATCTCCTGGATAACTTGCTGCAGCTTCTACAGCAGCACCTGCTCCTTCACCTTGCACTTTCGTGTTATAGAGACGGCTTCTTTCCTCTGCTAGCTTTAACCTTTTCTTCTGCAGCTTCCTCACCTCTCTCAGCCTTCACAGAGTTGAAGAGAGTCAGGGCCTTGCTCTGGATTAGGTTTTGGCTTTAGGGAATGCTGTGGCTGATTTGATCTCCTATCCAGACTACTCAAACTTTCTCCACATCAGCAATAAGGCTGTTTACTTTCCTGTGATTTGTGTGTTCACTGGAGTAGCACTTTTTATTTCCTTGAAGAACTTTTCCTTTGCTTTCAAAACTTAGCTGTTTGGTGCAAGTGACCTAGCTTCTGGCCTGTCTTGTCTTTTGACATGCCTTCCTCACTAAGCTTAAGCATTTCTAGCTTTTGATTTAAAGTGAGAGATGTGTGACTCTTCCTTTCACCTGAACACTTAAGAGGCCATTGTAGAGTTATTAACTGGCCTACTTTCAATATTGCTGTGTCTCAGGGAATAGGGAGGCCCAAGGAGAAGGAAGAGAGATGGAGGAATGGCTAATTGGTGGAGTAGTCAGAACACACACATTTACCAATTAAGTTCACTCTTATGTGGGCACAGTTCGTGGTACCCCAAAACAATTACAATAGTAACATCATAAATTGTTGACCACAGAACACCGTAACAAATATAATAATAATGAAAAAGTCCAAAATGTTGTGAGAATTACCATAATGTGACACAGACACAAAGTGAGCAAATGCTACTGGAAAAATGGTGCCAGCAGACTTGGTCAACAAAAGGTTGTCACAAATCTTCAATTTGTAAAAAACAAAATTATCTGTAAAGCACAATAAAATGAACAGCAATAAATCAAGGTATGCCTGTAGTCCCAAGGCCAAGAAGAGACTAGACAGAGAAAAAACATTCAGAGGAGAAACAAGAGAGGTATCATGTGAGTCTAAGAAGGTATACATGTCAAAAAACATTTAGAGTTTGGTGTCAAATGATAGAGGGTCAGTTAGTATGAAGACTGGAAAGTGGCTACTGGATTTGGAAACTAGGTAGTTGCTGATAAACATCATTGGAGTGGGTAAAGGACTGACTGGTCTGAAGAATAAAAGTAAATGGGAAGAAGAGACAAGGAGTGTAAAAGACTCTGTCCAAAAAGTATGGCAATAAAGAGGAGTGAGAGGTGTCAGTATCTTGACAGCTCATCAGGTGGAGAGAAGTATGCACATTTCACGCATTGTCTCTTTTTATACAATTTGTGACTAGAGACTGTGAGAACAAGGACTGCCTTCAGTATTCTTACAGCACCTACTAGATTATACAATAAAAACAACAGCACTATTAAATCATTGTCTAGGATGCCAGATATATCTCATACACTTCACTAAATTTTAACTAAATTCCTAGTGTAAGAAGGAGAGCACTGGACTAAACAAATTAGTCATTAAATTCAAGTCATTTACCTGAATGGTGTTGCTGTTTAAAACAGACCACACCCTACTACATAATTTGACAGGCTCTGTGAGCAACACTGGGGATGCTGTAAGATGTTACCTTAATTCCTTCACCCTAGGCTGCACAGGGACATACTCACCTCCATAGTAGAGTCCTGTAGCAGTGCACATCCGCCACTGTCCCTGATACATTCCTGCTCTGCTGGGGCTGCACATCTGGACGCTGACATCTGCAATCTCTTGGGGCTCTAGCGATCTCACCATCACCATGTTCACATGTCCAAATTGGTCTCCCCCGACATATTTAAGACAAACCCCTGGAGGCCAGGCCTCTGCCCCTGAGTTCAAGCAAAAGAAAAAAATGTTAGGCAATCAATGGTCCTGTGCTGGGTGCAGTTCATTACAAAACTGTAGAAGAGGCCTCTTTGTCTCTCACACATATGTAAACCTTATCCCCATATCCTTGAGCTATATAACATCTCACTGATCGGAAAGAATCAGAGTCAACAACCTCTGACTAACAGTCTATTCCTAAGAGAAAGCATACACAGCAAAAGCAAGGCAGTTCCTCAAGAAGATGTGCTTTGGGTGACCCAGGGAAGGCCACATACCGCACTGAGTCTGTAGAACCTAAGAATGATGTCTGAAAAGAGCCATGGAAATAAAGCTCAGGTCCACATCTTTGGAGGACTGCTCTCTCTACTAAGAAGTTAACACGTGTCTATTTGCATTTGACCTTTTTAAACTGACATTCAAAGTAAAAATATGTCTGACTGTCCCCAGTTTTTCCATTGAGGAAAGAGGATGAAACACAGGAGGAATAATTTCTGTATTATTTTCATTTTGAAACTGCTTTTCCCCTGATGTATGACTTTTCTTCTGGAGTCCCTAACACTGCAAAGATCAAGGGTCAAAAGACTCTGCAAATAAGACAGAGGAGTCAAGTCAAAGTTTCATTTTCAGGGCTTCCTAGGTGGTGCAGTGGTTGAGAATCCGCCTACCAATGCAGGGCACACGGGTTCGATCCCTGCTCCAGGAAGATCCCACATGCCGCAGAGCAACTAAGCCCGTGCGCCACAACTATTGAGCCTGCGCTTTAGAGCCCATGAGCCACAACTATTGAGCCCATGTGCTGCAACTACTGAAGCCCACGCGCCTAGAGCCCGAGCTCCACGACGAGAAGCCACGGCAACGAGGAGCCTGCGCACCGCAACGAAGAGTAGCCCCCACTCACCGCAACTAAAAAGAAAGTCTGCGCATAGCAAAAAAAAAAAAAGAAAAAGACCCAACACAGACAATAAAATAATAAATAAATAAATTTATAAAAAAAAAAGTTTCATTTTCAGGTTCAAACAGCAGTGGGGAAAATATGAACAGAGGGCCCTGGTAACAATACAATGACCCGTGGTCTCAAGGATGATGGCACCAGCCAGAGGTGCTTGTAAAAAGAATAGGAGTGGCAAGACAGGGAAAGGGCTTTGGCAGGAATGTCTCTCCCTTTGGAAGTGACAAAGGTCTTATTTGATCCCCACTCTTGTGCACCTATTTTCATGTAAACTAACTCAAATGAGAAATCAATATATTGAATTCTGACCAGTCATAGGTAGCCACACAGTGACTAGATGTGATTTTTCCTGTGAAGTCTCTCCAATAGACTCCTTTTTACTATATACAGAAACCTCTATGTATCTTTTTTTTGAGATATATACAATCATTATAAAAATAAATCACTACGAAAAGCTGAACATGGCAGGACTCTCAGCATGCATGAGACTCATCTCCTAACAGTACTCTAGGATTCCTCGGTACCTTGTTCTTGAAGTGCAGGCCCGTTTTCATATACTTAATGGTTTACTATTGAAAAAGAGAACCGGAGAGAAAAGCAACCAACGCTCTACTTGCTGAGATCTCAGCCCCATAATGAATGGCACCTGCTGTGGTTCTTGGATTTTTTTTTTTTTTTTTTTCCTGGGGGGGGGGGGGGGGGTGGTTAGCAGATGGAGTGGTGGTTGTATCTTTGTCAGACCCTCTAAAAAAAAACACGCCAGCAAAGCGCCCTCTTAAGTTAACATTATAAAGGGCAACTGCTGCTGTTGAAAAGGTTGTGGATGATACACTGGCAATACATGCACTTTTTTTTTTTCATTTCTGGGGCCTACGGCCTGACAAAAGCATACTTGTCTTAGGTCAAGAATAGCAGCAGCTGACGTGAAGTACCCTGGAAAATGTCAGTCTCTTTAAAGACCAAGATCCAAGAGCAAAATTAAACTGCTATTATAGGGCTGAATTCACAATTATGTTTTAAAAGACACACATACACACACATGCATACACACACACACGTCTATGACAAGAAAATGTGTTTATATGAAAATCCAAGAATGTGTCTGTTTTTGAATTTTAAAGAAAACAAGGAAAACCAAACTATGTGTAGATAATACTTGGCTGTCCTGAGCAGACAAGCACAAGCAGCTGAGACAGTTGGATCTCTCATCTATGCAAAAGCGGGAGTACTATTGTATTCCCAGGAAGCTGAGTTAGTTGGTAAAACGCTAAATTATTAACAATTATGCGGCTACAGTCCTGAGCTTTAGTACGTCAGACCCTACTGATGTGGTACTTAGAGAGACTCTTGAAGAAAAAACTGGGAGTAATGCACCATCAACTCTAAAGTGTTAATCCGCTATAAAATGAAGAACCAATTATCTGCCTTCTGAGAGTTACCAACAGTTTATTATGACATATAGTTCTTACAGCCCCAACTGTCAGGTCAGGTAACTCTTAAAAGGTCACTGATACTGACTCGATACAGAAGAAAGGGAATACTGATGAGCTATTTGGCCTACCCCACTAAGCATACTGGAAAAAACCTGGATCTGAAAAGTATAACACACTAGGGTTTCAAACTAAGTCTGTTACAAACTGGCTTAATTGGGGGGGGGGGGGGGGGGGGGTAGCTATATCTAGAAGAAAAGAAAGACTAATCTGTGTTTTATGACTTTCCAAGTTAAGTACTTCAAGCATACATATGACTAAGGTTGTGATTCTCCAGTTATCGTGGAGTGTAATTTTATTTAAAAAAATTGAAAGTTACAACAAAACAAGACAAAAAACCTGTCATGTGGAAATTCTGATAGAGAGCACGGCAAAAACGAAATAAAAGTCCATTAGTTCCAGAAAGTCTGGGACTTATTAGGTATAAGTGATTATAGTAATAGTTTGGAGACAGTAAGGAACATCCAAAGAGCAAGACAGAAGACAAACCTCAATGAAGACCCCCCTCCTCTTTTTAACCTTTGTAGGTTTAGAGACTGCATTTCAAATTCAGCTACATGCAAATAGGGACCTTCACTGATCTTGTTGCTATTTTCTTCCCGTATCTCATTCAAGTCAGGGAAACACCAGAGTCATCATAATATGCTTAGTTTAACACTCACCGCAGCTGGGCAGCAGAGCATGGCTGCAGCAGCTGAGAAGCTGTTTAAGTGTTGGTAAAGAGAATTGCCTACTTTCATCTTCAGAGGGACAGTTTCAAAATTTTCATTTTAAACTTCAACTGCAAAGATTCCTGGTTATGTTTCCCAAACTTCTAAAACTTACATAGTACCAAAAGTTTGGGTTCTGCATCTATGTCATTAAATGCCTCACTTCTGTTTTCCTATGATCTGAATCTAAGGACTTAAACAATATTAGGCGTTTAATTTCAAACAATGCGTGACATTTATCTTTCTTTGCGGAAGGTGCTGGGACAGCTATATGCAGTTCCTATCAATTTCAACTGTTGTAAATTTGAATGCCTGGTATGCCTGAAACATGACAGTAGAGAGGCACCATGAAAATTATTAATGAAACTCCTTCAGTGAGCACTTCTCTCTTAGGGAAAGTTATGAATGAGAGTAAGAGAGCCAGAGGAGAAAGAGCTAAGCTCTACCCTACTTCTTCCCCCACTCCCACCCCCATCCCTGCACCGTGCCGCATTCAGGATCTTAGTTCCCTGACCAAGGATCGAACCCGTGTACTCTGCGTTGGGTGTCTTGACCACTGGACTGCCAGGGAAGTCCCAGCCTACCCTACTTCTGTGTTACCGCTCTATTTCCAGAAAGAACTCAGGCCAGATTAGGATGATGCCAAAGAACCAGTACATGTGCATGCTTCCCCATATCTCTCTCACATAACATACCTGCCGCTTAATTATGGGAGGCCAGTTTCTTCTTAATCAAATGGGAAGCATTTTGTTTACATACACAAAACTATGTTACAACTGGTGGAACAATTTCCAGAAGAATAAAAAACCTATTTGTTCAAAGTATCTTGAAAGGTAAAATCTCTAGCAACTGTTGCCCAATTTTTCAAAAGGTGTACAGGGACAAAAATGTCCTTTTACAGGAAGAAAGGTGCAGGCAGCCCCACCAAAACAAATTTTCTCCAAGTCAAGGTGAAAGGCAGGCTCTTTGGGGTTCTGATTTAACATTCTAGCCATTTTATATCAATCCCTTAACAACCTCCCATTAATCCAAGGAACTATCTACTGAGTGAATAGATATTCCAAGAGGTTTTCTGAAATATAAAATGGTCATTCTGCAACAAGATGGTATTTAAAACATTTCAACAGTACTCTAACAACTTCCAATATTTAAAAAACACTATAAATAACTCCTGGAAAGCCAGACCATTTCCAGTGTTTTCGCTATTAAGCAAACAAGGTCTTGGATTAATTCTTTTAAATAAACAAAACTTTTAATATAAGTTATACTTTCTAAACAAATGTTACTCATTTTAAAAATTCATGGCTAGGTTTCAAAAGCTTTTTTGACCAATAACACAGATTTTAGTAATTCAGAGAAGGAACATGATGAATTAAAGCTGACCTAAAGAGACTGTTTCAATATTTTTAAAAGCAGGCAACATTAAGAAAGGTGAGAAAGAAATTAGGCAATGTAAAGATAATCAAACTTGGAACAAGAATTTCAAGAAAAATAGAAAACATGGCTACTTTCCTGTATTACCATCTGCCTCTCAAACTAACAATGTACCACACTGTTATAACCAAAAGGGAAAAGAAGTTAATGAAAATTTTATGAAGCCACTGATGTCCCCAGTCATCTGCAACACTGGGTCAATCCAGATTATGTGCTTCTGCTTAGTGACACACCAAACCTTCATCCAGGGTAAAGTTACTTCCAAATAGGCCAGAAAACTAATAATAATAATTTGGTACATTAATTATTATATAAAAGGCTAGCTTAGCCAGTTTCTCCCCAACATAAAAGAACAGAAGTATAAAGAACTGAAAAGTAAACAAGGTCCAAAAAAAAGGTCACTTTTATAGGTGTGATTCCCCAGAGTTTTATTTCATTTCAAATCAGATTACCTTGCTAGACATGGTTCCCCTACACCAACAAATTTTTAGCTAAATATTCCTTTTGTCTAGTTTTCCATCTCATAGAATTTCTTTTGTAAATCCTCATTAATAAGGAAGTTAAAGCATCCTCACCATCAGCATAAATTGTTACTGGATGAGATAAGAAATACTAAATTTATTCAAATTTAAAAAGTCATTAGAATTTAACAAGTAAAAGGTAATAATAAACAGTTACAAGATACATACTCAGACACTATTTTCAAAGAACTACAGTTAACTTATGTTAAATTTTTCTTAAGTCAGCAGTATGTCAAAACAATGTTTTTTTAAAAAAGCAATTTCTCAATCTTTCCATCTTTTCTGTACTGAGCAAACCCCTATACTTCTTACCCTATTTTTCAAAGTGATGTTAACATCTCAGAGAGATAGCTCAAAGAAAAACATTATCCTTGTGGTTGCAAAGGAATGAGCTTTCAAAAGAGCAGATGCTCACAGCTTTAACTACCTTGTTCTATTCAAGGATGTACCTCCTCTAGCCTGCTGGAAATAACTGGAAGGTTAATTAGAGCAGAAGTAAAATGATGGAGTACAACTGTACAGGAAGAGACAATACCACCACCACACACAGGCCCAGTTCCTGGTATCAAAAGAATAGTGAGGGACTTCCTTGGTGGTCCAGTGGGTAAGACTCCCTGCTCCCAATGCAGGGGGCCCGGGTTCCATCCCTGGTCAGGGAACTAGAACCTGCATGCATGCCACAACTAAGAGTCTGCATGCCGCAACGAAGACCTGGTGCAGCCAAAATAAATAATAAATAATAAATAAATAATTAAAAAAGGATAGTGAATCGTGTTTAAATGTCATCAAGACCTAAATTCTTCCTAATCTAGGAATCTTTTATTGGCGTTTAGGACATACCAGTACAAGAAAATGCTACATCATGTATAAGGAAAAGCTCAGAGTTACACAATCACATAATTTAAGCTACATTTCCTTATTTCTTTTAACTACTAAGAAAAAGAAAACTAGGCAAGGAAGATTGCTCATTATACATTTACCAGAATTTTGGATCCGCCATGTTTTTATAAACTGAGTATCAGGAGGTATTGACTCCCCTTCTCCTATAGTGACATCTTCAACAAAGGACATAGAGGGCACACTGATGTTTGGGCTCTCAAAGTCATAATAGGCGCCAATTGCTGCTTGTAGATTCCTACAAATAAAGAGAAAAGACAAAAGACTTCAGTCATCTCCAGAGCATATTACCCTAATTGTCAAACAAAAGGAACCTACAGAACCTATATATAGAAGATATATAGGTGGTTCCTGGTATGTTAATCTTCAGAGTCATTGAGTCTGGCTGAGGAACAACTGGAAACACACCAGGACCAACAAACTTGTGCATCACTTTCTTCCCAAGGTGCCCACAGAGAAAGTAACAAATTTTATTAGCAACATCAGCAACAATTTGAGGAAATCTCCCTCTAACCCACAAGGACAGCAAATATAGGTAAGGAAGTCAATTAAAAGAGAGCTCCTCTGTAGCCATGACTAAAATCCAAAGAAGCTTAAGTTAAAAAAATTCTAATTTTTTAATTTTTTAAAAAAGTAATACATGAACATGGCTCAAAAGTTTCATACAATGAAAAATATCTATCTTATCTCTTCTTTCCTACACACACACATACACAAAGGTAATCATTTGTTTACATTACTTTCTTAAATACCCTTTCAGAACCTCTTTATGCACATACAAGCAAATGATATACATTCTTATTTCCTCCCTTCTTACACAATTGGTAGCATATTATACACTGCCCTTAGCTTTATTCCCTTAACACTGTATCATGAAGACATTTCTAAGTTAGTACACGAGTATCTTCATTGTTTTTTACAGCTGTATCCACTGTATAGATATATCATTATTTAGGTAACCAATCCACTTTTGAGTTTGCTTCCAATCTTTAATTCTTCCACATATAAGCTTAAGCACACATAGTTTAGTATACATCTGTTGGATAAAGTCTTACGAGTGATACTGCTGGGTCAAAAGGCATATATCTGTGGCTTTAATAGATATATCTAAACTCCCCTCAATAAAAAAGTTATACATTTAATGAATGCGCCCACCAAGAATGTATGAGGGTATCTATTTCCCCACTTGTTCATCAACAGTGTTTTGCCAACATTTCGGATTTTTGTCAATCTGATAGGTAAGAAAATAAGATCTCGGCAGGGTCTTAAAATGGTTTTCTCTTTTTTATGAGAGGCTAAATATCTTTTACATGTTTACAACCCATTTGTAGCTTCTTTTTGAAAGCACCATTTTGTAAATATTGGTGTTCTTTTTTATTACTTATAACCACTCCCCCCATGTCAGAAGAAACTATCAAGCACACAATCTAGAGTCCCTAACTGAACAGAATCACATGATTGACAGCTTAGTTCTTCAGTGCCAGAAACCAAAGGCCACTAAGGGGTTTAAGTTAGCCGTGTTCATTAAAGATCAAAGAAATTGTTGGTAATCACATTTCCTGTTTCTTTTATGGTCTTTCTCAAATTAGTGACACCATCCCCAGTCCCGACAGAATAAAACACAAATAGCACTTTTCTAAACATAACCCAACCATAAGCCAATGGATCCAGCAGGTTGTTTTTACTTATGCATAAACATAGCATGAAATAAGCTCTGACAGTACACAACTGTTCTACAGATATGCTATTAACAGCAAATACTTTTCTGCTGGGGGCCTGTCTGCTCTTCCAGGTGTTTGCAGCTGCCAGAAAGGAAGGCTATATTTAGAGCAGCTACCTCAGGTCAAGCGTCATGCAATGGTGGCCTGCAGTATTAGTGAGTAATGACTGGAATTACACCACCACCAACTGCTGGCCTGTCATGTGTGTGCTAGATAAAATTTGCATGGAGCAGAGCTGGGCCAGGGTCCAATCTGTGCCTGTTTACTTGACCATTCAGTAGGAAGGCTTGGACTTTAGTCTTTCCAGCAACTTCCTTATCTAGCTGACACTGATCTAAAGTGAAGAATAAGTCACTGGTCAAACTTGGGAAGGTCAGATCCTATCACCCACAAACAGATTTAGAAGTACATCTGCAACTAGCTCTACACTTAGGGATCAGAGATAAAACGAGAGAAAAATAAGCCTAGTTTGCATTTTGTTCTTCGGAAAACTTTTTATAAAAGCCAAGTGTCCACCTTTTTTTTCCCCCCATATTTTATTATATTTTTTAAATTTTTTAAAGATCTTTTATTGAGATAAAATTGACATACAATAAACTCCATATATTTAAAGTGTACACTTTGATATTTAAGTGTCCACCTTTTTATAAAGATAACTTTTCAGCTGAAGGTCTCAGGCAAACAGACTGAATTGTGTTTTCTGTTCACTTGGCCGTAAAATATGCTTGGGAGGGAAGAGACTATTTGTGCCCTCAGGACAATTGCCACTTCTCATCCTCAGCCTGTGTCATATTTCACCACTTGGCTCTGCCTGATATCAGACAGGACTTCAAGACCAGCACAGCAGAAACACTAAACAAGTGGAAAAGTCCAGCTACCCTACTTGGGCAGATCCATCCCCCTCCTCAAATCTCCTTTCACACATTCCAACTTATTCCACAGCCAAGCCAACAAAACTGCTTGCTTGTACCTATATTATACAGAAAATTCAGCCAGAGAAAGATTAAGAAACATTTTTAAAGCCCAAAGTGAAACTGAAAGTAGTGAACTGGACTCCTGGCAGGAAGGAGTGAAGGATGACAAAGCATAATCATTTCCCAAGTACAAGGCAGATAGAAGACATTAGCTGGGTGGTGCTCTAACCTATCAGGCAGGTACAAAGCTCCTCAGTGCCTGCACCATTTAGATCCCTGCCTCACTGGGCCAAGGAACAGCAGGAACAGACTAAACAGCTCCAATTCAGTGTAAGAACAAGCAGACATGATAGCCTGTATTCCTGTTCAAAACAACATACTCAACTATTATCAGCCAATAAGAAACTCTACGTGAAACAGAGCTGGCTGAGGAGATGGGAAAGGGAGGACACTGACTCAGTATTAAGCCCAGCCTAAAAGTTTAAACTTCCAGGTTCCTTCAGTGGTTTTGCTCAAGAAATGTTTTATTTTCAAGTAGTAGTTAAAAGTGCCCTAAAGAGCAAAGGAAGGCAGTGTAATGGGGGGAAAAAAGGCAGAGGCGAAGATGGATGATGGTGATGGTTACATAACATTGTGAATACACTTTATGCCACAGACCTGTGCACTTAAATATTGTTAACATGGTCAAATGTCATTTTACTTTATTTTTTATTGAAGTGTAGTTGATTTACGTTATGTTAGTTTCTGATGTACAGCATAGTGATTCAGATTATATATATAGATTTATCATATTCTTTTCCATTTTGGTTTATTACAGGATATTGAATAGAGTTCCCTGTGCTATACAGTAGGACCTTGCTGTTTATCAGATAGTTTGTATCTGCTAATCCCGAACTCCTAATTTATCTCTCCCCTATCCCCATTCCCCTTTGGTAACCATAAGTTTGCTTTCTATGTCTGTGAGTCTGTTTTGTAAGTAAATTCATTTGGATCATATATTAGATTCCATCTGCCTTTTCTGACTTACTTCATTCACTTAGTATGATAATTTCTAGGTCCATCCATGTTGCTGCAAATGGCATTATTTCATTCTTTTTTATGGATGAGTAGTACTCTATTGTATATATTTACCACATCTTTGCTATCCATTCATCTGTTAATGGACATTCAGGTTGCTTCCATGTCTTGGCTATTGTGACTAGTGCTGCTATGAACATGGGGGTGCATGTATCTTTTCAACTTAGAGTTTCCTCCCAATATATGCATGGAAGTGGAAGTGCTGGATCACATGGCAACTCTATTTTTAGTTTTTTAAGGAAGCTCCATACTGTTTCCCCTAATGGCTGCACCAATTTACATTCCCACCAACAGTGTAGGAGGGTTCCCTTTCCTCTACACCCTATCCAGCATGTTATTTATGGATTTTTTAATGATGGCCATTCTGACCGGTGTGAGGTGATACCTCATTGCAGTTTTGATTTATGATATCGAGCATCTTTTCAGGTGCCTATTGGCCATCTGTATGTCTTCTTTGAAGAAATGTCTGTTTAGATCACCTGCCCAGTTTTTCATTGGGTTGTTTGTTTCTTTGTCATTGAGTTGTATGAGCTGTTTGTATATTTTGGAAATTAAGCTCTTGGCAGTTTGTTTGCATTGTTTGCAAATATTTTCTCCCAGTCCATAGGTTGTCTTTCCGTTTTGCTTATGGTTTCC
Organism: Hippopotamus amphibius kiboko; assembly: GCF_030028045.1. Taxonomy (NCBI): domain Eukaryota; kingdom Metazoa; phylum Chordata; class Mammalia; order Artiodactyla; family Hippopotamidae; genus Hippopotamus; species Hippopotamus amphibius. The sequence continues at coordinate 41,906,115 of NC_080196.1, read as the reverse complement.
TCGCTGTGCAAAAGCTTGTAAGTTTTTGATTAGGTCCCATTTGATTATAAAATAGTAACATTTTAAAAATTAATTAATTAATTTACTTATTGGCTGTGTTGGGTCTTCATTGCTGTGCGGGCTTTCTCTAGTTGCAGTGAGCGGGAGCTACTCTTTGTTGCGATGCGTGGGCTTCTCAGTGCAGTGGCTTCTCTTGCGGAGCATGGGCTCTAGGTGCACGGACTTCAGTAGTTGTGGCACGTGGGCTCAAGAGTTGTGGCTTGTGGGCTCGAGCGCAGGCTCAGTAGTTGTGGTGCACAGCCTTAGTTGCTCCGAGGCATGTGGGATCTTCCCAGACCAGGGATCGAACCCGCGTCCCCTGCTTTGGCAGGTGGATTCTTAACCACTGTGCCATCAGGGAAGTCCTAAAACGGTAAAATTTTAAGTGGCTTTGTTTGGAGGCAGCTCCTAACCCCTGGTTGTGGAGCTTTGAACAAGTGGCTAAGCATCTGTGTTAGTTTACTCATGGTCAAAACTGAGTTTTTTTTATTATAAGGTTGGCTTATATTTTATATTACGAAGTTGGTGTTATAAGGTTGGCTGTGAAGATTGCATAAGGCAGTGTGTATAAATGCCAGTGCCTTAGGCTGGCAGTCACTCATTCAACAAATATTTAATTAATGAACATTTATCCATGTGCTAGGCACTCGGCCTGGGACTAGGGACAGAAAAGACAGCAAAACAGGCAAGCGCCCTATCCCTTACAAAGCCGAGCAGACTGCAGCAAACCAGGGACACTCAAACAAGGGTAACTGCAACTATGTCTCACACTGAGGCTTATCAGCCCAAGGCAGCTTTTCCATCTCAGGGTAAAAAAATGGGCTTGGTGCACAACACAGTTTCAACTGCACTGATAATCCGCTTAACCTGATTCTGGAGTAGAAGAATATGGTGATGCTGACAGTGTTTCCTGATGAAATGCAATTTTGTAACTCAGAAGCAATACTGTCCAACCTTCATTTTATATATGAGGCCACAGGTGCGCTGACAGATAAATAACTTGCCCCAGGCTAGATAGTCAATTATTAGTAGAGCTCAGAATCACATCTATTCAAAGACATAAAACTTTTAACTTACCCAGAATTTTCCAATTATCTACTAATGCTCTGAACATCTTATTTTCTTATGAACATATTAAATACCATCATGAATTTTATAAATGAATTGTAATTTCTCATTAAGCTGAATTCCAAAAGTGGTCAAATGCCTAATTTTGCAAATAGTCACAAACACAAAACATTTATTTTTGTACTATTTACAGAAACTTAAATCAGACTGACAGTCTTAAGGAGAAAAATCATCTGTATACTGAATACACAAACAGGAACATCATCCCAAAAAACGGAGGGGGGGAGGGGGAGTAGAAGAAAACCGTTAAGAAAACTAAGAAATCAGAATTAAAGAGGGAATGCCAGAAGTCTGAGTATTAGCTCAGATTCTCAGCAAAATAAAATTAGACACCTTCTCTTTCCACTCTCTGAACAAGTAAGAAACTCAAAAGGATCCAAATTATTTATAAGAAAAAAAAAACTATCCATCTAATTTGGACATAAAATGGGAAATCAGAATAATGAATCAATCCAGTTAAACATGAACAGTAGCATCTTCAGGCTTCAAGCAATACCTATCCTGAACTTGAAGAAGTTTCCCTCACTCATGGAGTGCCAATGATACTGCTCCTAAGGCACAAGCTCATCAGGAACCAGAAAGACCTCACTATCTCTGAATGACTGGAAAACACCTGACTAGAAAAAGGCTCAGCAAAACAGATAGCAGTTCTCACCAGGGCTTTCCAACATCAATTCAACAGGCATCTAACATGCAAGACCAAAAAGAGGGGCCAAAAAATATGTACTTGTGACTTGTGAATTTTAAGGCCTGCGAAGAAGCTGAGAATTTCATTAAAACAAAGATGAATGCAGGCAGGGAATAGAAGTTGGACTAAAGAAGACAAAATATTTTCAAACCTAAAAATTAACTAATAGATGATAGTATTTAATACTGAAGACAGTAACAAGAAAGAACTTGTGAAAGATTTCAATAAGAGGAGCAATGAAGCTCACACCAGTGTTTACCCACTTCTTAGAGCCCTAGCAAGTCTGTTTCTTCTCGCTTCTTTTCCTGGCTGTTTATTGATCCATTAATTTTAATACTTTTTAGAACTGGTCCCTCTAACTAACATGAGCAGCTACACCTCTTCCAAAGAGAAAATACAATAACTAGCATTCTGCCATGAAAACCCAAGGCGGTGACACTGTTCTAGGTTTAAATGGAAGGGCTTGATGGTTTCACTGGCATGGCCAGGGTTCAGTTCCTGGTTGGGGAACTAAGATTCCTCAAACCTCACTGAGCACCCACCCCCCCAAAAATTCAGAGGCATAACAACCAAATGCAATATATTATCCTTGAGGTCCTTGAATGGATTCTGATTCTACTAAAAACAAAAAACAAAAAACAAAAAACAAGGTTATATATGATACATTTGGAAACAACTAAGCAAATTTAAAACATGCACTGGATTTTTTTTGGTGGGGGGGGGGGGGCCTGTGCTGGGTCTTCGTTGCTGCATGCAGGCTTTCTCTACTTGTGGCGAGTGGATTCTAACTCATCGTTGCAGTGAGTAGGCTTCTCACTGCAGTAGCTTCTCTTGTTGCGGAGCACAGGCTCTAGGTACTTGGGCTTCAGCAGTTGCAGCACATGAGCTCAGTAGTTGTGGCGCACAGGCTTAGTTGCTCTGAGGTATGTGGGATCTCCTCGGACCAGGGAAGTCCCTTGATGCTTTTTAGTAGTAAAGAATTTCCGTAAATTATCTTAGTGTCTTAGTACGTGGTTATGTAAGAGAATGTCCTTTTTTTAGGAGAAGCATGCTGAAATATTTAAGGATGAAGGGTCGTGATGTCTGCAACTCTCACATGATTCCAAAAAAAATTTCACATAAAGAAAACAAACTACGGCAAATATGTTAATCACTGTTGTTGAATTAGGTGGTGAGTATAAGGGTATATACTCTGATTCTTTTAAATTTTTCTGTAGGTTTGAAGAGTTCATTAAAAAAAAAGGTAAATGGAAAAAAAAAAACAGAAGAAAGAAAAGGTATCTTTTTTAGGAGCATCTGGGGAACATGAAGGAACTTACTGGGAACCCCAGGAGACCTAATGAGAATAAGGTTGACATGATGACAATGACAGATCAAAAAGGGAAATAAAATTGTGTTGTCCTTGATGATATAGCTGAATTGCTAAATCAGGCAAGCCCAGAGCCATCTTACATTGGGTATTGATGTCATTTGAGAAAATACAATTGGCTCATTGTTTAAAAAGGGGGCAAGGGAAGGGGCAGATTCTGAGGAAACACCAATTTGACACTGGCATTATAGAGTTTAATTTCTGACTGCCTTTGGCTAATGTGTCAGGATCAAACTATTTTTCCTCTTTTAAAAAAACTGAAGTGAAATTCACATAACATACAATTAACCACATAATTTAAAGTATATAATTCAATGGTATTTACTGCATTCACAATGTTGTACAACCACCACCTCTACTTTCAAAACTTTTACATCATCTCATACCCATTAAAAATACCACATACCCATTCAGTAATCATTTCTCATTATTCCTTCCCTCCATCCCCTGGCAACTGCAAATCTGTTTTCTGTCTCTATGAATTTGTCTATTTTGGATAATTTATACAAAAGGAATGACACAATATGAACCTCTGTGTCTGGCTTCTTCCACCTGGCATATATATTTTTGAAACTTATCCCAAATGGTAACATGTTGATTAGTATTTCACTCCTTTTTACGGCTAAATAATAGTCCACCTATATGTACATATCACATTTGGACTATCCAGTCATCTGCTGATGGGCATTTGGATTGTTTCTACCTTTCGACTACTGAGTAATACTGCCATAAATATTCACATACAAATGTCTGTGTGGGTATATGTGTTCTTTAGAGATAGACCTAGGAGTAGAACTTCTGGGCCATGTGTAATTCTATGTTTAACTTTTTGAAAAACCACCAAACTGCTTTCCACAACAGCTGAACCATTTTACATTTCCACCAACAACGTACAAGTCAAGTGGTCCTATGTCTCCACGTCTTCGCCAACTCGTCTTGTTTTTTTCTTTTTTTATATAGCCATCCTAGTTGGTGTGAAGTGATATCTGACTGTGGTTTTGATTTCCATTTCCTTAATGACCAATGATCCTAAACAACTTTTCATGTACTTGTTGGCTATTTGAATATCCTCTTTGGAGATATGTCTATTCAAATCCTTTGCTCATTTTTGTGACTAGGTTGCTTGTCTTCCTATCGTGCAGCAATACTAGACCCTTATCAGATATATGATTTACAGGTATTTTCTCCCATTATGGTGACCGTCTTTTCACTTTCTTGACAATGCCTTTTGATACACAACAAAGTTTTTAATCTTGTTGCAGTCTAATTTATCTAGCTTTTCTTTTGTTGCTTGTGACTTTGATGTCAAATCTAAGAATTGGCAGCCAAATCCGAGCTCGTGAAGATTTATCCCTATGTTTCTTCTAACAGTTTTATTGTTTTGCTTTTACTTTGGTCATTGATTCATTTTCAGTTTATTTTTGTATAAAGAGAGGTGGGGGGCTGACTTCATTCTTTTGCCTGTGGTTATCCAGTTGTACCAGCACCATGTGTTAAAGAAGATCAAACATTTTTAAGAGAAAAAAAAGTTGGACAGACTCTTGGGTATGAGTGGGATACTGCCCTATGTGTGATCCTAGTTATTAGCCTTGGGTGACACTTCCATGGCAAGTGCAATAAACGGCAAAGCTCAGACATGGTAAACCGAGTAGGAGAACAAGTTGAGACTTGCACTGCACCTCACCATAACTCAAATATGGTATGCTCATGTTCTGATCACCCTAAAAGATATTTCCTATTCCCAAACACAGTTTCTAGGACTGAAAGAATCAACAACATCCATGTTCAGAATCAAACTAAATTATCAACACAAAAACTTTTTCCCTATCTGCCAATCAATAAGTATATAGTATTTACTTCTTTTATATTTCTTTTTTTTTTTTTACAGTTTCCACTCATTCATGATTCTAGGTATTAGAAATGTAAAGATAAATAAGACATAGTCTTTACTACAAGGAACACAAAGTCTATTAAGAAAGATTTGGAAACAAGTAATCACAATTCAATGAGGTAAATTTCAGAGAAGCAACATAACCAAGAACTGCAAAAGTACAAAAAAGAGGGGCTTCCCTGGCAGCACAATGGTTACAAATCCACCTGCCAATGCAGGGAACATGGGTTCGATCCCTGATCTGGGAAGATCCCACATGCCGCGGAGCAACTAAGCCTGTGTGCCACAACTACTGAGCCCGTGTACTGCAACTACTGAAGCCCGCACGCCTAGAGCCTGCGCGCCACAACAGGAGAAACCACAGCAATGAGAAGCCCACACACCACAATGAAGGGTAGCCCCCGCTTGCCACAACTAGAGAAAGCCCGTGTGCAGCAACGAAGACCCCACGCAGCACTCCCTAACAAAAAAAAAATACAGAAAAGATACCTTACTCAAACTTATGAATTCAGGGAACGCTTCAACAACCAGGTAACATCAAAACTGTACCCCAATGAACTAGTTAACCACCTGGAGAAGGGGGTGAAGGGGCATTTCAGATAGAGGAAGAGAATACGTAAAAGCACACAGATATATGAGAGTCACAAGAACACCACAAACTCACAAACAGCCAGAAAAAGAGAGGCCTGACAACATTCAGGTCCCTGGTTCTGGTTGTTTCTGAAGCCCAAACGAATTTCTAACTTAGGTTCTAAGATATTCCTGTATCCTTCTGTATCCTTATTAATTCTTACTTTTATTCAGGCTAGTTTAAGACAGGGTTCTGTTCACCTCCAATAAAGTCCTAACTGATACAAGACTGGGTATTGCAAAAGTTAAAAATCCACAATGTATAATAAAGTCAAGGTGAAGTAGGAAGAAATGGGCTCCCCTCCATCTCGGGCTTAACAAGGTAGCAGTCCTTGTATGTAGCAAAGCAACTGGTTATACTCCATATGCACACCAAAACTAGATGGAGCTTTTGGATCTTGGACAATAAAAGGAAATTGCCCACAGGACACTGTGCAAACTTCAGTAACGTTCTTCAGGACAATTCAATCTGCAAAACACAACCCATTCCAATGTGACCTTCCAGATAGAAGATATGATATGCAAGATAAGAATATAACTTTCTGCCTAAAGCCAGAGATCTGAAACCTCTAATGGTCAGATAATAAGAATTCAGGTGCTGAATTTGAGCACCTGAATTCTCTGCATCACTAAAACTGTTAGACCCCGATGAATACAACGTAGATAGCCCCTTTCAAGCACTTCTCCCAGGGTTCCCCAAACTGCCATCTCCTCCCCTTCATTATAAAGCATATGTGAAAGAAACATAGCTGGGGAGAGGGGAAATTTAGGGGGTGACATTCCACAGAAGATTTGAGAAAACTCTAAATCCAGAATTATCCATCCATGCCTTGAGTAGAGACCTTTAACCTGGAATAATAAGCAAAGCTAAAGCTAAGTCAGTCATAGCAATTCTCCTTAGCAATCTTGGAGACTAAAATCTAATTACAACATTACTGGAGTTGGTTATTTATCAAAGGGAATGTCCAAATATGAAGTGGATGAGCAATGAACTTAAGATTTAAAAAAATTCTGTTATCGAGAGCCTATAATTATTATACCCCTGGTCAAGTCCTAGGTCCCAAAAGTAGCATCTTACTGTTAAGAGTAAAGCTGAAGCAGCATGGTCCTCATAAAGTAACTATCTCCCACCCTGCCCCTACATTTCCTGTGCTCCTCTCAAGGATGGTCATGAAGAATATCAGACACCGGGAATTTTTCTGGGGGAAGCTAGGCTAAGACCTTCAGTTCTCTGCCAATGAAATGAGTTAACAGGTGACCATGAGACTTGCTGACAGTATTTTACTGCTCGTGTCCCAATGAAGAGAGTGTACACTTGTAACTCTTTCTGTTTATATCCCCCAGGCTGAGAACAGTACCTGGCATATAGAAGGTGCTTAACAAATATCTGTTGAATGGAATACCCTAGTGACCAAAATATAGTACAGCTGACCCTTGACCAACACGAGGTGAGTTGGGTGGGTCCACTATACTTAGATTTTTTTTTCTTTTTAAGAACTTTTATTGAGATACAATTGATATACAATAAACTGCATATATTTAAAGTGTACAATTTGATTTTCTTTTTCTTATTAGTAATATATATATGGCAATCCCAATCCCAATCTCCCAATTCATCCCACCCAACCCCCTGCTTTCCCCACTTGGTGTCCATATGTTTGTTCTCTACATCTGTGTCTCTATTTCTACCTTGCAAACTGGTTGATTTGTACCATTTTTCTATATTCTGCATATATGTGTTAATATACGATGTTTTTCTCTTTCTGACTCACTTCACTCTGTATGACAGTCTCTAGGTCCATCCATGTCTCTACAAATGTCCCAATTTCGTTCCTTTTTACGGCTGAGAAATATTCCATTGTATATATGCACCACATCTTCTTTATCCATTCATCTGTTGATGGACATTTAGGTTGCTTCTGTGACCTGGCTATTGCAAATAGTGCTGCAGTGAACCCTGCAGTGCATGTGTCTTTTTGAATTATGGTGTTCTTTGGGTATATGTCCACTAGTGGGATTACTAGGTCATATAGTAACTCTATTTTTAGTTTTTCAAGGAACCTCCATACTGTTCTCCATAGTGGCTGTATCAGTTTACATTCCCACCAACAGTGCAAGAGAGTTCCCTTTTCTCCACACCCTCTCCAACATTTAGTGTTTGTAGATTTTCAGATTTTTTTCAATAGTAAACACTACAGTACCACACAATCCAAGATGGGCTGAATCCACAGATTCGGAAGTGCTGAAATGGAGGGCCAGATTATAAATTATACACAGATTTTCCACTGAACAGAGGGTCTGCATCCCTAAACCCTGAATTGTTAAAAGGTCAACTCAACTTTCCCTTTCCTTTTATCACCTTTTCCCCTCACGATTTGATACCAGGACTATAGGCATTTACAGAAAATTGTTTTTTTACAAATTGAAAGTTTGTGGCAACCCTAGAGCAAGCAAATCTATTAGTGCGATTTTTCCAACAGCATTTGCTCACTTTGTGTCTCTGTGTCACATTTTGGTAATTCTTACAATATTTCAAATTTTTTCATTATTATTATATTTGTTATGGTGATAGGTAATCAGAGATCTATGATGTTTCTATTGTAACTGTTTTGGGGTGCCATTAACGGTGCCCACATAAGACTGTGAACTAATTGGTAAATGTGTGTGTTCTGACCATTCCACCAATTAGCCATTTCTCCATCTCTCTCTCCCTTCTCCTTGGGCCTCCCTATTCCCTGAGACACAATATTGAAATTAGGCCAGCTGATAACCCTTCAATGGCCTCTAAGTGTTGAAGTGAAAGGAAGAGTCACACATCTCTCACTTTAAATTAAAAGCTAGAAATGGTTGAGCTTAGTGAGGAAGGCATGTCAAAAGACAAGACCAAAAGCTAGGCATCTTGCACCGAAAGGCCAAGTTTTGAAAGCAAAGGAAAAGTTCTTCAAGGAAACGAATAGTGCTACTCCAGTGAACACATGAATCATAAGAAAGTGAAACAATCTTATTGCTGATGTGGAGAAAGTTTGAGTGGTCTGATAGGAAATCAAATCAGCCACAGCATTCCCTAAAGCCAAAACCTAATTCAGAGCAAGGCCCTAACTTTCTTCAACTCTATGAAGGCTGAGAGAGGAGAGGAAGTTGCAAAAAGAAAAAAGAAAAAAAAGGTTAAAGCTAGCAGAGGTTGGCTCTTGAAGTTTAAGGAAAGAAGCCGTCTCTATAACATAAAAGTGCAAGGTGAAGGAGCAAGTGCTGATGTAGAAGCTGCAACAAGTTATCCAGGAGATCCAGATAAGATTAACTCATGAAGGTGGCTAGATTTTCAATGTAGACGAAACAGCCTTATATTGGAAGAAGATGTCAACTAGGGTTTTCGTGGCTAGAGAGAAGTCAATGCCTGGCTTCAAAGCTTCAAAAGGAGAGACTGACTCTCTTAGGGGCTACTGTAGCTGGTGGTTTTCAGTTGAGGTTTATGCTTATTTACCATTCGAATACCCTAGGGCCCTTAGTAAGAACTTCGCTAAATCTACCATCTGTGTTCTGTAAAAGCAACAATGAAATCTGGATGGCTGTACATCTGTTTACAACATGGTTTACTGCTGAGACCTACTGCTCAGAAAAAGATTTCCTTTAAAATATTACTGTGGACTTCCCTGGTGGCGCAGCGGTTAAGAATCCGGATGCCTGCCCGCCATGACAGTTCTAAGGCCGACCACGAGGATCAAAAAAGTGGGCGGTGGCCCAATTCCTGGAAATCCCTGCCCCTTCCCAAAATAGCTGGAATACTCCTCCCACTGATTAGCCTATGAAATTACCCACTCTTATAAAAACTGACAACCCCCATATCTTGGTGCCTTTCTCACATCTGAGATGGCCCACACTCTGTGGAGTGTGTGTCTCTCTAAATAAATCCACTTCTTTCCTATCAAAAAAAAAAAAAAAAATCTGACTGCCAAGGCAGGGGACAAGGGTTTGATCCCTGGTTCGGGAAGAGCCCACAAGCTGCAGAGCAACTAAGCCTGTGTGTCAGAACTACCAAGCCCATGTGCTGCAACTACTGAAACCCATGTACCTAGAGCCCGTACTCCACAATGAGAAGCCACTGCCACGGAGAAGCCCACAAAACAAAGAGTAGCCCCTGTTTACCACAACTAGAGAAAGCCTGCATGCAGCAACGAAGACCCAATGCAGCCAATAAATAAATATTAAAAAATTAAAATTAAAAAATAAATAATTAAATGATAGTAGTTTAGAAAAAAATTACCACTCATTAACAATGCTCCTGGTCACCCACAAGCTCTGATGGAGATATACAACGAGATTAACGTTGTTTTCCTGCCTTCTAACACATCATCCATTCTGTAGCCATAGATCAACGAGTCATTTCCACTTTCAGGTCTTATTCTTTAAGAAATACATTTTGTGGGGCTATAGCTGCCATAGGTAGTGAATCCTCCGGTGAATATGGACAAAGGCAATTGAAAACCTTTTGGAAAACTGTTCTAGATGCCATTAAGAACATTTGTGATTCACGGGAGGAGGTCAAAATATCAACATTAACTAAGGAGTCTGGAAGAAGTTGATTGCAACCCTCATGGATGACTTTGGAGGGGTTTGAGACTTCAGCCGAGGAAGTAACTGCAGATGTGGTGGATGTAGCAAGAGAACTAGAAGCAGAGCCTGCAAGATGTGACTGAATTGCTGCCCTCTCAGGATGAAACTGTAACCGATGGGGAGTTACTTTTTACGATGAGCAAAGAAAGTGGCTCCTGGAGATGGTATCCACCCTGGTGAAGATGCTGTGAAGACTGCTGAAATGACAACAAAGGACTCAGACTATTGTATAAACTTACTTGATAAAGCAGTGGCAGGGTCTGAAAGGACTGACTCCCAATTTTGAAAGACGTTCTCCTCTGGGCAAAATGCTATCAAACAGCACTGCATGCTACAGGGAAGTCGTTTGTGAAAGGAAGAGTCAGTCAGTGCAGCAAACTTCATCAGCAACTACCAAGCTGATCGGTCCGCAGCCATCAGCATGGAGGCAAGACCCTCCACCAGCAAAAAAGATTACAACTCACTGAAGGCTCAGATGATGGTTAGCAGTTTTTGCCAATAAAATATTTTTTAATTAGGATACGTACATTGTTTTCTTAGACATAATACTATTGCACACTTGATAGACTACAGTATAGTCTAAACATGACTTTTACATGTACTGGAAAACCACAAAATTCGTGTGACTCGCTTTATGGCAATACTCAGTTTATTACAGTGGTCTGGAACCAAACCAGGTATATCTCCAAGGTATGCCTATATATTGGTCTGGTCAAAAAGTTTTTTGGGTTTTTCCATAACATCTTACAGAAGAACCCAAATGAACTTTTTGGCCAACCCAATATAACAGACAGCAGAGGAATGCCAACCACAACAAAATGTATCATTTAGCCTACAGAGTGCAGGATCATGCAAATGTACATGTGGGCCAATCAAGACCAAACTAGGCAAAGCACTGCTATCACTCAAAGAAAGACCTTCAGTTGGTGGGATAGGGTACCTGGGACAATATAAGTCATAAAGTAATAGCTGGACCCAACTAGGGGTCATCTCCCACTGGAGAGGGGGATGAGAGCATGTGTAGTTGTTATATGTTTGGCAATGCCCCCACCTGCAAGTAGAACTCCTTAATACAGAGTGAGGTCATTCCAGAGTTGATGAGGGGGTATGGACACCCAGAAATTTGTAACTGAAATTTAGAAACGAGTTTTTCCCTTAATATCTGGGCCATAAACTATACATCTGGGGGCTTCTGACAGTCGTGGTTCTCTTCAGCAAAGATAGGGGACCACTACAAACACCTAGATACAACATACATAGAAAGGACTCTGAAGGGTTTTTTAGTCCTTGGTTCCAGTTGTTCCTGAAGCCCAAACTTATTCCTGCCTTTGGGTTCTGTGTAACACAGAAACATCTTTAAAATACCCTCAACCCTTTAGCATTATCTAGATTGAAGTTACCTGCAACATAGTAATCCCAGATTAATTCAAAATTGTATAGTGTAGTCCAGAGATAGAGTGTGTATGTCTGGTGCAAAGCCTATTACAAAAGGCAAAGAGGAGCTGGAAAGGTAAATTAAAAAACTCAGATCCAGCAATCCACTTTTGGGTATATATCCAAAAGAGTTGAAAGCAGAGTCACAAAGAGAAATGTACACAACCATGTTCATAGCAGCATTATTCACAATAGCCAAAAGATGGAAGCAAATGTCTATCAATGGATGAACAGATTAAACAAAAGGTGATCTACATATGCAGTGAAATATTACTCAACCTTAAAAAGGAAAAACTGTGACATGCTGAAACATGGATAAACCTTGAGGACATTATGCTAAGAGAAATAAGCTGTCACAAAAAGACAAATACTGTATTATTAAATGAGGTATCTAGAGTAGTCGAATTCATAGAAACAGAAGGTAGAATGATGACTGACAGGCTAAGGGAAGGGGAAAATGAGGAGTTATTGTTTATGGGTATAGTTTCTGTTTTGCAAGATGAAAAAGTTCTGGAGATTAACTGTACAACATGCTGAACACTACTGAACTGTACACTTAAAAATGGTTAAGATGATAAATTCTATGTTATGTGTATTTAACCACAATTTTAAAAAATTTTAATTAGAATGAGACCAATATGCTTCATTAAAAAATTTGAACTTGGGGACTTCCTGGGTGGCGCAGTGGGTGGGAATCCGCCTGCCAATGCAGGGGACATGGGTTCGAGCCCTGCCCCAGGAGGATGCCACATGCTGCGGAGCGACTAAGCCCGTGCGCCACGGCTGTTGAGCCTGTGCTCTAGAGCCCGTGGGCCACAGCTGTTGAGCCCATGTGCCGCAGCTACTGGGGCCCATACGCCTAGAGCCCGTGCTCTGGAACGGGAGGGGCCGCCGCAATGAGAGGCCTACGCACCGCAACGAAGAGTAGCCCCCGCTCGCCACAGCTAGAGAAGGCCCATGCGCAGCAACGAAGACCCAACACAGCCAATTAAATAAATAAATTAATTAATTAATTAAAAAAAAAAAAAAATTTGAACTTAACTCCTAAAAGCAAAGGAGAACATCTAAAGGTTAAAAAAACAATTTTATTGAAGTATGACATGCAGCATAAAACTCACCCATTTCAACTATGCAATTCAATGATTTTTGGTAGTTACTGAACTGTAAAACCATCACCATGTTTCAGAATATTTTCATCATCGCAATAATGTCTTAATCCCCACAACATGTATATCTGTTATGTTAACTGCACAGGGGAATTAAGGATGCTAATCAGGTGACCTGAACATAGTACCAGTATCCTGGATTATCCAGGTGAACTCAATGTAATCACTTTCTTAAGCATGGAAGAGGGAACTGGAAGAGAGAACTAGAGAGAGAGAGCAGTGTGACCCACATGACATGCTGGCTTTGAAGATGGAGAAATGAGGCCCTAAGCCAAGGGATGGCATGTGGGCTCTGTAAGTGGGAAAAGGCTAAAGAAACAAATTCTCCAGCAAGAACACAGCCCTGATACACCTTAATTTTAGCCCAGTGAGACTCATTTTGGATTTCTGACCTCCATAACTGTAAAACCATAAAATGGTGTTTTTTTAAACCACTAAGTTTGTGGTAATTTATTAACAACAGCACAAAATTAATACAATGGCTATTTGTTGTATTATTCTTTCTACTTTATGTTTCTTCATCATACAACTATGAATATAAAAAACTAAAGAAAGGTTACAAACAAAAAGGTGCTATTTCTGCTGAGTCATTTCCTTCATGGTAACTCTGCTCTCAAGAACTCAATTATCCATTAAAGATGCACATTTAGAAGTAACTCCTATTTTTGTTGCCTCCATCCCACCCACCCACCATGTAACTGTCATGGATACTTCCTAAAAAGGTAAGTAATCACTAAGTTCAGTGCTAACTGAAATTTTTGAAGATACTAGAACAGAGCAGACATGACCAAAGTAGACATGAAAATGCATGATACCCAAAAAAGTCCCAGGATGACAAAGAGAAAACGTGATTCAGACAAAACCATCTTCATAAATAAAACATTTGTGGCTTATTGTTGTTCATGGGACATAATTTAAAGTAGCAATTATGAAACAATCAGGTAAAACGATAATTAAGCATGGTTTTCAAAAGTGTGTTTACCTCACGAAGAATTTAGAATAAGCCAGCAATGGTTAAAATGTGTCTCATCCTACAGACTAGTCAGAGACCTGTTTTATAAAAGATACTAGGAACTTCTGTTTTATTTTTAAAAAAGGAAAAAGTGCCAAAAAGCTAAATTGTAAACCAACATTCCACTCTCAAATCTAGCTGTTGTTTCTGCATACAGAGGTAAAAAAAAAAAATGCAGGAGCTTTGAAAAGAAATCACATATCTTTTACATAAACCTTTGATTAAAATGCTCCACACCCGTCTAACGTCTTGCCTAGAGATTTCCTGATGGTGTGCTACAGTGGCTAGCATCAAAGCCTCTTCAGTTTCATCACCCCTAGAGAACCACGCTGACCATCTTTGGAGAATACAACACTAAGCCTCAGCATATTTCATCTACAAAAATGCATACTAGCATACGTGTCTAAGACCCTACTTTATGAATCTTATTCTGTCCTCTAAGAACAAAAAGATAAATAAAACTTGGCCAAGTTCTATGTAATATGATGAACAAAGCCAATGCAACTGTTATCATCACCACCAAATAATGTCACAGGGCCTTAAATGCCTACTCTGTTCATTCTGCAGCCAACCCATCTCCAAATACTGTGTGGCTACATTTGGCTGTTCTCTGGTACATGTGAGATAGGTACCTTAAAAAGCTACATACTTACAGCTGGAAGACTAAATTAAATTGGAAAGAATTTGGAAAAAGACCAGGATAAAGGCAGACTTTACCACAGCCCACGAACCTGAGAGGACCAGGCCCCCCCTTTTCTTTTACAAACTAATAAAACAGTATACTAAGAAGTCAGAAATTGGTGCCATTTTTAGTAGTAACTAATCCCTGAGAAAAAACAAGGAAGACAACTTGCAAAGAATATTTCCTGTAAAAGTCCTATGACATTTGCAGACAGTCTCACATACTCTTGTTAATGTTTTCATGTCTGGGCAACCACCTGCACATAAGAAGCAGTCAGGTTTGGACAGCTCATCCAACTATGGCATTTCTTTTACATTACAGAAGAAAACAATTTTAAAAAATCGCTACTTTGCATGATACTGCATAATTACCACCAGTTAAATTACTACCAAAACATATATCACAAAACCATCCAAACAAATGGGGGGTGGGGGGGGTAACTAATTTGGTTTACAAGAAAAACTAATAAAAACTCAGGAAAAACCGTTTCTGTAGCTTTTTTTAATTCTTCCTTAAAAAGAGTGCTCTCTCAAAGAGAGAAAAGCAGCAAACATCCCCAAATAATGTAAACTCAGTGAAAAAGTTTATGTATTTCAAGCTTCGCAAAGGTCAAGGAGATCTCTCTCTCTCCAGTACCGGTACTTTGGATCCTCCGTGGCTGAGAGTAAGGTAAATATGCTTAGCTCCACACTATTAAGACAAGTAATAAAAATCTGCTTCATTTGCCATAAAATTATTCATGACTTTGATAAGTTCCATTTAAAAATTAGCAATATCTTTACAAAAGACTGCCAACTAATAAACACAAAAGGAACAGCAGAATTAGGAAATTATCTTTTTGCAACCACTAGGCAATAAACAACTCAAGCAAGGACCAGCAACAGATGCTAAAACAGGAGAAAGATTGCTGGGGAAAAGGATATTCTCACAGTCTCTAACAGATTAGTTATTAATTACAAAGGAGAATAACAGGTGGACTCTGTCTTAACTACTCAAATTTAGCATAATAATGGGACAAAGAGCAGATGCCTCCTGATGTGAGGCAACAGCAGACAATTATTTCTAACAACAACAACAAAACGTTTAACCTGAATTTAACCCTGAGGAAACAGACTAATCAACAATATGGATCACTCCAGAGGACAACTGGCCTGGACTTTTAAAAAATGTCAATAACATAAAACACACTAACGGCAAAGGTGAGGGACTGTTCTAGATTAAAGACATGACAACCTAATATAGCATGAGATGCTTGACAAGATTTTGGATTTTTTTCTAAAAACTTATAAAGGGCATTTGGGGAACAAATAGGAAAATCTAGATATGAATTGTATATTGGATAACGCTATTATTTCCAGGCGAAATTCCTTGGGAGTGACAATGACATTACACATATGTAGGATGACACCCTTGTTCTTAGAAGATATCTGCTAAGGACTGAAATGTCATGATGTCTGCAATTTACCTCAAATGGTTCAGGGGAAAAAAAAAAGTATAAAATCCAGAGCAAGAACTTTCATACACTGCTGGTGGGAATGTAAAATGGTAGTTACTTTGGAAAAGAGTTTGGCAGTTTCTTAAGAAGACATAACTTTACAATACAAAATAGCAATCAGAAGAAATTAAAACACACATTCAAAGTCTTACAAGTGAATGTTCACAGCATTTTTATTCATAATAGCCAAGCAGAAAAATTCCAAATGTCCGTCAGCTGGTAAATGGATAAACAAAATGTGGTATATCCATGCAATGGAAAATTACTCCACAATAAAAATACTGATACATGCTAAAACATGGATAAACCTCATAAACAAAACGCTAAGTGAAAACAGCCAAATACAAAAGACCACTTATTATATGATTCCATCAGTATAAAAAGTAAAGAAAAGGCAACTATTTAGAGACAGAAAAAAAATTAGTGCTTGCCTGAGGCTGGGAGTAGGAATAGGAATTAACTGTGAACAGACAGACTAAATCTTACTGGAATGAAGAAAATATTACACAACTGGATTGTAGTGATGGTTGCTCAGTTCTGTAAACTTACTAAAAATCATTCAATTATCTATTTTAAATGGGTTAATTTATGATATATAAATTATATTTCAATAAAGATACTTAAAAAATAAAGCAGATATGGTAAAATGGCAATGATACATGTATTCACTGTGCTAGTCTTTCAACTTTTACAGTTTTGAAAGTCTTCAAAATAAAAAGCTGGGGGGATAGATCAGAATGAACTCTGCAAAGCACACAAACTCACCCCAAAATTAGTGTTTCTAACTGCATATTACCTAAAGGAAGTAAAGGACAGAGCACAACTGTGATAGATTTAGGATTAAATAAGAGAAGAACACATTGGAACCTAGGGCCAATTTTTATCTAAGGATGTGATTAACAATTTTTCTCTAATTAGGTAGTATTTTCTCCTAATTACACAAGTAATACATATTCATTATAGAAAATTTGAGAATTAAAGTGAAAAAGAGGGGGAGCTTCCTTGTTGGCACAGTGGTTAAGAATCTGCCTGCCAACGCAGGGGACACAGGTTCAATCCCCGCTCTAGGAAGATCCCACATGCTGCGGAGCAACTAAGCCTGTGTGCCACAACTACTGAGCCCACGTGCCACAACTACTGAACCCATATGTCTAAAGCCTGTGCTCTGCTACAAGAGAAGCCATGGCAATGAGAAGCCCGCGCACCACAAAGAAGAGCAGCCCCTGCTCGCCGCAACTACAGAAAGCCAGTGTGCAGCAATGAAGACCCAACACAGCCAATGAACAAATAAATAAATAAATTTATTTTTTTTAAAAAGTGAAAAAGAGGGACTTCCCTGGTGGCACAGTGGTTAAGACTCCGCGGTCCCAATGCAGGGGGCCCGAGGTCAATCACTGGTCAGAGAACTAGATTCTACATGCGTGCCGCAACTAAGAGCTCACATGCCACAACTAAGGAGCCCACCTGCCACAACTAAGGAGCTGGCAAGCCACAACTAAGGAGCCCATGAGCCACAATTAAGGAGTCTGCCTGCTGCAACTAAGACCTGGTGCAACCAAATAATAAATATTTTAAAACTAATAATAATAAAATAACGTGAAAAAGAAAAAGTATAAAACAAGAAAATTCTAAATACATCATCACAACTTGATCAATTTATTCAACTGGTATACTGAAATTTTATATCCAATCACATTAATCATAATAAGAATAAAAACATTTTAGATGCAAATCCAATACTTCCTTTCAGCTTCCTAATAAAATTTCATACACTAGCCTCAGCTCTCCCCCAAAATCCTCCTAAAATATAGGTACAGTGTTATGATCTGAATGAATGTTTGTGTCCTCCCAAAAATTAACTGTGAAACCCTAACTCCCACTGTGATGGTAATAGGAGGTGAGGCCTTTGGGAGGTGATTAGGTCATGAGAGTAAAGCCCTCAGGAATGGAACTGGACATCCCAGAGAGCTCCCCTGCCCCTTCCACCACATGGGGTTACAGTGAAAAGTCAGTCATCTAGAAACAGGAATCAGACTCTCACCAGACATCAAATCTGCTGGCACCCTGACCTTAGACTTCCCAGCTCCAGATTTGTGAGAAATAAATCTCTGTTGTTCATAAGCCACACATTCTCTGATATTTTTGTTACAGTAGCCTGAATGAAGAAAAACGCGGGGGGTAAAAAGATATTGACAAGGACAAAATGAGCAAGTGAGGAGGGAACATTTGCGTTGCTAGAAAGCAGACAGACAAGTGATAAATGACTTAGCCAACCTGAGAAAGATGACTCCTCTTTAGCCAGCAATGGGGACAAGTAGAGAAGCAATCAAACTTAAAATGAGGAATTCCCAAAAGGTTCAGAATTGAAGAGAAATTAAGAGCACCAGGTACCCTACACAAGTGAAGGCGAAGACATGGATTAAAAACAGGAGAAATGCATTTGCCTAAACTATGCATTAGTCCTCAGATCCCCAATATAGTCTAAACACTGCACAGCTGGTGACTGCCCCACCCTGGAGGAAATGGGTGGAGCTGTTAAGCCCTCATTTAACAAATGCTACAGTCAGGCCCACAACTTTAAAACCACTTTTTGTGTCCTACTCTTTTTTTTTTTTTAATTTTTTTTATTTTTTGTGTGTGTGTCCTACTCTTAAATAGGAATAGATAGCTAAGAAATAACAAGTACTTAAGGTAAAGTATCTAATATGAAAGAAAAATAATAATAAAGCAAGCAAACAGAAAGGCAACTTGGAGAAAACAACATTGAGATCTCAGAAAACAGAGCAAAAATTCTGTCAAAAGATGAAAAGAGAAAAAAACAAAAGGATAGAGGACCAGACCATAAAACTCAGTGGCTGAAAAATAGGATCTAAGAGAACAGAGAAAATGAAGAGGAAGAAAACAAAGAATTAATCCAAGAAAATTTCCAAGATCTAAAAAAACCAAACAAATGAACAAACATCATAAAACAGAAACAGAGGTATAGAGTGCAAGAACAAACAGGTGGTTGCGAGAGAAGAGGGGTAGGGGGAGGAAAGAAATAGGTGAGGGAGATTAAGAAGAACAAACTTCCAGCTGCAAAAAAAATGAGTCAGTTATGAAATGTACAGTCTGAGGAATATAATCAATAACTATGTAATATCTTTGTATGATGACCTATCATAACTAGACTTATCAGACTTATTGTGATCATTTTGAAATGTACAGAAATACCAAATCACTATGTTGTGTAAGAGGAACTAACACAGTGTTGTTGCAGGTCAATTACACTTCAAAAATGAAAAAAACTCATTGAAAAAGAGATCAGATTTGTGGTTACCAGAGGCGGAGGGGGGAATTGCAGGAAGACAGTCAAAAGGTACAAACTCTCAGAGATAAGATAAATAAGTACTAGGGATGTAATGTACAACATGATAAATATACACATTGCTATATGTTATATATGAAGGTTAGTAAGAGTAAATTCTAAGAGCTCTCTCACAAGAAATTTTTTTCTATTTCTTTAATTTTTTATCTGACATGACGGATGTTTATTAAGCTTACTAAGATTATCATTCCATGATGTAAGTCAAATCATTATGCTGTACACCTCCAATTTATACAGTGCTGTATGTCAACCATATTTCAATAAAACTGGAAGAAAAAAATAAGAAACATTCCAAGAACAGAGGACAGTTTCCAGACTAAAAAGGCTCCCCAAAGCTAAGCACGATGTAAGAGAACACAGGCTGAGATGCATTACCATCAAATTTCAGGACACCGGGGACACAGCAAAGTTATCAAAAGCTTCCAGAAAAGGAAAAAACAGAATTCATTCGAAGAACAAAGAACCAGAACAGCATCCCATTTCAACATCTCCACTGAAAAACACAAGACAAAGGAACAGTGCCTTCAAAATTCTGAGAAAGGGCTTCCTAGGTGGCGCAGTGGTTGGGAATCCGCCTGCCAATGCAGAGGACATGAGTTCAATCCCTGCTCCAGGAAGAACCCACATGCCGCGGAGCAACTAAGCCCATGTGCCAAAAAATAAAAAAATTCTGAGAAAAGTATTTCCAATCTTCAAATTGCTACCTAACCAAACCTGGCATATCAACTAAACACAGATCAGAGTAAAACACAGTTTCAGAATTCTAGAGTCTCAAATTTTATCTCCTCTGCACTCTTAGGAAGTTTACAAAAATGGGGTCCAGGAAACATGGGTTCCAACAAAGTGGGGGAAGTATGAAAGAAATCCCCAGGGTACTCAGCAGAGCCGTGCAGCAGACCTAGAGTTCTAGCAGTCCAGTCATAGTAGGTCTAACACTCTAGAAGAGACTTCTTCACAAAGATAAAACTGAAAGAACACCTGAAGTGTCTAAACCTACTGAGAAGAGAGTCATAGTTGGTAAGGAGTTTGAGGATAACTTAGTTTAAAAAATCTTATCCCTATACAGAAAAAACAGAATTTTCTATATATCCTGTATACAGATGTTATAAACAGATGTTGAACTATAATGCTGTATACCTGAAACTTAATAAATAAAGAATTTTAAAACTATCTGAGAGACTGGGTAGATCAAAAGAATCAAGACTATGATTCCAGTGAGGGCAGCAAATGATCATGCAGAAAAGGAAAATGAATCCTGGTACACTAATAGCTCAAGTGCCAATAAGGATTTAAATAGTTAAAACAACATAAACACTGAAAACTGATTTAACCAAATTACAATTAAACGAAATGGGAGCATAAGAAAGAGGTTAGGTGTAACTAAAAATTACCATGTGCTGGGTACAGCTCAAAATCTTTACACATATTAATTTATCCAATCCTCAGAAAAAAAACTGATACTGTCCTTATATATAAGGAACCAAAGCACAGAGAGAATAAAATAACTTGCCAAAGGTCACACAGATAGTAAACAGCAGAAGCTTTGAACTTTGCTCTTCACCACCACATTGGCTCAACATCCTCATCTCCCTGTGGGAAGCCAACAGATAATGGTCAAAACAGAAGAAAAAAATCGGTAGAGAGGTAAAAACCCCAAAATCACCTGAAACAATTTAAAAAGATTGCCTTTGGGGAATGAGATAAGAAAAAAGGAGCCTAGAATCCCTGGTTCCTTATAACAAGCCTATAGAACTACCTTACCCTTTACACCTTACTAGGTGCATTTATAACTTGGATAAAATGAAAACTATAAGAAAATATATTTCCCTTTAAAAATACTTTTTAAGTGAACATTAAAATTCTTATTCAATCTTAGAAAACCTGACATACACACCAATACAACAGAGGAAGAAGCTCAAAATCAAGCCCAAATATATACATAAGCATCTGATACATGATAAAGATAGTGTTTCAAATCATTGGGGGTAAATGTGAATTTCATAATAAATGGGAAAAATGACTCATCATCTGAAAAACATGTTAGATATCAACCCCAGCACACTGCCAAATAAATTTCAGCTGTGTAAAGAAGATTTATATGTAAATTATGCAATTATAAAGAAAACAGAGGTGAATAATTATATAACAATTAGGTGGAGGAAGGATTTCTAAGCATAAAACCAAAAGCAGAAATCAAAAAGGAAAATGTTGGATTCAACTTCATAAAAATTCACCAAAAAAACTGCTACTTAGTTTAAAAAATCATAAACCATGTTAAAAGACAACCTGGAGGAAAGGCAAGCATTTAATAAGCTATCTTCCTTAATATGCAAATAACACACAAATCAATGAAAAAAAGAATAACAATCCAATAGAGGTAGAGAGGAAAACACAAAATAGTCACAGAAAAATATAAATGGCCTCAATAAAGTTGGGGGGAATACAAATGGCCAATAAGGATAAGGAAAGATGTCCTACCTCACTCATAATCAGAGCAATACAAATTATAATGAATATATATTTAACCTATCAGACCAGCAACAATGTAAAGACCATTCTTCCATCGCTAAGAGAGTGGCAAAACAAGCACTCTTGTATACTGATAGTAAAAATGAAAATTGGTACAATACTTTTGAAGTGAATTTGATACTACCTATCAAAATTTAAACTGCCCATACACCTAACCCCAATAATCCCACTTCTAGGACTGTATCCACACCTCTGTATAAAGATACATATACCAGAGGAGCTTTATAAAAGCAAATACATAGAAACTAACTATCCATCAGTAAGGAAGTGTTTAAACAAAATGCAGTCAGCCACAATGGAATACCATACATCCATTAAAAAAAAAAAGAAAGAAAAATAACATCTGCATGTGAAGTTAAACAAGCTAACCTAAGAACAGTATGTATAGTGTGATGCCATTTGTGTGTGTGTTTTAAAGTAGGAAGGGGATAAGACCTCTATACATGAGATGGTGCACCTACACATCCTGCTCTCCCAGTTAAAAAACACCTTGACAACTGAGGTGGATGATGGACCTGAAATGGCTTGGCCTAAAATCCATACTCAACAACATGTTAAAGTTTGTTTTAAAGCACTGAGGAGGGGTAAAGTTCTATATCCACATAAAGGAATACTGTGAAGCCTTTAAAATAAAAGTGTAGAATCATACTTACTAAGAATGGAGAAATGGTCATAAAAGATTTTTAAGTGAAAACAGATTACAAATAATGTGTATATTGGTTGAAGGGTATCGCCCTGAATTCATGTCCTCCCATAACCTCAGAACTGTGATCTTATTTGGAAATACAGTCTTTGCAGACGTAATCAGTTAAGATGTGGTCACACAAGATTAGGCTGGGTCCTAAATCCAACTGGCTGGTGTCCTTCTAAGGAGACTCACACCCCTCCCACCTCCCCCCCACCTCACACAAACACAAGCGCACGCGGAAGAAGGTCATGTGACTTCTGAGACAGAAACTTGAGTGATGCATTTACAAGCCAAGGAACACCAAGAAACGCCAGGAGCTAACAGAAGCTAAGAAGAGGTAAGGAAGAATTCTTCCCTAAGACCCTTCAGAGGGAGCATGGCCCTGCTGATGCCCTGAATTCAGACTTGCAACCTCCAGAACTGTAAGAAAACAAATGTTTTAAGCTATCCAGTCTGTGGTAATTTTTTATCGCAGTCCTAGAAAGCCATACAGGTGTAAAACATAACAATCAAGAGCAGACTCTGGTCCCAGACTGCTTACATGTGAATCCTATTTCTATCATTTATTACCCACATAACTTTAGATGTTATTTAACCTCACTGAGTCTCTAAATAACAGGATTTATTTCATTACTTATGAACATTAAATTATATATTAAACTTAATCACTTAAAACAATACCCAGAATATAGTAAATACTCCATTTTTGTAAAGCAAACACAGGTACACACACACACACACACACAATAGTATTAGAAAAATATAGCTCAAAAGGTTAAAATTGCTTATTTCTGGGTCCTATGAGTATGGCTTGTTTTTTTCTTTTTGTTTTTTGATACTTTCTAGCTTATATGCAATAAAATTTATGTCATAATAAAACTATGTTGTAATAAAATTATTTTTAAATTTTAAAATATTTTAAAGGCAATAGTTCCCAGTTACAGTTGTATGCAAACCCCATCCCTCAGCTAATGATTTCCACTACACAAAGCCTGTTATCAAAGTATTTTTTTACTTAAAAAGCAAAATTTATTCTAGAAGATAGATGCTGACCAGAAAGCATTTTAGAAGCACATCATGTACCAATCAATCAACAGCACGCTGTTGCTGCATAATAGGCTATGAATCACTGACCTCAAGCATAATAATTCAAGTTTAAACTCTTGGAAACACTTTACAGACCTGAGGCTCAAACATTTTAAGAAAACATAACCGTTCATATTTAAAAGTGAGTCTTTTCAAACCCAGTACATAGTAAATTCAGTGAGGCTGAGTTCCATATTTAGAATAAACTTCTACCTCTCTCAAGACATACATTAACTTTGGCAAATCATTAGAAAATCACTTACAGAATCAACTGCCCTTCTATAATGAAAACTGGATTAGTGTCATCTGCACAAGGTAGTTTAATAGAGTTAGGACTTCCCCAGTGGCGCAGCGGTTAAGAATCCGCCTGCCAATGCAAGGGACGCGGGTTTGAGCCCTGGTCTGGGAGGATCCCACGTGCTGTGGAGCAACTAAGCCCATGTACCACAACTACTGAGCCTGGGCTCTTGAGCCTTCGAGCCACAACTACTGAAGCCCACGCGCCTAGAGCCTGTGCTCTGCAACAAGGGAAGCCACCACAGTGAGAAGCCCGTGCACCACAACGAAGAGTAGCCTGCACTTGCTGCAACTAGAGAAAGTTTGTGCGCAGCAACAAAGACCCAACACAGCCAATAAATAAATAAACAAATAAATATATTTCCAAAAAAAGAGTTAAACTTCTTCAGTGAGTTTCAGTCTTGTGTTTTGGATCCCTAAAAAGTTCAAATTATGAAATGTGTTCTCTGACAATACCTCATAAGTAAATTCAGATGAGCTCACTACTAGTTTACTTAACATATTTTGCTCTTAACACAGCAAAATAAAGGTTTAATAAGTATATGTAATCACTAGGTAAGAGTCTGTTAATACAGTGAAGGAATTTTACTATACTTCAAGAGACTAAATCCACCACTGCGTGGGTTTTTTGTTGCTTTTTGTTGCCTTTTATTGTGTCTTTTTTATTGAAGTATAGTTGATTTACAATATATCAGTTTCACCACTGCAATGTCAATTAAAAAAGCATATCTATTTCATCAGCCTATCCAAGTGCCTTGACAGCTAATTCAGTGCCCAACGAAGCAAAGGAGGTACAAGAGATATGGTACCCACTACTCTGGATAAGAAGAATAATTATTCAAATAGCAATACCACTGCTGTTAAAAAAAATTTACATACATTTTACTTGTTATATATGTATATACACATGTACACACGCATAAAAATTACTTATGTATACGTACAAAAGTCTACAGACGTGGAAATTTTCTAAAAGGTACAGAAGAAACAGTGGTGGCTATATCTAGAAAGGAGAGGAGATTTTTGCTTTCCACTATTCATCCAGAGATTGCAAATTAGCGGCCCAAGGACTACATCCCACCTACAGACGTGCTTTATTTGGCCCATACAGTGTTTTAAAAATATTTAAGATAGTTGCCAACATTTGAAAATCAGGAAATTACCCATAAAAATCTGAATTTCTGGCTTCTCTTGAAAAAAGTGGAAAAAAATCTAAGAACACTGGGCCCCCATTCCAGCGTGGTAATATTTGATTTAAGGCAAGTACCAGATATCCTCTTCATAAAAACAGCAAGTGCTTTCTAGTTCACACATACTTGAACTGCTCACGTACCCCACCTGGCATTTACAAGCATTTTAGTTTGCAATTCCTGTTTAGACCCTTCTAAACTATTTGAACTTACTATGTGTTTATACTGCTTTTTAAAGTTTTTCCTCAACAAAACATACTGGCAAAGATCCAGGAGAACTTCAGAGATTTTACAAAATATTTTTCCCATCTACCTTCAGGCACCACTTCAACAAATACTTATTGAGCACCTACTACATACAAAGCGTTGCATCAGACACTTAGAGAGAAACAAAGGCTATTAGGGGACATTTTCCTCTCCAGGGTGTATATATCATATGTGATAACTGTTATTAAAAAGGCAAGAGTAGGGACTTCCCCGGTGGTGCAGTGGTTAAGAATCCACCTGCCAATGCAGGGGATACGGGTTCGAGCCCTGGTCCAGGAGGATCCCACATGCTGCAGAGCAACTAAGCCCATGCACCACAACTACTGAGTCTGCGCTCTTGAGCCTTCGAGCCACAACTACTGGGCCTGTGTGCCACAACTACTGAAGTCAACGCACCTAGAAGCCCATGCTCCACAACAAGAAGCCACTGCAGTAAGAAGCTTGAGCACTGCAATTAGGAGTAGCCCCAGCTGGCTGCACCTAGAGAAAGCCCACGCACAGCAACGAAGACCCAATGCAGCCAATAAATAAATAAATTTTTTTTTAAAGGCAAGAGTGGAGTTCAGAGGAGACAGCACTACCAAGAATTAGTGTCCCAATTTCAAAATATATATATATAAAAATATAATTTCATGAGGTATAAAGAGAGAAAATAACAGCATTCTCTTTAGAAGAAAAAAGTTAAAAATTGGGAAAGCAAAAGTATGTGTGGGAAATGAGCAACCGGCCAGCTTGAATGTGGCAGAGGAGCAGGATATCCATCACAAAAGATATGCCAGATCAATCTATGGAGGGTCCTGAATGTCAAGCTAACTAAAGCTCTCTGCTCTTCATCTGATCTGCAACAGGGAACAAAGGTTTCTGAGAAAAGAAGGGCCCTGATCAAAGCTGTGATTCAGAAAGACTGACCTGGTAGTGGTATGTCCAAAAAATGGACTGGAAGAAGGAGAGCCTGGTGTAGAAAATCAGTTTGGATACTACTTCTATACTACCCTGTTTAAGTGGTAACATAATCTATAAACTAAGGTGATGGCAAAGAGAATGGAAAAATGAGACAGTTGGGAGGTGCACTGCAGTGGAAATGAACTCGGTTTGGCATATGATCTGGGGTATCCAGGAAAAAGAGGGCACTGGAGATAACTCAGTTCAAGCCTTATGTCTGGAAGACCACTGGAGCTATTAACTGAACAGGGAAAAGTCAGAAAGAAAAGCTGAAGGACTGGGGGCAGCAGTAGGGGGGACTGACCTTTTGAACATACATTTAGTTCTGGGTGCCAATAGAACATGCATAAGTTTTTTCCCCCATCAGAAAACCTTGCACGCTTTTCCGGCCCAATTTTCAGTGGTGGCCAAAGAAAGTAAAATACATGTTTAATACAAGTAAAGGATATAGTTAATGAAGAGTAAATGAGAAGCCAGTTCCAGACTATTTAATATGATCAAAATTAAACTCTATAGAATGAAGATGGACTCCTACCTCAATCGTATGCAAAAATTAACTCAAAATGGATCAATGATATAAATATTAGAACTGAAACCATAAAATTCTTAGAAAACACAGAGGTAAACCTTCACGATCTTGGATTGGGAATAAATTATTAGATATAACACCAAAAGCACAAGCAACAACAAATAAATAAATTGGACCTCATTAAAATTAAAAACATTTATGCATCAAAGGACATTAACAAAATTTTAAAAACAATCCATAGAACTGGAGAAAATATTTGCAAGTCACATATCTGATAAGGGTCTAGTATCCAAAATGTAATAAAGAACTCTTACAACCGAAAGACAAACAAGTCCAGTTAAAAAACCAGCAAAGGACTTTCATAGACATTTCTCCAAAAAAGATAGACAAATGGCCAATAAGCATATGAAAAGACATTCAATATGATTAATAATCAGAGAAATGCAAATCAATCTCACAATGAGGTTACCACTTCAGACTCACTATAATTTAAAAAAGGAAAATAAGCATTGGCAACTTTGTAGAAAAACTGATACAGACCCTCATACATTGCTAGGGGAATGTAAATGATTCAGCCACTGTGGAAAACAGTTTGGCAGCTCCTCAAAAAGTTAAACATAGAATTACCACACGACCCAGCAATTCAACTCCTACATATATATCCAAAGAAATGAAAACAGGTACTCAAACAAGTACACCTAAACGCATGTTCACAGCAGCGCTATTCACAACAGCCAAAAGCTGGAAATGGCTCAAAGGTCCACCAACGGATGAATGGACAACTGTGGTATACACATACACTAGAATATTATACAGACATTAAAAGGAATGAAGTACTGATACGTGCTATACACAACACAGATGAAGCTTGAAAGAAGCCACACACAAAAGGAAAAACATCTTATGATTCCATTTATATGAGATATCCAGAATAGGTATATCCATAGAGAAAGAACGCAGACTGGTGGTTGCCAGGGGCTGGGGGGAGAAGGGAATGGGGAGCAACTTCTTATTCCGTGTGGGGTTTCCTTCTGGACTGATGAAAATGCTTCAGCTAGACAGTGTGTGGTTGCACAACACTGTGAATACACTAAATAAAACTGAATTGTTCATTTTACCATGGTTCAATTTTATGTCAATTTCACCACAATTTTTAAAAAACCAACAATATTCCAAAGCAAAAAATAAAAATAAGCTCCATCTCTTGTCACTTCTGATCCCATTAACCACATTCTTGCCAAGCCAATCTTACAGACAGCTCTGCTCCACCTTGCTCCTTCCTGGTTTCACTCAGGAAATATCCTCCACCTAACATTACACAACTTTTCCATCAATTCAAATCCCCAACCATTTCAAACCTTCTGAGAAAGCAACCTGTCCACAGCAAACTCTCAATATTTGTGAATCACTGGTTCTGTTTGATTCAGTCCATTCCTACCTGTTCTAAAATTTTACTCAGTTAATTCAGTTAACATATGCATGTTTCCTCCTTATTATCCCCAAACTTTTTCTCTCATAGTTTCAGGTATGTTCTTTTCCAATTAGAGGGCAAATTATGATAGAGGCTGTCTTCTGCTTTTGTATTACACTATCTGCCAGAGGTCTATCCAAAATATATTTGTTTAAATACTATCTGGTTGAGGGAATTCCCTGGCAGTCCAGTGGTAAGGACTTGGAAGATCCCACAAGGCCATGTAAGATCCCACAGCCGTGTGACCGACAAATAAATAAATAAGTAATAAATAAACACTGTCTGGTTGAGTTTTTGCTGTTATGTGCTAGACAAATTGGGGTGGGGGAGTCGGAAGATAAGAGGTGGTAAAGAAACACCTCCACCCACCCTAGCTATAATGGCGATTAGTTCTGACTTGATACATAATCAGAAATGCAAGTCCCACAGCAATTGAACAGTAAAAAAAAACTTCCTACAGGACCACAACGCACTTTTTACTGTGTTCCTTTTAAAACTAAAATGAATCTGGATGCTCTATTTGTAAACTATTTTATATTATACCCAGAATCCCAACCTGTGTGTGCCACTCAAAAAAGACCAAAAAAAGTGGGAAAGAAGAATGTCCAAATCAAGAACTCCCAACTTTCTTAAAAATGCAATAGCGTGCACGACACTCTATCACTGTTATGTAACCCTTCCTACAACTCTTCCTAAAGTTGCTGTTTGGCACGCATTTTTAAAGGAAACCATTATTAATATCATGTTTCTTCTGCCAGTCATACACACAAACCAGAGAGTGGATGAGAAACTCCTTCAGCATGCAGGTGACTGATAAATGGATTAAGATCAGGCAGGGGAGGCACTGTGAGATCAGATAAGAAATACAACTGATTTTCACATCTAGATTCTGATTTCACTTCACTGCATAGTGGTTATACCTTCATTTTATCCAGAAGGGTGCCTCTGACAATGTTGAGAAAGTCAACAGGACATTATTTTACAAAAATGCTTTTCCTGAGTTATTTTTCTAGAAAACATCTGATGTATTCATGATGGGTGCATGTGGAGTTCCAAAAAACACGTGCTGCTTCCTGAAGACACCTGGAGGTAACCTAGGATGTTGCAATACCAAAACTGCAAAGCACTAGCCTAATGAATAGGAGGGACAAAAACAACCAACAATGTCTATATGTTAGTCAAAGATAATTTACTTATCCCTATAATGAGAACTAACTCCTACATTAACATCCTCTAAAAAACCTCTTGTCACAAACGCTAAAGAATAACTCACTTTGAAAACATAACAGAGACAAATGACTTTGAGGACCACAACTTAATTTAAAATCTTATGTAACACTGAACTGTAAATTTAAAATTGATTAAAAGTGGTAAATTTTTCGTTATGTATATTTCACCACAATTAAGCTCTCCTCTCCAACCTGTTGGTCTCCGCTGAAAAAAATATATAAATCTATCAGACTATGTTAAAGGATGAGAAACCATAAAACTGAGTGTGTTTAAACTATACATGGTTGAAAATTTCTAGTGATTTGTATTAATAGAAGATTTCTGACCTCTTAAGGAAGGTGTTTAGTACATATTCTTCATCTCCAAGGAGGACACAAGCAAATGAAAAAAGCTTAAATTACAGTAAGAAAAATTTAGTTTTGACATAAGTCTAACTAGAAAGGTAATTAAACACTACAATAAAGTATCATGCAAATCTCTGCCCTCAGGGATGCAAGAATAAGCTATCCTGGAAGGGTTACATGCAATTTTGCAGGAAAAACCGGAATGAACTAGAGAATCAGTTTCCAGTTTCAGAATTCCAAGCTCTATACTCACAGCCCAATAGTGTCTCTTCAAGAGAACCCACCTATAGAAAGTTAATCTAATCTACAAGTCATTTCAGTTTGGCTTCAGATACTGGGTTCCTTCACCACATCATTTATGCGCTTTATGTACTCACTCAGGAACTAAAAACTGGACTACTTTTGTTAAGAGGCAGTTCTACCAATCTCCAGCAGCATAGCTGCCAGCCTCAGGTATTAACAGTACAAAAATGAAATAATACTGAGTTCTAAATTAAACAGAAATATCTACATAATGCACAGCCAACCTAACACTAACACTAAAGCAAACAAAAAAATCTATGTTTACAGGGTAGGTAATTTATAAGGCCAAAACACTCAGTTTAGTCAATTTTCAGCAGCTTCTTAAAAAGTTGTTTGTTACCAACAACAGAAAATAAATTCTTACTTTTGAAAATAAATACATAGTCTTTCCAAATAGCGTTTCATTTTAGAAGACTCATGGCCTTCATTTTAAAATAATCATTTTTATTTTACCACATTATTTTTTATTTATTTATTTATTTATTTTTTGGGGGGGGTACACCAGGTTCAATCATCCGTTTTTATACACATATCCCCATCTTCCCTCCCTTCCTTGACTCCCCACCCCCAAGCCCCCCCCCCCCCGCCCCAGTCCTCAAAGGCATCTTCCATCCTCAAGTTGGACTCCCTTTGTTATACAACAACTTCCCACTGACTATTTTACAGTTGGTAGTATATATATGTCTGTGTTACTCTCTCGCTTCGTCTCAGTTTCCCCTTCACCCCCCGCCCCCTCCCATACCTCGAGTTCTCCAGTCCATTCTCTGTATCTGCATCCTTGTTCTGGTCACTGAGTCCAACAGTACCATTTTTAGATTCCGTATATGTGAGTTAGCATACAATATTTGTCTTTCTCTTTCTGACTTACTTCACTCTGTATGACAGACTGTAGTTCTATCCACCTGATTACATATAGCTCCATCTCATCCCTTTTTATAGCTGAGTAATATTCCATTGTATATATATGCCACATCTTCTGTATCCATTCATTTGTTGATGGGCATTTAGGTTGCTTCCATGTCCTGGCTATTGTAAATAGTGCTGCAATAAACATTATGGTACAAGTTTCTTTTGGGATTATGGTTTTCTTTGGGTATATGCCCAGTAGTGGGATGACTGGATCATATGGTAGTTCTATTTGTAGTTTTTTAAGGAACCTCCAAATTGTTTTCCATAGTGGCTGTACCAATTTACAGTCCCACCAACAGTGCAGGAGAGTTCCTTTTTCTCCACACCCTCTCCAACATTTGTTGTTTCCAGACTTTGTGATGATGGCCATTCTGACTGGTGTGAGGTGATACCTCATTGTGGCTTTGACTTGCATTTCTCTGATGATGAGTGATGTTGAGCATCTTTTCATGTGTTTGTTGGCCATCTGTATGTCTTCTTTGGAGAAATGTCTATTTAGGTCTTCTGCCCATTTGTACCACATTATTTTTTAATAGTCACTAGACAACTGAATGATGATTATTTATTACAACCCAAAGCAGGCACTTATGAAGTCACAAGAAGGTTAATCATCTCAAATTCAACAGGTTAACCACAGCAATTTGAGAGAAATTTTGGCAACCTGTATTGGGACTATCTCAACAGTTGCCAAAGTCAGACATTAAATGATACTTAAAAACTACTTTTCTAGACTTTAGATATTTATTTGACACACAAATATTTTGACCAAGTATGCATTCATGTATGTATTTTAACTAGATTTTATTAATTATGAGTATTTATTTAAAATAAAAATCTAACAAGACAAACTTAGCCAGGTCAACACAGGTATCAAAACACAATATTGGATTATGAAACTAACTCCTTTCATTAGAAAGAAAATAATAACAAGCCTTACTTCCTTCAGTTCACAAATTTTTCATTTTATAATCAAAGAAAAGAACATGACTTCTACAGTCAAAAAATAAGGTAATGTACTTAAAGCTGAGTTATGACTTAATTTTCTGGATTCCTAAGAAGCTACTGACTTCTAACTGCTTTAAAACCAGAATAAATTTTTTAATAGCTCACTCCTTTGTTGATATCATCTTGTTTTATACAAAGATAACATCTCAACAGAATACATGCTATTCAGTGTCACTAAGCTTAATCTTTATATAAAATTCAAATAAAATTTTTATAATGTAACCATAATTTTTATTTTGTTTCTTATCTACATTGGGCCTCACCTTTCGTAACACTTAAAAACAATCTTAGATGTTAAACACACACACCTCAAGCACATAAAATTAATTACATTATTTTTGTAGCCATAATAATTACACTAATACTGACTCTAAAAAACTAAAAACTTATTAGGGCAGAATTTAAATGGTACAACTCACAAGAGGGTGGGGAGAAATAATGATCCTCCCCTACCAAACTGGCAGCAACAATATGCCAAGTTTCCTATGCTGAACTAGTGTAAACAAGGAAGAAAAGGAGCTGGGGGTGGGAAGCAGGCAGGCAAAGGAACAACCCTCCTCAAGATACAGTTTTACTTCTAAATTTCACCAGTGTAATACCTCTTCTTGGTGTTTTCAATAACCCCTGTCACCCTCTACTAAACATACAGGCTGATGTTCAGAAAATTAATGTAGGCTGTAGTCCCTGTCTGAGATTATCCTGGACATAAAAGATACAAGAAGGGATCACAAATGCTTCTTTAATCATAAAGACTATCTCTTGCGTTCAAAGAGTTTTCTAAACATCTAGAAACTCAAACCCACTCTTAACAATCAACTTTAAAGATAAAACAACAGGACTCACCAATAATGCTGCACAGAAAAAAATTCATACATCACCTCCGGAGTCACCACAGCTATAAGGCTCCCATTAAAAAGATGGGCATCACTCAGAATAGGGCTCCATGAGAAATGGGATAAAGACTACAGCCTACCACTAAAGGCTTACAGCCTCTTTTTCTGGCATTGCTTGAGGCATCCAGCGGACAGGGAATAAAGGAGAGGCTGGTTGTATAAGTGATGCCAAGAGAAACATGTCAGGGGACTGAATGCCCAACACAGAGAGCAAAGGGCAATCATCTCATGGCTTTCTGACCAAAGAAAGATGAGTTGTTTCACCTGAAATCCTTTCAAAGGAAGTCTAATGGTCTCCACTTTATCACTCACCCTGAATGAACTCGACAACCCCTCCTCAAAGAACAAGGGGAAGCCCTGCTTATCACAAATAGCAAGTGCTCCACCCAAAGCCAAGAAACACTCCTTTATCTAAGTTATCATGGTCTTCTGTCCCAATTTACTCTTCTACAACGAGATTCCAAGCCAAAAATACTTGGTTCCCAGCCTAAGTCAAGTTCTCCATTTTCCCAAACATCTACCAACCCAGCTTTCTTTCCACTAAGTCCCTCTGGATAAGCCTCCCACCCATTCCCGCATTCTGGTGCCCAGAGCTCCAATTCCTTTAGAAAGTTCCCTTCCCCAAGATAATCTCCTCTCCTTCACTTTTCTCAAGGTTTTTCCCAGACCCTGCCCCAGGTCTAGCACTCTCGGTCCTCCATTAGCCGATCCCACCCCTCCCTGGCACAACTCTTCAGAAAGTGATCTTTCTTACTGTATTCACTTGTTCTCCCCTATAAAGTTTTTCCCTTTTCCCTATCTGTCCTCGAAAGACACACACACACACACACACACACACACACACACACACACAATATCTGTTCTCTGCTCTTAACTTCCAAGTCTCACCCGTGTGCCAGGTTCTTCCAAAGCACCTAATTCTCTCCCTCAGTTTCCCCTCATCCTTGTCATCCTCAACCCCTAACTCCATACCCCAAACTGTTTTCCACTCTCGAAATTCAGATTTTCTGTGCTTTTTACTCTTAGCCAACACCACAGCCCTCTTCCTCCCAGGTCGACCCCATGCCTGGATGCTCAAGTCTTTCTGCTTCTTCCCACGTTCCTCGGCCGCTAATACTCCGCAGAACCTCAAGAACAACCCCCCCCCACCTCCCTTCCGCCTCTCCTGCCCTCCACGGCCCCCAACTCTCCTCGTACATCCCCTCTACCCTTGCTCGGCCCCCAAATTTCTCCTAGGCCCCTGGGGCTCCCCACACTCCCTCCCCGCCCCGGAAAGGGGGTGCCCCTCTGTGCCCGACCGTCCCGCCCTGCCGCCGAGCTCGGGTGTCTCTTCCCTTCCCCTCGGGGCCCCGAGGCCGCTGCCAGGGCTGGCGCGGCGGGGCCGGCTCACCAGTTGGTCATGTCCAGGAAGAAGGCGCAGCCGGCCGGGTTGAGCTGGAAGCCAAGCAACCGCTGGAACTCGGAGATGAGCACGTCCTTGTCGGTGGTGCCCAGGCAGCTGAACTTCTGCATCAGCTCGGGGTCCAGGTCCACGTCCATGCCCTCCATGGCTGGGGTCGGACACTCGCTTCCCCGCCTCCTCACAACTAAGCCGCCGCCGCGCCGCCGGGCCCGGGGACCGGGAGGGGGCCCGCTGCTAGCTGGCGCCGCGACCCCGCTCCTCTGAGGTAGGCCCCGGGCCTCTCACCGCCTCATAGGGGTAAACTCACTCAGCCACTCACTCACTCTCGAGCTCCCCCCCCTCCCACCCCCCCCAGCGCCGCCACCGCCGCCGCCGCCGCCGCTTCTAGCTTCGCCGCCGCCTCCGCCTCCTCCCGCGCCGCGCCCACTGCGCAAGCGTCGTCCGCCTAGGCCCCGCCCCTTCCTCTCCCGGAGGCCCGCCCCTCAGTAGCGTCACAAACCCGTGACGTCCCCCGCGTGACCTCACCGCGGTGGAGCGAGGGGGTGGGCAGTGGGAAGGAGGAAGGGGACGGCCGGGCGGCGCAAGGAGGTGACTCCCGGCCTGACCTTTTCCTCGCCCCGCCCACACCCTGAGGGGAGGAGTTAAAGCCTGGGGTTGGGGGGAAAAGCTCGGGGATCTTGGTCTACGACAACTGTGGCGTTTTGGAGGTGAGGAAACTGAAGTCGGGGAAGAACAGAGGCAAGATCAAGTACCAGGTTGCACGCAAGAGCCCGTCTTCCCAGCCAGGGCTTTGCCCCTTGCGCTGGAAGGATTTGTTTGCATAAGTTTCTAGAGCTGCTTTCGCAGAGGGATAATGCCCTAAAATCCTAGGCTCTGGGCCACCCTCAGTGATGATTACTACAGTTTACTGGTGCAGTTTCCGTTATGCAACGGTAGTCTCCAGTCTCCGTAAAGTAAAGGAGGCCTGGATACAAACGTAAATCATAGACGAACACCGCACATAATCTTCCACCCACTCCGTCAAGACCAACCCTCTCAAAGGTTAAGTCCCGAGAATTTGACATGCCTTGTTCAGTTTTTAGAAGGCAAAGTGTTACTGTACATATAGTACACCTAACTGGTCAATGCCCCGTTTCAAGATCAAAGAATGAGAAATGCAGCATAGGGACCATCTTTTCTACCTCCCTTCATTCCTTCTTTCACCACGAGTTGCCCGACACTCTGCTACAGCCACTCGGGGAAAAGATGAATAAGAAATGGTCTCCTACCTTCAAGTGGCTCTCTGTCTTTCTTAGAAATAAGGAAAGTGAGATTCAGAAAGTTTGTATGCCTTGTCCAAAAATATAGAGCAGCGAAACCAGAACCCATCTTTCATTCCTAATGGTGTCTGTTTTCCATAACAATTTCAACAGGCAGACAACAACTAGAATAAGTGGCCAGTAGTATCCGGGGTGCTATGAGATTTTGGAATAAGACTAAAAACAATGGCTTTAAAAGCCTAGGTTCTGGGGTCACACGCATTTGGGATTCAAATTCTCATTCTGCCAGTTATTGGTAATCATAGTGCTTGCCCAGATAGGTTTGTTGTGAGGATTAAATGAGGTAACAATACATAAGCTCAGTACCCTGCCTGCTCCATAAGAAGCACTCAAGAAGTGGTAACTAGTATTGTGGCCATAAACTTGCGATGGCTATGGGGTTAGACAGTGATATAAGTAAGCAGGGGTTACTTCTTCATCTGGTCCTTCCTCTACTTCACTTCCCTCACTGGCCCTCCATTAAAATATGAAATACGTGCCCTTTCTTTTTTCTTAAAAAGGGACCACACTTTCTCTCTCCAATGATTTTTTTCCTCCAACAGGAATATTTTGTGAGAACAGCATACTTACAAACACTTACAAACTCATATTAGACAGTAGTTATAAACATTTTATAAGAAACTGTTCTTGGGTATCTAAGATCTGTGCAGAAGCTTAGATCATTGCCAAGGCCTAATTTTTGGATGTCAGAATGTTGGAATATTTCACTACTATTAAGGAAAATTTAGTCTCCCTTAGAAGTGAGCACACACTGTCCCAATCTTACGGATGATGGAATGGGAACGCAGAAAGATTATAAAAATCCCAACATTAGAGCTGAAAAGAACTGAGACTGTCTAATCTAACCTCCCTGCTTTACAGATGAAGGAACTGAAACCAAGAGAGGAGAATTGATTAACGCAAAACCACACAGCTAGTAATCGCACACACTCCGTCTAGCACCCTATCTACTACATCCTGCTACAATTCCCTTTACACTTTGACTTCAATGTGGCCTTACGTACAAAATAATTTGAAATGTAGACCCAAGAGCTGATTTGATGTTAGATTATACACTTTCTAAGAAGTGTTTCAACTTGCAACATTCATGGATTAAAGTTGTGTTGATCAAGGATCTAAAAGAAGAAAATCTTATTGGAATCTGATGACTCTATTAGAATGCTAACCCAAAGGAAATTAAATGCTCTTGGCCAACCCCATGCAGTACTAGGGTCTTAGCTGTCACATAAACAGCCTGCATAATGCAAAAAGACCCTTGTAAATAAAAGACCCAAATGGCTCAGAACTTCAGTTCAAGATAGGAATTATCTCAAAGAAGTATAACTACTCCCTAAGTGAATTCTGAAACTTTGTGGGGACATTTTTGGTTTTCATGTGATTATGGGTGGTACCCTGGCCGTTTAATTCCCTGAGGACCAGAGATGCTAATCATCTACAATTCTTGGGACAGTCATGCGCAATAAAAAAAACTGTCCCATCCCATGGGACTTCCCTGGCGGTCCAGTGGTTAGGACTCCGAGCTTCCACTGCAGGGAGCACAGGTTTGATCCCTGGTTGGGGAACTAGGATCCTGCATGCTGCACAGCACAGCCAAAAAAACAGAAACAAAAGCAAAACTGTCCCATTTCTAACCACTGTGTACACTGACCAAGGTGACTAGCACATTAGATATGAAGAACCAGCCCACCCCCACTCCCCCATGGAAAGATTCTTTTGTTGGGGTGGGATATGAAATGGAGGAAATGAGGTGTTACCCAATCAGGAGACTCTCAGAAATGTGAATCTCCGCTTGAGTCTGAAAGGTTATACAACAACACCTATGGTCCTGCCCTGATGGCTCTGCAGTTTGGTTTGGTTTTGTTGAGGAGAGGGCCTGGAGAAGGACTGGTTGAGAGGCAAAAGGACAAATTGCTGAGCACCACCTTAAGGAAGGAAAGCCGACAAAAGGGCTTCTAGGCACCATCTTAGAACCATGTCAGGGGCTATGCTTGAATGTGTCACTTCCTGGAATATGCCCAAGACCTGCCACTTTCTTTCCAAATTTCTTGGGCTGGTCATCTTGTGTAAAAAAATTTAAACTAATCCCAGATCCCCAGACCAGGTCAGTTTCAGGGTTTCTAAAGGAAGTTAAACCATTCTGTCATTCAGAAGTTGAAAGTCTAGGAGAAAAGTGATTCATTTCACCAGAGCAGCCTAGATTGCCTCCGTGTCTCCAAGTCCTTAAGATTCAGACTTGCCAAAGCCAGCTAGTACCAAGATTATGTTGCAGCATAACTGATTCAGAGAATAAACAGTCCAAATTGATGTCAGGATACATTATATGATAATAGCAACTTGTAGCAGAAACCTGGGTATACATCCAACCTATGACGACCTCCTTTCTCTTCAAGTCATTAACAACCCTCTGGTTGGCCCTCAGCAGCCATCTCTGCCCCACATAACCATGTCCCTTAGCTTTCATTGATTGGACAAGAGGGAGACACCAGACCCAGGATCAGCCAATCAGATTCTCTCTCTCAGCAATTTGGAATTGGAACTCAGTGAGTTGGTGGAATAGGCTGCCACTACAAATTAGCACTTGCCATCTACCTCTACAACGATTAAATCATGAGCTGCTGTAGCTGCTGACCTTCAACACCCCCTGAAAGGATCTCAGCATGGAGATCAGGAATGAGGCACTCTGTGCTGTGGGAAAAACTGGCAGAACAGGTCTTCAGATAGATATTTGCAGGAGAAGATTTTATGAGCTCCATTCTTGCCTCTCTGCATATCTGGAAAGACACTAAAATCATTAACAGTGACATCTTCTCCTCATGACTAGCAGCAACCCTCTGCCAAAATATATGCTTTACTTCATACACACACACTACCCACCCTTCACTACAATCATATATAACACTGACCTTCCCCCTACCTCTTTGGAGCAGTCTCTCAGAGCTATCTGAAATGCTGTCTCCTGGGCTATAATTTTCATTTTTGCCTCAATTAAAACTTAACTCACAACTTTCACGTTGCGCACTTTTTTTTTCAGTCAACAAGGCCTAGGCTGTTTATTTGAAAGTGAATGATAGAAAAGAGATGATCTTTCTGGGGCACCCATGAAAAAGAGATTATGCCCATCTTCAGTAAGAAGAGCAATAAAGCAGAGAGAAGCAAAGATAAGAGACCTGAAGGCATGGGAGAAAGAGGTTCCTATCATCCAGAGTCCTGGTTGTTCAGCTTCCCTTAGATTCCATGGGATTCTCCAGGCTCCATTCAAAATACATTATCTCTTGGATGAAGTCAAAGTAAGAATCAAGTCATTAAAATAAGAAGAGGAAAAGAAGAAGGAGAAGAAGGAGAAGAAAATAAAGTGAATATTTGATTTCTAGATAGAAATGGACATCTACTTTTAAATATAATGGAAACCCCTTTGGGAAAAAGAAAAAGAAACAAGAAAAAAGAGGATACAATAGACAGTTTACAAAAGAAGAAATACAAATAGCCAATAAATGTATTGAAAGATGTATGCCTCTCATAGATAAAGAAATGGATTAAAACAACAATAAAGTATGATGTTTGCCTAAACAGAGTGGCAAAGCTTTGAAAAACGTAAGACAGCTTCTGTTGGCAAAAGTGTGGGGAAACAGGTACTCTCAAACACCACTGCTTCTAGGAATGTAAATTGATATAATTTTTCCTAAAGCTGAGTAGATGTGAATTTAGATGAATTGGTATGAAGAACCTTTAAAATATTCATATACTCTAGCCCCCAAATTCCAGGTTAATAAATAAGCTTTTCATAAAAGTATTATAATACGTACAATAATGAAAACTTAAAAAGCTGGAAATATCTCCAATGTCCACCAGTACAAAAACTGTTCCAAAAAAAAAAAAAAATGTGGGCAGGGATGAACAAAACCCTTACTTTGTTTTTTTCACTAATATAGTTCAATATGAGTTTATTTTACTTTTTCACATTCTCATTCCCCACGTCAGCTGCCTTAAACCTTGTAAGCTGCAAAACCTAGGAAGCAGCTAACATTCAGATCCTATTCAGTCAAGCAAGCAAGTGTCTGCTGGCTTTCTATGTGCAAGGCTGAGTTAGGGACATTAGCTCAGAAAGAGAGCCTTCATCCTTGTGCTGTGTGACTACAGACAAACTGTTAATACCAAATTTTAGACCTCAGTTTCTTCATCTCTATATAGGGAATGCTGCAAAAAGATCACTGAAGTGGAGTAAAAGGATAAATCAAACAAAAGAAAGGAAAAGATATTTGGAATTTAACCTACAGCTACAATTACATAAACCTAACCACAAGCCAAAATGTCCATGCTGTGCTTATTTCCCAACACTGGAAGTTTAAATGAAATGGGCATAAGTGATTGTAAATGTTAAATGTTAAGGTATTACAAGATAATTGAAGAGACAAAGATACACATTTCTATAAATAACTACATAAAGATAGCCAACAGTGCAAAGCAGCATATGTTCAAGTGCCAAATGAGCAGTAGACAAAGAGGTGGTAGGACTTGAGAGGAGGGAAGAGTGGAGGGTGGGCTGGGATGCTCCGAGAGGCCTTCAAGCCTACTTTCCCCAGGCCATGGGTGATTCTCCTCATGGTTTCATTTTGTTTTGTTTTAATTAATTATTTTTCTTTTTTATTTATTTATTTTTTGGCTGCATTGGATCTTCTTTGCTGCATGAGGGCTTTCTCTAGTTGCAGAGAGCGGAGACTACTCTTTGTTGCAGTGAGTGAGCTCAGTTGTGGCTCGCAGGCTCTAGGGCACAGGCTCAGTAGTTGTGGCACATGGGCTTCGTTGCTCTGCAGCATGTGGGATCTTCCCAGACCAGGGCTGAAACCAGTGTTCCCTGCATTGGCTGGTGGATTCTTAACCACTGTGCCACCAGGGAAGTCTTCTCCACATGGTTTGAGGAACAGACTGGTGAGGGGACACATTATGACAGTCATTTAGGCATTTGTTGTTTTGATTAATATGTGTAATTAGGGCTTCCTAGGTGGCGCAGTGGTTAAGAATCCGCCTGCCAATGCAGGGGTCACGGGTTCGATCCCAGCTCTAGGAAGATCCCACATGCCGCGGAGCAACTAAGCCCGTGTGCCAAAAAAAAAAAAAAAAAAAAGTGTAATTAATTTAAAAAACACGTAACAAAATTTACCATCTTAATCATTTCTAAGTGTACAGTAAATTCCTCCCTGTTCAGGGACTGAACCTGCACCCCCTGCATTGGAAGGTGAATTCTTTACCACCGGACTGCCCCATGTGCTTTATTATTATTTTTTTAATTAATTAATTAATTAATTTATTTTATTGGCTGTGTTGGGTCTTTTTTGCTGTGCGCAGGCTTTCTTTTTAGTTGCAGTGAGTGGGAGCTGCTCTTTGTTGTGGTGCGCGGGCTTCTCATTGCCATGGCTTCTCTTGTTGCGGAGCACAGGCTCTAGGCTCGTGGGCTTCAGTAGTTGCAGCACATGGGCTGAATAGTTGTGGCTTACAGGCTCTAAAGCGCAGGCTCAATAGTTGTGGTACACAGGCTTTGTTGCTCCGCGGCATGTGGGATCTTCCTGGAGCAGGGATCGAACCCGTGTCCCCTGCATTGGCAGGCAGATTTTCAACCACTGTGCCACCTAGGAAGCCCCTGCTTTATTATTATTATCATCATCATTATTTTTTTTTTTTACTCTCCCTTTTTAAAAAATATTATTCATTTATTTATTTTGGCTGGGCCAGGTATCAAACCCTCACCCCCTGCATTGGGATTGTGGAGTGTTACCCACTGGACCAACGACCAGTGAGGGGGCTACTCTTTGTTGCAATGCACGGGCTTCTCAGTGCAGTGGCCTCTCTTGTTGCAGAGCATGGGCTCTAGGAGTGAGGGCTTCAGTAGTTGCAGTGCATAGGCTCAGTAGCTGTGGTGCATGGGCTTAGCTGCCCCACAGCATGTGGAATCTTCCCAGACCAGGGATCAAACCTGTCTACCCTGAATTGGCAGGCAGATTCTTAACCACTGTGCCACCAGGGAAGTCCTCTGTTTTTTGATAGTAGTCATCTAATGGGTGTAAGGTGGTACCTGGTTGCAGTTTTGATCTGCATTTCTGTGTGTACTGGAGGGAGTATTCCCTCTGGGAAGTGCATGGGTGAGGTTGAAGAATAGCCTACTGCAGTGAGGAGTACCTCTACTTTCAATATCCATCCAGAGCATGATGGGAAAGGACCAGATCCCCCCCTCCCCATATTTGCAGTTTTTCCAGTTCCTCTACCCTACTATCCTCCTCAAGAGATACAAAAACAGAAGGCACCAACCTGTTGTACAATTTTTTCTTCTGGACAGAGCATCTGATGCCCTGGGTCTCTTTTTTCCTACTGTGGTGGTGAATGGGACAATGGAAAAGAAAACCTGTCTTTATCTCATGTCCCTTGGTCCCTTGACCTAGATACATCCAGAAATAGTCCATCCTTTTCTTCTTTTTTCTTCTTCTTTCCTTGACCCCTTCAGTTTACCAGAGCCAAAACATCTTCTAAGAAAACACCAACTCCTTACCTCTCCCTCATGTAAAAAAACCTCACAACTCCTCTTGTTCATTGTAATCACTGTTTTAAGTCTTTCTCCAAAGGGGTCACAATGTTTAAGCATCTTGCTATCTGCATCCTAGGTAGAGGTCAGAAAGAAAAGGAGGAAAAGGGGAACAAATACGTAATGAACCCCTACAATGTGCCAAATGCCCATCACTTTAAGTACTTTGACACATTTAGTCCTCACAACAAAATGAGATCAATATTATTATTACTATTTCGCAGCTAAGGAAACGGAGAGTGAGGGTTTAAACAATGTGTCCAGGGAGACACAGATATTGAGAAAGGCAGGATTTAAGCCCAAAACTCAGAAAAAACCTGTGCCCTCCTCTTTACTCCATATTTCTTTCAGTTCTAAGGAGCTGACCTCTTCCTCATGTTCAACTTGATTGTGTTTCTATGGAGCTGTCATTGCTTCCTTACTTCTCTTACTTTGATAATTGGATAAATACTAATATTAATACTAATATCTAACATTTATATAATAACACCTTATAGTTTTTCAATACATCCATCCATTCTCTCATCTCATTCTCAGGAAAAAACACAATGTATTAGTTTGTATTTTTAATAGCTTTGTTATTTTGCAAGGACTCATACACTCTTGTTGCAAATAAAATTAAG
The DNA here is from genome assembly GCF_030028045.1 of Hippopotamus amphibius kiboko. Taxonomy (NCBI): domain Eukaryota; kingdom Metazoa; phylum Chordata; class Mammalia; order Artiodactyla; family Hippopotamidae; genus Hippopotamus; species Hippopotamus amphibius. The sequence goes on along the minus strand of NC_080196.1, from coordinate 41,863,005 downwards.
CAATATAGAAAACTATAAATAAGTAAAAAAAAGAAAGCACCTTAAGTCCCACTACCCATAGAAACCACTATTAATATTTTAGTAAATATGCTTTTCCTATATGTCTCCATTTATGTAATTTGCCTAAATGGTATCATACCATACCTGCCTCTCTAACCTGCTTTTTTTCATTCAGAGTATGTTGAAAAGGGCTTTCCACATCAATTAATATAATTTTACATCATCATTTTCAATGGCTATTTAGTATTCTTTTTCTACTTTATTTTTTATTGAAGTATAGTTGAATTACAATGCTGTGTTAATTACTGCTGTACAGCAAAGTGATTCAGTTATGTATAGATATAGATATAGATATGTACATATATATATATGCATTCTTTTTTAATATTCTTTCCCATTATCGTTTTTCACAGGATATTGACTATAGTTCCCTGTGCTATACAGTAGGACCTTGTTGTTTATCCATCCTATATAGACCAGTTTGCATCTGCTAATCCTAAATTCCCAAACCATCCCTCTCCCACCCCCCCAGCTACACAGTATTCTAATTTAGGAATGTATTTTACTTAACCAGTCTCCTGTTGATGGACTCTGAAACTAATTCCAATTTTTTACAGTTATAGAAATTATTGGGAATTCCCTGGATGTCCAGTGGTTAGGACTCTGCACTCTCATTGCTGAGGGCCCGAGTTCAATCCCTAGTCAGGGAACTAAAATCCCACAAGCTGTGCAGTAAGGCCAAAAAAAAAAAAAAAAAAAAAAAGGAAAAGAAAGAAAAGAAAAAAGAAATTATTAACCCCAATTTAATGATTAGGGAACTGAAGCTCTGAGAAGCTAAATGACCCCTTTTTCAAAATCCACCTCTAGAACTAAGCTGCTCAGGCCACGCCCCAGACTTCTGACTCTTTTTTTTTTTTTTTGGGCACACGGGCTTAGTTGCTCCACGGCATGTGGGATCTTCCTGGAGCTGGGATCGAACCCGTGACCTCTGCATTAGCAGGCGGATTCTTAACCACTGCGCCACCTAGGAAGCCCCTGACTCTTAAAACAGTATTCTTTCCAACTAGACCATGGGAACAGGAAGCTGGAATTATTGACATAGGATATGGACTTGACAGCTAAACATGAGGTTTTTTTTTTTTTAACTGTCCAATTACTTAAAAAGTTAAGCATAGGACTTCCTAGGTGGCGCAGTGGTAAAGAATCCGCCTGCCAATGCAGAGGACACGGGTTCGAGCCCTGCCCTGGGAAGATTCCACGTGTTGCGGAGCAACTAAGCCTGTGCACCACAACTACTGAGCCTGTGCTCTAGAGCCCGTGAGCCACAACTACTGAGCCCATGTGCCGCAACTATTGAAGCCCACGCACCTAGGGCCTATGCTCCACAGCAAGAGAAGCCACTACAATGCCTGTGCATCACAATGAAGAGTAGCCCCCGCTCTCAGCAACTAGAGAAAGCCTGTGTGCAGCAACGAAGACCCAATGCAGCCAATAAATAAATTAATTAATTTTTAAAAAGTCTCTAAAAAAAAAAAAGTTAAGCATATACTTGCCATAAATCCCAGCCATTCCACTCTTGTGCATTTACCCAAAAGAAATGAATGCATATGTCCATACAAATACTTGTACATGAATGTTCACAGCATCTTTATTTGTAGTATTCAAATAATGGAAACAACCTAGATGTTCATCAACAGGAAAATGGATAAACAAATTGTGAGATAGCCATTCAATGGAATACTACTCAGCAACCAAAAGGAATGAACTACTGATTCTACGACAACATGGATGAGTCTCGAAAATAATATATTGAGCAAAAGAAGCCAGACGCAAAGGAATAAAGACTGCATAACTCCACTCATGTGAAGCCCCACAGACAAACTAGGGTCTACTATTGGAAGGTGACCAGTGAGGCCCTCCCCGCCTCGCACGTTTCTCAAGGCAGACCTGCTGTGAGGGCCACATGTCTGAAGCCCTCCCCATGCCACCACACGTTTAAAAGCTGAACGATTCCATGAGAAAGAAGACTTTGTGTCAAAAACAGACTTTCAAGGAGAAAAATAAAAGGTGTTTCCTGAAGCCAGGCATAGGGGAGCAGTTCCTGGAAAGGTAAATGCTGGAACACCTAGTTTGAATTTCAAAGGGCCAAGAACGACTCCAAATGTAACAATTCCAGGGCCCTCAGCTTCAGAGGTCCAATAGCATACGACTGCCTCATTCGCCTTCGGTGTACCTCATCCCACCACAGATCCTCTGAGACCACTTTAAAGACCATCTCAGTTTCTTCAGAGAAGTGACTTTCAGATGCTCAACTCATTAGGAATGTCAGAAGTGGTTGCTTGCAGAAGAGAACAACACAAAACTGAAAGCCCTAAAGAATCTCTATAAATCAAATATGTGTCTGTAACTGATCATGGCAGCCTGCAATAAAGGCATCTCCAAAACCAAGCTGTTTGTTTTGTCTACAGAAGCGTGTATGTGTATGTGAGAGAGAGAGAGAGAGAGCGCGCGTGCAAGAGAGAGAAAAGCTGAGAGAATGATATGAACGAGGCCAAGATAAGAGAGAACAAGTGAATTTTCCATTTCTTATCAGACTTCCCATGACCAAAAGGTAACGAGGTCCATAATCAGCAAACTCTCAACCTACCCCCGTGTGTATTCTTAAACCAGTGTTTCTCTCCTTTTTTCTTTTTTTAATTTTCTTCTTTTTTAAGATTTTTTTTTTCAATGTGGACCATTTTAAAATTCTTCATTTAATTTGTTACAATATTGCTTCTGTTTTATGTTTTGGTTTTTTGGCTGCGAGGGATGTGGGGTCTTATCTCCCTGACCAGGGATCAAATCTGCAGCCCCAGCATTGGAAGGTGAAGTCTTAACCATTGGACAGCCATGGAAATCCCAAACCAGTGTTTCTCTAATACCCTAGACTACCTACATCAGAGGGACTTGAAGGAAGGGGGCTTTTGTTAAAAATGCTGGTTCCTGGGTTCCAGACCTCTGGAATTTAAGTCACTGTGTCTGGGATGGAGCCCAGGAATCACCAGGTGATTCTTACACATTAAAGCTTGAAGATCATTACTTTAAACAAACACAGTGCGTTGTTTATTAATGGTTTGCTCAATGATTTAACTTGATGTTAAATTAAACTCTGTATTTTCACTGGTATATCTGAATTACATCTACCTCAGGAAAAGCAATTATGAACTGGTGAAGAAACAAACAAACAAAAACACTGGATGGTTGAGAATGTAAATCCATACAACCCTTCTGAAATTGTCAGCAATGTATATAAAAATTCTTCTAAATAGTTTGATTCATATTTTCCACTTCTAGTAATGTATCTAAAGGAAATAATTTAATGAGTAGGCCAAGAACTATATTATAAGAATGTTTATTTTGCCATTGTTCATAATAATGAAAAATCAAAACCATCTAAATGTCTAACAGGAGATTGTTAAATAAGTTATAATAGTGTCATGTGATAAATGGAGATTGATACTTTTATAAATTTATTTATTTATTGGCTACATTGGGTCTTCATTGCTGTGCATGGACTTTCTCTAGTTGCGGTGAGCACAGGCTCCTCATTATAGTGGCTTCTCTTGTTGCAGAGCACAGGTTCTAGGCTCGTGGGCTTCAGTTGTTGCAGCAAACAGGCTCAACAGTTGTAGCTCACGGTCTCTAGAGTGCAGGCTCAGTAGCTGTGGTACACAGTCTTAGTTGCTCCGCAGCATGTGGGATCTTCCCGGACCAGGGATCGAACCTGTGTCCCCTGCATTGGCGGGCAGATGCTTAACCACTGTACTGCCTAGGCAGTCCCTAAGAGATTGATACTTATTGATCTAGAAACATGTTTACAGTACAACACTGTTTGAGAAAGATTACAAAACATTTTACCATATTTCATAAAAAAAATAAAAACAAAAGATTTGGAAGGAAAAAATACAAAGTGTTAACAGTAATTATCTCTGGTTGGTATGGTTACAGGTCACATACATTTTTCTTCTTTGTAATTTTTCTAAATTGCTTTAAAATAATACACATTTTTATAATCAGAAAAAAGCAATAAGGGTATATTCCTTTTGTTGTTTTTATTTTTATTATTTTATATTTATTTATTTATTTTAATTTTGGCTGTGTTGGATCTTAGTTGGACACTCAGAATCTTCCTTGGGATCTTCGTTGTAGCATGCAGGCTCCTCGTTGTGGTGCGTGGGCTTAGTTGCCTGACGGCATGTGGGATCTTAGTTCTCCTACCAGTGATTGAACCCGTGTCCCCTGCATTGGAAGGCAGATTCTTGACCACTGGACCACCAGGGAAGTCCTATTGCTTTTAATTGAAGTATAGTTCGTTTACAGTATTATATTAGTTTCAGGTGTAGAACATAGTGATTCAATATTTTTATAGGTTACACTCCTTTTAAATTTATTATAAAATAATGGCTCTGTTTCCCAGTGCTGTACATTATATCCTTGTTACTTATTTATTTTATACATAGTAGTTTGTATTTCTTAATCCCCTACACCTAAGGCTATATTCATTTTGAATAGAAGGGGACAGGCCACTGAATTCTGTGTCTGAGGAGTGGGTTGAAGTCCCAATCTACCGCTTTGAACCTCACTTTTTTTCCCTCTCAAATGGGGATGGTAATACCTTCCCTGTCTACCTCAGAGGGTAGTTGTGAGATACAATGCGGAAATGTTTTGTAAACCATAAAATGTTTTATGAAGTTAATGTATTATTAAGTCTTGATTTTCACATCAGAGATATAAATTCAGGTATGCAAAGACTGGTTAAAAAAAAAAGGTAGACCTTTTAAAAAAAAAACAAAAAAACCCCAAAAAACTGCTTTTGAGGGTGTTTTTTGTTTGTTTTGCCTTTTATTATGGAAGTTTTAAAACATATAACAAAAGGAGATAGAATAACATAATGACATATCACGCGTACATCACCTGGCTTCAATATTACCAACTTAACAGCCAATTTGTTTTAGTTATACCGGCCTACCCACTCCTACTGTTAACATAGTACCAGACATTGAACTTCATTGGGCCTCTGTAATTTTCATAGACACAAAAGAGTATTTCTGTTCTTAATTCCTCATCTGAAAAGACATAATTGTGCAATTTTAAAGGGTGAATTTTATGGTACTTGAATTGCATTTCAATTAAGAAAAAAGGACAGGAATTAACATATATACAACACAGCATAAATGTCTGGCATTTAGAAATGGTTCGTTATGGGTAAATTCTCATCCCTGGTGTTGCTGTGACTCAAGCTTCAAACTCTTCTTAAAACAAAACACTCACTCAACTAGAGGGTTAACAGTGATAAGCGTGTAAAGTATAGTCATTGGAATGTGGGTGACATTCCCCCCCTCAATTTACATGAAAACTTTACATGATTCTTTACATTAAAACTTATATGAGGGACTTCCCTGGTGGTCCAGTGCTTAAGACTCTGCGCTTACAATGAAGGGGGCAAGGATTCGATCCCTGGTCGAGGAACTAAGATCCCACATGCTGCACAGTGCAGCCAAAAAAAAGAAAAAAGAAAAAATTTTACATGAAAATCTTCTATGATTCATAATATATGCCACTTAAAATTAAAAAACAAACAAACAGTATCCAGCCATATTATCTCTCCAGATTGTTCACTCTCAGAAGGAATTCTACCAGAAACTCAGGACCTCAACCAAGAGTTGATTTAATGGTATTCCTAAAGATTATGCATGCAGCTCAGCATTGGGGCAATCATAGGGGCCCTGAAGTCTGAAAAACTTGAATTCAAATCCCAGCCCTGTCACCTACCAGATATGTGACATCAGACAAATTCAAATTAATTACTCCTTCTAAATCTTGTACTCCAGCATCTCCCTCCTATAGTCAGTAGGAGATCTAAATAAGACAAGGTTGGCATGATGGCCAACACACAGTGGGTTAGCAATAACATCTCACAAGATATTCCCTTTATTTATAGAAGATCTTTTAGGTTTGTTTGTTTGTTTTGTTTTGTTTTCACCGCATAGCTTTCGAGATCTTAGTTCCCCAACCAGCGATTGAACCCAGGACGATGGCAATGAAAGCATCCTAACCACTGGATGCATTATCATAGATATGGTTTTCTTTTTGATGGATGAAGATACTGACAAGCTTAATGAGTATTGCTGAGGGTGTGGAGCCAGAGGACTTCTCATTCTCTCCCGGGAAAGTGAAAATTAGGACAACCACTTGGCACAGTCACAATCTGGCTATGTCTAAGAAAGTTAAAGAGGTGGTTTTCCCTGCAGGCCAGCAAGTCCATTTCTAGGTATGTGCCCTAGAAAATTCTCACATGTGTGGCAAGGAAAAACAAGAATGTTCATTGCAACGTTTGAGAGCAAAAACTTAGAAGCAATCTCAATGTCCATTAACAGGAAAACGGATAGATCAATTGTGATACAGTCTTGAAGTCAAACACCTACAGCAATTAAATTGACTGAACTATCCATATGTAGCAACATGGGTAAACCTCAAAACCATGAGGCTGAATGGAAAAAGCATGGGCAGAACGATTCATACAATATGTTACCATGTTTATAAGGTTTACAAACATGTGAAACAATTGGATATACTTTCATGGATTCATATATATTAACTTTAAAGGATAATACATAGTAAATTCAGGATAATAGTTATCTCAAGAAAGAAAAAGAAGGGAAAATAACAGGGGAGGGATATCTGGGGGGGGTGTAATTGTTTCTGTAATATTTTACTTCTTTAAAAATATCTAAAACAAATATGGCATAGTGTTAGGGTGTGTGTAAGGACTCGAATGTTTGTTATATTATTCTTTATACATATATGTATATAAGCAGAAAACATTTATATAGCGCTTACTATGTCATAGGTAGTTAGGTTCTTCACCTATATTAACTAACTTAATCATTTCAACAACCCTATAAGGTAATTACTATGATTACCCCCGTTTTACAGATGAGAAAACTAAGTTACAGAGATTAGAAGCTTGCCCAATGTCACATATTTGGTGACCATATGGTGATCCTGGGATTTGAAGGCAGTCTGGTTTCAGACTCTCATCTCTTAATAACCAAACTACTGCCTCTTGAAACATGTCAAATTTTTTTTTTAAGTAAAAGGGAGATGGGACCAAGCAGGGAGGTAAATCCTCTAGTGTCACACAGGTCGTGAAAAAGCAGTTCAACACTCTTTCCTAAGTTGCTTTTGCTGCTGGGAGGAAATGCTTAAATTGCCCACCAGGCCACATGGCAAAAGCCAGAGAGCCCTGCCCAGACCTAGAGACCATCCACCATCACCTCACAGTGGTAACACTAGGCCAATTTAGCTGTGACTTGGAATGAGAGGGAAAAATCAAATAGTAAACTCTGAGAAGACTCTTCTGAGGCCTCAAGTCTTCAAGAAATTCTCTGGAAGGCAATGCAAAGCAGAATAATTAGTTCCATGAGTGAAGAGGGCTTTTCATTTAGAGTCTGAGCTAATAATCTCAAGAGTTTTGATTGTTGCTAAATTATCATCTGCATTTAAGCAGGACCATTTGAACGGGCAAATTCTTGAATGAGTCATACTCCACATAAATGAAATAAGAAATGATTCCGAGCTTCTCCTGTATTACACAAGAGCAATGTTAAGAGTAGATAGAAATCAAACTTAATATCTGCCTCCAGATCTGTTGGTGGCCTCCACCAACCCTTTCGAGTAGGTCAAAGGCCATTGTGGATAGCTGGGCTGGGCTTGTGAGTGATAGCTGACAGCCGCCTCCTAGGATCCTCCCCAGCCCCGCCTCCATGTTCTACATTTATCCATAGCTTGGCTCAAAGGTTTGGGGAAACTAATGACTTGGGCTTGTGGTCGCAGGCATTGCTTACCCAAGCAAGCAAAAATCTTTAGGGGAAAAGCCTGAACATTTTTCAAATGGGTAATTTATTTATCTATTTATTTATTTTAATTTTTAATTTTTTATTTTTTACAATAAACTGCATATATTTAGAGTGTACAATTTGGTATCCCAATCTCCCAATTCATTCCACCCCCCCGACCCTCCCCGCTTTCCCCACTTGGTGTCCATGTGTTTGTTCTCTACATCTGTGTCCCTATTTCTGCCTTGCAAACCGGTGGATTTGTACCATTTTTCTATAGTCCACATATATGTGTTAATATACGATATTTGTTTTTCTCTTTCTGACTCACTTCACTCATTGTATGACAGTCTCTAGGTCCATCCATGTCTCTAAAAATGTCTCAAATGGGTAATTTATTTTTGAATAATAGAGGATGTTTTCAGTCCTATTATGTTTCTGAATTCTACAACTTTATTTTCCTTCTAGCAAGTTCCTGTGAGCACCTCACCATTCCCACAAAAGAGTGAATACCCCAATGAATGAATCCACCTTTGCATTTCCGGAGCAATTTCTTCTTCACAAAGAGGTTCCGTATCCATTATGTCATTTGATTCCCATGCTATTTGAGTCATAGGAAATAGGAATGATCTCGGGTGGTCTCAGCCTGCAGTGGCTTGAAGCAGGGTTTTGGTTCCCAGCCAGAGACTGAGGTCAGGTCACGACAGTGAGAGGGCTGAATCCCAGCCCCCAGACCACCAGGGACGAGTGGCCAGTGACAAGACCCTGGCCCATCAGCTATGAAGAAATGAATCTCCACATAGACACGGAAAGTAGTAAAGCAAGTAAAGTGTTTATTAGGAGGAAAAAGAATACAGTACGTGTGGATAGACACATAGGCGGGCTCAGAGAGAGAGAGAGAAAGAGAGTCGTGCCCTTGTGGCAGTTTGAATCACTTATATGGGGCATGTTTTACGGGTCTCCTTTGACCAGTCATCTTGTTTCGCCCGGTTCTGAATCCGTATTTGGTATCCCAGGGTCCTCCCCTGTGTGTGTGCACATCTCTTAGCCAAGATGGATTCTAGTGAAGAGGCCTATTGGTAGTTGGCATCACTGAATATGGGGTGGCGCTCCCTCCCTTTTTGACCTCCAAGGAGACTTTCTGAGCACGTGTAGTTGGGGAGGTCTCCTGGACTTTAAGAATGAGGAGTATGTCTTATCTCTTGTCTGGGCAGGGCCCAGCCTCCTCCATCATCCTGCTTTTATGGAGTTTCTGCTATTATGGAGTTTCTGTCCACAGGGGAGAAACTGTTCAGCCTGGGGCCCATCTATCTCCTGCCTCAGGAATAATGACAATAACAGTATCAAGTATTTTATATTATTGAATGAAAGAAGCCAGTCACAAAAGATCATATATTGCAGATTTCATTTATATGAAATGTGCAGAATAGGCAAATCCATAAAGATATAAAGTAGATTAGGGACTTCCCTGGCAGTCCATGGTTAAGACTCCAGGTTTCCACTGCAGGGGGCACAAGTTCAATCCTGGGTTGGGGAACTAAGATCCCACATGCTCCGTGACATGGCAAAAAAATAAAAATAAATAAAGTAGATTAGTAATTGCCATGGGTGTGGGAGAAGGGGTAATGGAGAGTGAGTGCTAACGTGTACAGGGTTCCTCTTGGCGGTGATGAAAAGGTTCTAGAATTAGGTAGTGGTGATGGTTGCACAATCTTATGAATACGTGAAAAACCTTACACTTTAAGATGGTGAACTTTATGGAATGTAAATTTTATCTCTTTTTTTTTTATTTTAACTGCAAAAGGAAAAAATTTAGTGCTTACCACATGCTAAGACTGGCCAAGATCTTTACTTGCTTCAGGCCAGTTCTCTCTCCTAATCATCTCAACAAGCTTATGAGATACTATCATTTCCTCATTTTACAGATGGGGACACAGGCTCAGAGAGATGATTCGTCCACTGTGATGTGGCAAACACACAAGAGCCAACCAAAATTCAGATTTCTGACCCTCACTTTCCAAATCAGACCTTTAACGGTCACCCAGTAATTCAAGAAGATATTTCTGAGTGTAGCTCATTTGATAGTATTTCCCCTGCTCTACTCTCTTAGGAAAAGATCTTTGCAATGCTTTTTGCTTTTACCTCTTATGGTGCCTTTTAAAAATGTGTGGTTCGTTCTCTCGGATTTTTGAGAGTTACACATAGCAGTGATTTCCCCCTGAAAGTCCTTAACTCTCTAAACCACCTTTCTTCTGATAAAAAGCCAAGTTTCATCTCTTAGCTCCGGGGAAATCCCGTAGGGTCACACAACCACAGCTGGTTTTAAGCAAAGCTGTGATGTCTATCCCCTACACTCATTCTGCTTCAAGGACACGATTACTTACCACACGGTTCCCCAAGGGTTTTTGTTTACTCTGACCTCAGAGGTCATTTGGATGACAAGTGAGTCAGTCAAAACACTAGAGAAGGAAAAGACACATAGCAACAGTCTCTGTTATGGGTGAATTCTCAGACATTCCGAATTCCAGGGTGGAGAGACTTGAAGTGACTTTCCTATGGCCATGGAGCTAGGAGCAGACCTAAGCCTAAAATTCTAACACTTTGGTAGATTTCTCAAATGAATCTCAATCAAAAGAAATTGATATTTATATAAAATATAAGTTTAAAAAGGCTAACTAAAAATGAGTACAGTATCTTCCTACTTTTATGGAAAAAAAAACTATATATATAAACATTTGTAAGTACTAAAATGGTACCAAAATGTTAATAGAGGTTATATCTCTGGATGGGAGTATCATAGGTGATTATTTTTCTCCTTGTATGTTATTTATTTATTTATTTTTGACTGTGCCACTTGGCCTGAGGGATCTTAGTTACCCGACCAGGTATCGAACCTGGGCCCGTGGCAGTGAAAGCACTGAGTCCTAACCACTGGACCGCCAGGGAATTCCTTATTTTTCTCCTTTTAGATAATCTATATGTACTCATTTTTTTCACAATGGATTTTTCAAAAGAATAATTGCCGAGACCAGCTCGGCGACTCGAGGTGAGTGACGGGTGCCGCAAGCTTGAAGAAGACACAGACACAGACTGAAGAGAAAAGTGGGACCGGGGGGCTCAAGACCTCTCGGATCAAGAGCCCTGCTGACTCATCCCAGGTTGCTTTTATTGAGTTCGTGGGCTAACATTCTCAGGTTACACTCATAAACAATCAAGGGCCTCACATGACTGAGGCAATTATCTTTGTTTACTTCCTGGGTCCGAGTTGAGCAGGTGTGGATTTGAGCTGGGGGTGGAGAGCAGAACAGCCCTGGGGGCAGGAGACCTCTCTCTAAAGGATTAAGGGTCTGTGCCCCACCCGTGTTGGCCCCTCTGCGACTGTGCCTGTCTTAGGTTGTTCCTCCCTTGAGGAATCTTACCCGTCTCTGGCTAACCAGTCATCCTCCAGGGCCAAACACGGTGATATAAGGAAGGTTCTATGCACCACCCCTGTTGGCCCCTCTGCGGCTGTGCCTGTCTTAGGTTGTTCCTCCTCTGAGGAATCTTACCCGTCTTTGGCTAACCAGCCATCCTTCAGGACCAAACAGGGTGATATTAGTCTCCACGCCCCGCACCCTCAGCTCCTCCACCGCTCAAGCAGGACACCCTGAATCCCATCGCTCGGCCCACATACTTCAACATTTTCAAGGTTACAAAAAGGTTCCCGAATGTCTTCCCACAAATAATTTTCTATTTTTTAAATTAATTAATTAATTAATTGGCTGCATTGGGTCTTCGTTGCTGTGCGTGGGCTTTCTCTAGTTGCAGCAAGCAGGAGCTACCCTTCATTGTGGTGCACAGGCTTCTCATTGTGGTGGTTTCTCTTGTTGCGGAGCACGGGCTCTAGGTGTGCGGGTTTCAGTAGTTGTGGCTCACGGGCTTAGCTGCTCTGCGGCATGTAGCATCTTCCCGGACCAGGGCTCGAACCCATGTCCCCTGCATTGGCAGATGGATTCTTAACTACTGTGCCACCAGGGAAGTCTCTTCTATTTTTTTAAAAAGTGAGGATAGGCAAAAATTTCTAACATAGGACACAAAAAGCATCCAGCATAAAATAAACCATTGACAAATTGTACTATATTAAAATTAAGAAATGCAGTTCACCAAAAGACACCATTAAGAGAGTGAAAAAGTAAGCCACAGACTGGGGGAAGATATTTACAATACATGCATCCAATAAAGGACTTATATCCAAAATATATTCTAAAAACCCTTTTACAAATAACTAAGTAAAAAAAAGACAACCCAACAGTTAAATGGGCAAGAGACTCGAACAGACACTTCACAGAAGATATCCAAAACTTCCAATAAACCTATGTACTTTTAAGATGCTTTTTGCAAATTAAAATTCGCAAACAAGGTATACACTCACTAGAATGGCAAAAATTTTAAAGAATAATATCAAATGTGGACAAGATCATGGAGCAACTAGAACATTCACACATTTCTGGTGGGAATAAATTGGTACAACTATGTTGAAAAACTTGTCAGCTCTAGTAAAGCTAAATCCATGCCTACACTCTGATCCAACAATTTCTCTCCAGGTATATACCTAAGAGAAGTGAGTGCTTATGTCCACCAACAGAAATATATAAGGATGTCCAGAGCAGTGCTATTCATAATCACCAAAAACTGAAAACACTGAATGCAATAGGAAGGATACATTGTGATCTATCCACGCAAATGGAATACTAAATACAAATATGAACTCCTGCTATATGCAACAGCATGGATGAATTGCACAGACATAATGTTGAAAGAGCACATGCAAAGAGAGCATACTGTATATGATTCCATGTATAATACTGGCAAAACTAATCTCTGTTGAAAGAGGGTAGAACCTTGATTATCTGGGAAGATGGGGAGGAAGGGACAATGGCTACTGACTATAGGTGGAAGCATGAGAAAGCCTTCTAGGGTGCTGGAAATGTCCTGTATATAACTTGATCTGGAGATACACAGTGGCATATGCAGGTCATCAAGCTTAAGATTTTCACACTTTGCTATATACAATTATACTTTTAATTTTTTTAAGTTTGATTAAAAAGTGTCACGGGACTTCCCTGGCGGTCCAGTAGTTAGGATTCTGTGCTTCCACTGCAGGGAGCACCGGTTCAATCCTTGGTCAGGGAACTGAGATCCCCCAAGCTGTGCAGCACAGCCAAAAAAAAAAAAAAAAGTGTCAGAGCAGCAAGAAGAAGGCTATTTATTCAGTGTTTAGACGGTAAATATTAAGAACTTGAAAAAAACAGTCCATAAAAAATGGCCAGGCTTCCTTCCTGGTAGGAACAGACAATTCTGAGCTTTTTTCCTGAGAACACTCAATACTTTCCTTGTCCCTTCATATTTTATTCAGTATTTCTCATGGGTGAGCTAGGGGCTGACATAACACTAAAACTCCCCAGGCAAACCTCTGATTCCAACTCCAATCTAGCCTTTTGTGGTTTGTCATGTAAGGGACTGGATTACATATAATTTATACATATACATTTACAAATACAGACATATCACAGAGAGAAAACAAGTGATTCCAACCCTTTGCATAGGAACTGGCACATATAACAATATTGTCGAAAGACCATCTGCTCTGCCTGGCTTTTCCCTCTACAAAATTGGGAAGCAAACTAAGTTTGCTTTGCACCTCATCGGCTATCAGGTCTCTGAACCTCCAAAAGGTCCTCACTTCCTTCCCAGGGAACCATCCCACATCTCACTCCCCCGCTGAGCTGAAGCATTTATGGACAACAAATGTGTTACCTGGAAATGTGTCAGTGGTGTTTTTTCCCCAGGGTCATTTGCATTATAAAAGGGGACTTTAAGGCCACTCTGAACACAGATATATCTGGGAAGAAGAAGGGGAGTTTACAAAAACAAGTTGCATTTGAAATGATTGTCAGGTTCCCTAAAATTTCTAGAGGAAATTCCAAGAAGCCTAGAAAGTTTTAGGTAAACTGAAACTTATAATACAAAGCAAACCAAACCCCTCATTACTCTCTCACATTGTTGTTTTACCTGAGTCTTGAGCTTCACAACAACCTGTAAGGTGGGCTGGGTCACTGATCTTCTCCAGACCAGGAGACTCCCTGGGAAAGGGAAGCAATTCCCACAGGGTTCAGCAACTGGAAGTTGGGGGATTTAGAAGTTCATTTGGGTCACCTGACTCATGGCCCCGTGACACTTTCCTCTTCCAGAAAAGCCTTTTAACCAACAGGGTTTCATGAGCCATCCTCCTAACCAATAGAGAGGGAAGGGATTAACAGCCCTTACAGGTAGATTCTTTTCTGCAAGTTCTTTCTCTTTTTCTCTTTTTTTTTTTTTGACTGTGCCAAGTGGCTTGTGGGATCTTAGTTCCCCAACCAGGGATTGAACCTGGGCCCTCGGCAGTGAAAACTCTGAGTCCTAACCACTGGACTACCAGGGAATTCCCATCTTACCTTTTCTAGTTTTAATTTTAGGTGCGAGTGGTAACTGCAAACTTCCACAATCTTTGATATCAAGTTTTCTTCCCACATTTATTCCTCTCTGATCACAGATGGTAGTGGTGGCACCAAGAGGCAACTTGGGGAGAACTTTAGCCTCCCAATCCAGCAACCTCTCCAAATAAACACACAATTTAAGTAGAAAGAGTGCTAGGGAAATGCAACTTCATAACAATTTCCAAAATAGACTCCCTGAGTTTCAAACCTCATTTATGTGAAATACAGAGTAAGGGACGCCCCCAGAATTGTACAAGAAGGAAGACTTGCCTAGCCACCTTCCAAACAGACTGACGCTCCTAAGAACTCCTATTACAGAAATTCTGGGGCCATCAATGATGAGTGGTAAGCAAACAGGACTTGCCAGGATCTGACAGCTATCAGCAGAAGGGAGTCAAGTCACAGAGATGACTAACGTAATGGGGAAATGGACGGGGACCATAGATTGAGACAGGTAAGGTCCAGAGTCCAGGAGTTAGTCAGCAAACAGTACAATTAAGCAGAGCCTAACATTGATCCTGGGGGCGAAGGCCGACTGGACTTTGGTTTTGCATGGAGAACAGAGGACCTCTGAACCCGCTCATAATGACTTGAGCCTCAAGTCCAAGGCTTACAAATCACCACCAGAAATGCTTGGAGGGCATCTCGCAAGAATGAGCAAAAGTTGCAAGTTTGACCAAAGGCTTCCGTAAAAGTTGCAATCTGTTTCAAGTGGATTCAAATTTTGATCTGGAGTCTAAAATTTTTACTTTACTGTGTTCCAAATCTGCTAGTTTGTAAAAACCAAGAGAATTTGGACATCTACTAATCTAAAAGATTAATTTCACTACATCATCATGAATTACATTGTTTACCAAATTTGCTAAACTTCTCAACTCTAGTCACAAACTGGAAGAGTAAACCACCCTCTGTGCCGGTGGGCCAAGTCATGGTTTGGTTGTATGTAGGAAGTGGAGTAAGGTCTATGCAAGTGGCATGTCCCAAATGCCGGCACCAGCTGTCCACTTCCAGACTGAAAGGGATGTTTCTATAGAGGAGAAAAGAAATGGTCATGCATGCCTATTTAGAGAGTCCACCCTACTCCTGTTCATAGCTCTCAGTGTTCTGTTTTTCAGGTCACCAGGAGGCCCAGAATGTCGCTAGTTGGGCCTCTTTGGATAGGCCTTAGTTGGGCCACCTTAAAGTACGTGGCCTTGAGGTGTGGGGAAAGTTGTGAGCTCTGGACACCTGTTACATCTGACTTCCCCTGGACACCACTCCTTCCTCTCCCTCTAAATTCCAGAGTAGACAATAGACTTCTTAGCCAGCTTTGTCCGAAGTGTGCCACCACCTGTTGTTATGAAAGAGGCCATCTCTGCAACCCCAGGGGGTTCAGGGGTGCCTGCACTGCCCCAGGCCTCTGTATTGAGGTATATTTTGCAAAATGACACTTTGTAACCCATTGCTCTTCATGTTACATCCTGCCTCCTGATCTTCCTTTCTGATGAAACAAATCTACATTACATTATGGGCAGAGAGTAAGGAACGAATGGGCAGCACATGGAAAGGTTTGGCATGAATAATCCCTACCACTAGCCAGGGAATTGACAGAACTAGCACTATAAGAGACATGGGAAGTTAATTGATATTAAGAATAAGCACTTATGGTTTACTATGTGCCAGGCACTATGCTACACATGTCACGTGCATTATGTGCTTCATTTACTACAACAGCCCTATGTGGTATTATTGTCTCCTTTTGACGAATGAGAAAAACTAGGATTTTAAATAAATTGCTAAAGTTTACATAGTTAGTGTGGCAGAGCCAGAGCTGGGTGTTCACTGAACTGTTTTATTTTCCTTCTGACCACACAGAAAGACTGCATTTCCCGGATCTCTATGTATTTAGATGGGACCATGTGATTGAATTCTGGTCCACAGAGTATAGACGTGATATACCCCATTTCCAGGTTTAAAACAGTTCACCCAAACTTCCCTTTTCTCTTTCTTACTTGCACAGCTAGAAGCCAAGAACTCATCCCACCCTCTCCTCCCTCCAAGGACAGAGCCTAGAGCCCTGAGTGACTGCTTGGAGGAGAGTGTCTCAAGGGAGCAGACCAGACTATTAGACTACATTGGGAACAACAAATAAACCTTGGTTGTGCTAAGCTGCTGACATTTCAGGGGATTATTTGTCACTACCGCATAACCTACCTACCCTGAGTAAAACAGCGATGTGAGTTGTAGCCAAGATTTTTGTGCACGTCTGACTTCAGCCAATCTTTTTTTTTTTTTTTTTTTGGTTGTTGTTGCACCAGGTCTTAGTTGTGGCTCATGGGCTCCTTGGTTGTGACATGTGAACTCTTAGCTGCAGCATGCATGTGGGACCTAGTTCCATGATCAGGGATCGAAACCAGGCCCCCTGCATTGGTAGCGCAGAGTCTTATCACTGCGCCACCAGGGAAGTCCCCAGCCGATCTTAACCACTTCTTTACAATTAGCACAGGAGGATCTGGAGAGAATTTCTTATCTTTAACTCTGCCACTAAGCTTGTGTGAGATCATTTAGGTGAGTCCTTCAAATGGCACGTTTTTTTCATTTGTCCAGTGAAAATAAAAATATCTGCCCTTCCAACCCCACAAGGTTATTGTAAAGATCAAATAAGACAATAGCTACGACATAATTTGTAAAAGAAGCATCATCCAAATGCAAAGGAGTATTACTATCTATCCTGCCTCTGGTTAGGAATCTATCCTACTGAACTTAGAACTGGCATAAAATTGTTTCTTATATCCCTGCCTGTACTATCCCTAATAGTTATTTTTTGGTAGCTTTAAATTTTAGCATAATCAAACTTACAGATGACTTGTAAAAATAGTACAATGAGCAGGAATTTCCTGACGGTCCAGTGGTTAGGACTTGGTGCTCTCACTGTGGTAGCCTGGGTTCAATCACTGGTTGAGGAACTAAGATCTTGCAAGCCGTGGTGTGGCCAAAGAACAACAACAACAAAAATAGTATGAAGAGCTGCTGTACTCTTTTATCTAGATTTCGTAACTGTTGATACTTTGCCCCATCTTACATATATATTTCTGATGTATTCAAAAGTAAGTTGGTGACATTGTGTACTCTACCAGTCCAGGGGGACTATGACCCTCCCAACACCTTGATTTCAGCCCAGTGAATCTAATTTTGTACTTCTGACATTCAGAGTTGTAAGAGAACAAATGTGTGTGTGTGTGTGTGTGTGTGTGTGTGTGTTTATTCATTTATTTATTTTGGCTGCACCAGGTCTTTATTGCGGCACACAGGATCTTCAATTGTGGCATGTGGACTTCTTAGTTGCGGCATGAATGTGGGATGTAGTTCCTTGACAGGGATCAGACCCAGGCCCCCTGCATTTGGAGCACGGACCACCAGGGAAGTCCCAAATGTGTGTTATTCTAACGCACCAGACGTGGTCATTTGTTTAAGCAGCCATAGGAAATTTATTCAATCTGCATTCAAAATTTGGTAAGTGTCTGGTAGTATCCATTTTACCTATTTCTGTTCTTAACCTTAATATGCAGTTCAGAATCACACTTTGCATTTAATTGTCATAAGTTTTTAGTTTCCTCTAATCTGGAACAGTTCCTCCACCTTACTTTGCCTTTCTTGACCTAGACATTTTTGAAAAAATACAGCTTTTTATTTTGTAGAATGTCACTCAATTTTTTTTTTTTGGTTGATGTTCCCCAGTCCTTAAATTCAGATTATACATTTTGAAAGGAATATAATGGGACTTCCCTGGTGGTGCAGTGGTTGAGAATCTGCCTGACAATGCAGGGGACACAGGTTCGATCCCTGGGTCAAGACGATCCCACATGCCATGGAGCAACTAAGCCTGTGCACCATGATTACTGAGCCTGCACTCTAGAGCCTGCAAGCCACAACTACTGAGCCCACATGCCACAACTACTGAAGCCCGCACACCTAGAGCCCATGCTCTGCAACAAGAGAAGCCACCACAATGAGAAGCCTGCAACGAAGAGTAGCCCTTGCTCTCCGCAACTAGAGAAAGCCCGCGCGCAGCAACAAAGACCCAATGCAACCTAAAAGTAAATAAATATATTTATTTAAAAAAAAGAGAAAGGAATATAACATTGTCTCAGGAGATACATGATGTTGGTTTGTCCCAATACTAATCATACTGATTTTGATCACTTGGTTAAGGTGGAGGCTGCCAGATCACTCCACTGTATAGTTATTAATTTCCCCTTTATAACTAAAAATAAATTGGTGGTGAGATACTTTGAGATTTTCCTCCTCATGCTTTAACCCTCAAGTTTTAGCATCCATGATGATTTTCTAATTCCATCATTTCTTCTAAATTAATAGATATGCTGTAAGGAAAATCTCCTTCTTCTACAGTTATTTATGTAGTCATTTTTTTTATGTCAGAATAGATTCATGGAACCAAGATCAACAGTGAATGCTCCCCAGTATGTCTGCCACCAGTGTCTATATCCCCAGGGTGAGCTGAAGCCACCCCCCCCGGCCTTTCTAGGAGACTCTCCAAGACTAGCAGTCTCATCCAAATCTCATCAAACACGAACTACTGTTTTTCTTCATCAAGTGTCCAAAAGGTCTCTCCCTGCCCTCTGTGTATGGGGACCAGTTTCAGATTTCACCAGAGGAACTCCCAAGGTTGCAAACCAACACTGATTACAGTTAATAATACTGGATTGTATATTCGAAGAGAGTAATGCAGGGAACACGGGTTCGATCCCTGGTCTGGGAGGATTCCTCAGAGCAGCTAAGCCCATGCACCACAACTACTGAGCCTACATTTTTTAAAATTTATTTTTATTTATTTAATTTATTTATTGGCTGTGTTGGGTCTTCATTGCTGCACACGGACTTTCTCTAGTTGTTGCGCGCGGGGGCTACTCTTCATTGTGGTGCACAGGCTCCTCACTGTAGTGGCTTCTCTTGTTGTGGAGCACGGGCTCTAGGCACGTGGGCTTCAGTAGTTGTGGCACATGGGCTCAGTAGTTGTGGCTCGTGGGGTCTAGAGCACAGGCTCAATAGTTGTGGCGCACGGGCTTAGTTGCCCCGTGGCATGTGGAATCTTCCCAGGGCAGGGCTTGAACCCGTGTCCCCTGCATTGGCAGGTAGATTCTTTACCACTGCGCCACCTAGGAAGTCCTGAGCCTACATTTTAGAGCCTGCAAGCCACAACTACTGAGTCCACGTGCTGCAACTGCTGAGGCCTGCAAGCCTAGAGCCCATGCTTCACAACAGAAGCCATAGCAGTGAGAAGCCAGTGTGCTGCAACGAAGGGTAGCCCCCACTCACCACAACTGAAGAGGGACTGTGTGCAGCAGTGAAGACCCAACGCAGCCAAAAAAAACAAAAAGAAATTTGTATGTATGGTGATGGATGCTAACTAGACTTACTGCAGTGATCATTTCATAATATATACAAATATGGAGTCATTATGTTGTATTCCTAAAACTAATATGTTATATGTCAATTATGTATCAATTAAAATAATAATTTTTAAAGTAATAATAATAAAAGTGTAGGCTCATGGATTCTTATTTGATTCGATGGGTTATAATCTACTACTGTCATTATTTCTGATGCTTAGGTTGTCCCAGATGTGGCCCATGGGAGCCCCTTCAGGCTGGCTCCTGTGTTCTTTTGATAAATCCCCAACATTCTCTGAACACTTTCTTACTTTCTGGCACAAGAAGATATTTTAGGTTTATCTTATACATTCTCTGCAGAAGTCTGTGATCCAAGAAACCGTGGTGCCCCTTGTTGGAGAATGGTATTTAGAAACCAAGACCTGGGTGCTACGTGTGCTCCTAACAGCTGGTATGTCATTCCTTCTCTAGGCTCTCTCAGTGGACAAAGCCAGGAAATTTGTATAAAGCTGTGAGTTCATACTGACATCTCCAAATCTAATCTAACATTACGTGGTATGTGCCCCTTCTCCATTTTTGTAACTCCCTTTGTCCCACTGTGATATACATGGCTCCCACTACGCTCTTTCTCTCTCTCTCTCTCTCTATATATATATATATATATACACACACACACATATTACTGGAACCTAATATACCAAGTATAGGTCAATATTTAATTACAGGGTTTTTTTTGGGGGGGGCAGATGGACAATGAGGTGCACAATTTGATTAATTCTGACAAATGCCTATATGCCTGTAACTTGTACTCCTATCAAAATATAGAACATTTCCATTGCCTCAGCAATCTGACATCCCCAGACACAACCACGCTTTTCATTTTATTCCACAATCAATTAGTTTTGCCTGTTCTAGATCTTCCTATAATTGGAACAAACTGCATGCACTCTTTTGGGTCTGGCTTCTTTTGTTCAGCATACTGTTAGTATCTATGAAGTTCATTCACGTTGTTGTGTATTTCAGTAGTTAGTTCCTCTCCACTGTTGAGAAACTTTCCACTGTATGAATTTAACTATTCTGCTGGGATGGATATTTGGGTTGTTTTCAGCTTGAGGTTATTATGAAAAAAAATTATCTGAACATTCTTGGTCAAGTCTTTGTATGGACATATGTTTCATTTCCCTTGAGTAATTGCTTAGGATTGGAATTTTTGGGTCACAGAGTAGGTTTTGTTTATAAGAAACTGCTGAATATTTTTTCAGAGTAGTTGTGCCATTTCTCACTCCTGCAGCAATAAATGAGAGTTCTAGTTGCTCCATCCTAACCAACATTTGGTATTTTCTTTCTTTTTAATTTTAGCCATTATAGCAGGTTTGTAATGGTATTTTGTTGTAGTTTTCATTTCCCTAACAAGTAACATTTTTGAGCACCTTTTTATGGGCTTATCAGCCTTTTGTATATTTTCTTCTGTGAGTGTCCAAGTCTTTTACTCATTAAAAAAATTTTTTTGGTCCTTTTCTTATTGATTTGTAAGAGTTTTTTTGTTTGTTGTGTTTGTTTGTTTAGGTTGCATTGGGTCTTCATTGCTGCAAGCGGGGGCTACTCCTTGTTGTGGTATGTGGGCTTCTCATTGCAGTGGCTTCTCTTATTGCAGAGCATGGGCTCTAGGCTCACGGGCTTCAGTAGTTGTGGCACATGGTCTCTAGAGCGCAGGCTTAGCAGTTGTGGCACACGGGCTTAGTTGCTCCGTGGCATGTGGGATCTTCCTGGACCAGGGATGGAACCTGTGTCCCCTACATTGGCAGGTGGATTCTTAAGCACTGTGCCACAGGGAAGTCCCTGTAAGAGTTTTTAAAAATATATTCTTGATACCAGTCATTAGTGAAATAAACATTGTATGAATATATTCTCCTAATCTATGGCTTTCCTATTCATTTTCTTAACTATGTCTTATCAGGAGCAGAAGTTTTAAATTCTGATGAAGTGTAGGACCTCCTAGGTGGCGCGGCAGTTAAGAATCCGCCTGCCAATGCAGGGGACACGGGTCTGAGCTCTGCTCGGGGAAGATTCCACATGCCACGGAGCAACTAAGCCAGTGCACCACAACTATTGAGCCTGTGCTCTAGAGCCTGTGAACCACAACTATTGAGCCCATGTGCCGCAACTATTGAAGCCCATGCACCTCGAGCTTGTGCTCTGCAACAAGAGCAGCCACTACAATGAGTAGCCCCCGCTTTCAGCAACTAGAGAAAGCCCATGTGCAGCAACGAAGACCCAATGCAGCCAATAAATAAAATAAATAAATAAATAAATTTATATTAAAAAAATTCTGATGAAGTCTAGTTTTTGTTTTGTTTTTTTTTCTTTTTTTGCCACACCGAGTGGCTTGTGGGATTTTAGTTCCCTGACCAGGGATCAAAGCAGGGCCCTCAGCAGTGAGAGCGTGGAGTCCTACCCACTGGACCACCAGGGACTTCCCTATCCAATTTTAAAATGGCTATTTGTTTTCTGTGTCTGAAGAAATCTTTGCCTACTTCTAGGCTGTGAATCCCAAGTACTTTAAATAAGTGCTGGAATCAAACGAATACATTTTTTCTTCTTTCAACTCAGAAGGCCTGTTGCCAAACAGACTTCTTTGGTGAGCAAATGAAGGATTTTAATGGACATCCAAGAGGTAAGGAACAAGAGGGGTTCTTACAACTAAAATCTCAGGACTAAAAGCTCTTTTCTCAAGTGGAATGAGCCTCATGTGTAGAGGATGGAGCCTACATTAGAGTTAACCAGACTGAATGACTTGCAACCAGAGCAGATCCAACAAAGCAGCTCTACCCCTTCCCACAATCACAAGGATTTGGGGGAGTGAGTTCATTGGTGAGCCAGTTCGGGAGGCTGCATTAAGTTATCTGAGTCACTTCTTCAAATGAAGGTCTGCTGAAGAAGACAGTTTATACAGTGTGGTTCTGGGATGGTCCCACAGAGCAGTCAGCACTTGTGGTGTGGTTTTCCCACTACATTGTTTTCTTTTTCTTTTCTTTCCTTTTTTCTTTTAAACAATCATACTTAATTTTTAAAATTCATTAAGTTTAAACATCAAAATTTTGAAAAAATATAGTGAAATATATCTTTCCCACCTGTACCTTTCATAACAGATAACCACTGTTACCGGTTTCTTACATTTCCTTTTAAGAGATTTTTAATGCATTTATAAGATAATACAAATCCATAGTATCTCCCTCCTTTTTTATAGAAATGGTATCTACTACAAACACTATTCTGCATCTTGCTTTTTTTCAAAAAATAATATGTCTTGGAGAGTTTTGCATATCACTTCTTTCCATATCACAGAAAGATACTTCTCATTCTTTTCTATAGCTGCACAGTATTCCACTATCATGTCCTACAATTTATTTAATCATACCCTTGTTCATGGATATTTAACTTTTCAGGTATTTTTTCTTTCAAACACTGCTTCAGTGAAAAACCTTGTACATACATCATTTTGCACACTTGCAACTATAACTGTAGAATAAATTCCTATGCTGAGTCAAAGGGTATATACATATGGAATTTTGGTAGAGACTGCCAAATTGCCCCCAAAAGGAATTGTTCCTGTTTATATACACTGGTAACATATGATAGTTCCTATATACCCATATTTGTGCCTAATCTTAAGAGTTTTCAACCACTTGAATTTTTACCAATCTGATACATAATAAATGGTATTTCAGTGACTCAATTTGAATGAATTTTATTTTGAATGAGGATGAGTATCTTTTCATCTGTTTTAAGGACATTTATATTTAGTTTCCATTTGTACTTTTTTATTGAGTTGATGGGCATTTCATTATTGTTTTGTAGGAGCTTTTTATATGTTATACCCAACACCTTTTTAAAAGTCAGGTTTACTAAACTATAAATTACACACAATAAGATTCACCTTTTAGCGGAGCTGTCCCTTTCATGTGGAAGGCCTTCCAGCTGGGGGTTTGAAGTACTTGGTGCTTTGAAGTACTTATTTGAATAAATCATGTTCATGCATTGCAGTAAGGGAGTTACTGGGAGGGGCTCACACTCAGGCCGAGATTTTGAAGGTCTGAGATGTACAGGCAGTGTGTTCAATGGAAAGAGTGTAAACACTAGACTCTGACTATTGAGATTCAAATACTTTCTTTGCCATGTATTAAGTAGGTGTTTTGTTCAGATAACATCACCTCTTTGGGTATCAGTTTCCTTATTACCAAAAACCCCTCAAAATCAAATCCCATCAGATAGTATAACGAAAGCACACTGTTTAGTGCTGACAGAGATGAGGTGCTTAGTAAATGTTAGCTTCCTCTTTCTCCAGTAAGAGCCAAATCACTAAAAACAACACGCCTGGGGGCAGCAGCACACACACATGTGTGTGTGTCTTATTCTGAACCATGACCTCAGGTACTGCTGGAGTATTAAGCCACAAAGAGGACACATATTTCTGTTTCCAGCTTTCCAGTTCGGGACCCCTAGAGTCAGATTGAAAGTTTCCTGTGCTAATAACATGGGCTCACAGGGGAAACATCATATTTGTCTAAGAGAAGACATTCCAAGAGTGAGTAATAACCCCTTTTTAATAAGGAGCTACTTAAAACCACCCCGCCAAACCCGTTCTTCTGCCTTGGTGATTAGTGCCTGATCCAGCTTCCTCCTGATACCATGGCCTGTTGGTTCAACAGCTTTTAAAAATGAAAAGGTTAAAAAAAAAAAAACTTGCTCCTTGGGCCTTAGGACTTTGGGCTTTTCTATTCCCAGCAGTGAACACTTTGCTTACTGTGAGGAAGGCAAGACAATCACAGCAGAACTAATAAATAATTACTTCCTCCTCACTCGGCCAGACAAAAATGGATGGGGTCTGCTGACATTCCATAGATACCAGGTGGGCACCCTCACTGTGGTCCTAGTGTTGTTCTCACTTGCCCAGGCTAGGTGGTGAAAGCCTTGTCTCCAGTCATTGGTCTTGTAGAGCAGAAACTCGGTCACCTCCCAATCAATCACTTGCAGGGTAGAATGGGCTAAATATTGGGTGAGGTCCTCAGAAACTCCCCTTCCTCTCACCAGCCACAGCTATGAGTTTCCAGCCATAGCTGTGTTTATACCCTTCTCGGGGGCCTGGTGTGAACTTCCAGAACTGGGACCCTAAGTTCTGCTGTTGTTTCCAAATAAAAGACCAAGTTTTACTACAGCCAATTAAACCAACTGTGCTCTTTTCCCCATGGGGGCATGGCATGCAATGGCTGCAAACAGCAGCCTCCTCAGTAGTGTATGCAGCCTGTTGCCTGTAGGAGTTGCCCTAAGGGATGCTGGAGACAGCCCTTTCCAGTGGACATTCATGTCTTGCATGCTGTCCCCAGTCTAGGCTCTAGACAAGTACGTGTGGTGCCTTTGAAAAGCTGCAGGGCACAGTGGCCAAGGTCTACATTGGCCAAGTCATAATGTCCATCTGCACCAAACTGCAGAGCAAGGAACATGCGATTGAGGCCCTCCGCAGGACCAAGTTCAAGCTCCCTGTCCAAGAGAAGATCCACTTCACTGAGAAGTGGGGATTTACTGAGTTTAATGCAGATGAATTTGAAAATATGGTGGCATATAAGCAGTGCATCCTAGATGGCTGCGGGGTCAAATACATTCTTAATCGTGGCCACCTGGACAAATGGCAGACCCTGCATTCGTGAGAGCCTTGGCACTGTCCCCGCCTTACTCGTGCCCACCAATAAATCCTACTTTCCTGTAAAAAAAAAAAAAATCCAGTTTTAGCTTTCTGTAGTGAGGTCTCAGTTCAAAAAGAAGTTGGGATGGCGGGAACTTCCCTGGTGGTCCAATGGTTAAGACAACTCTTAGATGTCGCAACTCTCTAGGCCTCTACAATCCCTATCTGCCTACACTAATTTAAGTTGGCTTTGTCATATGTAACTAAATTTTTTTTTTGGCTGCATCACATGGCATATAGGATCTTAATTCCCCGAGCAGGGATCGAATCTTCGCTCCCTGTCTTCGCCCCCTGCAGTGGAAGCACAGAGTCTTAACCACTGGACTGTCAGGGAAGTCCCTAAAATAATTTTTTAAAATAAAGTATCCTATAGTTGGATTTCCAGAAATAGAAAAAAATTACATGGGACATACTTCTACTAAAAATTATTAATTGTTTATCTGAAATTTAAATTTAACTGGGCATTGTGTATTTAAGTGGCAACTTTAGCATACTGGGACATACGACAGTATACCACAGGATGTGTCAAACCATATGACAAATGTAACATCTTTATCACTGCTGGAAGATTTTTTTTTAGGAAAGAATAAAGTTAAGTATGTAATTTGACTGGGTAATTGCAAAATATTTTTATATTAATAACCATAGATAAGATATGAACTACAACAACTAAAACAGTTGGGGGACTTCCCTGGTGGCACAGTGGTTAAGACTCTGCATTCCCAATGCAAGGGGCCTGGGTTCAACCCCAGGTCAGGCAACTATATCCCACATGCATGCTGCAACTAAGAGTTCACATGCCACAACTAAGGAGCCCATCTACCACAACTAAGACCCAGTGCAATGAAATAAATAAATAAATAAATCTAAAAAAAGCCAGACAAAAGTACATTCTATTAAAAAAAAAAACAAACAGTTGGTAGAGGCACATTAATAGACAAACCAATGGGACAAACCAAAAGCTCAGAAATGAGATAGAATTTATAGGGAAAATGATAAAAGTAGCACTTCAAATTAGAAGGAACAATGATGGACTATTCATTAACTGGTGCTGGGAGGGATAACTGGGTTACTGTTATGAAAAGAAAGGTTAGGTCCCTATTCCATACTTTAAAACAAATTCCAGATATATAAAATACATAAACATGAAAAAAAAAAGACATAATAAGAGAACTAAAAAAAAAATGAGAGAATTTTATAAAAACTCAGAAGAAAGCCTTCATATAAAACCCAGAAACTGTAAAAGAAGAGATTAACATTTGACTAACATACAAACTTAAAAATTTTTCATGATGAAAATCACCTGAAATAAAGCTAAAATCAAGTAACATATGGAAACATATTTGCAACTCATATTACAGGCAATGCTAACTTCCTTAATATATAAAGCGTTCTCTACAAATCAGAAGAAAAGGATGAGGCTAACAATATAATAGACAAATAGGCAAAGGACACAGAAAGGTAGTCTACATAGAAGGTTCTGTAGACTCTTTAAGGCTCTTAAACATGAAAAAATGCTGAACTTTATTCATAAGAGAAATTAAAGTTATAATACAATGACTTTTTAACCTATCAGATTGAATATTCCCTCAGCTAAGTATTTATATAGAAAAACCAAGCCCCTATGAATGCAGATTTGATTCCATAGGATCAAGCACACCTACCTTTTTCCATGAAAATTTTCCCAGCAGCTATCACATTCCTCCTGTTTGATCTAGAAATTGCTCTCCTTCTACCCCTACATGAGCATCTCAAACAAATAACCTAAAATTATACTTATAGCATTAATCCTAATTTCACTACCAGCAATAATCTTGGCTTATGAATGAACTCTAAATGGACTCGAATGAACCAAATATGATAATTAGTTTAAATGAAATCAAATGATTTCGACTCATTAAACTCATAATTATCAAGTAAATACAACTACAATGGAGGACAATTACACAATATTTTTCAAACTTATAAATGCAAAGCTCTTTAACCCAGTAATTCCAGTTCTAGAAATCTGTCCTACAAATATACTTGCATATGTGCCATTTAACAATGTACTGCAGCATCACTGTAATAGCCAAAGACTGGAAACAATTTAAGTGTCTTCAATAGAGGACTTAATAAATTGAGGTACATCCTTACAATGAGATACTATGCACTTGTAAAATAGAACCAGGAAACATATCTTATGTTTGCATTTGCATAGTCTATCTCTGGAAGGACATGCAAAAAACAGGTAAGAGGGATGTGCCTGGGGAACATACTCTTCTGTGCTTTTCTAATTTTGTACCATGTGTATTATTACCTACTCAAAATTAAATAAATAAAATTCATTTTAAGTGTAAAATACCTTAAGAAAAACTGAAAACCATGGATGCATTATAAAGTAGATTGCAAACATTGTGAGTTTTTAAGATATCACACAAGAGTTCAAGGGCATTTCAAGCTCGCTTGGGATTTTCACCCTAGATCTAGGGAAACGAGGGTAACAAATGAGCTCTCTCAGTTGCTTGTGACACTCAGAGGAAAAGTGCGAAAAGCACTGCTCTATGAGATAATAGGGCCCATAGGCAAGACTTGAGATAACCCCTTGGAACTAGGACGTAAGGTCATCCTCTGACTCCTGGAAAAGAGGTCACTCTAAGTATTTAAAACAGGGAATTTAATTCAGAGAATTGTTTTATATAGGTGTTGGCTGGGATAAAAAGTGAAACAGAGTAGTGAAGTAGCCCAGAGATGAGCAATAGCAATACGTTACTGCCACCCTTACACTGGAGGCAGAAGAAGGACATGGTGTGACCACAGCCCTGGGGCTGGGATCATCTGCTATGAGTTGGAGCCAGATAGATTGGAGGAGACAGCCTGAGGTTGGGGGTGGGGATGGATACTCTGGTTTGGGGATGGGGTGGGGGTGGGGACACTCTGGCTTCTTCCTTGATCCCTCCAATCTCAAGAAGTGTCTACAATTAACGGAGTCCAGTAACTCAGTCTGGAGCCCAACCAGAGCAGAAGACCAGGATATGCAGCCTTTCTTTATGGGGTGTGCCCTCACTGCCATACTGAAAAGAGTAGGGGAAGGTGAGGAATAGATTTGAGGGCAAAACTAGCCCAGGATCAGGACAGAAAGAAACTAGGAAAAAAACATAATTCACGAATCCTTCCCCTCAAGAAGAATCAACTCAGGCTGTCTGCATGAAGGTGGGTTTCTAGCGCTGCAAAATTAAGGCCCAGACAGTTTCCCCCAATGTTCTTTATAGCTGGTTTGTCCAAACTAAGCCCTAGCCCTGGACCACACACTACATCTAGTTGTTATGTCTCTTAAAAATATTTTAATGTAGAATGCCACTTTTTTGACTTAAAGGAAAGGGCCAATTGTTCTATAGAATGTCCCACATTCTGAATCTGTCCACTGCCTTTTGCTTTCCTTTAGCTTGACCCTCTTGCCACCCTATATACTTTATTAGGTCCAAGTTAAACATTTTTGGTAAGAATACATCATAGTTGATGGTGTCTACTTAATATTAGCTTCCCAGCAGGAGACACATAATAGCTGATTGTTCCACATTAATAATGATAAGATTAAGCACTGTATTAGGGTGGTGAAAGCCTGATAACTTCATTGTGCAGTTAACTTTTCTTTTAAGACCAGGAAGTAATTTTTGTGCCACACTTATCCTTTTAAAGCTCAGTTTCCTCATCTGAAATACGAATAACAGTGCTGTTGAATAGATTAAATAAATTAATGCATTTAAACTGTGAATGAAAAATGTTGCCTGCCATAACAGTAAACAAAGAATGTTGTGCCATCAAGCCAGCAGCCACTGCAGCAACCCCCAACTGTGTAACCTGAGGGGATTCAGGATGGAGAAAAGCAGGATACTGGCCCTATATAATTAAGGTGTATATCAAAGGAATGATTTCAATGAGCCCAGACTCCTGCATCTTCCCATATGTAGAAAAGTGCTAAATTCATTAACTTGAGAGGTCTGGTTTGCTTTAATTAACGGTAACCTTTTGATGTTTTCGTTGCAAAACTATATATTTCGGCTCCTCCCTTACCTCTTTGGCGCAATCCCCCAGAGCTCTCTGAGAGGCTGTCTTCCAGGCTTAAGTATTCAGTCTTATCTGCCAAATAAAACATAACTCTCAACTTTTAGGTTGTGCATTTTTTTTTCAGTTGACAAAAGCACCTAGGACATAGTAAACATTCAAATAAAACACCCATTATTATTATTTTAGTTGCAACTCCACCACTGGAGAATATGGAGCAAAAGAAGCAAAAGCTCCTCCTCCCCTGTTCCCAACACTATTTCCCTTTTCTGAAAGAGGGGTTCAGGCCATTTTGGAGTCTTATACACCAGGCTGGAAGTTTGGCCTTGTTGCTAGAACAGGTTATACCTATGGGTAAGTTAGTTTTTGTTTTTGTTTTGGTCACGTTGCGGGGCTTGGGGGATCTCGGTTCCCGGACCAGAGATCGAATCCAGGCCATGGCAGTGAAAGCCTGGAATCCTAACTACTAGGTCACCAGGGAACTCCCTGAACAAGTTACTTCTAACAGTTTCCTTCTCTGTAAAGATAACTGCAATTTGTGGAGGGCTTAGTATGTAGACATTGTACTAAACGCTGTACATACATTTCACATCTAATTTTCTCAAAACCTACAAGTAAGAACTGTTATCCATATTTTTCAGATGAGGAAACTGAGACTCAGAAAGAGCAGCACAGCTAGGAAGCAGCCAAGAGACTTGAAACTGGGGATTCTGCCACCTCCAGTGGTTAATAAGGCTCAAAATGAGATGGTATGTAAAACAGGTTGCTCCTGGCTTTCTTGCTTTAAGAAACCTGTTATTTCTCAGTTGTCACTTTCTCAGCAACCTTTCCCTGCCTTATTTAAAACAGAACTTTCCTCTTCCATGCTTCATCCCCACCCTCTCCCATAGCACTTGGCTCCATCTAACCCAATACATACTGACTTGATTATCTGCCTTCCCCAACTCGAATGTCCACTCCATGGGGACAAGGATTTTTGTCTGTTTTGTTCACTGTTGTCTTCTTAGCATTTACAGCAGTGCTTGGCACATAGCAAGAAATCACGAGATAACTGTCGAAAGAAAGGATGAATAACATATTTCCGGGAGCATCAAGAATCTCGACCACACGCGCGAGGATTGAACCTCGCAGGGACACTTGATACTCCCCCTTCCGGCTCTCCTCTAGGTGAAGGGAGGAGCAGGACAAGCCCCGCCCCTCGCTCCATCGACTACTCGGGTGCCGCCGGCGCAGCGCAGCTAGCGGATTGGATGACTGGGTGGCTTTCTGAAGTCGCGTTTGACTCGTCGCTTCCGCCGCGGCGGCGCTTACTGTGCGCGTCACTTCCGGGCGGCGCGGAAAGGCGTTCTCAACGGCCTGCAGAGCAAAATGCCTAAGTGAGTGGGGGGCGTAAATCTGGGGGTGTTCGCGGTCACGATTACTAATTGTGGCCCTGCGGGGGGACGCAGAGCGGGTTGTGGCTCCAGGAGCCTCTGGGGGAGGGAGAGGGTCTGGGGGAGGAAGGGAAACCCGGCTCTCTAGATACTCCTTTGCAAGTGTGGAGGTCCACTCCGCATAAGGCAACCAAAAAGCTTGGCTTTTGTCAGGTCGCTTTTGTTTGATGTCTTCGCATCGTGAATAGGTCTTTTATTTTATTTTATATTTTATCTTCAGTGAACAGCGCCTCGGTGGATGGGCATCTAGTAACTGGTTGTCATCTTCTCTTTTTCTCTTCCTTCCTCCTCTTTCCAGGTTTTATTGTGACTACTGCGATACATACCTCACCCATGACTCTGTAAGTAGTGTTTCTTTTAAGTTTCAAAAAACCGTATATGTCTGCCATTTGCAAGAAAGTGGATGGACCTAGAGAGTATTATGCTTAGTGAAATAAGTCACTCAAAGATAAATAACTGTGTTATCACTTATACAGGGAATCTAAAAAACAAGGCAAACGAATGTATGTAACAAAACAGAAACAGACTCACTGATATAAAGAACAAACTAGTGGTTACCAGTGAGGAGAGGAAAGTGGGGAGGGGCAAGATAGGGGTATGGGATTAAGAGGTTAAAGTGCTATATGTAAAATAGATAATTGTACAGCATAGGGGAAATATAGCCTTTATTTTGTAACTTTAAACAGAGCATAATCTACAAAAATATTGAATCGCTGTGTTGTACACCTGAAACTAATATAACATAAATCAATTATTATTCAGTTAAAAAAATAAAATTGATTGTAGTGGTGCTTGCCCAACTCGGTGAATACACCGAAAACCCATTGGATTGTACACTTCAAGTCTGTAAGATGTATGACCCATGAATTATAGCTCAATAAAGCTGTTGTTTTTTAATAAGAGGAAACCTAAAAAAGCCTTATGTGTAATAAATTAGACTTTTTTTTTTTGGTTGCACAGCGCAGCTTGTGTGGTCCCAGTTCCCTGACCAGAGATTGAACCCAGGCCATGAGAGTGAAAGCCCGAAATCCTAACTGTTAGAGCACCAGGGAACTCCCTAAATTAGATTTTTAAAACATTTTGTACTTTGTATTTTTCATCTTGCTAAGGTTTAAGGGCTACTGCTTGGAGGAAATACTTTGGGGTGTTTTTCCATCCTTCCTGTGACTGTTTTCATAATTCAAAGTTAGTCTTCCATCAGTCAGTGTTTTCACTGGGGACCCCAAATGATAAAGCTTTAGCAAGTTTAAAGATTATAAAAAGTATATGACAAGTAAAAATTCTAGGAAAATGTCCTGAAGTTCAAATATTTGATTGTGTCAGGACTCAAATGTTTGATTAAATTGGAAAGAAATGCCTGAATTTTAAACTGAATACTTTGATTTGATTAAAAATTGCTCAACAAATAATAGCAGCAACTAAGATTGAATATTTATTGTGTGTCAGGCAGTGTTCCAAATGCTTTACATGTATCATTTTGTTTAATGCTCATGATAATCCTATGAGGTTGCTATTGTCTCCCATTTTACAGAGGGGAAACTGAGGCAGTGTGGATAAATAACTGACTGGATGTTACAAAACCAATAAGTTGTGTAGAGCTGGAGAATGGGTCTAGGCAGTTTAACTCCAGAGTATCTGTGCCAGCAGCTCTCAAACTTTTTTGTCTCATGTTCCCTTTACACTCTTAAAAATTACTGGATTATTAAAAAAAAAAAGTGGGTTATATCCATTAAAATTTGCTGTATTTGAAGTTATAACTTAAACTTAAAAAATACTTATTAATTCATTTAAAGGTAATGATAACAGACCTTTTTTCCTTGTAACAGAAATAACATTTTAAAAATGAGGGACTTCATAAGTGGCGCAGTGGTTAAGAATCCGCCTGCCAATGCAGGGGACACGGGTTCGATCCCTGCTCCAGGAAGATCCCACATGCCGCGGAGCAACGAAGCCCGTGTGCTACAACTTTTGAGCCTGCACTTTAGAGCCCATGAGCCACAACTGTTGAGCCCATGTGCTGCAATTACTGAAGCCCACGCGCCTAGAGCCCGTGCTCCTCAACAAGAGAAGCCACGACAATGAGGAATCCGCGCACCACAGCGAAGAGTAGCCCTCACTCACTGCAACTAAAAGAAGGCCCATGCACAGCAAAAAAGACCCAACACAGCCAATAAAATAAGTAAATAAATAAATTAATTAAAAAAAATAAAAATGAAAAGTAGCTGTTTTCCAAAACAAAAAATTCAGTATGAAGAATGGCGTTTTAACATTTTTGGAATCCTCTGTAACATTTGACTTAATGGAAGCTGGCAGAGTCTCATCTTCTACTTTAAATCTGTTGCACTATGTTTTGGTTGAAGTATATGAAGAATCCATCCTCACATGGATATGGGAGTACTTTAATAGCATTTTTAGACAATTGTGGATTTTCTTTAATACTTTATAGTACCCAAACTCAACACATGGTTAGTTGCAGTGTGGAATCTGAAACCATATCAAACGATGTGTTAACATTAAAATTCACTGGTCTGTCTTGCACTTTGAGTGGTGTCTGTGAGCCATACCTTGAGAATTACAGCTCTATTTTGCTGCCTCTGCAGAAACCTGATGAAATCAGAACTCAGTCATGATGTCATCTTGAATAGTAGCTTCAAGAACGTAGCCAATAATATCTCTGTTGTCACTTCATTTGGAATTCTTTCTAACACATGGTTAGATGTAATCCAGCATTAATAGATTTGTGGACCGTGTAAGTAGGGTGGTTCCTCTTGAAGAAATAATAGTTCTAAATATTATTATAGATTGTCCTGAAGGAAACTCCTCCCGTAAGTCGGTACTGGTAGTAGCTTGCCTATAGATTCCCCGTCATTTTGTTTTGTTTTGGTTTGGTTTTGTGTCCCTAACCCTTTCTCTAGGTCAAATCCCTAGTCATAATTTTCTGAAGTTGTCAGTATGGGAGGCCATGCCTTTCCACCTTTTTTCAGTGCTATATTGTCATATACTCACTCATCTTGCTAATGCCAGAATTCAGAGAATGGAAAAATCTCTCTTTATAATAAATATCTCTTTATGAGAAATGTCAGGAATCCTTGTAATACTGTTGTTATAACATGATACTTGTGAAAATAGGAAGTTTCCATAGTGATTGAAGCAGTCCCTGTGGTGGACTTTAAAATGTATGAACATTCAGTGCTCTACCTTTTGCACTTTTGCTGTTTCCTAGGCATGATTTTGTTACTATTCTTAAGGGTCCATTGTGGTGTTAGTGTAAGCAGTGGTTCAGTGACAGGGAACAGTATTTTGAGATATAGACCATAAAAAGACAGTTTCTGCTCACATGACATTGGTCATGTCTGTCACTGCTGAAGCAGTCATGTGAAGAGAGATGAAGGCAGCCCTGAGGAGCATCTCAGTGAGGTCTGGATTCCAGACTTGGTTTGCTGCTTACCATCTCTGTGTTTTGAGACAAGTCTTTAAGCATAAATAGAAGATAATAGCCTTGTGATTTTTAAAATCAATTATACTGAGTTCTAGTTTATATTCAATTAAATGCACACATTTTAAGTGTACAGTTTTATGACTTGTCAAAAGATTGCAACTTGATGTATGCATCAAGATATAGAACTTTTCCATCACTCCAGAAAGTTCCTCAGTGCTTTTTTTTTTTAAATAAAATTATTTATTTATTTATTTATTGGCTGAGTTGGGTCTTTGTTGCAGTGAGTGGGGGCTACTTTTCATTTTGGTGCGTAAGCTTCTCATTGAGGTGGCTTCTGTTGTGGAGCATGGGCTCTAGGCATGCAGGCTTCAGTAGTTGTGGCATGTGGGCTCAAAAATAGTTGTGGTTCACGGACTTTAGAGCACAGACTCCGTAGTTGTGGCGCACGGGCTTAGTTGCTCCGAGGCGTGTGGGATCTTCCCAGACCAGGGCTCGAACCTGTGTCCCTTGCATTGGCGGGTGGATTCTTAACCACTGCACCACCAGGGAAGTCCCCTCAGTGCTTTTATACAGTCAGTCCCCAGCACCCCTGGCACTGACTGATCTGGTTTTTATGACCGAAGATTATTATTACTGGTTTTAAACTTCATGTGAATGGAGCCTTATATACTCAATGTGTGTCGAATTTCTTTTGCTCAGCACATTTTTGAGATTTGTCCATATTGCATGTATCAGTGATTCATTCTTTCTGATTGGTATCCCACTGTACCATGCACATGTGATTTTTATGGAGATTGACGCACTACTTGTAAAGTACATAGCATGGTGTCTGGCATGTAGTAAGAGTTAAATAAATGTTAACTTAGAAAAACAAAAGGTTAACTGTGTGGAGTGTATTTTATGCCAGTTTTACCTCAATAAAACTGATAAAGAAAGAACAAAAGTATTAGTGGCTAGAGACAAAGGTCTGTGTGTGATTCACATGGAGTCTGTATTCTAGACCCATGGTCCTTTTAAAGAATATATTCCCATAAACAGTGTTATTTAAATGTACGTAAGCTATATTATTTTGCTGAAAAATAACCTAAGAAAGGGCATTAAAATGATATTGTGTTCTAGATCAGTGGTTTGCAAACTTTTTCTTCAAATGCCAGATTGTAATTATTTTCGGTTTGTGGACCATGTAGTCTTTGTTGCAATTACTCAACTCTGCTGTTGTAGAGAGACAATGTAGACTATACATAAACAAATGAACACTGCTGTGTTCCAGTATTTTTTTTTTCCCCGCAAAGTCAGGTGGCTGACGCATGAGCCATCATGTTCTGACCCCTGGTTTAGATAATAAATACAGTAGGTAAATTGCCACAGTACATTGCTGGATAATGTTTTTAAATGATGCTTTGGCACCAGCTAAAGCTGCTAAAGGTAGCCATGCTACCTATAAAAAGGTAAGGCTTTAACAAATTTCTGGTTTTGGATATTTTTTTCTCTGACTGATACGACCTTTTGTTTTACAGCCATCTGTGAGAAAGACACACTGCAGTGGTCGAAAACACAAAGAGAATGTGAAAGACTACTATCAGAAATGGATGGAAGAGCAGGCTCAGAGCCTGATTGACAAAACAAGTGCGTTTCAGTCTCTTGTTCTGATGTGGTTAGAATGGTCCCATTCTTTCTCGTCCCTGTCTCTCTGTTGTTTTTCACAGAAGCAGCACATT
Source organism: Hippopotamus amphibius kiboko (assembly GCF_030028045.1). Classification (NCBI taxonomy): domain Eukaryota; kingdom Metazoa; phylum Chordata; class Mammalia; order Artiodactyla; family Hippopotamidae; genus Hippopotamus; species Hippopotamus amphibius. The sequence goes on along the minus strand of NC_080196.1, from coordinate 41,826,849 downwards.
CTGAATGATAAGTAGGAGCATTCTTATGTGCTGAATGAAAGAAGTGGAAGGTCACTGGTTTCCCAGGGATATAGGAAAACATTAATATTAATTTTTGAGGTTAGAGCAATCAGGTATTGGTTAGACTGGGAAACTGGGCAGAGAAGAATGAGTTGCCTAATATTTCACTATTGATGTGGACCAGATTTTGTAGCAAATTTATATAAAACCTCCTTTGTAATGATCCATAGTTTTTAGATCCGTTTTCCTGTTAGGGTAGGAAAAGGTGGGGGTGAGTTTGTGGCTCTCTTTGAAGACTTTGAGAGACTTTCATTCTTTGTTGTCCTGACAAAGATAACTGGTCACAAAGGAAGTAACTGATGTGACAGAATAGTCTGGGTGTGTTTTGGACCCCTGCCATACATGCCATACTCTTTTTGTTTAATTAGGAACATATTTGTTGTTTAGGGTAGTTGGGTCCAAGGCACTGACAGAAAGAGATATTGCATTTTTATGTTAGATCATCCAGGTGTATTTGAAACATGGCCTTTCCTAATTGTTCATCGTACCCAGAGCTGGCAGGCAAGTGTGGACTTTGGTTGTGGTGTGATTTTATTTTATTTTATTTTTTAAAAAGCAAAACTATCATGGAAAATTTTAAGCACAATAGAAGGAGAACTTTAAAGAATAAACCTCCCATGGCTGCCATGCCCGCATCACTCAGCTGCAGCAGTCTTGTTTCATTTATACTAAAGTTCTCAAACTTAGCACTATTGATATTTGGGGCCTGATAATTCTTTGTTTGGGGGCTGTTCTGTGCAGTGTAGACTGTTTAGCAACCCTGGCCTAGACCCACTAGATGCCAATAGCTATTCCCAGTTGTGATTATGAATATCTTCATGCATTGCCCAGTATTCCCCAGGGGACAGAATTGCCCATTGTTGAGGCAATCTACTCCCTTTTCCCTCCTGGATTATTAAGGAGCAAATCTCAGACATTATCTCGTTTCATTTGGGAAAAATACAGTGTAATCATTTTCCCCTCTATTTGTAAAGATCTTAGAAGTTTCTTGCATTAAAGATTAGCATTACGTTTGTTATTTTTTGTGCTCAGCAAAATAATTTAGGATGCGTAAATGTTTTTAATGGAAGACTTTTAAAGGAGAAGAAGCAAGCCCTTGAGGGGCATACCTCATGGTGTTCACAGTTATGTTGATGTTGAGTCTGCTACTGAGCCAATGGCTTAGCCACTCCCTGTGCAGCCTTTGCAAGCTGTCCTGCACCGCGTGTAGGAGATGCCTTTTGACTGGAAAAGCCTTTACTGGGGGATACGATCCCTTAGAGAGCACAGGCTCTGTTTGGAGGAATATGATAGTTGTTCATAAATCTCTGCTCTAGGTCATTTTTTGGATCTGGTCCCCATGAATTATCAGTGATCTACTTGAGTAATTTGACCTCCTTTGCGCTGGTGGGAGTGGGGTGGAATGGGGGAGTGTCTGGGCTGCAGGCTGCACTGAATTGGGAAGGGCTAACAAATTCAGGAATAGACTTTATAAGTGTGTATTTTAGTATTTATTTATGACTCCTTTCCCAAACCAAATATAAACAATCTTCAGTTTCTTCTGTTTTCATTTGTGCCCCATATTGTCTGAAAGAAAAATTAGAAGGTAATTGTATTGGACATTTTTTAAGATAACCTCCTTCGGAGCAGGCTCTTCCTTTGAAATCTTCATTTCTTTTACATCTCTTAGTTCAGGACGTTAATTTCAAAACTGGTAAACCAAAATGATGTATTGTTTTGATGTAGGAATGCATCTATAGGAAGCACTGAAATTTTACAAAGCCTGGCCTCTGGGCAGTCATCACACATTTTTCAAACAAAACTATGAGCAGCTTGAATTGAGTGTAAACTACATCTACATATTAAAGGTGATTGCTGCTCTTTGGTAAGACATTTATAGGTGGGAGGTTTTCACTCATAGTTAACTCGTCTCTCATAGTTAATTGAGCCATAGGAATGCTGATGAAATAAAAACAAGTTAAAAAACCCAGATCAGTAAATCAATTAATTGCAGTGTAAGCTGGTGCGTACCTAAAGTTGCTTTAAAAATTGTAGAGACCATGATGTAGTAATCTTAAATGAATGCTTTTTAGAGTGAAATAATGGAACTGTTAAAGATTTAAAAGAAAGTGGTTACTTTTAGTAAATAAATGGGTTGTTGAATTCTTATTCACTGTTTGTTGTTGTTGTTTTTTTTTTCCTCTCTCCAAAGCCGCTGCATTTCAACAAGGAAAGATACCTCCAACTCCATTCTCTGCTCCTCCTCCTGCAGGGGCAATGATCCCACCTCCCCCTAGTCTCCGTAAGTTTATAAAGTTTTTATCTTAAGGGGTGTAGCTGGGCAGAGTATCCTTGATTTTGTTAGATTATCTCACAGTTGGCTTTCAGATGCTCATTAGATAAATACATAGGCAGTAATTGAAGACAACTTCAGTGGTATAATTTCTCAAATATCTGTAAAGTTGCCTTCTGATTACATTATTACTAGGGTGTTATTTTTGGCATCTCAGGTGGGTCTGAGATAGATTCAGTGGAAAGCTCAAAATGTACCTGTGATTAGATGAGCTGATGTATAAAGAGGTATTGCTCAGTCCATTAAATTATTTACTGCTATGAATACAACACTGGAGGAGTGAAGTAGCTGATAAACTCCTGTCTCTCTCCTAATCTTGTAACTCATCTAATACCAATATATATATACCTTGTGAAAGACAAAAATTGCACAGTTAAAAGAGGAGTGGATCAAAGGACTCTCCTTTCTGGGAAGGTTTGTTGTTTCTGCATGACAGGCAGGAGATTGAGTAACTAGGCCATAAGTTCTCTGGCCCTCCTGGAAGGGTTCAGATTGAAATTGAACTCAGAGACCTAAACTCAGTCCTGTAAACAATCATGGATATAAACACAGAGAAGCAGGCTGTTTATAATAGTTGCATACTAGTGCGGGTAGACCACTAGTGACCCACCAAACCCTTCTTGGAATCCTGCCATCTTGGGACCTGGTCAGGCTCACAGGCTCTCTCTCCTACCTTGTCCTGACTGGCTGGCATTCGACTCCATTATTTTTAATAAAGTGGAGTAGTCAGTGGTATGAATGTACATAATTAGTCTCACTGTTTGCTTATTGTTGGACATTTAAGTTGTTCTAGATTGTTGTTTTTGTAAATAATACTGCAAGGAATATCTCTGCATATACATTTTCATATTTCCAAAGATTCTTAAACCTAGGTTTTGATTGAAAAAAAAAAGAAGATCTGGAATTATGTACTTGTGGCTTAAGTTCATCAATTTTTTTTGTAGGAGCTCTCTACAGAGGGTATAATACCCTTCTTTTAAAAATGTAAACGGTTGGAATTTTAACCTAGGAAACTTATCTTCATTTTACACTTCTGTCTAGGCAGGCTTGTCCTTGTTTCTTTAGTCATAAAGTAACTAAAGTTTTGTAGCCCACTGATTTTTGTGGCTCTAGTGTTATAGAAGAAATCATAAGAAGTTCCAAAGTTGTTACAGAATTTGGGCAAGATCATGAGGCCCTATTTCATTAAGAAAAGAAAATGTTAATAAGCATATCTCAGCCTCAGGCCCCATTCTTTATTTCAGCGGGTCCTCCTCGCCCTGGGATGATGCCAGCACCCCACATGGGGGGCCCTCCCATGATGCCAATGATGGGCCCTCCTCCTCCTGGGATGATGCCAGTGGGACCTGGTAAGTTTGAATCTCTTTCCTTCTTGGATGCTCCATTGTGTTTTAGCTCTCCATTTAAATAGAATTCTGAATTAGCTGTCTAAATGTATTACAACAAATTATATTTGGTGAATCTATAATGATAAAAAGAAATACTTGGTTAATCAGTGTAATTGGATGGTATCCAAAGATCTTGTACAACTGAAAGCAGGGTGAGACTGCCTCTTTTTTTCTTCTCCTCTGTCCCTCCTGTTTCCTCGCCCACTCCTGACTTTTGGCCATTTATAATGAAGGGAAGGGTAGATATATATTTGTGCTGCTACTTTTCTCAGTTTTGATTTGGAGCAGAGCTACCTCCTACTGCTGATTTAATCTTGCAGGTTAGCTAGGTTAATTAGTATTTAAGAAAAAGGCCTTAGGCCTGGTAATTAGCTTTTATTCAGGAAGGGGAAAAATCTTATACCTCAAATGTTTTATTTTAACAGAAACATAAATGTACATTAATTTGCAGAGTTTTCTGATACATGGTCAGGGCCTTTGCTTTGAGACTGGCCTACTGATTGGAACACCATCTGTTTCTTACATAAACCAGAAAGCTGTACTCAATGCATCCTTTACCAACGTTAGTTTCATTTTCTTTGAAGTGGTTAGAGACCTTGTGAGGCAATTTAGTTCCTATTTTTTATGATTGTCTTGCCTACCAAATTTGTAAGTACTTTTTGGGGGATGATTTGCCTGAGTCTCGTAGTACCAGCTTAGTTTTTATAGAATCAGTTCTTTCTCTGCATTCATATTTCATTGGTTTGCAGAATAATTAAATTATGTAATTAGAGTAAATACAACTGACATAAGAAGCCTACAACTCAACTGGTAAGACAAGTTGCAAAGGCCAGAAGTGTTCAGTATGCTTCCTGTGGGTATCATTTAGGGGTGGGAGAGTTTAGATGAAGAAAATTCCTGCCTTATTGGCTTGTGAATCCAAAACACAATCTGAGTGATTCAGTTGTCTTTTCCATTCTTAAATCGGGGTCACAAATTCAAATTCTTAGAGGGGTTGGGGATGTGAATTGCTGAATGCTTGTCCCATAGGCTTCTAGAACTCAGCGTCAACCTATGGTTGACATTTGAGAATACAGGCTTGGTGTTGCCAGTTCGCCTGAGTATTTTGTTGTTGTTGTTGTTGTTGTTGTTTTTAGCCAGGATAAAATAATAAAATTATGGGATTTGCATTAAAATAATTGAGTAGTTGGGGGATTGGCAGGGGTAAGAATGGGTGGGGGTAAAATAAAACAAACTTAGCCTCGGGTGGATAATTATTTAAGCTGGTTGATGGGTACATGGATGTTCATTATATTCTTTTTTCTATGCTTGTGTATGTTTGAACATTTCCATACTACAAATATGAAAAAAGGAATCTAGAATTACTTATTAGTAACAAGACATTGCCAGTGTTGACAGCTAATTAAGATTTAATGCATTATGGAGACCACAGAAAACAAGCTTTCAGGGGCCTCACTTTCAGTCTTTGGTCTAGATCAGTTTCTTCCGATTTGCTGAATACAGGTTATGTTATGGAGGGATTTTTTGGTAAGAAATTTAGAAGTTTAGTATTTTCCGTTTCTACTGAAATTTATCTTAAAAAATCCTGTAATTGTTGGATTTTGTGTTTTTGCATATACTTGTGTTTAACTTTTTGTGATAAGGCTATGTTCAACTTTAAATGTAGTTTTCTCTTGAACCACTTATTGCAAGCCTTTAATCAGAATGATTTAGTTGAAAATAAATAGGTAAAATTTGATGTTTAAAAAGAAGATACGTAACATGAAAATTATGAGGCATAATAATATAATTAATACCATGAACCCACCACCCAGTTGAGGAATTAGAACAGTACCAGTCGTATAAAGCTGCCTGTATTCCTCCCCAGCCCTCACCTGTCTGCTTGCTCTCCCTTCCCTGGCTCATTTATTTGGCTGGTATATTGATGGGACACTTCAAAAAAATTCTTAATAGTTTCTGAAATGCATTAGAAAAATCAGATTTGTGTGTGTGTGCTAATTGTTATAAATCACATTATTGCCTATTATTTTTCTTGACTTGAGCTAAGTATGGTTACTAACAGGTTCTCAGCATGGGCCTCCTGCTCACCTTTCCTACAACTCCGAACAAACGCTTAGTGGTAAGATTGTCCTCTGTGCCTGTGTACATTCATGAAATAGCTCCTGGTTGTATGGTGGATAGAACTGATGGAAAGAGCTGACTGAGTAACATGTGACTTAGTTGTGAATTTCCCTGAGTGAGAAAAAAGGTCAATTTAGGGAAGTACTAGTCCCTGGTGATTTCTGGAAAGCAGTCTTTTAATAGTTTCCCCCTTACTATCATTAGATCATGATTCCCATATGGTTCTTGTGTTGACCTTTTTGTTTTTTTGTTTGAGAATGTCTAAGTAATTTACAGATGTGATGAATTTGTTGCATTTCTTCTGTCAAGTATGTCTTTTTTCCAGCATTTTGCAGGGGGGGGCTACTTTTTTGTCTTTAATTGAAGTCCCATCAAGCTCTCCTAAGTAGTATTTTTGACTCTCCTTTTTCCTTTTGTTTGTTTTGCCTTCAGCTCCTGGAATGAGGCCGCCTATGGGAGGCCACATGCCAATGATGCCTGGGCCCCCAATGATGAGACCTCCTGCCCGTCCCATGATGGTGCCCACTCGGCCAGGAATGACTCGACCAGACAGATAAGGAGATTGGGGAGCCTCTTTATATCAGTTTTATATTACTTGTTCTGCTTCATCAGGAGATCATGGTGCTGTGACTCGGGATGTTTTCTAACAGGATGTACAAGGAAGACTTGCTCCCCCTTCCTATCAAAGAGATAGTAGTTTTGGAGGGGAGTAGTGGGACAAAAAAAGCAATTTTCATTTGTATTGTGAAATGTGAAAATAAAATTGTCAACTGTTTTAGTTAAAAATGTGTTCCCTTTTTTCTCCCTTCTGTATTCTTTTTGTATCATAAAGGAGAGTCCAGTTGTGTTTCTCTGGCTCACTCTGCCTTCAGCATGCCCTCTGCATAACATTCTTTTCCCTTAGCGGTAGAATGGGTCCCTTTGGGCACCTTGTCTGTATTCAGTAAAGTTCTCTTGCACAAAAACTTGTAAATCCAACACTCGTAGAGTTTTTGTTGATTAAAATAATAAATGGCACCTGGTTAATTTTTCACATTAATAATACTTTGTGTAGTAAGTGGCAATTTTTAATTCTTTTTTGCTGAAGTAGGGAAAAAGGTTTCACAGTGAATGCATGTCAGCCAAGAACAGCAAGAATTGCCTTAACCTGAGCTTCTCCTTTCACTCAACTCCTTTTTCTTGGACTTTAAACAGTCAGAAAATTTTCTATTCGTAATGGAAAAATTATGCAGATTTTCATGGCGTAGAATGTGTTTTCAGAATGTCACTTGTTTTATCACTGTGCTGTAAGAGGAGGATATTTTCAGAGAGGCATCTAGAAAATAAGCTGTTGCCGTTGTTCATATTCGGCTGAGTGTAAAATCTAAACTCCTATTCTGTATTACAAGTGGGAGTGAAAATTGATATAACCTCTGGGGAGGGCAGTTTGGCAGTGTTGCTCAGAATTACAGTACTTGTATCCTTTGACATAGTATTTCCATGTCTAGGAATTTATCCTACAGATAGACTTGCATATGTGTGAAATGACACGTGTACAAGATGATGCATTTTGGCAAAAGACTGGAAATCACATAGGTGTCCAGTGAAAGGGGACTGATTTATCAAGTACATTACATGCATAAAGTGGCATATACCATGCTTGTTGAAATAAGGAAGTTCTGAAGTCATGGGGAAAGAGCTCCAGCATACACATTGTCCCACAGTTTGGTTTGTTCCCATAACAATGTATTGTTTGCTGCTATCCTTTTGTAAAAGGAAATACGTGTATGTGCCTGTGTGTGCTTACAGGATCTGTGGAAGGACAGATCAGCAACTGGTAATATTGGTTGTCCATGAAGAGTAAATGGGTGGCTGGGGGACAGGGAGGAAGGAGAAAGGTTTGCCAAGTTTTTTAATATTTTGGATTTTTTTAAAATGATTAAAACATTTTTATTTAAACAAATTTTATACAATTTTTAAAGGTTACTTTCCATTTATAGTTATTACAGCATATTGGCTATATTCCCCATGTTGTACAATACATCCTTTTTTTTTTCTTTCGATCTTTATTGGAATATAATGGCTTTACACTGTTGTGCCAGTTTCTGCTGTACAACAAAGTGAATCAGCTGTATTCATGCATATATCCCCATATCCCCGCCCTCTTGAGCCTCTCTCCCACCCTCCCTATCCCACTCCTCTAGGTCATCACCAATTATCGAGTTAATCTCCCTGTGTTATACAGTTGCTTCCCACTAGCTATGTTTTACATTTGATAGTGTATAAATGTCAATGCTACTCTTTCACTTTGTCCCAGCTTCTCCTTCCCCCTCTCCTCATGTCCCCAAGTCTGTTCTCTACATCTGTGTCTTTATTCTTCCTCTGCCACTGAGTTCATCAGTACCATTTTTTTTAGTGAATCTTTTGGATTTTGAATCATCTATTAAAAACAAAACAAAACAAAAGAAGCCACCTTTGCCATCTGAGGTTATTGTTATTGTGATGTTATGGCAGAGGGTGCCCTAAAGCAACCATTTACAGCCTGGCTGGTGATCAGAATAATGGAGGGCCTTTTCCAAAATAAAGATCCAGATTTGATTCTATATATCTGGTTTAGGGCTTAGGAAATTTGCATCTTTGGAAAGCTCCCTAGGAAATTTTGATTATTAGTGGGTTCGACAAACTCTGTCTTAGGATCTGTTCTACTCAAGGATATAACTCTGTATGTATGTGTATGTGTCTGTAATTTTGAAAAGATTTGTAGCTAGAAATTGAAGATAACTTTTTTTCCCTAGAAACTTGTGAATACTTTGAAGAGAAGCTAATTTAGGCAAATAAACCACTATATCTAGGTAAACAAGAGGTTAGAAATAGATACCCTCACAGTGAGGTGATCTTTATGCTCAGCCTCTGTAGGAGCTGAGTCAGCTTCCTAGTCTGAGCTTTTGCCAGGACTACATGTTGCTTTTTAGTTTTTTATTGTCACATCTTTTTAAGGAGGACTTAAGAAATTGATAGTTTACATGTCTGACTTTCATAGCTCAGATTTGTTTTTAAAATCTTCTGCAGACTTAAGGGTTTATTAGGGGAAACTGTGCCAAGAGAGCTTGCGGGTGACTCAGCAAGTTTCTGGTTTGTATAGCTCTGTCAGGCTCAGGGTAAAGAGCCTGTGGGTACACAGAAAACCCACAGATATGTATTTAGGTTTTTCAAATAGCTTCAGATACTTCGGAACAACTCAGGTTTTCCTAAAAGGAAGCTTTTTCCACAGTATGTTTTTAAGGTTGAGTATCCACTCTAGAAACATTTCTAGTCTTTGAAGAAAGTGGTCTGTGTAGTTTCAGAAAAACAATATGACGACTTAAAAGTTTAACAAGTTTCAACTACAGTGAACAAAAGTAAGAATAAATGGTCCTAAAGAAGGTTCTTTTTATTTTGTTTATTAACCTCTTCTAGGGCAAACTATTATTATAATAAATGATTATAAGACATTTCCTTTGTAAGAGGCTGTAAAGAAGATAAACTTACTGCTATTGATTTATGCCTTTAGACATCTGGTTTTAATTCTAAAATATGGGTCGTGTAATGTGAGCATTTGTATAAGTGCAAACCAGAATACTACTAGATACCAAGAATTGAAGAAGTTGGTGTTGATGTGGGGTAACGTATTTGCTTCCTTTTTTATGGGCAGATCCAAAGCCATGAGGAGTGCAGTTAAAGTCCAGGCTGTCATCATGTCTACTGCCTGGCTTTAATGGTTTGTCAGAATGCCAGTCCCCTTGATTCCAGGCTGCATGAGAAATGGGATCCTTGCATAGAGCCACAGGCTAACTTGGTCATCTCATATGGAAAAAGTCCAGTGGTGATTAAGTGCTTGTCCCAATTACATAGCTTCAGTCAGATGGTATCTTTCATTTGGTGAACAGAAGAAAAAAGCCTGGCCTACCTTAGGTTTCTCTGACAGAAGTGTCCCGAAGGCTTGCCTGGTATATTGTTTTACATAAAAACCTAAGTGAACAACTAATTGAAGACATTTCTTTCCCTCCCAATTGAAAACGTAAAGGTTAGACTTTCTGGCACAGGATCAAATATAGCATCTAGAGTATTTCATCAGGCAAGTGCAGAAATAAAGTAATCCGAACGTTCCTTACTGTTCTTGCTCTTTTAGGGTCAAGAAAAGTTTAAGAACTGGACAAAGAACGCTTAAATACCCTTTGACCAGAGTTACACGTCACCTTTTGTTAGCTGTTAGCATTTCACCTCATTTGCTTTATCGTTTGCACTTGTGGTCTCTCTCTCTCCATATATGTACATTCCTTTTTTTTTTAATTAATTAATTTTTATTTATTGGCTGCATTGTGTCTTGCTGCGTGCAGGCTTTCTGTAGTTGTGGAGAGCGGGGGCTACTCTTTGTTGCAGTGTGCGGGCTTCTCATTGTGGTGGCTTCTCCTGTTGTGGAACACAGGCTCTAGGTGTTTGGGCTTCAGTAATTGCGACACATGGGCTCAGTAGTTGTGGATCGTGGGCTCGAGAGTGAAGGCTCAATAGTTGTGGCACACGGGCTTAGTTGCTCCGCGACATGTGGGATCTTCCCGGCCCAGGGCTTGAACCCGTGTCCCCTGCATTGGCAGGTGGACCCTCAACCACTGCGCCACCAGGGAAGCCCTGTACATTTTTTTTTATCCTGAACCATTTGAGAGTAAATGGCTTATGTCATACCCTTTACCATAAATACTTAAGTGTATATTTCCTAAGAATAAGTATATCCTCTTATACAACTGTGGTTTAGTTATCAACCTTGATTCAGTAATTTAATCTACCAGCCATGTTTCATTTTTGCCCATTGATCCAACATTGTCCTTATATTTTTTTCCCTTTCCAGTACAGAATCCTCTCTGGAATCATGTACTTGATATTTTTTGTCACATCTCCGTAGTCTCTTTTTAATGTAGAACAATTCCTCAGCCTCTCTTTGTCTGTTATGACACTGATGATCTCACTAGCTTTTGTTTAATAGAATGTTCCTTATGCCTCATTTCTCATTTTGGGTTTGCCTGACATTTCCTCATGATTATATTTTGGTATGTGTCCTCAGTTGCATCCCTAGGATTTCACATCTGTAGGCAGGCACACAGGCATCCGCCCCTCCTTGTTAATAGTAATTTTGATCACCTATCAGGTGATTATCGAAATTCTCCGTACTTGTTCCTTTTGAAAAAGTATCTTTCCCTGGCTGCCAATTAAGAAGAGCCCATAAGGGGACTTGCCTAGCAGTCCAGTGGTTAAGACTCCATGCTCCCAATACAGGAGGTGTGGGTTAAATCCCTGGTTGGGGAACTAAGATCCCACATGCCATGTGGTGCAGCCAAAAAAATTAAAACAAAGGCAAATTGGTTTCACAGTCTTAAAAAAAAAGAATAAGAAAAGCCCATAAGATGTCTTATGTCCTCATCTAATGATGATATTTCGAACTCAGCACAGGAAGCCAAGATTTCAAAGCCCTTTGTAAGTACTTAGCTTTCACAATGACGGTAAGAAACAGGTCTCCTAAACTCCACCCCCCCACCCCCGCCCCTTTGCCTGTACATCACATCCTAGTACTTTTGGGGGATGCTTGTTGAAAGAATATAGAAGTAAAAAGTAGGACAAAGAATTTTACCTCTATACTCAAATGCTATATTTTCCCCCTCTTCATCCCTTTTATCTCACAGGCCTCTGCTAGAGAGAGAAGCATGTAAAGAGGACAAAAAGAAGAATAACAGTAAAGCCTAGGGTGGCAGTTAGACATTACTGATTGCCCACCCCAGTATTTCTTACTGTCTTTAATAAGAGAATGCCTAATTTTTATCTGAATGCATGAACATCTGTCATGAATAGCACATTTCCCACAGCTTGTAACTAGGTGAGGCCATGTTGCAGGAGAGAACATGCCTTTTTTCCTGCTCTTTCTCTTTTCTGTTGACGGGAATGTGGATATGACGTTTGCTTGAAATGCAAGCAACATCTTGGGCCATGAATTGGCAACTAAGGGTGGTGTCAGCAAGGCAGAAGGAGCATAGGTCCCTAATGATTGAAGAGCTGCCATGTACTTCTACCTTAGACCTCTTTTACGTGAAAGAGAAGTACACATCTTTTTTTTATTGAAGTCCCACATTATCTTGACTTTTCCGTTACGTGCAGCTGAACCTGACTGATAAAAAGAGATACTCCGGGAGAAAAATAATATTGATGAACTTGTCCTTCTAGAAAAACCTGCCTCGGGCCTGCGCCTCTGGTATTGCTCTGAGTTTGGACACTGTTCTAAGTGAGGGGAACACAATAGTAAAAGTCATTCCTCTTTTGGAGCTTACATTCTAAAGGAGAATTCAGACAATAAACGAAAATACCAACGTTAGGTGGTACGTGCCGTGAAGAAAAATAAAGCAGGTAAGGGGCATAGGGAGTGCCAGATCTGGGATGGCTCTGTGGGAAAGACATGAAGGGAGTAGTGGTTGGGGGAAAGCCATGCAGATGTCTAGAGCACAGGCTTTCCGGTAAGTACAGGGACCCTGAAGTGGAGTCTCCTTATTCTGTTGGAGGAACAGCAGGGTGGCCCATGTAGCTGCAGACAGCTAGAACTGTTGAGAGTGATAGGTATTTTATTATCTTAATTGTGGTGATGATTTCACAGGTGTGTACACGTCCAAACTTTAAAAATTGTACACTTTAAATATGTGTACTTTCTTCTGTCAGTCATATCTCAAGTTGTTTTTAAAAGTCAGCTACTGGAACTTTCCTGGTGGTGCAGTGGTTAAGACTCTGTGCTCCCAGTGCAGGGGGCCCGGGTTCAATCCCTTGTCAGGGAAACTAGATCCCACATGCATGCTGCAACTAAGAGTTTGCGTGCCACAACTAAGGAGCCTGCATGCCACAACTAAGACCTGGCACAACCAAATAAATAAATATTTAGAAAAAAAAGTCATAGCTACCACAAACTAGAAGCTACTCTCAAGAATCCTTATAGACAGCAATACCATCTCTTTGCTACTCAACCCTCTTGCTCTTGAGTTTTCTATAGAACTACCTTTCCTTGTTTGCATAGTCTTATCTTTCTTTGGGCATTGTGTATGTCCTCTTTTGTTCCATACAAAGCACAGTATGTACAAATGAATGTTTAATCATGTGTTTGTTTGTTTGTTTGTTTTTGGCTGCACTGCACGGCTTATGGGATCTCAGTTCCCCAATCAAGGATTGAACCCAGGCCATGGCAGTGAAAGTGCCAAATTCTAACCACTAGACCACCAGGGAATTCCCTAATCATGAATTTAGAGATGAGGCTATCCTGCCAAGCAGGTGAAAGAAGCTACTGGGTCTGAAATAAAGTGATCACCTAGGTGTTTTAAAAATGTATGGATTGTGGAATACGATTCAGCAATAAAAAAGAATGAACTATTGATACAGCAGTTTGGATGGATCTCAAGGGCAGTATGTGGAGTCAAAAAAGCCAGTCTGAAAAGGTCACTAACTGCATGATTTCATTTATATAAATGACAAAATTATTGAGATGAAGAAGAAATTAGTAGTTGCCAAGGGTTAGGTGTTGGGGGTGGGGGCGAGCAGGGAATAACTATAAAGGGGTAGCATGAGGGAGATCTTCGTGGTGATGAAATAGTTCTGTTATCTTTATTGTGGTAGTGGTTACACAAGTCTACACGTGTAATGAATGACAGAAGTATACATACACACACACACCCCAATATCAGTTTCCTGGGTTTTATATTGTACTGTAGTTGTGTAAGACAACCATTGCAGGAAAGTAGGTGAAGGGTACGTGGGGCTTCTCTGTATTATCTTAACTTCTTGTGAATCTATAATTATTTCGAAATAAGTTTTTTAAAATGTGCAGACTTTTGCTTGCACAGAGATAGAATAGGTGTACATTATTCTTATTACTAAAACCCTGGACATTATATACATAAAAAACAAACATGAAAGGTGGAGAGAAGGCAGACCTGCTAGGGAATTTGGGACCCAAAGAACAGCATAATGAGCTCTCCAGATTTTCTTTTTGCCTCAAAGGTGCCAAAGAAGCTGGCAACCAAGAAATTCCAGTGGGCAACAGACAGAAAAACACACCAAGAGAAGCCTGCTCCCTGTAGCCAAAGGACCAGAAAAGAGTCAACTTAGCAAGACAGAAAACTTTTAGACAATAACCACTCTACTTCAGCCAAACACCATAGTAAAAAGTTACCCTATCCCAACCCATGCCACAAAGGCCAAGTGGGGAGCTTTAGACTTCTACCCTTGTGAGGCTATAATGAAGTGCCCCCAAACTCCTGCCAGGGTGGTATCAGAGAAGAACTGGGATTATCATTCCCATCTGGCAGTAACAAGGCATTGCCCTGTCTTGACTGAGGTAGTATCAGAAGATGCTTAGTCGGGGCTTTAAGGACTTTCACCAGTGCCCAGTGGTGATGAGGCTGCACGTACCCCCATGCCAGTGGAAGCCTTGTGGGGAGCAGTAGCAACACTCTGCCACTCCCAGCTAGAGAAGCATTAGCTGAGGCCTACTAGAGAACCAGAACTTTCACTTTAGCCCAGCAGTAATGGGGAACCCTTCCCTTGGATGTTCAAGGAGACTAATTGGGCAATTCTGTCTCCACCTGATAGTAACAAGAGGGCACCTCTCCACTTCTCCTGCCAGACCACTGCAAGAAAAAGTCAGTAAAACAGGTTTAAATAAGATCCAGAGTCTCAGGACACAGTATGAAAATATCCAGATTTTAATTTAAAATCACTTATATCAAGAGCCAGGAAGGTCTCAAACTGAATTTAAAAATGCAGTCAATACATGTCAACACCAAGGTGACAGAGATGCTAGAATTATTTGACAAAGATTTTAGAGCAGGCATCATAAAAATGCTCCAATGGGCAATTAAGAACATGCTCAAAACAAATGAAGAGATAGAAAACCTCAGCAAAAGGGACTTCCCTGGTGGTCCAGTGGCTAAGACTGTGTACTCCCAAGGCAGGGGTCCGGAGTTCAATCCCTGGTTGGGGAACTAGATCCCACATGCCACAACTAAGAGTTTGCATACCACAACTAAAAAAAGATCCTGTGTGCTGCAAGGAAGATCCCACATGCTGCAACTAAGACCCAGAGCAGCCAAATAAATAAATAAATAAGGAAAATCTCAGCAAAGAAATAGAAGATATAAAGAAGAACAAAATGCAAATTGTGGAACCCCCAAATAAGTAAAAAAATTCAGTGGATGGGCTCAACAGCAAACAATCAGTAACAAATAAACAGATAAAACAATAAAAATACCCAATCTGAACAACAGAAATAAGACTAAAAAAAAAAGAGAAATAGAACTGAGCTGTAGGGACCTGTGGGTCCCTGAGGATGTAATATTCATATTGTCAGAGTTCCAGGAGAGGAAAAAAGGAACGAGCCAAAAAAAGCTGCTGGAACAAAAAATGGTTGAAAACTTTCCAAAGGTTTGCAAGAGACAGAGTGAACCTCAGTAAGGATAACTCAAAGAAATCTACACCAAGACACAGTCAAACTTCTGAAAACTAAAAATAAAAAATTTGAAAACAGAGAAAAATGACACTGCAGTTTTGAGAGAAAACAATTTGAAGGATAGCAGATTTCTCATCAGAAACCATGGACACCAGAAGGAAGTGGCAGTTTTCAGGCACTGAAAGAAAAGACCTATCAGCCAAGAATTCTATATCCAGTGAAAGTAATGTTTTAGGAATGAATGGGAAATAAAGTGTTCTTCAATGAAGCACAACTAAGAGAATATGTTGCCAGCAGATACACCCTAAAAGAATGGCTAAAAATTCTCTAAACAGAAAGGAAACAATAGATGAGTGAATCTCATAACGTCAAGAAGGAAGACCACGGTAAGCAAAAATATGGTTCAGACAATAGACTATACTTTTCCTGAGTTTTCTAAATTATATTTTATGGTTGATGCAAAAATCACAACACTGATTAATGCAGCTCTAAATGGATGTGGAGGAAATATTTAAGACAATTATACCTCCAGGAGAAAAAAGGAACATAAAGGGAGATAAGGTTTCTATATTATGTCCGGTAAATGATAAGGTTTGTATAAATAATGTAATACCTAGAGAAACAAAAGCTATACAACTAAAAGTTATACACTCAATATAAACTAAAACACTGCAGATTCCTTATTTCAAAACTTACTACAAAGCAAAATTAGTCAAGACACTATGTTACTGGCATAAGATTAGACGTATAGATGAATGGAATAGAATTAAGAGCTCAGAAGTAAACCCTTTTATTGGCAATTGATTTTCTATTATTATTATTATTTTATTTCCAGTTTTGAGATATAATTGACATATAGCACTGTATAAGTTTAAGGTGTAGAGCATAATGATTTGACTAACATACATTGTGAAATTACCACAATAAATTTAGTGAACATCCATCATCTCATAAACATACAAAATTGAAGAAATGGAAAAAAATTTTTTTCCTTGTGATGAGAACTCTCAGAATTTACTCTATTAACAGCTTTCATATAAAACATGCAGCAATGTTAATTATATTTATCATGTTGTACATTATATCCCTAATACTTATTTATCTTATAAAAAATTTGTACCTTTGCCTTCCTCCAATTCCCCATCCCCCCAACCCCCCACCTCTGGTAACAACAAATCAGATCTTTTTTTCTATGAGTTTGTTTGTTTGTTTTTGAAGTATAATTGACCTACAACCTATGTTAGTTCCTGGTACATGACAACTGATTTTCACCAAGATCATTCAATGGAGAAAAATATTCTTTTCAATGAATGATGCTAAGACAACTAGATATCCACGTGCAAAATAATGAAATTGGTCTCCTTCATCACACCATATACAAAAATTAGCTTGAAATGGATCATTTTGAGTCAATGTAAGAGCTAAAACTATATAACTTTTAGATGAAAACATATATGTAAATTTTCATGACCTTGGATTATGCAATGATTTCTTAGATACAACACCAAAAAAATTTTTGTGCTTCAAAGGTTACAATCAGGAAAATGAAAAGACAACTCAATGGCAGAAAATTTTTGCAAATAATGTATCTAAGGGACTTGTATCCAGAACATAAAAAGAACTATTGCAACTTGATAATAAAAAGACAACCCAACTTAAAGATGGACAAAGGATCTGAACAGACATTTCTCCAAAGAAGATATACAAATGGCCTTTAAGCACATGAAAAGATGCTCAACATCATTAGCCATAAAGGAAATATACACAAATTCTTAACCAAATATTAACAAGTAGAATTCAGCAATATATAACAGTAATTATACACCATGTTCAAATGAGGTTTACTCTAGGGATGCAGGCTGGTTCAGTATTTGAAAAGTCAATCAATGTAATCCATCATGTTAACAGGCTAAAAAAAATTACATAGGATTTGATGCAGAAAAAGCCTTTGAAAAAATTAAACATTTATTCTTGATAAAAACTCTCAGGAAAAATAAGAATAGAGGAGAACTTCATTAAGTTGAAAAGAGCACCTACAAAATAACTACAGTTAAAGTTATACTTAATGGTGAAAGACTACATGAATGCTTTCCCCCTAAGGTTGGGAACAAAGAAAGGATGTCTGCTTTCACTAGTCCTATTAAACAAAGTGCCAGGAGTGGTAGCCTACTCTATAAGGCAAGAAAAGAAAATGAAAGACATTCATATCAGGAAGAAATGTTCTGTACACTGAATGCATCAATGTCAATATCTTGGTTGTGATATTGTACTAAAGTTTTGCAAGATGTTAACATTGGGGGGAACTGGATAAAGGGTACAGGGATCTCTATTATTTCTTACTTTAACTGAATATTAATCTACAATCATTTCAAAATGAAATGTTTAACTTAAAAAAATATATGGATTGGTCCTAAATCCCTTTTGTTTTTATATGCTTTGCATTCTTAGCATTGCAGGGAAAGGTAAACACAATACTGCTGGTGAGAGTATGAACTCTCCTCTTCCATGGTCCTTGGAGGGGCCATATTTTTTTAGAGCACGAGTTTTTGCTTTCAATAAAAATAACTCATTCTTCAGGCGTGATGAATCATCCAACAAGGATGCTGAGTCTCTGAGCTTGAGGCAAGTTTTGTTTTACACAGCTGATGTCAGATATCCAGTCAGCTGCTGGGGTGGCCTAGGAAAAGGGGCACAAAATGCAAAAATGGCCCTGAGGTCCCTGCAGGTGACAGCCAAATTAAGAAGGAGCAATTATGGTCAATAACCCTGGCGAGAAATCTCTTCTTCCATGGGATCTATTGGTCCCTGGTATGTATTCTGGTGAGAAGTGGGCAGAGGGACAAATGATAGATTATGCAGTCCTGATGGAGGAAAATGGGTATAGTAGAGAACCCAGGTTGGGGATGATTTGTACCCTTTTAAAAAGGGAATTTGGCAAAGAGGGGCACTTCAGGGGAAAATGAACTTACTATGACTAAGAGATAGGCATAGGAATGCATTAAGTCCATTTATTTTAAAAATTTAACGTTTATATGGTTCACCATACTTAAACTATCTCTGAAATCAGGTTAACAGTTGTTTAGGGGAAGGGAATTGAATGGCTGAGCGAAGGGAGGAGGAGGCTTATCTTGATTTTTTATTTACAGGAACGAATCAACTTAAAATTACCTGGCGGCCAGATTTTTATAAGCCTGCCTCGGAGGGTATTTTGCTCAGGTTTTTCCTTGAAGGTTTAAGTCCAGAAAACTGCCACCTTCCTACCTTTGCCCGAGTCTACAGGTGTCCCCAGCATATGGGTTACGCTTTTTAGTGTATGGACGAAATAGAGTGCAAGTAGTCCTGGACTGAGAGTAAGAACACATGGGTTCTAGTCTTTTGTCTTAGTAGGTAGCTGTGACCTTCAATAAGCTCTTTCAACTATCTCCCTGGGCTTCAGTTTCCTTTTTGTAAAACAAAGTTGATCTCTAAAGCCCTTGGTCATTTTTTTTTTTATTTTTATTTTTTATTTTTTTGGGGGGTACACCAAGTTCAATCATCTGTTTTTATACACATATCCCCGTATTCCCTCCCTTCCTTGACGCCCCCCCCCTCAAGTCCCCCCCACCCTCCCCGCCCCAGTCCTCTAAGGCATCTTCCATCCTCGAGTTGGACTCCCTTTGTTATACAACAACTTCCCACTGACTATCTATTTTACAGTTGGTAGTATATATATGTCTGTGCTACTCTCTCGCTTCGTCTCAGTTTCCCCTTCACCCCCCGCCCCCTCCCATACCTCGAGTTCTCCAGTCCATTCTCTGTATCTGCATCCTTGTTCTGGTCACTGAGTTCATCAGTACCATTTTTAGATTCCGTATATGTGAGTTAGCATACAATATTTGTCCTTCTCTTTCTGACTTACTTCACTCTGTATGACAGATTGTAGTTCTATCCACCTCATGACATATAGCTCCATCTCATCCCTTTTTATAGCTGAGTAATATTCCATTGTATATATATGCCACATCTTCTGTATCCATTCATTTGTTGATGGGCATTTCGGTTGCTTCCATGTCCTGGCTATTGTAAATAGTGCTGCAATAAACATTATGGTACAAGTTTCTTTTGGGATTATGGTTTTCTTTGGGTATATGCCCAGGAGTGGGATGCCCTTGGTCATTTAAAGTTACTGCCTCATTTTCTGCTGTCGCCAGCGTTTGAGGGTGGGTGCCTCTGCAGTGCATCTCAGTGTTCAGTAAACATCTACGCATTGGCTAACCGGATAGAGGCTAAGAGGGGCACAAAGACGATGACAAGGCGCCCCCCTCGCTGTTCAGCACGCAGCAGTAGAGCACAGAGGTTCTGTGGGCCTGTGAGGTCCTTGAGACTTTTCACTCCCCAGCCTGATTCCTGGAGTACAGTTAGTTGGTGCTCAACAAATGAATGAACGTGTGAGGGAAGTGAATGAGAAGCGGACCAGGAGGGGTGCAATTATCTAGCGAATTCCTGTGAAAAATTACAGAAACGCCGCCTTTCCCTGACACTTCAAGGAGACTGTCGGCGTGTGAACCTTCCGCTGGTCGCCGGCGAAACCTTTCAGATCTCCCTCCGCTGAGAGGCAGCGGGCGGGGCTGCGGGAGAGAGCGCGCCAGGAGCTCGCCCGCCCCGCCCCTCGCCGCGCGCGCCCCCGCCGCCGCGCGCGCCCCTCCCAAGCGCGCGCCCCGGGCCGCTGCCAGGCTGGCGGGCGGCGAGATCTCTGCGTCCCGCGCGGGTGGGTGGGATCGTGGCGGAGCTCCGGGCGCCAGGGCAGGGGCGGGAGAGCGCCATGGCGGCGTCTGTGGCGGCGGCATCCGGTCCCCGCGCCGCGGGGAGGTGACGGGCCGCCTCTTCTCCGCGGCTGAGGAGGCCACAGCTGCCCGCCCGCCTTCCACGCGGGCCGCGGCTCCGGCATGGCCGGGCTCATTAAGAAGCAGATCCTGAAGCACCTGTCCCGGTGAGAGCGCCAGCGCCGGCCCCAGCGGTCCCGGGCCCCTCCTCGCCCCCTTCGACCCTCCTCCCCGACGCCGTGCTCCGGGCCGGCCTCCCTCTCTTCAGCCCGGGCCGGGACTCGGCGGCGATCCCCGCCTCAACTCGAGCCGGACAGCCGCCTCCCCGCTCCGGTGGCCCCGACCGTTGTCACCGCCCTGCTCTTCCCCGGTCCTGGGCCCTCCGGGACCCGGCGCCCCTGCCCGTGCGCGGGTGCCCAGGCTCTCCTCCCTATCCTAACAGCTCCCCGGCCCAGCCGACCCCGAGGGTCTCCTGACCGGCCGCGCGCACCCTCAGCTCCCACACCGCCGGGCAGGTCACCCCGTCCTCCCTTGCATGCTCCCCGGGCCCTCAGCCCGTCACTCCGTGGCCCCCGCTGTTGCCACCCTTTCCTGCCCGCCCCGCAGTGTTTTCTCTCAGCGGAGGACCCGCTGCTCCTTCCTCCGAGCCGGCTGCCCGCCTCTTTACCCGCCCACTTCCCCCTCCCCGGCCTCTTCCTCGTTCTGCCCAGACTAGAAGCTTCTTCCCGGGCCCCTTCTAAATAACACTGTCACCTAGTCCTGCATGGCTCATTTTCCGCTCAGATTCCCAGCTCCCAGCTCCTCCTCTTCATCGTCTGGCTGACCCTGTTGCATCACCCTTGCAAAAGATCTAATCCTTGCACCCAGAACCCTTCCTCTGATCACCTTTCTCCCTCCTTTGCTTCTCTTCTCCTTACACAAACTAAACAGAGAAAGGTCATGAGAGTTGGGCATAAAGTTTCAACGACCTTCCCTTTAAGATGTGGAAGTTTTTTGACAGCCTGTGAAAAGGACTAATGATGTCCACTTCTGCTTTGCAGTCATTTATTAAGCAGTGTCATGTCCCTCAAGTCATTTGGACCCGAACAGGGTGACAGGCAAAACAGTTCACTGAGGGTGACTGCTGACCCCTGAGTTATGATTGCAGGTTGTCACAACGGGTGTCCACAGAAATTGGAAGCTAGCCTTTCACTTCCTTTTCACTCCTTATTCCAGGTGGTGCTTGGTGATACCTTGATATCTTTAGACAGCCCCTGTGTGTCACTGGAGAGTATCCTTGGCTCCACAGTGGTCAGTGGTTTTCAGGAGGTGGGAGTAGGGGAAGAAGCCAGTCATGGGACCCGAGGCCTTGCACTCATGTGTCTTTCCTGGTCTTCTCATTGCCTTGGAGAGTGGTGTGTGAGACACTGTTGCTGTCACTGCATCTTTTTTGGCAGACACTTTGAGGAATTTACTGTTACTTTGATTTTAGACTTTAATTAGTGATTAGATTCAGATACATTTTTTTATTAATCACACCATGTTGGGTTTTTTTTTTTAATACATTTATTAGTTGTGTTGGGTCTTCGTTTCTGCACGCAGGATTTCTCTAGTTGTGGCAAGTGGGGGCTACTCTTCATTGAGGTGAACGGGCTTCTTATTGGCTTCTCTTGTTGCAGAGCACCGGCTCAAGGCGCGCGGGCTTCAGTAGTTGCAGCACGGGGGCTCAGTAATTGTTGCTCGAGTGCTGTGAAGTGAAGGCTCAGTAGTTGTGGCACACAGGCTTAGTTGCTCTGAGGCATGTGGGATCTTCCTGGCTCAGGGATCGAACCCGTGTCCCCCTGCATTGGCTGGCGGATTCTTAACCACTGTGCCACCACTTCCCTTCCCTAGGTAGGGAAGTGCTACCACATCATGTTTTAAAAGTAAAAGCAGATTGTAGTCTGGCGCTGAAAAGTGCCTTTGGATCCTTTACTTGGGTTAATTCTCTAATATATTCTTTTTCAGGTAACATTCATTTGGGTGTTCCAGGAATTTGATTGTTCTGTGTAAAGACTATGTGTAGGACTAATGATTGTGAAATGAGACAGAAAATTTAAGTGAAGGAAAACCATTAATTTGAATGAACACAGAATCAGAGAATTTTAGGGTTTAGAGATGTTCTTACCTAACATAGCACGGTGTTTAAGAGCGCAGATGCTTTCTGGTTTACTTTCTTTAACTGTAAAATGAGGATAATAGTATATAACTCAAAGGGTTATTGTGAGGGTTACAGGAGTTAATACACAAGGGCTTAGTGCAGTGCCTAGCACATAGTAAGTGTTCAGTACAACATGAGCCATGGTTATTTTGGGGGCCACAACTTGTGCAACAGTTTGATATAAGGCATAGACTTCTCCCGAAAAATCCACATATGTGAACAGGTAATTTTTAATATAAGTTCCTGAGGGGGCGAGAGGGTTAAGAACCCCTTAAAGCAGAGGTCCCCAACCCCCAGGCTGCGGACTGGTATCAGTCCACAGCCTGTTAGGAACCGGGCCACACAGCAGGAGGTGAGTGGCCGGGGAGTGCGTGAAGCTTCATCTGCCACTCCCCATCGCTCCGCATCGCTAGCATTACCTCCTGAACCATATTCCCCCGCCTCTCAAACCGGTCCCTGGTGCCAAAAAAGTTGGGGACCGCTGGCTTAAAGCACTGCCTTAACCCCATAAGGCATCTTGAATGAATGCGCCGAATAACCCTTGACTAGTTCAACCTCTCATTTTATGGCTGAGGGAGCTAAAACCTGGGAGGATAAGTGACTTGCCTAAGTTGCAGTGGAAGAAGGTAAGGTAGAGCAACAGAGGGAGTTCCCTGGTGGTCCAGTGGTCAGGACTCCACACTTTAACTGCCAAGGGCCTGCATTCAATCCGTAGTCTGGGAACTAGGATCCGGCAAGCCCCATGGCGTGGCCAAAGAAAAAAGTAGAGAAATAGAACCTGGCTTCCTGATTCTGGTACATTTTCCCTGTAGGACACTCATGTTCTGTGCACTCTCTATGAAGATAAAGTTTTTAAAGAAAAATTTTAATAGTGTATGCTGACACATTCAGTGAATCCTTAGAGAACAAAGTATCTCTTTTAGATAAAGTAGGAATAGGTATGATAGACTTGGGAGAAGTTTCTTGTTTCCTCAGGGTTGTGTGGTTGACTGAGCAGGAGGGGGAGAAGGTTCTTCAGGGCTGCAATTTGGGGGCTCCAGGAAAGGTGCTAGGACATGGGTCTGATTGGGGGAAAGGTCAAATTCCTGAGCCCTTTCTGTTGGTTTAACTTGGAAAAGCTGCCTTAATCATGTGTGACATTTGTGTCTTTGTATGGTCTCTACTACACGTACAGAGGCCGGCCTGCCTGGAGGGGGACTCTAGCTTCTGTGGCTTGCCAGACCTGATGAGGAAGGAGAGAGAAGAGAAGGGATACTGGGTTACTGTATTAAATAAATATTTGTAGGTGTTTAATAACTACTTGATGATGATAGTGCAGCTTGACCTGGAGGAGTGTCCTATAGCAGAAAGGATATCCCAGTGACTTGCATATTATGTTTAATTTTGGTCATGAAGTGTCAGGTATTAAAGTTTCTTGTTGGAATGCATCCTACTTGTTAGTAGAGTTTTTGGTAAACAAGATTTGAAGGATGTGATGTTCAAGATACTTTTGTTAAGTGTTTACTCTAGGCCAAGCACTGATCTGGGCACTGGGGATTCAGCGGGGAAGAAGTGTAAATCTCTTTTAAGGGCTTTAGCCTATGGTTTGGATGACTGCTGTTTAATACAGATAGCTTTAATTTAATAGTATTCATTTAAATAGACCCAGGAAGAGACCTTTACTTAGAAACAAAAGTGGTAATTTTAAAAACATCCAAAATTGATTTTTTTACCAAATTAGGTAATTCTTGTTTTAGATCACCTTAGCTAATGACCTTTTGTTATACAGTAAGAAGACATATGATTGGTTGTAAAGTAAGTCAAGCTACTGTGGCTTAGGGAAAGAGCATTTTCTCTGGAGCCAGACAAGCTAGATCACCTTACAGCTCTGCCACTTAGTGAACAGGGCAGCCTTTCTGAGCCTTAGTTTTCTTATCTGTAAAAGATGAGAATAAGGAAGAATACTACATACCTAGCAGAATTTTTTGAGAATTGGGGATAAAGTATTTATTATAGTGCCTGGCATGGAAGTTTAATAAAGAGTAGCTATTATAACATGGCCAGAGAAGTTAAGGATACTTCCGTGGTATGGGTGATGGCAACTTGCCCAACTGGCTCTTTTAGAAACCCATTGGAAGTCTGAATTATTTACTCAGAATGGCTGCAGGAAGTGTGGCCCCGAGTGACAGAGGCATGGCTGATAGACATGATAGATATTTTAAAAAACATAAGCTTTAGGTGAAATTCAGAGGCATAGAAGATTTCAGAGTCCTTTCAGAGAATGAGAGAGCCTGACCGAGCTCAGCCGTTTTCCATTTCTGATCAGTGTCTCCACCTGGTTACACTCATCATCCTGGAAAGACCGCTGGGCCAGCCCTCGGTGGATCACTGCGAGCTGCAGGCTCAGAGAGGCGTGCCCTGCTTGCTCAGGGTCCGTTTAGGTGAAGGTTCCAGGGCACGCCCCTTTATACTAGACTTTACTTATTATCACCTTCATTTCCCGAATAATTATTTTGTGCATTTTCTGGTAATAGTGCAATCATATATGTCTTTGTTTCCTTCCTCATCTTGTTGTGTTGCTTCAGAACAAGTGCTTTTTTTACTTAGCAAATATTTAATAGTAATAGCCAACTATGCGAATAAGCACTTTACAAGTCTTATGATGATTTAATCCTCAGGGTATCCCTGTCAAGGAGACATTAGGCCCGTTTTATAGATGAAGAAATGAGGCACAGACAAGTTAAATAACTTGCCCCTAATTATAACTAGTAAGTGACGGAACTGAGATTCTAACACAGTCACTCCCATTCCAGAGCTGGGCTCCTTAATCACTCTGCTGCTCTAATGCTTCTCGTCTGCTGAGTATTTCACACTGAACATACTCTTGTCAGCAACCACGTGGAGGAAGAGAATATTACCAGCACCAGGAAATCCTCTGTGCTCCTCCCCTCCCATTTGTGTGTCCTGATTTCTAACAGGAGAGATTAGTTTTGTCTTTTTTGTACTTATATAAATGGAATCATAGAATGTATGCTTTCATGTCTGGCTTCTTTAGCGCACATTATTGTGATGTTAATTATCAATTTGTAGATTTTCCTTTTTCATTGCTGTCTAGTATTCTATTATGTGGATATACCTAAATTTATTTATACATTTTACTATTGATGGACATTTGGATAGTTTCCCAGTTTAGGGCTATGCCGAATAGTGCTGTTGGGAACATTCTAGTACAGCAGTCCCCAACCTGTTTGGCACCAGGGACTGGTTTCATGGAAGACAATTTTTCCACGGACAGAGCTGGTGGGGGGGGGTGATGGTTCAGGTGGTAATGTGAATGATGGGGGGCATGGTTCAGGCGGTAATACGAGCAATAGGGGAGCAGTGGGGAATGGCAGAAGAAGTTGTACCTGTCTGCAGCCTGGGGGTTGGGGGCCCCGTTTTAGTACATGTCCTTTGGTGAACAAATATATACATATCAGTTGGGGATATACCTAAGAGTGGAATTTCTGGATTGTAGGATATATATATGTTAAATTTTAGTAGATATTGCCAAACAGCTTTTCGAAGTGGCTGTACCAGTTTGCACTTCCACCAGAAATGTATGAGAGTTCTGCTTGCACTACATCTTTGCCAATACTTGATATTTTCCATCTTTTTCATTTTAGCCATTCTGGTTGTGTGCTTTGAAAATTTCTTTACTTCATCTGTGGTAAACCAGATGGCCACTTTGTTTTTGCCTCTGTCTAATTTATTATTATTATTAGTTTGGCTGCACTGGGTCTTTATTGCTGCACACAGGCTTTCTCTAGTTGCAGTGAACGGGGGCTACTCTTTGTTGCAGTGCGCAGGCTTCTCATTGTGGTGGCTTCTCTTGTTGAGGAGCATACGCTCTAGGTGCACTGGCTTCAGTAGTTGTGGCACGAGGGCTCAATAGCTGTGGCTCTAGAGCACAAGCTCAGTAGTTGTGGCACATGGGCTTAGTTGTTTTGGGTATGTGGGATCTTCCTGGACCAGAGCTTGAACCTGTGTCCCCTATATTGGCAGGAGGATTCTTACCCAGTGCACCAGCAGAGAAGCCTTACCTCTGTTTAATTTTCAAGTTCTGATTTATTTGTAAATTTTAGTCAGAAGCAAGTGTCAGAACCTTGAAAACAGAATATCTTTTTGGAGAAATGTTCAAATTGGTCAGGTTCAATGAAAATAATTAGGATAATTTGTAACCATTAACCCATAACATTTTTTTTTTGTTTTAATATTTATTTGGTTGTGCCAGGTCTTAGTTGTGGCACTGGGGCTCCTTAGTTGTGGCATGGAAACTCTTAGTTGTGGCATGCATGTGGGATCTAGTTCCCTGACCAGGGATGGAACCCAGGCCCCCAGAATTGGGAACATGGAGTCTTAACCACTGCACCACCAGGAAAGTCCCAATCCATAACTTTTTGCTTGGAGTGGGTGTGATGCTTTGTTCCCTGTCAAAATACCAGTCATGTTCCTTGAGAGAAAGGAGGGCCAATCTTTAGGCATTTGAGTTTTTGTTAAATATTTGGTCTTCAGACTACCCTGGATATAAAATAATTTCATTCTGTTCTATAAGCTTAGTACCCCATTGGCAAAGCCTTTTATCTTTACTAAAGAAACTAAAATTTGAATTGCGTAGTTTTTGTATTAGAATCTTTACACATTTCCAAGGGTGACTCTTTTTTATCATAAAGTGGTTGTCTTGTGTCTTAAAAAGTAGTATTGATAAGCAATAAAAATTTCAAAGCAGTACTCCTCATATGTATCTGAAATACAAGACTTAATGTATGGTTCACAGATAATGAAATTAGCTGCTTTGAAAAATTGATTGGGAAGCATGTTATTGTAGTAGAAAGAACCAGGACTTTGGAGTCTAAAAAGTGGCTGTATATTCTGACTCTGCTACTGGTAAGTTGGTGTTCAGCAAGTCTTTTAGCTTCTTGAAGCTTCAGTTTCCTCATCGTGAAATGGGGGGTAATAATGCATACTGTTATTTTGAGGATTAGAAATAATGTTTAAAAGTGCCTGGTACTGAAAAAGTATTCAATGAACAGTGACAACTGTTTCTACTTATTAAAGTTGCTCAAGAGAGATCACTAACAGTGCCTAACTTATCCAAATGTCTAATTCTTTAGATATTTAAGAATTATGTTTCTTAACATTTTAATATAGAGAGGTAGAGATGAATGCTCTGAATGCTTAAGGAGAGAAGGAAACAAGGCTGGTCCTGTTTATTGTTTTTTTCTTATGAAGGCATACTACAAGGTAAACTTTGACCTCAGCATAGGTGAAATGTACGTACTCGGTTGGGTCCTTAGAGGATTTATTTATCCAGAGTTTGAGAAGATAGCACAATCGTATACGGTATTTTCAGAGTGGAAAAAAAAATGAGAGATCATCTACTTACCCTCACCTCTTATAAAACCTGGTTGAATAATAATCTGTGAGTATGGCATTAATCACCGAAAAAAAAAAAGATTCTTTTTTATCACAGTTTAATTCTGTAAAACCACTGGAGTGTGACCTCCACGTGGCAGGAATTATGTACTTTGGCTGCTTTGAAAACCAGATAGTCTGAGGATGTTTTGAGTGGATGAAGTGGGTGCAGGAAAAAGTATGTGGAGTGGGAGTGCGTGGGAACCTTAGACGGGGGCAGGGGTGGGGGTGGGGAGCAGAAGGGCAAGGGAATCCAGTTTACCCAGTATCACTAAGGGCCCTTTTATCTTTGTGTGATGAAGCAAGTGCTATTGGTGCTGATTATAGATGCTAAAGAACATTTCCCAATATTTATAAGCAGTGGAATCAATCAGTCAGTCAATCAATATCTGTAGTAAAGGGAAAAACTAAAGTGTAAAAATAATGCATATTAACAATTTAGGTAAAGGGTATGTAGTTTGTACATTCTTGCCATAAAAATAAGGACTAGATGTATTATAAATTATTTGTTGGATTGATGTTTTATTTGCTCACAGCAATGATCATTTTACATGTATACTCAGTCTTTATAGTGCCTTGGATATATATATATATATAGCTTGGATATCAGCCCATCATTTAAAGAATGAGAACACTGATGGTGAGAGGTCAGTGTATTTAAATTTCTGACTTATGGAAGTGTTATGTCCTCAAAATTTATTTCTAAGTTTGAAATTTGGAGTGCATGATCTGGTAGTAGAAATTGTGTTATAAATGTTGAATAGGCTCCCAGTTAGCCCACAAAAGACATAGTATATTAATTATGTATAATATAAGCTCACTAGATGGAGATCTGGGTATTGGTTGTTAGGGAACCATTTGAAGGAGGAGGGGAGATGAAGGAGAAGAAGAAAAAGTTTTTTTCTTTCCCATTCCTTGGAATAAGATCTTTTAGATCCTTGAGATCATTGTATCTCAGCAAGGACTTATTTTTTTATTGTGATTGAGGGATGTGACCAGCATTTAATGAGTGGGCTGGAGATGCTGACGTCATGCAGTACATAGAATCCTTTCACACAGAGAAGGAGGCTTACGGTATCCCAGTTCCCGACCAGGGATTGAACCTGGGCCACGGCAGTGAAAGCCTGGAATCCTAACCACTGAGCCACCAGGGAACTCCCTGTCCTTCGTCCTTTTTGACTTCTGAATGTTTGTTAGGTGTTTATAGAGGTGAATTACCTGTTTAGATTATATAAGCCTACTTACATGTAAACACAAAGTGCAGCACAGCTTTTTTTTTTTGGCTGCTCTGCACAGCTGGTGGGATCTTAGTCCACCGGGAATCAAACCTGTGACCTCTGCAGTGGAATCTCGGAGTCCTAACCACCCGGGAATTCCCTGCACAGCTTTAAACTACAGTGAATGTTCCAGGACTGCAACTACCGTGGGAAGATTGTTTTGAATGTTATTGTAGAAAATGTCACTCCTGGCAGTGCCACTCGTAGAGTTGAGTCTGTTAGGGTTGAGAACCACTGACTTAGATCGAAATCTGAAACAGCCGAAGTTTACTCTTGATATACTCTCTCTTCTCTCCTTTATGTCTCTTTCACACCTCCTAAGCCCCTCTTCTCATGCACCCATTGCCCCAGTCCTCTGTTACCATATCCCCCTACCCCCAGGCCTATATGCTCTGATCCCCTTACTTTCTCATCAAAATTCCCTATTTTTCAGGATATATGATTTCAGCTAAGTCAAGGGGAGGAATAAAGAACATATGTGGGAGCAGGAATGCTATTCTGACTGGACCAACTCTAATTCATAATATGTCCTACAGGGTCAGCTTCCCTAAGCTACTTTTATTTTCATAGCTCCTCAATCTACAGATAGTCTGGAAGCTCCAAGTTTGTTTTTTATTTTCCCAAAATGGTTTCTGTTGCAATGGCAGTGAGGGTGGGGCAGGGGTCTGGGCAGCAGGACTCTGGGCAGTGGTATGTATGAGTCATTTGAAAGTTGGGGAGTTCTGAAATGTAGACAATCCAGTTGAGGGATGGGCTAAGTTCATTCAAGCTGACTTCCTCTCGCCATCTGGTGTAGTGCTTTCCCAGGCAGAGCTGAAAATATGCATTTCTCTTTTCTAAGAGAAATCTGTTTTTCTTTCTCTTTCTTGCTTCTCTCTCTCTCTCTCTGTCTCTTTTTTTGAAATCTATGCTTTTTAACCTGTGTGAGAGAAGGGGCTGCAGTGTTCAGGAACTCATTTCATTTGAGGAAATGTCTTGACAGAGGTTGATATGAAGTTTGAAGCCTGGCAGTGTAGCGGGGGTTATCCTTCTGCTGGACTCAGCAGAGCCTCGCCCTCTCCCTTTCTTCCAAGTGGAGTTGTGCTGGCTCCTTAGTCCTCAGAGCCCACCAGAGAGGTTCCTAAGCCTCTTTGAGGAAGATTTGCTGCAAGAAGGTTGGATAGTCAGCTGCAGGTGGTGTCTCAGCCATTCTCAGATATGGAGTCTGGCCTTCCCCTCAGCTAGCCCCAGGCCCTGGACTGTCTTTGAGGACTCTGATTCTGAGACCATTTATTCATTAATTCTTTCCAGAAACTTTTATTGACCAGCTGCATTGTATGCCAACCAGGAAATCAAAGAGAAATGAGACAGAGTTCCTGCTCAGGGACTTAACTGCCTATACAGAAAAACAGGCCTGTAAACGATAATCCCAGTAAAGCATTCAGAAGTATCCATGGAACCAGTGGGGAACAAGACAGTCAGGGGCAGAAAGGTGATGCCAAGTGGAGGTTGCTGCATGAGCAGTGGTACTGAGCTGAGAAGCAGCAGGTACATATAGAAGATGGCATGTGGTTCTGCATCATTGGAATGTGGGGTTAAGGGTGGAACACAGCTAGAAATGATATTGGGAGGATAGAGCCTAGGTCGTAGAGGCCTGAATACCATGCCAAGGCATCTGGATAAGGCTCAGCTTGTTCTTTTTTGCCGTTCACCTGGGTCCAAGGCAACTGGAGCTTGTCCAGACTTCTCCACCTCTATTGACTTTGTTTAAAGTCAGAGAGATGGTTAGGTGTAGGCAAGGCTGTAAGTTCTTGAGCCAGACTGCCTGATCTTGAATCCAGCTCACTAGCTCTGTGATCTTGGGTAAGTTATTTAAACCTTCTATGCTTAGGTTTCCTCATCTATAAATTGGAGACAGTGGTTGTCTTTTATATCATGGGGTCACTGAGAGAGATAAATTAATTAAAAATGTATAAGAAAATGCTTAGGACAGTGCCTGGAATAGAGCAAGCAGTTAAATGTTAGCTATTACTTTAAAAATAATTTTTGTTCCCAGAGAAGTATCTTCTTTCTTTTTCATCTTTCTGATATTATTGTTTATCATAAAATCTTTTATTTTTTATTTTTATTTTAAATTATTTATTTATTTATTGTCTGCATTGGGTCTTCGTTGCTGTGTGTGGGCTTTCTCTAGTTGTGGTGAGTGGGGGCTATTCTTCTTTGTGGTGCACTGGGCTTCTCATTGCGGTGGCTTCTCTTGTGGAGCATGGGCTCTAGGTGTACAGGCTTCAGTAGTTGTGGCATGTGGGCTCAATAGTTGTGGCTCACGGGTTCTAGAGTGCAGGCTAAGTATTTGTGGCACATGGGCTTAAGTTGCTCCAGGGCATGCGGGATCTTCCTGGACCAGGGATCAAACCTGTTCCCCCTGCACTGGCAGGTGGATTCTTAACCACTGTGCCACCAGGGAAGTCCCATAAAAACTTTTAGTTAGAGCTTTTAGAATATACTTAATCTCTCTCTTTCTCTTCTTTTAAAAAACCTTGCACTTTCTAATTATCACATATGGAAAGGGTGTGCCTTCTAACCTCAGCTTCACAGCTTATATTTATTTCTCTGTTTACAGATGATACTCTTAAACCTATTTTAACATGTCTGGATAATCAGACATATTATAGTTGATTTCCAATGTGTGAAAGAATGCCCCTTAGTTCATTCCACTTATTTGGCAATTATTGTTTATTTGCTTATTATTATCAGTAAACATTAATTGAACATCTTTTTCCTGGACTTTGTGTTAGAGATCTAAATCACACAGTTCTAGCTCTTGAGGAGCTTATATTCTCCTTAGAGACCTTCATTTTTATTTTAAACTCTTCATTGTATCTTCCACAGCTACTTTATATGGTTTGAACCTACTAACTCATAGTTGAATGTGCTGCTGTCTTAGATAATTTGTTCATTAAATGATCTCTGTAGGGGAAACTACTCAAAGGTTTGACAGGGCTTTTCTTTCTCCATCAGATATGAAAGAACTCATTTTGAGCAATCTATGCCTCTTAAAATAAACATATGTGTTGGTCATAATTAGGGCCAGTTCTGCTAAAAAATTAAGGACAACCTCAGTGTATGGTATAATTTTCCATTTTCCTCAGTTTCCTCCTTGGGCAGTTTTCAAAACTCAGGTAATCTGCCTGCTATACTTCTCTAACTAGATGTTTAAGGCCGTGCCACAAATATCTCATTCAATAGCGAATAACCAACAATGCCTGTTAGAGGAGTAGGCCTTCTTTTTCTGAGCATTAGCAAGTACACTTTCACTTTGGTTAAACCAAGAGCCTGTGTATAAGTTTTTTGTTTAATTAATTAATTAATTGGCTGTGTTGGGTCTTCATTGCTGCGCACAGGCTTTTTCTAGTTGTGGCTAGAGGGGGCTGCTCTTCGTTGTGGTACATGGGCTTCTCATTGCAGTGGCTTCTCTTGTTGTAAAGCACAGACTCTAGATGCGCAGACTTCAGTAGTTGTGGCACACGGGCTCAATAGTTGTGGCTCATGGGCTCTAGAGCACAGGCTCAGTAGTTGTGTCTTACGGGCCTAGTTGTTCCACGGCATGTGGGATCTTCTCAGACCAGGGATCAAACCTGTGTCCCCTGCATTGGCAGGTGGATTTTTTAAAATTAATTAATTAAGTAGTTAATTAATTTATTGGTTGTATTGGGTCTTTGTTGCTGCACATGGGCTTTCTCTAGTTGTGGTGAGTGGGGGCTACTCTTTGTTGCAGTGCGTGGGCTTCTCATGCGGTGGCTTCTCTTGCTGCAGAGCATGGGCTCTAGGCACGTGGGCTTCAGTAGTTGTGGCACGTGGGCTCAATAGTTGTGGCTCATGGGCTCTAGAACACAGGCTTAGTAGTTGTGGCACATGGGCCTAGTTGCTCCGTGGCATGTGGGATCTTCCTGGCCCAGGAATTGAAACCTGTGTCCCCTCCATTGGCAGGTGGATTCTTAACCACTGTGTTACCAGGGAAGTCCCTGTATAAGTTTTAAAATTAGAAATACAATATTCAGATTTAATTAATTCTTACTGTTGATGTAAGTTTGAGTATTGTCATGACATGGAAGTAAAAGAAATTAAAGGAAATATGTTAGGATGACAAATGTTTCTAACAAAGTGAGACATGCCAAGACTTGGGTCATGAGGTGTAATATCTTCAAGACCAGTGTAGGGGAAAGAATCTGGGATCCAGTCGCTATGGGAACTGAATGGTTAAAGAATTAAGAGAGGGCAGAGGGCAGCTCTCTCTAAGTTATAGTTGATGAGGAGCCCCTCATCTTAGTCCTAATTCCAGAATGATCAATAAAAGGCTATGTAGAGAAGACAATGGATAAGAAATTGCAGCCATATACCAGGTGGTGGTCAAATATGTCAACAGTCAGTTAGATGAGGAGTCGATAGGTCACATGCCTTACTTACCTGCCTGGACCGTTGCTAGTGGGCCAAACTACAAGTATTCAATTCTAGAAGAGGACTAGCTGAAACCAGAGAGGGTATTAGTGTTTCAGCTAAACAGACTAGCAAGGCTTCAGGCTTAGAGGAGGGAATTAGAATGTTCATCAGGACTATTGTTAAGAATTAAGGGAAGAGAACCTGTCTTGAATCTCCAGAATATTGGGTGGCTTAATACTAGGATGGGGAGTAGGGTAAATAGTAGTGCTTCAGATTACCAAGCTAACATGGGTATGGGGAAATTTGTACAGTTGGTTATAACTGTTTAGAGTGTGAATCAGTATCATGTCTGCGATGGGAAATTTGGCAATATCTGTCAGAATGTAAAATGTGCAGTTCCACTTCTATGAATTCATCCTACAGAAGGAATCAAACAAGTGAGAAAAACCTACAAGGCTATTTAGTGAAATGAATGTAAAAGAGAAATCAGTAGGGATTTTATTAAATAAATTATAGTGCATCTATACAGAGGTATCATTTATAGATAACTCTCCAATTATTAAAAAATCATTAAAAAATTTGACAGTATAAGATGCCCAAGATATTCACTGAAGAAAAAAGCAAGTTTTAGTAGAATATATATGGAATAATTGTCTATCTACATATGTAATTACTGTCTACCTACATATGTAATTACTTCTATATAGTGGAAGCTGTCATTTTCTCTTTATACCTTTTTATATTGCTTTACAGTTTTATGATAAGTACTTCACCAGCAGACCAAGAAGATGACCTATCTATTACCCTTTAACGCCCTGCTCTGAGA
Organism: Hippopotamus amphibius kiboko; assembly: GCF_030028045.1. NCBI lineage: Eukaryota > Metazoa > Chordata > Mammalia > Artiodactyla > Hippopotamidae > Hippopotamus > Hippopotamus amphibius. Next base: position 41,792,528 of record NC_080196.1, on the reverse strand, counting down.
GGGTGCATTTGTGCATATCTAGTCATATGTATTTTTGGTAACTCACATCATGGTTGCCTCTTGGGGAGAATATAATGAGAGCTAGTAGAAAAGGTTCTACCTCTAATAATATAGGAGTATCTTATATTGACCTAACCCTTCCTCATGTAACAGTTATGGACTCTGGGTAGTATGTAAAAAGCAACTACTCGAAGACTTTGAAAAGTGACGAAATGAGGCAGAAACTGACAGGGAACTTGAAAGATGGGAACTGCACTGGGTAAGATTCTCACTTATATGGCTTTTTGCCTGAGGACACTCCCCAGTTTGCATGGTGGATGATGGCTAGCGCTCAAGCAAAAGTCTGCAGTCTTACTAGCTTGGGGAGTCAGAAAATGGAGTTCAGGGCTATAAGAGGGGCTGGAAAATGAGGGAGTAAACTGAGAAAGAAGGGAACAACAGAAGGGGAAGCCCTAAAACCTGCTTTAATCCTTGACGTGCATGGGGGAAGACTCCGTGGAGCCTGGCAAAGGCAGTAGTTGAAAGCTGAAAGAATTTAGCCGAGTTTCAGCTTTTGTCTACTACAGGGAAGACAGAGTTTGGAGTATGAATCTAGCTGAGTTAATTGCCCACAGAACAAAATTCTTCAGGGACAGGTAGACAGAATCCAGAATCTCAGTACTGTCCAGTATACAATAATAAATGACTAGATGTGTAATAAAGGAAAATGTGACTCATTGTCCAGAGAATGGCAGTCAATAGAAACCCCACGATGACTCAGATGTTGGAATTATCAGACAAGGACTTTAAAGCAAACTTGGTGGTAATAAATGAACAAATGGAGAAACTAAGCAGAGAAATGGAAAGTATAAAAAGAACCAAACATAAAATCTAGAATTTAAAAGTACAGTGTGTGAAATGAAAAATTTATTGGACTTGCTCAGCAGCAGGTTGGAGATGTCTAAAGAAAGAGTCAGTGAACTTGAAAATAAAGCAATAGGAATTATCTACTCGGAAGAACAGAAAAGATTGAAAAACAAAAACAGAGCCTCATTCACTATGGAACAATATTAAAATATGCATCATTGGAGTCCTAGACGGAAAGGAGAGAGAATAAGATACCTGGCAGATTGTACTTTCTGAAGATGCTGCAGCCATATCTGTCACCTTACATGTTTTTCTCTTGGCCTCAGTGGCTTACTTGTAACCAACTGAATGGGGGTGGAAGGTGGCATCCAAGCTACATGGGGCAACTACATGTAGGTATGCAGTCAACAGTCCTGGCTGAGTGCAGCCTTTGAGGCATTCCAGCTCAAGGTCCATCCATGTGAATGAAGAGGCCTCTAGATGATCCCAGCTCCCAGAATTCATCTGTTCCCAGGTGAGGCCCTAGATATCATAAATCAGAGAAAAGCAATCCTAGTTATCCCTTGAATGGATTTCTAGTGAACAGAATATGTGAGCTTAATAAAATGCTTACTGTTTTGTGGCACTAGGAGTGATTTGTTTTATCTATTGCAAATAGATAAAAAATAGACAAAAAATTTTTGAAGAAATAATGGCTGACAACTAAATAATAAAAAAAACAAGTAATCAATTTAAAAATGGGCAGAGTTATCTGAGTAATCATTTCTTCAAGAAGATACACAAATGGCCACAAATACGTGGAAAGATATTCAACATCATGAGACCATCAAGGAAATGCAAATCAAAACCACAGTGGCTACTAGGAAGGCTATAATAAAAAGGACGTAATAACAAGTGATGGTGAGGATGTGGAGAAATTAGAACTCTCAAATACTGCTGGTAGGATTGCAAAGTGGTGCAACCACTTTGGAAAACAATCACGCAGTTCCTCAAAAAGTAGGACAGTTACCATTTGACCCAGCAATTCTACTCCTAAATGTACATCTAATAGAAATAAAATCATAAGTCCATAAAAAAACTTGTACTTGCATTTTCTTTTCTTTCCTTTCCTTTCCTTTCCTTTTTTTTTTTAATATTTATTTCTTTATTTGGCTACACGGGGTCTTAGTTGTGGCACGTGGGATCTTTAATTGCAGCACGCAGGATCTTAAGTTGAGGCATGCAAACTCTTAGTTGAGGTATGTGGCCTCTAGTTCTCTGACCAGGGATCGAACCTGGGCCCCTGCATTGGGAGCACAGAGTCTTAGACACTGGCCACCACGGAAGCCCTGTACTTGCATTTTCATAGTATCATTATTCATAATACTCTCTAAGTGGAAGTAACCCAAATGTCTATCAACTGATGAATGGATAAACAAAATGTGATATGTTCATACAATGGAATATTCTTGGCTATGAAAAAGAATGGAGTGCTAATTCATGTTACAACATAGATAAACTTTGAAAAGCAATATGCTAAGTGAAAGAGGCTAGTCACAAGAGACCACATATTATATAATTCCACTTATATTAAATATCCAGAATAGGCAAATCTATAGAGACAGAAAATAGAGTGACAGTTGTCTAGCTTTGGGAGGGGTGGGGAGATAGGGGGTGCTAGCTGCAGGGTATGTTTTTTTTTCTTGAGGGAGGTCGTGAAAATGTTCTAAAATTGATTAGCTTATGGTTGTACAACTATGTGAATATACTAAAAAATTGTGCTTTTTAAATGGATGTATATATGGTAAGAATGATATTTCAAAAGAGCTTGTTATAGAGAGAGAGTGGGAGAAGTAATGTCTAAAAATGTTCAAGTTTGGTGAGAAATAGATTTATTGAATCCAAGAAGCTAAGTGAACCCTAAGCAGGATAGATCCAAAGAAAACCATCCCAGGCACGTCACAGTTACATTGCTGAAAACTAAAGATAAAGAGAAAAACTTGAAAGCAGCCAGAGAAAAATGCCTCATCACAGAAAGGAGAACATTGATATAAATTAATGGCTGACTTCTCATCAGTAACAAAAGAGGCAAGAAGATAATGGGATGATATCTTTAAAATGCTTACAGAAAGAAACTCAACCTACAATTCCATATCCAGCTAAAATGTCTTTTAAAAATGGAAGGTGAACAAAAGATATTTTTAGACAAATGAAAAACTGAGAGAACTCTAGCAGAACTACAGGAGATATTGAAAGAAGTTCTTCAAGTCGAAGAGAAATGACATCAGGTGAAAGAATGATGAACAGTGGAAATGTAGATATAAAAGATAATACATTTTTTCTTCTCTTAATTTCTTTAAAAGATGAGATTATTTAATACTATTTTGTGGTCTGTAACATATAGAGGTACTATATATGACAACAAGAGAAGGGCAGTAAATATAATGGAAGAGCTTCAATATAGATGAAACAAAAATAGGATTAAAATGAGAAAAGGGCAAATCCAAAATCATAGTTGGACATTTTAAATTAAACCCAATATTGCAAACAACAAAAATCTAGATTGAAAGAGAATTTTCTTCTAAGAAAGGCATGCATCTGTTTTTATAGTAAAGCCTATCAGGGCAAACCTCTAAGATTGAATGGCATATTCCAGAAGATTATCAGGTTGGAATAATGTTCGCTGCTTTAGCGATTGAGATGAATTGTTTAGATAATTTGGGTGTCCTGTGTCTAAATCAGTCACTTCAGCATTGTGTTATGTCTTTGCTTAAAGGCTTTGCTAAAAGCCTGTGGTATGGCTGAGCAGTGAAAATACTCTGATGTGGATTTGGGTAGGAGGCTTAGAAGCCAAGGCCTGGGCTGTGACCACCTTAGTGGAAAAAACAGTGAAGGAAGCAAGGTGTACTTGTGGACATTTTAACCTCTCCTGTGAGGGTTCAGTTTCTATTGCGCTGAAGTGGACTGATTATTACAACTTATTGACCCTATTACTAACCAGAAAGATATTGAATTACAGGGTGCAGGATAGTGGGAGAGTCAAATGAATGCTGGGTTGTCATATTTCTGCCATTTACTTAGTCCCAGCTTTACCATTGGCTAGCTGTGACTCTTGGGCAAATCATTTAACTTTCTGGCCACTTGCAAATTATAGGTTTGGACTAGGTGATTATTTAAGATCCCTTCTAGTTCTGAAATTCTGTGACTCTGCAAATCTAAGAATTCTCACTTCCCATCATTGTGGTACATTTAAAGATGTCTGAGAGCCTTTCTCTGTTGTTTCTTTGGCAGATTGCAATCCTCTGGCAGAAATGAAACCTGATCAAAATCTGTTTTTCCATCTTGATTTCATCTTAGCTTCTATGCTCTGTTAACAGTAACAGATGGCCAGAAAATGTTTTCCCACATTTTTGAAGTGGAATAAATAGCAGGCTTCCATTAGCCTTTTCAGCCACCCTTGGACTCAGTGATATCATCCTCAATTAGGAGCACAAATGCTGAATGAAATTTGTGCCAGGGATTGTTGGATGGTTTCAGATTAGATCTCAGATCAGTGGTTTCTTTGGTTGAGCAGACCTCCACAAACTGCCGCCACAACAACTGGCCCCATGGGTCACCTTTTTACCTATTCTTTGTTATTATGATAAAATGCAGACAAAATCTTACTCCATTTTTGAGAAGCTGGTAAGGTAATATCCATTTTTTTTGTCGACTCCTAAAAGTAAATTGATAAATTAAAAAGCAAATCTATGTTATGTCATTATTATTATTATGGGAGAACAGCCCATGGTGGTCCAGCAGGCCTGCCTGTACTGTCAGCAGTCCTTAAAGCATAACTAAACAACTCTTAGTTGTTTTGTGTGTTCAGTTTTTGATGATTACTTACTTGCATATTTGATCATAGAGCTGATGGCACAGTAACCTCTGTGGTCTCTTGTCAGTATCTTGGTAGAGACTGGGCATTACTGCTGGAATGGTGGTGACTTAGCCCTGGGCTTAATAAAGATATTATTAATCTGATTGGTTTGGTGAAGTGCAGAAAGTTTTTTTGTTTTTTTGTTTTTTTTTTAATTTTTTTTAAATAAATTTATTTTATTGGCTGTGTTGGTTTTTTTTTTTTTTTTTTTTTTTTTTGCTGTGCGTGTGCTTTGTTTAGTTGCGTTGAGTGGGGGCTACTCTTCGTTGTGGTATGTGGACTCCTCATTGGCATGGCTTCTCTTGTTGCGGAGCACGGGCTCTAGGCGCGTGGGCTTCAGTAGCTGCAGCACATGGGCTCAATAGTTGTGGCTCACGGGCTCTAAAGCGCAGGCTCAATAGTTGTGACGCATGGGCTTCGTTGCTCCACGGCATGTGGGATCTTCCTGGAGCAGGGATTGAACCCGCATCCCCTGCATTGGCAGGCGGATTCTTAACCACTCTGCCACCTAGGAAACCCTTGTTTTTTTAATTTTTAAAATTTTTATTTTTTGGCTGCGTTGGGTCTTTGTTGCTGCACGCGGGCTTTCTCTCTAGTTGTGGCGAGTGGGCTTCTCATTGCGGTGACTCCGCTTGTTGTGGAGCACAGGCTCTAGGCGTGTGGTCTTCAGTAGTTGCAACACGCGGGCTCAGTAGTTGTGGCACGAAAGCCCTAGTGTGCTCTGGCTTTAGTAGTTGTGGTGTGTGGGCTCAGTAGCTGTGGTGCGAGGGCTCTAGAGCACAGGCTTAGTAGTTGTGGCACATGGCTTAGTTGCTCTGTGGCATGTGGGATCTTCCCAGACCAGGGCTTGAGCCTGTGTCCCCTGCATTGGCAGGAAGATTCTCAACCACTGCACCACCAGGGAAGTCCCAGAAAGGCTTTTGATGGGTTACGCTATACCTTTACCCCCAAACAGATTTATTATTCTTGTACAGGTTAAGCAGTCCATGGTAGGTTGTAAAAAGGGAAAAGATGTCCTCCAGGCATTTCTGAGTCAGCTTGTAAATTCATTCTGTGCCAGATGTTTTGGAGGGACACATTACTAAGTGAAGATGTTAGCAGAAATAAGACAGTCCAGTGAGCAGATCTGGGTTCATGCTCTGCCTCTTCCTGCCCTGTCACCTTGGGCAAATGACTTCACATCTGAGCCTCACGTTCTTCCTCTTTAAAATGGGGATAATGATGCCTACCTCATATGGGGTATTGTGAAGACTAATTGAGATAATGTGTTGAAGTTCCTTTTAAGTGCCTGGTACAAAGGAAAATGTTGTCATACTTTTTTATTTTTTTAAGCTGAAAAAAATGAAAAATGACATTTATTGTATATGGAGCTGTACGTAGAGTTAGATTTTGCATAGAACACAATATAGAAGTTAGATGTATGGTACCTATTTAATATAGTCACTCTGAGGATGTCAGTGCTAATAAGCAGTGTAACTTATTCTAGACTGTGTTTCATTTTATCTGAAGTATGTTTCTCTTTTTTTCAGAGAGAAAGTGAAATAGTCCCTATCACCTTCTATTCTGGAAAATAGCTTTTTATCAGAAGGAGAAGTAGTTTATCTTGGTGATTCTCAGCCTTTTCTCCCTGTTCCCGCATAGTTTCTGACAACGGCTCACTCCTACCGTGATTCTCAGCTGTGGTGGGGAGGTGGGATCTTCTCAGAACCTGTGCAGAGGAGAGAGGAGACATACAGTCCTAAAAACTACTTTTATGTCTTCAAAAATTATTATCTTTAAGACTAATTCTTCTGAAGGATGCCCTGCCCCCATTTCTAAGCTGAGGTGGCTTCCCTGAATATTTAAGAGTAAAGGAAAGGTTGCTGGGAGGAAATAATTGTAATCTTATTTTAAATACAAAAGGGGCTTGAAAAAGAAAGCCTACTGGTACCTAGTGATTACAAATGTTGAGTTCTGTTTTCTGCTTTCCTTTCCTTCCTTCAGGACTGTGTGTCCTTCAGATTCCTCAGGGGTGTGCACTGTATCTTCCTTTACTTTCAGCTTTTATTGTTTTACGTAGGGCAAGTGTTTAAGGTGTTATTTTTTTCTCTTTCACACCCAGTCCTGTTTCCTTGTAGGTGGCCCTTCTTTACAGGAAAAGAAGAATTCTCTTTCCCTCCGTGGCAAGTTAGTTTTCAGAAAATAGGAGCCATTATAGAAAACTTGTTTTTTTTTTGGTTCAGAGAATAAAATTGATTCATACTCAGTAAATGTTGGTTAATTTTTTTTATGAATTAAAATCAGTAAAAGTATGTGTAAGGGCCTGGGATTTTGTGTTACCTTATTTAGAAGCTAACAGCCTGCTGTAGTTCGTGGTTGCTGGCAGAGCACAAGACTCCTGGGTCAGAGACAAGGACTATTTACTCACGACCCAGCAAGCAGCGTAAACACAGGTTTGCACTAGTTACCTTGCCCCCACAGGTCCGGCGGGAGTGGTGTGAATCCATCCCAGATGGATGCCTGTACATGTGTTGTAGCAGTGGAACACTGAGCTTGGGGAATCCATTGCTTTTATAGTATGTGGTACACAAGCCTGCTCTTTGTCCTGAAGGGGGACATTACTTCATCCCTCAAAACTGCTCTTTGCAAACACAGTCCTGAGAAGTGACCTGGGTAAGGAGCAGTCAGGATCACGTGTTTTGTGGTTTTCTTACCCAGCAAGATGTGTAGGAGTGTGAGAGACCCATGGAGGAGTAGCTCTCCCAACAGTAAGTATACACAATAGATCACTGATAGAAATCTTAGGTAGTTATTGTGAACTATTCTCCATGCAGAAAGGTATGGAGAGTAAGATCATCAACACCCATACAGTCCCCTCCCAACTTGAGAAATAAGCATCGTCCACACAGGTGATGCTTGCTGGATGTGGACCACCCCCCCACCCCCACCCCCTGCTCGTCCCACAGGTAAGCACTTTCCTGAACTTGTTGTTATCATGCCAGTGCACGTCTATGTATCTCTTAATATCATGCAGTACTGTATGTTTATAAACTTCTAAAAAATTTTTTACTATCATTTAAGAAATTGTTACAGAGACCTTTTATGTAGTATTGGCTTGGCTGAAAAGTTTGTTCGGGTTTTACCTACGTGTACGAAAATCCTGAACAGCCTTTTTGGCCAACCCAATACTGTGTTAGCCACTGTAGAGGAAAATTGTAAAGATAAAACTCTTGCCTGTAGCTTAGGAAAAGGAAAGGATATGTTGAATAAAAAAAAGTTGATAAACAACGTACAACTCTAAAGTCGACTATTAGCATTTAATATATTTAAGGGCTGAGTATAGTTATGGATGGAGGGAGAAATAGAATTCATTATTGGGGTAGAAAATAGTGACTATGAGAGGCAACAACAGTGAGAACTTATTCAGGTGAGCTTCATTTAGACAACTTGTCATACAGGAGAGGGGGTTATGCTGTGAGGAGCTGGCCTTAGGTTGATCCAGCCAAAAAGATGAGAAAAGGGAGCTGGGAGTAATCAGTCAGCAGGGCAGTTAGCTACGAGGTACGTAGGCCCAGCATTCTGTCAGGTAACCATTTTATTAGGAGGGTTGGCTGAGACTAAGCCCCTGACCTCAAAGGGCTTAGCATCTAATTGCACAGTGGCGGTTACACATGGGAAAATTAGAGAACACCCTAAGACTGTCTCTAATTGTGACCTAAATGTGTGTTACAGATTCCAGGGATGTAGAAAGTACGAGTTTAATGTGAGTTGAAGCAGTTAGGGAAAGAAAGCCTCAGTGAGAAGTCTGGAGTTGGGCCTTGAACGGCAAATCATGGTGATGGTGCTCCAGAAAAAGGAGTGGGTGGCAAGAGCACATGAGCAAGGACTGGAGACAGTGACTGTGGAACAGTGAAAGGATGGGCCTGTGTGAATAGTTTATGTCCAAGCCCCTTGACCTGTAGAGTTTCCCCATGGCCTGGGTTTTGCTGATTGCACACTCATGGTACAGTTCAGTAGTTTTCCTCTGTTATTTCCTGCAAATTAGCAGCTGGACCCAGTAGCGTGATGAGATTCAGGTTCAGTCCCTTTGGCAAGGCTATAAGTGGTTGTTTTTTTTGTCACATCAGTAAAGGTAGGTGTAAGGGTCTGGGGTTTCACTTTACCCTACTTAACAAGCCAGTAATTAATCTGTTACTGTTTTATATTCTAACCTCATAGAGCTCCCTCTTCTGTTGTTTCAAGTAGTGTTTAAAAGTATAATGGCTTGCTTTCTGAGATGTCCTGGTCTATAACTCCCAGCCCCCCTTTCCCCATGTTTATTTGGACCTTCTCTTTGCTTCATTTCTGTCTTGCTCAATTTGGATTCCTCTCCCAGCAGTACCCTGTCCTAGGAGGGAGCCTTGCTTAGTTCCATGAGTTTATGGGGTTAGATTGCTTCAGCTCCTTTGGGCCCCTTGCCCAAAACCCCTCCAGTTTCAGTTGCTGTTCTCAAATTGGCCCACGTTGCTTTTCATTGAGTAATTGGTTATCTTGGGGTTCTGTTCTCTGATCTGTCTGATGCCCTATTGTTTTCCTCTGTGTTGATCTGCACAGCTGTTTTTAGCGTTCATGTATTGTGGCTATTACAATGTCTCCCCCCCTCCCCCGCCACCTGCTCGTGTATGGGGGTTTATGAAGATGCTTTATCTTCTAGTTTTGTTTTAAATGTTATCCATGGGCTTTTTAGTTACTATCTAGTTCTGATTTTATATGGGGATTCAGATATATCAAAAGGCCGTATTGCCACTGCTATAGCCATTTCTCCAGAATTCCCATCATAGGTTCTTGAGTAGAAGGATGACACAGTCATGACAGAATGAAATGCCTCACCTAACATCTTACATGGCATACAGACAGTGTGTATCATCAGTCCACATTTGTTCATTTATTTGTTATTTATTGGCTGCATTAGGTCTTCGTTGCTGCGCACGGACTTTCTCTAGATGTGGCAAGTGGGGGCTACTCTTTGATGCGGGGTGTGGACTTCTCATTGTGGTTCTCATTGTGGCTTCTCTTGTTGCAGAGCATGGGCTCTAGGCACGCAGGCTTCAGTAGTTATGGCATGTGGGCTCAGTAGTTGTGGCTTGTGGGCTCTAGAGCGCAGGCTCCGTAGTTGTGGTGCACAGGCTTAGTTGTTCCGTGGCATGTGGGATCTTCCCAGACCAGGGACCCCAGAATTGGCAGGCAGATTCTTAACCACTGTGTGACCAGGGAAGTCCCCACATTTGTTCTTGAACTTTCTCTTTTCTCCAAATTGAGAAGTGTTATTTGCTGTAATGCCCATTGGCAGATTTCCATGGAAATAATAGCTTCTTGTCATCACTTTTTTCAGGTTCACTAAGAATCTTTCCCCAGACAAAATCAATTTGAGCACCCTGAAAGGGGAGGGTCAGCTGACCAACCTGGAGCTGGATGAAGAGGTTCTGCAGAATGTGCTGGAGCTTCCCACCTGGTTAGCCATCACTCGGGTCTACTGCAACAGGGCCTCAATCCGGGTGAGAACGGGGGTCAGAGTGCTGCTGCTCTCTTTGGCCAGCAAGCCTGCCTTCTTGAGGGGTGACTCCCACAGCCCTGACTCTTTGCTTTCCTCTTTCAGATCCAGTGGACAAAGTTGAAGACACACCCAATTTGCTTGGTAATGGCCTTTCTTGATTACAAGTAATAAAATGGGGATGGCTGGGGTAAGGTTTAAAAGGTCTGACAGAAGATGGGGAGGAATCCTGATGGACTGTCCCTTTTGGAAGTGTGGGTTCTTCTGTCTGGCTTGTGAGCTTCTCTGTGATACTGAATGACTATTGTCTGGGCTTTTTCTGGAACTGCTGTGCACTATAGCAACTAGTACTGAGACACAAGACCCTGGAGTCCTGAGTTGGTTTTGTTTTGTTTTGGTTTTTGTTTTTTTGTAACAAGTTTTGCTGCCTAGGTTGTACCTTTACATTTCCTTTGGATTCCTGACAGAGGAAAAATTAGAAGTTTAGTTCATGTTGACTATTGGGTGATTATCAGCTGAAAGCCCTTCACGAACTGATTGATACATATCTTTACCCCAAAGACAGGAATCCCCAGAAATAGTAGTATCTCAGTAACTTGGATTTATGTTTTCATTTTCTGCTGTGAGCTAATCCCATGCTTGTCATGGAGTTATGCTGCTAATGGAAATGGAAGGGGGAAGATGAGACTGCTTTTCGTATTTTAGTTTGTTCTTTCATTCATTCGACAAACATTTATTATCTGCCCACTGTGGGCATAGCACTCGACTAGGTACAGGGAGCACAGAGATGGAGAAGACACAGTCTGTGCTGTGTGGGGTTTTGTGCAGATGCTTAGCTCTCTGTGGCTTTTATTGCAGTGTCTGGATAAGGTAGAGGTGGAGATGAAGACATGTGAGGAGCCTCGGCCTCCCAATGGACAGTCTCCCATTGCTCTCGCTTCAGGACAGAGGTTAGTTGTTTCGGATCTTATTATTTCCAGCGTATTAACTGGTGCAGATAACCTTGTAATTAAAAAATAAAAACTTTTTATTATAGAAAATTTCAAACATACACTAAAGTGGAGAGAATAGTGTACTGCACCCTGACGCACCCAAGATCTAACTTTCACAATTATCAACATTTTACTGTTCTTTTTCTACCTTTCCTCTGCCACTTTGTGTGTGTACACTGTTGTACTTGAAAGCAAATCCCAGATGCCATATGATTCTACCTATAAATACTTCTGTATTGTGTGTCTTTAACAGACAAGTATTAAGAAGAAAGAAAACCCCCCACAATACTATTATCACAATTAATAGAATTAATAGGGATTCCTTAATATCATCTAATACTTATTGCATATTCAGTTTTCCCAATTTGTCTCTAAAATTTTTTTTTATAACTCATTGTGGCTCCAAAGAGCTCCACACCTTATGTTTGGGGTTATGCCTTTTAAAGCTCTTTAATTCTAAACAGTCCCCCACCCCACACTTTTTTTTTTAAAGATTTATTATTTATATATTTATTTATGGCTGCATTGGGTCTTTGGTGCTGCGCCTGGGCTTTCTCTAGTTGTGGCAAGTGGAGGCATTGTGGTACGCGGACTTCTCATTGTGGTGGCTTCTCTTGTTGCAGAGCATGGGCTTGTGGCACACGGGCTTAGTTGCTCTGCAGCATGTGGGGTCTTCATGGACCAGGGATGAAACCCATGTCCCCTGCATTGGCATGCGGATTCTTAACCACTGTGCAACCAGGGAAGCACCCCCACATTTTTTATGTATCATTTATTCTTTGTAGAAACTGGATTATTTCTTCTAAAGAATTTCCCACATTTTGTATTTGGCTAATTGTGTCCTCAAGGTGTCACTTAAAATGTTTCTTGTTTAATCTGGTAGTTAGCTTTAAAGGCTTGATTTGATTCATTTGTTTGTTTTCTTGGTAAAAATACTTCATGAATGGTACTATGTATTTCCTACTGTAACATAATGGGAGGCACATAATATTCCTTGGTTAAGATTAATCAGTGGGAGACTTCCCTGGTGGTCCAGTGGGTAAGACTCTGAGCTCCCAATGCAGGGGGCCTAGGTTCGATCCCTGATAGGGGAAATAGATCCCACATACATCCTGCAATTAAAGATCCCACATACAGCAACTAAAGATCCCTCATACCACAACTAAGACTCGGTGCAGCCTAAATAAATACATAAATAAATAAAAAATATATATATATGAAAAGATTAATCAGTGGATTCAGATGATGTTGGCCTGACTTGTCCATTATGATAAGTTCCTCATCTACCTCTTACCTCATGGTTTAAGGACCATTGATAATAGTTGTCTGTAGCTCTATCATTTCATTGTAGGATGGAAAATAGAGATTTTATAATTCTTTTTTCCTATTGCATTTATTAGTTGTGATTTTTTATAAAGAACTTTCTTTACCAACTATTTGATTACCTTGAAATACAGTTTGTACAGGAATGTCAGGATAAATGCTGGATTCTTTACCTTTATTTAGCAAATTTAAGAATTATGGGTTGACACCCTAATAATCTCCAAAGAGATTTCTCTTGGGTGGGGAAGAGTGAAGGAGGCTTATCATTTCGAATCCATGTATTTCTTTACATCTTTATTAAGGTACAAATGACAGAAAATAGACGGCACATATGTAGTCTACAATTTGAAAAGTTTGGGCATATGCATACACCCATGAAACCATCAACACCATGAATATAATAACGTATCCATTACCCTGAAACATACTGTTGTTCTGCTTTGTATTCCTTCCCTTCCCTTTCCCCTTCTATCCCCAGGCATTGGCTTTCTGTCACTGTAGTTGGTTTGCATTTTCTGTAATTTCATATAAGTGAAATCACATAGTATGTACTAGTTTTTGTCTGGCTTCTTCTATTAAGCATAATTATTTTGAGATTCACCAGTGTTGTTGAGTTTATCAATAGTTCTTTCGTTTTATTACTGTGTAATATTCCTAATATTTCATTGTGTGGGTAAATCACAACTTGTTTGTTTATTCACTTTTTTTCCTTTTAAAAAGAGTTTTATTGAGATATAATTGACATATAATAAGCTGCATATATTTAAAGTGTACAATTTGATATTTTTTTATTAGTCATCTGTTTTATACAAATTAATGTATGTATGGCAATCGCAGTCTCCCAATGCATCCCACGCCAACCCCCCACTTTCCCCCTTTGGTGTCCATATGTTTGTTCTCTACATCTGTGTCTCTCTGCCTTTCAGACTGGTTGATCTGTACCATTTTTCTAGATTCCACATATATGCGTTAATATGAGGTATTTGTTTTTCTCTTTCTGACTTACTTCACTCTGTATGACAGTATCTAGGTCCATCCATGTCTCTACAAATGCCCAATTTTGTTCCTTTTTATGGCTGAGTAATATTCCATTGTATATATGTACCACATCTTCTTTATCCATTCATCTGTTGATGGACATTTAGGTTGGTTCCATGACCTGGCTATTGTAAATAGTGCTGCAGTGAACACTGGGGTACATGTGTCTTTTTGAATTATGGTTTTTTCTGTGTAGATGCCCCGTAGTGGGATTGCTGGGTCATGTGGTAATTCTATTTTTAGTTTTTTTAAGGAAACTCCATACTGTTCTCCATAGTGGCTGTGTCAATTTACATTCCCACCAACAGTGTAGGAGTGTTCCCTTTTCTCCACATCCTCTCTAGCATTTATTGTTTGTAGATTTTATGCTGATGCCCATTCTAACTGGTGTGAGGTGATACCTCATTGTAGTTTTGATTTGCATATCTCTAATAATTAGTGATGTGGAGCAGCTTTTCGTGTGTCTCGTGGCCATCTGTATTTCTTTTTTCTTTTTTTTTATAAATTTATTTATTTATTTATATCATTGGCTGTGTTGGGTCTTCGTTGCTGCACACGGGCTTTCTCTAGTTGCGGCGAGCGGGGGCTACTCTTCATTGCGGTGCGCGGGCTTCTCATTGCAATGGCCTCTTGATGCAGAGCACGGGCTCTAGGCACGTGGGCTTCAGTAGTTGTGGCACGTGGGCTCAGTAGTTGTGGCTCACAGGCTCTAGAGCGCAGGCTCAATAGTTGTGGCGCATGGGCTTAGTTGCTCTGCGGCATGTGGTATCTTCCTGGGGCAGGGATCGAACCCATTTCCCCTGCATTGGCAGGCGGATTCTTACCCACTGCGCCACCTAGGAAGTCCATCTGTATTTCTTCTTTGGAGAAATGCCTATTTAGGTTTCCACTCATTTTTTGATTGGTTTGTTTGCTGTTTATTGAGCTGCATGAACTGTTTCTATATTTTGGAGATTAATCCCTTGTCTGTTGATTCACTTGCAAATATTTTCTCCCATTCTGAGGATTGTCCTTTCATTTTGTTTATAGTTTCCTTTGCTGTTCAAAAGCTTTTAAGTTTTGTTAGGTCCCATTTGTTTATTTTTGTTTTTATTTCCATTACTCTAGGAGGTGTGTCAAAAAAGATCTTGCTGTAATTTATGTCAAAGAGTGTTCTTCCTATCTTTTGCTCTGAGAGTTTCATAGTGTTCGGCATCACATTTAGGTCTTTAATCCATTTTGAGTTTATTTTTTGTGTATGGTGTTAGGGAGTGTTCTAATTTCATTCTTTTACATGTAGCTATCCAGTTTTCTGAGCACCACTTATTGAAGAGACTGTCTTTTCTCCATTGTATATCCTTGCCTCCTTTGTCATAGATTAGTTGACCATAGGTGCATGGGTTTATCTCTGGGCTTTCTATCCTGTTCCATTGATCTATATTTCTGTGTTTGTGCCAGTACCATATTGTTTTGATTACTGTAGATTTGTAGTATAGTGTGAAGTCAGGGAGTCTGATTCCTCCAGCTCTGTTTTTTTTTTCTTCTCGAGATTGCTTTGGCTATTCGGGGTCTTTTGTGTCTCCACACAAATTTTAGGATTTTTTTATTCTAATTCTATAAAAAATGCCATTGATAATTTGATAGGGATTGCATTGAATCTGTAGGTTGCTTTGGATAGATTAGTCATTTTCACAATATTGATTCTTCCAATCCAAGAACATGGTATATCTCTCCATCTGTTTGTGTCATCTTTGATTTCTTTCATCAGTGTCTTATAGTTTTCTGAGTACAGGTCTTTTACCTCCTTAGGTAAGTTTATTCCTAGGTATTTTATTCTTTTTGTTGTAATGGTGAATGGGATTGTTTCCTTAATTTCTCTTTCTGATCTTTTGTTGTTAGTGTATAGGAATGCAAGAGATTTCTGTGCATTAATTTTGTATCCTGCAATTTTACCAAATTCATTGATTAGCTCTAGTAGTTTTCTGGTGGCAACTTTAGGATTTTCTATGTACAGTATCATGTCACCTGCAAACAGTGACAGTTCTACTTCTTCTTTTCCAGTTTGGATTCCTTTTATTTCTTTTTCTTCTCTGATTGTTGTGGCAAGGACTTCCAAAACTATGTTGAATAGTAGTGGCGAGAGTGGACATCCTTGTCTTGTTCCTAATCTTAGAGGGAATGCTTGCAGTTTTTCACCATTGAGAATGATATTTGCTATGGGTTTGTTGTATATGGCCTTTATTATGTTGAGGTAGGTTCCCTCTTTGCCCACCTTCTGGAGAGTTTTTATCATGAATGGGTGTTGAATTTTGTCAAAAGCTTTTTCTGCATCTATTGAAATGATCATATGGTTTTTATTCTTCAGTTTGTTAATATGATGTATCACATTGTTTGATTTGTGTTTATTGAAGAATCCTTGCAACCCTGGGATAAATCCCACTTGATCATGGTGTATGATCCCTTTAATATGTTGTTGGATTCTGTTTGCTAGTATTTTGTTGAGGATTTTTGCATCTAAATTCATCAGTGATATTGGTCTGTAGTTTTCTTTTTTTGTAGTATCTTTGTCTGGTTTTGGTATCAGGGTGATGGTGGCCTTGTAGAAAGAGTTTGGGAGTGTTCCTTCCTCTGCAATTTTTTGGAAGAGTTTGAGAAGGATGGATGTTAGCGCTTCTCTAAATGTTTGATAGAATTTACCTGTGAAGCCATCTGGTCCTGGAGTTTTGTTTGTTGGAAGATTTTTTTTTTAATAAATTTATTTTATTTATTTATTGGCTGCATTGGGTCTTTGTTGCTGTGTCCGGGCTTTCTCTAGTCATGGCAAGTGGGAGCTACTCTTTGCTGAGGTGCACAGGCTTCTCATTGAGGTGGCCTTTCTTGTTGCAGAGCACAGGCTCTAGGCACATGGGCTTTGTATTTGTGTCTCTCGGGCTCTAGAGCACAGGCTCAGTAGTAGTGGCACAGTTGCTCCGTGGCATGTGGGATCTTCCCGGACCAGGGAGCGAACGTGTCTCCCCTGCATTGGCAGATGGATTCTTAACCATTGCGCCACCAGGGAAGTCCCTGTTGGAAGATTTTTAATCTCAGTTTCAATTTCATTACTTGTGATTGGTCTGTTCATATTTCCTATTTCTTCCTGATTCAGTCTTGAATGGTTATACCTTTCTAAGAATTTGTCCATTTCTTCCAGGTTGTCCATTTTATTGGCATATACTTGCTTGTAGTCGTCTCTTATGATGCTTTTTATTTCTGCGGTGTCGTAACTTCTCCTATTTCATTTCTTTTTTTTAATTAAATTAATTATTTTTATTGGCTGTGTTGGGTCTTCATTGTTGTGCATGGGCTGTCTCTAGTTGTGGCAAGCAGGGGCTACTCTTTGTTGCGGTGTGTGGGCTTCTTATTGCAGTGGCTTCTCTTGTTGTGGAGCACAGGCTCTAGGCATGCGGGCTTCAGTAATTGCAGCACATGGGCTCAGTAGTTGTGGCTCGGGCTCTAGAGCACAGTCTCAGTAGTTGTGGCACTCAGGCTTAGTTGCTCTGTGGCATGTGGGACCAGGGTTTGAACCCATGTCCCCTGCATTGGCAGGCAGATTCTTAACCACTGTGCAACCAGGGAAGTCCGTCTCCTGTTTAATTTCTAATTTTATTGATTTGAGTCCTCGCCCTCTTTTTCTTGATGAGTCTGGCTAAAGGTTTATCAATTTTGTTTATCTTCTCAAAGAACCAGCTTTTAGTTTTATTGATCTTTGCTATTGTTTTCTTTATATTTCATTTATTTCTGCTCTGATCTTTATGATTTCTTTCCTTCTACTAACTTTAGTATTTGTTTGTTCTTCTTTCTTTAGTTCCTTTAGATGTAAGGTTAGATTGTTTATTTGGAATTTTTCTTGTTTCTTGAGGTAGGATTGTATTGCTATAAACTTCCCTCTTAGAACTGCTTTTGCTGCATCCCATAGATTTTGGATGATTGTATTTTTGTTGTCATTTGTTTTTAGGTATTTTTTTCTTTCCTCTTTGATTTCTTCAGTGATCTCTTGGTTATTTAGTAGTGTATTGTTTAGCCTCCTTTGTTTGTGTTTACATTTTTTCCCTGTTATTTATTTCTAATCTCATAGCATTGTGGTCGGAAAAGATGCTTGATACTATTTCAATTTTCTTAAATTTACAGAGGCTTGATTTGTGACCCAAGATGTGATCTACCCTTGAGAATGTTCTGTGTGCACTTGAGAAGAAAGTGTATTCTGTAGTTTTGGGATGGAATGTCCTATAAATATCAATTAAGTCCATCTGATCTAATGTGTCATTTAAAGTTTGTGTTTCCTTATTTATTTTCTGTTTGGATGATCTGTCCATTGGTGTAAGTGGGGTGTTAAAGTCTCCTACTATTATTGTGTTACTGTCAGTTTCCGCTTTTATGGTTGTTAGCATCTGCCTTATGTATTGAGGTGTTCCTATGTTGGGTGCATAGATATTTACAATTGTTATATCTTCTGGGATTGATCCTTTGATCATTATGTAGTGTCCTGCCTTGTCTCTCTCTCTCTTTTATTTATTTTTCTTTTTCTTTTCTTTTTTTTTCTTTTTAAGTCAGGGTCTTTAATAATTTGAGTCTCTCTTTTTTTTAAATACATTTATTTATTTATTGTCTGCATTGGGTCTTCCTTGCTGCGTGCAGGCTTTCTCTAGTTGCTGCAAGTGGGGGCTACTCTTTGTGGCAGTGCTTAGGCTTCTCTTTGCAGTGGCTTCTCTTGTTTCAGAGCATAGGCTCTAGGGGGCACGGGCTTCAGTAGTTGTGGCATGTGGGCTCAATAGTTGTGGCTCACGAGCTCTAGAGTGCAGGCTCAGTAGTTGTGGCACACAGGCTTAGTTGCTCCATGGCATGTGGAATCTTCCTGGACCAGGGCTCAAACCCATGTACCCTGCATTAGCAGGCAGATTCTTAACCACTGTGCCACCAGGGAAACCCCTGCTTTGTCTCTTGTAATAGTCTTTATTTTAAATTCTAATTTTTCTGATATGAGTATTGTTACTCCAGCTTTCTTTTGACTTCCATTTGCATGGAAAATCTTTTTCCATCCCCTCACTTTCAGTTTGTATGTGTCCCTAGGTCTGAAGTGGGTTTCTTGTAGACAGCATGTATGTGGGTCTTGTTTTTGTATCCATTCAGCCAGTCTGTGTCTTTTGGTTGAAGCCTTTAATCTATTTACATTCAAGGTAATTATCAATATCTATATTCCTATTACCATTTTCTTAATTGTTTTGGGTTTATTTTTGTACGTCCTTTTCTTCTCTTGTGTTTCCCACTTAGAGAAGCTCCTTTAGCATTTGTTGTAGGGCTGGTTTGGTGGTGCTGAATTCACTTAGCTGTTGCTTGTCTGTAAAGCTTTTGATTTCTCCATCGAATCTGAATGAGATCCTTGCTGGGTAGAGTATTCTTGGTTGTAGGTTCTCCCCTTGCATCACTTGAAATATATCATGCCACTCCCTTCTGGGTTGCAGAGTTTCTGCTGACAAATCAGCTGTTAACCTTATGGGAGTTCTCTTGTACATTATTTGTTGTTTTCCTCTTGTTGCTTTTAATAATTTTTCTCTGTCTTTAATTTTTGTCAATTTGATTACTATGTGTCTTGGCATTTTTCTCCTTGGGTTTATCCTGCCTGGGACTCTGCACTTCCTGAACTTGGGTGGCTATTTCCTTTCCCATGTTAGGGAAATTTTTGACTAAAATCTCTTCAGATATTTTCTCAGGTCCTTTCTCTCTCTCTTCTCCTTCTGGGACCCTTGTAATGTGAATACTGATGCGTTTAATGTTATCCCAGAGATCTCTTAGGCTGTCTTCATTTCTTTTCATTCTTTTTTCTTTATTCTGTTCTGTGGCAGTGATGTCCACCATTCTGTCTTTCAGGTCACGTATCTGTTCTTCTGCCTCAGTTATTCTGCTATTGATTCCTTCTAGTGTATTTTTCATTTCAGTTATTGTATTGCTTATCTCTGTTTGTTTGTTCCTTAATTCTAGGTTTTTGTTAAACATTTCTTACAAATTTTTGATCTTTGTATCCAGTCTTTTTACGAGGTCCTGCATCATCTTCACTATCCGTATTCTGAATTCTTTTTCTGGAAAGTGGCCTATCTCCACTTCATCTAGTTGTTTTTCAGGAGTTTTATCTTGTTCCTTCATCTGATACAAAGTCCTTTGCCTTTTCAGTTTATCTATCTTTCTGTGATTGTGGTTTTCCTTCCACAGGCTGCAGGATTATAATTCTTCTTGCTTCTGCTGTCTGCGCTCTGGTGGATGAGGCTATCTGAGAGGCTTGTGCATGCTTCCTGATGGGAGGGACTGGTGGTGGGTAGAGCTGGGTGTTGCTCCCGTGGGCAGAGCTCAGTAAAACTTTAAAATTTTAATCTGCTTGTCTGCTAATGGGTGGGGCTGTGTTCCCTCCCTGTTGGTTGTTTGGCCTGTGGTGACTCAGCACTGGAGCCTGCAAGCTTTTTGGCTGGGCTAATATCAGACTCTGGGATGGCTCACATCAGTGAGTACTTCCCAGAACTTCTGCTGCCAGTGTCCTTGTCCCTGCTGTGAGCCACAGCCACCTCCTGCCTCTGCAGGAGACCCTCCAACACTAGCAGGCAGGTCTGGTTCAGTCTCCTATGTGGTCACTGCTTCTTCCCGCTGGGTCCTGGTGCACACACTATTTTGTGTGTGCTATCCAAGAATGGAGTCTCAGTTTCCCCCAGTCCTGTGCAAGTCCTGCAGTCAAATCCTGCTGGCCTTCAAAGTCTGATTCTCTGGGGATTCCTCCTCTTGTTGCCAGACCCCCAGGTTGGGAAGCCTGACATGGGGCTCAGAGCCCTCACTCCACTGGATGGACTTCTCTTGTATAATTGTTCTCCAGTTTGTGAGTTGCCCACCCAGTGGTTATGGGATTTGATTTTATCGTGATTGTGCCCCTCCTGCTGTCTCATTGTGGCCTCTCCTTTGGATGTGGGGCATCTTTTTTTTTTGGTGAGTTCCAGTGTCTTCCTATCAATGATTGTTCAGCAGTTAGTTGTGATCCTGGTGCTCTCGCAAGAGGGAGTGTGTGCGTGTCCTTCTACTCCTCTATCTCAAACCAATCCATATCTATTCACTTGTTAGTGGACATTTTATTTCCAGTTTTTGGCTCTTACGAATAATGCTGCTATGAGCATTCATATATCAATACAAGTTATTGTGTGGTTATGTGCTTTTATTTCTCCTAGCTAAATGCCTAGGAATAGAATGGTTGGATGGTATGGTAGGTGAGGATTTAACTTTTTAACAAACTGTCGAACATTTCCAGAGTGGTTAACTGTTTTACATTCTTTTTTTCATTTTTCATTTTTTACATGCTTTCATGTTTAAATTTTTTTTATATCCTACATTTACATTTGCTGTTAAAATATGTTTGTTGTGTATTAAGCCTTTACAGTCATTATTCTTTTGGATGTTCAGCTGTCCTCATCTTTGGCCAATGAGAGCCTTTCAAAGTCACCTGTGTCCTTTGGACAAGATCCCAGTAATCTTCCTGCTTTTATACAGAACAAGATGTTTCAGGCTTGTCTTATACATCCTTACCTCAGACCTGGAATCAGACATTTCTCTAAGGAAGTTGGTTCCTTTTAATGAGAAATACTACTTAGTTGGAGACAAAAAGTTTGGGCAAAATTGTATTCATTGAGTTGTCACTGCTTTAAGGCCTTTTTAGTGTTCAGTTCTAGGGAAAAGGTATTTTTAAGCAAGATAAAAATAACTCATGATAATGTCTTGAAATTTCTCAATTCAAGTGAAAAAGAGAGGATTTTCAGTTGCTTTTTAGATTTAGCATTTGTATTTTTTATTTATATGCTGAATCTTGGTTCCTAACAACAACAATATAATAAATGATTTACTTTTTCAATAGTTTCAAAAAATAACAAAACCAATATTGTAACTATCAGTGACTACTGAATGCAGTAGCTTTCTTTGTGTGTATGTGTGTTTTAACCTTATGATATATCCCATTAAGGATTATGGTGAAAATACTGTGTTTTAAAATTACTTAAAATCATTCTTTGTATGATTGGGTACCAATTTGACATACAGAGGTGTTCATTTGTTTCATTTTTTTTTTTAAGACAATTTTTTTAAGAGCAGTTTTAGGTTTACACAGTAGTATTAAGAGCAAGTATACTCCCACCCTCACACATGCATAGCCTCCCCCGTTATTGACATCCCCCACTGGAGTGGTGTATTTGTTACAGTAGATAAACCCTATATTGACACATCATAATCACACAAAGTCCATAGTTTACATTAAGGTTCACTCTTGGTGGTACATTGTATAATGACATATATTCACCATTTGAATAGGTTTGGACAAATGTATAATGACATATATTCACCATTATATTATCATACAGTGTATTTTCACTGCCCTAAAAATCCTCTGTGCTCTGCCTAGTCATCCCTCTCCCTGCCCCAACCTGGCAACCTCTGGTCTTTTCACTGTCTCCGTAATTTTTCCTTTTCTAGGATGATTCCTTCTTTTTAGATTGCCTTCTTTCACTTAATAATAGGCATTTAAGTTTCCTTCATGTCTTTTTAGGACTCTATATCTCATTTCTTTTTAGTGCTGAATAATATTTCATAGTCTGGATGTACCACAGTTTATCTATTCATCTATAAGGGCATCTTGGTTGCTTCAGAATTTCGGCAGTTATGAATGAAGCTGCTATAAATGTCCATGTGCAGGTTTTTGTGTGGACATTAAGTTTTCAACTCCTTTGAGTAAATACAAAGGAGTGTGATTGCTGGATCTATGGTAACAGTATGTTCAGTTTTGGAAGAAACCACCAAACTGTCTTCCAAAGTGGCTGTGCCATTTTGCATTCCTACCAGCAGTGAATGAGAGTTCCTGCTGCTCCATGTCCTGGTCAGCATTTGGTGTTGTCAGTGATTTGGATTTTTGCCATTCTAATAGGTGTGTAGTGGAATCTCATTATTGTTCTAATTTACATTTCCTTGATGACATATGATGTAGAGCTTATAAGACACGTGCTTATTTGTTATCTCTATATCATCTTTTGTAAGGTGTCTATGAAGGTCTTTGGCTCATTTTTAAATCGGGTTGTTTGCTTCCTTACTGTTGAGTTTTAAGAGTTCTTTGTATATTTTGGAAAACAGTCTTTTATCAGATGTGTCTTTTGCAGATATATTCTCCCAGTCCGTGGATGGTCTTCTCATTCTCTTGACATTGTCTTTCACAGGACAGATTTTTAACTTTAATGAAATCTAGTTTATCTGTTATTTCTTTCATGAATAGTGCCTTTGGTGTTGTGTCTAAAATGTAATCGCTGTACCCAGGGTTATCTAGGTTTTCTCTTATGTTATCTTCTAGGAGTTTTACATCAGTTTGTTTTAAATTTTCAGATTGTTTTTAATTTATTTTTTAAACTTTGTAAAATTACATAGTTCCAAAGTTAAAACTATAAAACAAGGAATTTTATATGTATATATGTTTGTATTGTCCCCACTCCATTTCTTACACAACATGTAACATACGATAAACACTTTTCCACATTGCTTTTTTCTTTTAAAAGTATATCCTGGAGGTCACTACATAGAACTATATAGGGAGGTGTTTCATATTCCTTTTTGCACCTGCAGAATACTCAGTATATTTTATGAAGACGTCATAGTTTGATTAGCCAGTTCTCTGTTGGTAGATGTTTGAATTATTTCCAGGTTTTTTACTGTTACAAATAGTGTAGCAGTAAATGACCTTGTTCATAAGTCACTTAGTATTTTTCTAGCATATTTTAAAAAACAGCTTTATTGAGATATAATTCACATACTACAGAATTCATCCATTTAAAGTATACAATTCAGTAGTTTTTCGTATATACACCAGGTTGTGCAACCGTCACCACAATCAATTTTAGAACATTTTTATCACCCAAAAAGAAACTCCATTCCTATTTGCAATCATTCCTCATTCTCCCCTGCCTTAGCCTTAGGCAACCATAAATCTACTTTCTGTATCTATTCTGATCATTTCATGTAAATGGAATCATATATTATGTGGTCTTTTGTGATTGGTGTCTCTCAGCATAATGTTTTCAAGGTTCAGCTATGTTGTAGCATGTATCAGCACTTTCTTCCTTTTATGGCTGAATAATATTCTATTGTATAGATATACCACATTTTATTTATCCATTTATCAGTTGATGGCCATTTGGTTTCTTTCCCCTTTTTTTGCTAGCATATTTTGGGATAGATTTCTGGAAGTGGGGCTGCTGGGTCAAATGGCAAATGCATGTATCAATATAATTTTGATAGACATTGCTAAATTACCCTTGGTAAGGATTTTGTAACTTTTTTGTTAGCACCAGCAATGTTACAAGAGTTCTTGTCTTCCATGAGTCTTGCCAATAGATAATATTGTCAAACTTAAGGATTTTTGCCTAAAGATGACACACGGTATTTTTGTGTAGTTTTTTGGTAAGTTATATTGATATGCACAAATTATAAGTGTATAGCTTAGTGATTCTTCTATTTATTTGTTTGTTTATTTTTGGCTGTGTCCAGTCTTAGTTGCTGCGCATGGGATCTTAGTTCCCTGACCAGGGATTGAACCCAAGTCCCTGCACTGGAAGCTGGATTCTTTTAATTTTTTTTTTTTTATTATTTTTTTTGGGGGTACACCAAGTTCAATCATCTGTTTTTATACACATATTCCCGTATTCCCTCCCTCCCTCGACTCCCCCCCACCCTCCCCGTCCCAGTCCTCTAAGTCATCTTCCATCCTCAAGTTGAACTCCCTTTGTTATACAACAACTTCCTGCTGGCTATCTATTTTACAGCTGGTAGTATATATATGTCTGTGCTACTCTCTCACTTCGTCTCAGCTTCCCCTTCACCCCCCACCACCCCCAAACCTCGAGTTCTCCAGTCCATTCTCTGCATCTGCGTCCTTGTTCTTGTCTTGTCACTGAGTTCATCAGTACCATTTTTAGATTCCGTATATGTGAGTTAGCATACAATATTTGTCTTTCTCTTTCTGACTTACTTCACTCTGTATGACAGACTGTAGGTCTATCCACCTCATTACATATAGCTCCATCTCATCCCTTTTGATAGCTGAGTAATATTCCATTGTATATATATGCCACATCTTCTTTATCCATTCATCTGTTGATGGGCATTTAGGTTGCTTCCATGTCCTGGCTATTGTAAATAGTGCTGCAATAAATATTATGGTACATGTTTCTTTTGGGATTATGGTTTTCTTTGGGTATATGCCCAGGAGTGGGATTACTGGATCATATGGTAGTTCTATTTGTAGTTTTTTAAGGAACCTCCAAATTGTTTTCCATAGTGGCTGTACCAACTTACATTCCCACCAACAGTGCAGGAGAGTTCCCTTTTCTCCACACCCTCCCCAACATTTGTTGTTTCCAGATTTTGTGATAATGGCCATTCTGATTGGTGTGAGGTGATACCTCATTGTGGCTTTGACTTGCATTTCTCTGATGATTAGTGATGTTGAGCATCTTTTCATGTGTTTGTTGGCCATCTGTATGTCTTCTTTGGAGAAATGTCTATTTAGGTCTTCCGCCCATTTGTGGATTGGGTTATTTGCTTTTTTGGTATTAAGCTGCAGGAGCTGCTTGTATATTTTGGAGGTTAATCCTTTGTCCATTGTTTCATAGGCAACTATTTTTTCCCATTCTGAGGGTTGCCTTCTAGTCTTGTTTATGGTTTCTTTCTCTGTGCAAAAGCTTCTAAGTTTCATGAGGTCCCATTTGTTTATTCTTGATTTTATTTTCATGATTCTAGGAGGGGGGTCAAAAAGGATCTTGCTTTGATGTATGTCATAGAGTGTTCTGCCTATGTTTTCCTCTAGGAGTTTTATAGTGTCTGGCCTTACATGTAGGTCTTTAATCCATTTGGAGTTTATTTTTGTGTATGGTGTTAGGAAGTGTTCTAATTTCATTCTTTTACATGCAGCTGTCCAATTTTCCCAGCACCACTTCTTGAAGAGGCTGTCTTTTTTCCATTGTATATTCGTGCCTCCTTTGTCAAAGAGAAGGTGCCCATATGTGTTTGGGCTTACTTCTGAGTTCTCTATTCTATTCCATTGGTCTTCCTTTCTATTTTTGTGCCAGTACCATACTGTCTTGATCACTATGGCCTTGTAGTATAGTTTGAAGTCAGGAAGCCTGATTCCTCCAACTCCATTTTTCCTTCTCAAGATTGCTTTCGCTGTTTGGGGTCTTTTGCGTTTCCATACAAATCGTAAGATTTCTTGCTCTAGTTCTGTGAAAAATGCCATTGGTAATTTGATCGGGATGGCATTGAATCTGTAAATTGCTTTGGGTAGTACAGTCATTTTCACGATGTTGATTCTTCCAATCCAGGAACATGGTATATCCCTCCATCTGTTTGTGTCGTCTTTGATTTCTTTCATCAGTGTCTTAAAGTTTTCTGCATACAGATCTTTTGCCTCCTTAGGCAGGTTTATTCCTAGGTATTTTATTCTTTTTGTTGCAATGGTGAATGGGAGAGTTTCCTTAATTTCTCTTTCTGCTCTTCCGTTGTTCGTGTATAGGAATGCAAGAGATTTCTGTGCATTAATTTTGTATCCTGCTACTTTACTAAACTCATGAATTAGTGCTAGCAGTTTTCTGGTAGAGTCTTTAGGGTTTTCTATATATGTCATCTGCAAAGAGTGACAATTTTACTTCTTCTTTTCCAATTTGTATTCCTTTTATTTTTTTCTTCTCTGATTGCTGTGGCTAAAACTTCCAAAACTATGTTGAATAATAATGGTGAGAGTGGACACCCTTGTCTTGTTCCTGTTCTTAGAGGGAATTCTTTCAGTTTTTCCCCATTTAGAACGATGTTGGCTTTTGGTTTCTCATATGTGGCTTTTATTATGTTGAGGTAATTTCCTTCTATGCCCATTTTCTGGAGAGCTTTTATCATAAATGGATGTTGAATTTTGTCAAAAGCTTTTTCTGCATCTATTGAAATGATCATATGGTTTTTATCCTTCAATTTGTTGATATGATGTATCAAGTTGATTGATTTGTGTATATTGAAGAATCCTTGCATCCCAGGGATAAACCCCACTTGATCATGGTGTATGATTTTTTTAATATGCTGTTAGCTAGTATTTTGTTGAGGATTTTTGCATCTAAATTCATCAGTGATATTGGTCTGTCATTTTCTTTTTTTGTGACATCTTTGCCTGGTTTTGGTATCAGGGTGACGGTGGCCTTGTAGAATGAGTTTGGGAGTGTTCCTCCTTCTGCAATATTTTGGAAGAGTTTGAGAAGGATAGATGTTAGCTCTTCTCTAAATGTTTGATAGAATTCGCCCGTGAATCCGTCTGGTCCTGGGCTTTTGTGTGTTGGGAGATTTTTAATCACTGCCTCAATTTCCGTACTTGTGATTGGTCTGTTCATAGTTTCTATTTCTTCCTGGTTCAGTCTTGGAAGATTGTATTTTTCTAAGAATTTATCCATTTCTTCCAGGTTATCCAATTGATTGGCATATAGTTGCTTGTAGTAGTCTCTCATGATCTTTTGTATTTCTGAGGTGTCCGTTGTGACTTCTCCTTTTTCATTTCTAATTCTGTTGATTTGCATCTTCTCCCTTTTTTTCTTGATGAGTCTGGCTAATGGTTTATCAATTTTGTTAATCTTCTCAAAGAACCAGCTTTTAGTTTTATTTATTTTTGCTATGGCTTCCTTCCTTTCTTTTTCATTTATTTCTGCTCTGATCTTTATGATTTCTTTCCTTCTGCTCACTTTGGGGTTTCTTTGTTCTTCTTTTTCTAATTGTTTGAGGTGTAAGGTTAGGTTGTTTATTCGATAATTTTCTTGTTTCTTAAGGTAGGACTGTATTGCTATAAACTTCCCTCTTAGAACTGCTTTTGCTGCGTCCCATAGGTTTGGGTTGTTGTGTTTTCATTGTCGTTTGTTTCTAGATATTTTTTGATTTCCTCTTTGATTTCTTTAGTGATGTCTTGGTTGTTTACGAGTGAATTGTTTAGCCTCCATGTGTTTGTATTTTTTGCAGTTTTTTTCCTGTAATTGATATCTAGTCTCATGGCATTGTGGTCTGAGAAGATGCTTGATATGATTTCAATTTTCTTGAATTTGCCGAGGTTTGATTTGTGACCCAAGATGTGATCTGTCCTGGAAAATGTTCCGTGTGCACTTGAGAAGAACGTGTAGTCTGTCGTTTTTGGATGGAATGTCCTATAAATATCAATGAAGTCGAGATGGTCTAATGTGTCATTTAAAGCTTGTGTGTATTTATTTATTTTCTGTTTGGATGATCTGTCCACTGATGTAAGTGGGGTGTTCAAGTCTCTCACTATTATTGTGTTACTGTCGATGTCCCCTTTTATAGCTGTTAGCATTTGCCTTATGTATTGAGGTGCTCCTATGTTGGGGGCATAGATATTTACCATTGTGATATGTTCTTCTTGAATGGATCCCTTGATCATTAGGTGGTGTCCTTCCTTGTCTCTTTTAATAGTCTT
The DNA here is from genome assembly GCF_030028045.1 of Hippopotamus amphibius kiboko. NCBI lineage: Eukaryota > Metazoa > Chordata > Mammalia > Artiodactyla > Hippopotamidae > Hippopotamus > Hippopotamus amphibius. The sequence goes on along the minus strand of NC_080196.1, from coordinate 41,764,395 downwards.
TACTTTCAAGTCTAATTTGTCTGATATGAGTATTGCTACTCCAGCTTTCTTTTGACTTCCATTGGCATGGAATATTTTTTTCCATCCCTTTCCTTTCAGTCTATATGTATCCCTTGGTCTGAAGTGGGTTTCTTGTAGGCAGCATATGGAAGGGTCTTGTTTTTGTATCCATTCAGCCAGTCTGTGTCTTTTGGTTGGAGCATTTAATCCATTTACATTTAAGTAGATTATTGACATGTGTGTTCCAATTACCATTTTCTGAATTGTTTTGGGTTTGTATTTGTAGGTGTTTTCCTTTTCTTGTGTTTCCTACTTAGAGAAGTTCCTTTAGCACTTGTTGTAAGGCTGGTTTGGTGGTGCTGAATTCTCTTAACTTTTGCTTGTCTGGAAAGCTTTTGATTTCTCCCTCAAATCTGAATGAGATTCTTGCTGGGTAGAGTATTCTTGGCTGTAGGTTTCTCTCTTTCAGGACTTTCAGTATATCCTGCCATTCCCTTCTGGCCTGCAGAGTTTCTGTAGAAAGGTCAGCTGTTATCCTTATGGGTTTTCCCTTATATGTTATTTGTTGCTTTTCTCTTGCTGCTTTTAATATTTTTTCTTTGTGTTTAATTGTCATTAGTTTGATTACTATGTGTCTTGGTGTATTTCTCCTTGGGTTTATTCTGTATGGGACTCTCTGTGCTTCTTGGATTGGGTTAATTATTTCCTTTCCCATGTTGGGGAAGTTTTCCACTATAACCTCTTCAAATATTTTCTCAGACCCTTTCTTTTTTTCTTCTTCTTCTGGGATGCCTATAATTCGAATGTTGGTATGCTTAATGTTATCGCTGAGGTCTCTGAGACTGTCTTCTAGTCTTTTTATTCTTTTTTCTTTTTCCTGCTCTGTGGCATTTATTTCCCCCATTCTATCTTCCAAGTCACTTATTCGTTCTTCTGCCTCAGTCATTCTGCTGGTTATAGCATCTAGAGTATTTTTAATTTCAGTTATTTTGTTATCCATTGCTGTTTGTTTTTCTGAGTTCTTATGAACTGTTTTTTGTACTTTCTCTATTTTGTTATCGAGATTTTGTATCATTTTTACTATCATTACTCTGAATTCTTTTTCAGGCATTTTTCCTATTTCCTCCTCATTTATTTGGTCTTGTGGGTTTTTTTTCCTGCTCCTTTGCCTGCATGGTGTTCCATTGTTTCCTCATGGTTGTCCAGACTTTTGGGGTTGCTTGTCCTGGCGATAGAAGTGTTTATAGGAGATTGTCCAAGCCTCAGACTAATGTTAATATTTCTGTTTCCTTAGAGGCTCAGCTGTAAGTGTCCTTCTACTCGCCTTGGGTTTTTTGCATTATTCTGTGGCCAGCAGAGCTTCCTTTATTGTTTGTCTGTAAGCATCAGTGTGTGGGGAGGGAGAGGGTACAATAGTGGCTCCTTTCCCTGGGAGTGAGTGAGCAGTGGCGCACTGTTGTTTCAGTTGGGCTTGGAGGTGCCTGTTGCAGAGGGACAGCTGGTGGCTCAGGTGTAAACAGAAAGTCTCAGAGTTGGGCCTCTCGGGTTTTTTTTTTTTCTCTTCAGCCTCCCTGCTGCCGGCGTTCCAAGGGGTTTTAATCCAGCCTGGCCCGAGTGCCTGAGGGTACTTGTTATTCCTGAGCACTGTAGGTGGCCCACAGGGCGTCTCTCCACTGCCTGTTGCAGAGGTGCCGAAAGAGAGAAAGAGGCTATGCCCACGGCTTCTCCCCTCTGCCTGTGAGCCTGCAGCGTCCAGCTGCCATCATGGCCGGGCAGCTCTCAGGGGCAGGCACTCCTCACCGCAGACCTCTTCCCTCCTGTCCTCTCGGTCCATCACCTTACTGGCAACAATGTTTCTCACCCTGAACCAGCTCTCTGCTTCCCACGCTCCCACTCCCGGACCCTTTGTTCAGCTGTGAATCGACGTCTCAGTCCACGAACGCTGAGCTGCGGTGCGGACCCTCCGTATGTTTCTCACTCCCTCCCGTCTGCCACAGCTCCACCGCTTCACCCTCTTTGAGCCGTCGTAGATGCCTCCCTACCAGTTATGTCAGGCTCCTTGCGGTCCTTTCTGGTGTCCGAGGTCATCTGCTAGTGTTCAGTTGGTTCTCTGTGGGAATTATTGCATCTTTTGGTGCATTCCCAATGCATCTGTGGAGAGGGATGCATTCCACGTCCCTCTACTTGGCTGCCATCTTTTTCTCTGGAAGCCGGATTCTTAACCACTGGACAACCAGGGAAGCTCCCTAGCTTAGTGATACTTTTTTTTTTTTTCAGCTATTATGTCTTCAAATATGTTCTCTGTCCCTTTTTCTCATTTTTCTTTCTGGGATCCCCATGATGTGAATGTTAGTATACTTGATGCTGTTTCAGACATCTCTTAAGTTGTTAGCATTTTTAAAATTCTTTTCTCTTTTCAGCTTCAGTGATTTCCACTACTCTGCCTTACAGTTCATTGATCCATTGTTCTGTGTCATCTAACCTAGTGTTGGTATCTTCTAGTGCATTTCCAGTTGTTATCATATTCTTCAGATCTGTTTGGTTGTTCTTTATATTTTCTGTTTATTGAGGTGCTCCTATATTGGGTGCATATATATTTATAATTGTTGTCTCTTCTTGGATTGATCCCTCGATCTTTATGTAGTGTCCTTTCTTGTCTCTTGTGACATTTTTTACTTTAAAGTCTATTTTATCTGATATGAGTATTGCTACTCCAGCTTTCCTTTGATTTCCATTTGCATGGAAAATCTTTTTCCATCCTCTCATTTTCAGTCTGTATATGTCCCTAGGTCTGAAGTGGGTCTCTTGTAAACAGCATATATATGGGTCTTGTATTTGTATCCTTTCAGCCAGTCTGTGTCTTTCGGTTGGTGCATTTAGTCCATTTACATTCAAGGGAATTATCGATATGTGTGTTCCTATTACCATTTTCTTAATTGTTTTATTGTTGTTTTTGTAGGTCCTTTTCTTCTCTTATGTTTCCTGCTTAGAGAAGTTCCTTTAGCATTTGTTGTAGGGCTGGTTTGGTGGTGCTGAATTCTCTTAGCTGTTGCTTGTCTGTAAAGCTTTTGATTTCTCCAACTAATCTGAATGAGATCCTTGCTGGGTAGAGTATTCTTGGTTGTAGGTTCTCCCCTTTCATCACTTGAAATATATCATGCCACTCCCTTCTGGGTTGCAGAGTTTCTGCTGAGAAATCAGCTGTTAACCTTATTGGAGTTCCCTTGTATGTTATTTGTTGTTTTTCCCTTGTTGCTTTTAATAACTTTTCTCTGTCTTTAATTTTTGTCAATTTGACTACTATATGTCTTAGTGTGTTTCTCCTTGGATTTATCCTGCCTGGGACTCTCTGCGCTTCCTGGACTTGGGTAGCTATTTCCTTTCCCATGTTAGGGAAGTTTTCAACTGTAATCTCTTCCAGTATTTTCTCGGGTCCTTTCTCTCTCTCTTCTCCTCCTTCTGGGACCCCTACAATGTGAATGTTGATGCGTTTAACGTTGCCCCAGAGGTCTCTTAGGTTGTCTTCAGTTCTTTTCATTCTTTTTTCCTTATTCTTTTCTGCATCAGTGATTATCACCATTCTGTCTTCCAGGTCACTTATTCGTTCTTCTGCCTCAGTTAATCTGCTGTTGGTTCCTTCTAGTGTATTTTTCATTTTAGTGATTGTGTTGCATATCTGTTTGTTTGTTCTTTAATTCTTCTAGATCTTTGGTGAACTTTTCTTGCAACTTTTTGATCTTTGCATCCAGTCTTTTTTCAAAGTCCTGGATCATCTTCACCATCATTATTCTGAATTCTTTTTCTGGAGGGGTGCCTATCTCCTCTCCAGTTAGTTGTTTTTCTGGGGTTTTATCTTGTCCCTTCATCTGGTACAGAGTCTTTTGCCTTTTCATTTTCTCTGTCTTTCTCTGGCTGTGGTTTTCAGTTCCACAAGATGAAATACTGCTGATACTGTTTGATTCTGCTGTCTGCCTTCTTTGCTTAGTGATTCTTTAGGAGAAGAAATAGACCATTTCCAGAATCCCCGGAGCCTCCTGTGTGCTTCCTAGTCATACCCACCCTCAGGGATAACTTCATCCTGATTTTTAACACCATACATTAGTTTTCCCTATTTTTAAAGTTATATGAATGTAATCACATAGCATGTCATCATAGTATGTGTCTACATGATGCTTGTGAAAGTTCAACATGATGCTTGTGAAAGTCATCTGTGTGGTTACATGTAGTTATTGTTCATTCATCCTCATTACTGTATGTTATTCCATTACATGCCACAATTATCTATTCTGTTGTAGAGGGACATTTGATTTGTTTCTAGTTTCTGGCTGTTAGGTGTGCTGTTGCTACGTGGGACTGTTCTCTATCATGACTGTGGTGGTTGATACATTACTATGCATTTGTTAAAACCCTGGATGTGTACACCACAAAGCATGAACTTTTCTATACATAAATTAAAAATATGTAAGAGAAAAGAATAGGGGTGGGACTTCCCTGATGGCACAGTCGTTAAGAATCTGCCTGCTAATGCAGGGGACACATGTTCTTCCCTGGTCTGGAAAGATCCCACATGCTGTGGAGCAGCTAAGCCCATGCGCCACGCTTAGCCTGCCTTCTAGAGCCCACGAGCCACAACTACTGAGCCCACACCTAGAGCCCGTGCTCCGCAACAAGAGAAGCCACTGCAGTGAGAAGCCTGTGCACCACAATGAAGACCCAATGAAGCCTAAAATAAACAAACAAATACATAAATAAAGAATAGTGGTGCTCTGAATGTTCTTATACATACCTCTTGGTGAACATATGTACACATTTGTGACTTGTATATATCTAGCAGTAGAGTTGTGGGCTCATAGGCTGTGCGTATGTTTTGCTTTCGTTCATACTGCTGGGCAGTTTTCCAAAGCGCTTGTACCACTTTCCCCCACTGGCAGTGCATAAGTGTTCTAGTTGCTAGCAGTTAATGTTGTCTCTCTTTTTATTTTTTTGGCCATATAATAGTTGTATAGTTGTATCACATTGTGATTTTAGTTTGTATTTTTTTAATGATTAGTTTATTAGAATTTCAGATATCCTCTTGCACAAAGCAGTGATGTATTCTGCGCATTGATCTTTTGGATTATTTGTCTTTTTCTTGTTAATTTGTAGAAGTTCCTTATATGTTCTGGAAACAAGTCCTTGGTTATATACATGTATTACAAATATCTTCTCCTACTATGTGGGTTTATTACCAATCTTAATGTTATTTTTTTGTTGACAAATGATTAATTCTAATGTAGTCCTGTATATCTATTTTTTCCCTTTATGGTTAGTGCTTTTTGTGTCTTGTTTCAGGAATCTTAAGTCATGAAGATATTCTTCTATGTTTTTTTCTGACTTTATTCTTTCAGTTTTATTGTTTGACTTTTCACGTTAAGATCTACAATCAATCTTGAAATTGTTTTTTTGTTTGATGTAATAAGGGTCAGTATTATTGTTTCTCTTTGCGGATAGCCTCAAACTGACCATGCACCATTATTGAAAAGACAATTTTTTCTCTGCTGCACTGTCACTTTGGTCATAAATCAAGTGACTCTCAGTGTAGTTTTGATATATGAGTGAAGCTGAACATCATGTTATGTTTAATATCTATTTGCATTTATTTTTCTGTGAACTGTCGCTACTTTGTCCTATTTTTATTTGGCTCTTGGTCTTCTCAGTTTTTTGAAGCTCTTTATGCATTAGAGATATTATCCCTTTGTGATATAAATTGCCTTTTTTTTTTTTTTTTTTTTTGGGCACACGGGCTTAGTTGCTCCGTGGCATGTGGAATCTTCCTGGAGCAGGGATCGAACCTGTGTCTCCTGCATTGGCAGGCGGATTCTTAACCACTGCGCCATCTAGGAAGCCCCTTTGTGATATAAATTGCAAAGATGTATACTTGTGATGAGAACTGTTTCACCTACATGTTAAGAATGTCTCTGTTTTCCATGTCCAGAAGGACTTTAAGGATGGCCTTCGTTCCTCTCCCTGCTGTTTCTGCCTCTCACTGTGAAGTACAGCTGCGCTGTTTGGAGTAGATTTGACAGGGCAGAAGTGGGACTCTTCTTGACAAGATTTCACAGTATTAAACCTCATGCTCAGCTGGCTGTACTTCTTCCCTTTTTTCACTACTTTTGCAGAGTATTTTCTGTCTTTGAAGATATTATAAAAGCCTAGTGTTTCCTTTCTGTTGTTATATCTCGCCTCACAGACAATATTCAGTATTTATTCAGGTAGTTTGTGGACTGTGAAAATATTTTTTTCAATTTATTCTTTCTTACCAGAGATTGTTTCCAGGTCAACTCTTTCTTTTATTCCATTCTTTAAAACAAATCTCATCAGGAAGAGTACTGCATCATCATAAAAATTTTTAGAAATGTAAAAGATATAAAGCAGAAATGGGAGGAGAAAAATTAAAAAAGAAAACCTCCACAGTTCTAGCATCCAAAGACAGGCATTGTTAAGAGTCTTATGTCTTCCAGTTTAAAGAACATGGCTGGGGAATTCCCTGGCAGTCCAGTGGTTAGGACTTGGCGCTTTCAACTACCAGAGCCTGGGTTCAATCTCTGGTCGGGGAGCTAGGATCCCTTAAGCTGCATGGCATGGCCAAAAAAAAAAAGTATGCGTCAAGTCTCACGTGGTCCTGAACATTGGTCTGCCTCTTTTTTCATAGTGAGTATGGCTTTGCCGAGAAGGTGGTGGAGGGGATGTTCATCGTCGTCAATTCCATCACCATCAAGATTCACTCCAAGGCCTTCCACGCTTCTTTTGAATTGTGGCAGCTCCAGGGCTATAGTGTGAACCCCAACTGGCAGCAGAGTGACCTCCGCCTCACCCGCATCACTGACCCCCACCGTGGAGAGGTGACAGCCCTGGCATTGTGAGAGGGAAGAATGGGGGGTTCAAAGAAGGACTCATTCTTAAAGGATGTTATTCCTGCTTTGGGGGTTTCCTCAAAGTCTCCCCCATTATTGGGAACTCAAGAATCCCTTCTGTCAAGTGTTATTGTTACATCCTTTCCTCAATTATGGATCTGTGATCCACTGCCTTCTGTGGGGAGGATCCCAGCTGAGAATGGTGGGGGTGTCTGCTTTGCCAGTCTTTTCCTCTTGGACTTCCTGCCTCTTCATTAATTTCATCCACAGAATTAAGAGCTTTTACTTTCTTTCCTTCTAGGTTTTAACATTTAAGGAAATAACTTGGCAAACACTTCGAATTGAGGCAGATGCTACAGACAATGGTGATCAGGACCCAGTCACCACTCCATTGAGGCTTATTACCAACCAAGGCAGGATCCAAATAGCCCTGAAGAGAAGAGTGAGTGTGTTCTCTGTCCTTATGAAAACTTCCATCTTTTATTCTCCCAGACAGCATGGGAGATAATGTTTCCTTTTTTTTTTTTTTTTTGAGTGTTATTGGCCCCTGGAATAGTGTTTGAAAGAGCAGGACCTGAAATTCAGTGTTGCACTGTATCTACTAATGAGGGAACATTTCTACCTCCCTGTGATTTTAATTTTGAAAACCACAATTTTTACCCATATATAACACATAGGCAGTTGATTATTGCTGCTTCTTGTTAATCATAGAAAACTTTAGTAGTTTCGTAAGAAATCGACTCTCCAAAGTGCTTGATACTTTCCTCTTGTGTATTGGAGATTGAAAAGCCATCTCTGAAGTTGGTTGGGCAGTGGTCACTTTGAGTTGTTGGGATGGTACCAGCTGTTGAACCCTGTGTTCTCTGTGACCCCTTCAGACCAAAGATTGCAATGTGATAGCCTCCAAGCTGATGTTCCTGCTGGATGACCTGCTCTGGGTGCTAACTGACTCACAGCTCAAGGCTATGATGAAATATGCAGAGTCACTAAGTGAGGCCATGGAGAAGTCAGCCCAGCAGAGAAAGAGCCTCGCCCCGGAACCTGTACAGGTTAGACGTGAAACAGACCCTTGGTGGCAGTGGGGAGATGGTAGGTCAGACCTAATTCATACCAACATAGGTGGAGCCTAGACTTTATTAGGCTTATTTGGGGGAATTTGTCATTCACTTCTGGATGTGCATAGGCTTTGCCTGTGCCTCTGATTTATGCAATTATTCTGTTCATTGGGTGCCTCTAGTGTGTTAGGTGTACAGTGCTAGCCACTGCAAAGCCTCTTGTTCCTGTCCTTGGAACTCTTGCTGTCTTAAAGTACGGACCATAAACAAGTTATTACAATATGATGTGGTAAGTACTGTAATAGAGGTAAACACTGTGCCATGAGAGTACAAAGAAAAGGGATCCAACTACCTGGGCAATTAGGGAAGACTTCCTGGAGGAGGTGTTTTAGCATCAGTCAGCTCATTTCTGGTGGGGTGGGAGCTTAGAAGGCAATTCAAATCTCAGATAGGACTCTGACAGTTTACTAGATTAATTATAATTTGGCTTCTTGGAGTTTGGGTAAAGTGGGAGAGACTTATGTGACCTACCAGGAGAACAGTTATGAGAGGGAAGGGACATCTTGTCAAATTGTGGGTTTTTTTCAGGCTGAACTAAAGCTTAAAGAAAGCCAGCAAGGAGGCTGTCTGGGTCTGGACTTCTTGTTTCTCTCTGTTACGTGTAGATCACCTCACCTGCTCCCAGCGCCCAGCAGTCCTGGGCCCAGGCATTTGGTGGCAGCCAGGGCAGCAGCAGCAGCAGCAGCAGCCGCCTCAGCCAGTACTTTGAGAAATTTGATGTGAAAGAATCCTCCTACCATCTGCTCATCTCCCGCCTGGACCTGCACATTTGTGATGATAGCCAGTCCCGAGAGCCAGGTATCCTGTGAGGCCCGAGCCTCGGCAGGGTGGTCCATCACTACCTGCAGCTCTGGGCAAAGCTTGGGGATGGAAGGCTGTTTTCAAGGTTCTGTGGGGTGTTTGTCTGGCTTCCCTTAATCATAGGCCTTCCTCGGGCCTCACCGCTCCCGTGGCAGCTCTCTATCTGTGAGTGCTCTTCAGCCTTTAGGGTGCAGCAGAACCACCTGTGAGACTGTAAAATACAGGTGCTGGGCTTCTTCCCAGACCCCACTAAATTGGAATCTTCAGGGGCAGAGCCCAAGCAGTGTATACTTTTTTTCCCTCCCCAGAGTCTTTTCGCAATGCTAACCACTGGTATAAGCTTTTGGGAAAATAAATTTAACTATAGGAAACCTCAGAATTTTCAGATCTTTGAGTCAATTTAAGTAGTTATTATGTATAAATGTGTTCTTCCCAAGCAGAGAGATTATGGTGTGTTCTTGTCACGCTTTTTCATTCATTAGAGCAATTGGTGTTAAATACACACACACATTTATTCAGAATGAAAAAGTAATTGACTCATTTCTTTCCTTCATGAGCTTCAGAAAATCACTTCACCTGTCTCAGTTTCTTTGTTTGTGAACTTGAGTTAAATCATATCTTACTCATTTACCTCATAGGTTGTTATCAGGCTCAAATGACAGAATATACTGAATTTGGAGGACCTTAATTATAGGCCAGTATACGGTACTGTTATTTCTCTGCTGCCGGTTCCTCCAGTACTCTTTGTTCTGCCTCTGCTCCCCTCTGCCAGCCACTCTTGTTTTAGATGCTGTCGTGTGGAAGCTTGTGCTCTTGCTGCCTTATCCTCTCTGGAGGTTATGTTTGCCTCTTAATGAGACCTAGACTCATTTTCCTTGGGGGAACCTACTGCCTTTTCTTTCTGGGGCACCAAGCACCAATGCCTCTCTTGCTTTGCTATACCTTGATCTTGAAGTGACTTCAGCCCCTCTCCACTCCCAGTATGAAAGAGCTGAAAGGAGCAGTGACAGTGTAAAATTGCTTTTGCCATCACAGGAAATGAATTGCTCGCTGATTTGCAACCCACTCATTTTGGAAGTTCTTTGCTAAAACAATTATTATTTTGTGTGGTTGTTTCTTCCAAGTGTTACTATAAAGACTTTGGGGTTTTGTTTGGTTTTTAATCCTTTCAGAGATCTTTATTAAAAATACATTATTGAGAGTTTCATCCTCTTGCGTGATGAGGGTATATGGCACTGTCCTCTTCACGTAGCAGGGTCCTGTAATCCCACTAAGATGTGAATGACTAGCCTTCCCTGAAGCCCCCGTGTATTTATTAAGCTAAAGGAATCTACTCGGTCGAATTTAGGGAAGTTTTGGATGAGATATTTTTAGATAGAGGGATAACTCCCAGCATATGACTCGGTGTAGGGGCAAGGAACACGAAGAGTTTTTGTGACTTTGATTCTTTCTTTTCCTTGAATTTGGGAAGAAAGGGGAAGGGAGAACTAGGTGTTACAGGAAGGGTGCTAAGATTCTCTGGAGTTGTCCTGACCACTATGGCAGCCACTAGCGACATATGACTGTTGGGCACTTGAAATATTGGCTGATCCAAATTGAGATGGGGTGCAAGTGTAACATACACATGGGATTTTGAAAATATAGTACAAAAAAGAGTGTAGAATACCTTAATTATTTTCATATTGATTACATGTTGAAATGATAATATTTGGAGTATGTTGGTTTAAATACTGTGTAATATTAAAATTAATTTCAATTTCACTTTTTGAAAAAAAATTTTTTTAATGTAGCTACTAGTAAATTTTAAATTACTTATGTGGCTTATGTTATATTTTTATTGGATAGCATTGCTCTAGAACTCTCTGTCCAGTATGGTAGCCAGTAGCCACATGTGGCTATTTATCTATTTATTTATTTTAATTAATTAATTTATTGGCTGCATTGGGTCTTTTTTTTTCTCAGTTTTTTTCTTTTGTTTCAATACGATTAATACGTGTATTTCTTTTGAATTTCTTCTGCGGTGATGGAAGTGTTCTTTTTTTTAAATTGAAGTATAGTTGATTTACAATGTTGTGTTCACTTCTGCTATATAGCACAGTGATTCAGTTATATATACATTCTGCATTGGGTCTTAGTTGCTATGCACAGGCTTTCTCTAGTTGCAGCGAGTGGGGGCTACTCTTTGTTGTGGAGCACAGCTCTAGGCTCGCATGCTTCAGTAGTTGTGGCTCGCAGGCCCTAGAGCACAGGCTCAGTAGTTGTAGTGCATGGGCTTAGTTGCTCTGTGGCATGTGGGATCTTCCTGGACCAGGGATCGAACCCTTAGTTCCCTACATTGGCAGGCAGATTCTTAACCGCTGCGCCACCAAGGAAGTCCCCACATGTGACTATTTAAATTAAAATCAAAATTAAATAAAATTAAAAATTCACTTCCTCATTTGCACCAGCTACATTTCAAGTACTCATTATGATCTGTAGACCGTAGAAGATGTCCATCATTACGGAAAGTTCTTTTGGACAGTGGTGCTCTAGGGACTCCTTGAAGGCTACATCTATCTGCTTTTTCTTTCTTTGTTTTTTAAATAAATAAATAAATTTATTAAAAAAAAGAATCGAACAGCACAAAAAAATCAGAATTAACAGGGCCAAAGTTATATCATACTGATCTAAAAATGCAAATTCATTGTTATTTAAATATAAATTGTTTACTGGACAAACTCTTTCAAAACCTAGAGTATGTGGGAGAAAATAATATGACGGTCCTTGATATTTATTTATCTAGTGCATATTTATTGAGCACCTAGGTGTACCAGGAACTGTTCTTGATTGGGAAGTGACTGGAATTACAATTGCTGTGTCTGAGGACACATTACCAGTATGTGCTACCTTATGGAGTAGAAAAACATTGTCAAGTTAATGTTTCATATGTTTGCAAGATGCAATTCTTCTAAAATATAACTAACTCAGAAATGTCTTATTATAGGACATAGCAATGTTATGAGGGAATGCAATGACAGAAGTTTCTGGCAAACTAAAAATTACTTAAAAGGGAGAGAGGAAGAGTGATGTTTAATCAGGGCTTACACAAGGATGATACTATTTTTTGGTATCATGGTCATTAGAAAGTGATACTATATTGTGGGTTGGCAGAGTTGTACTATGTAGTGGGTTGGCAGTAATTTTCCAAATGTAGAAAATATTCTGCAGAATCATCAAATTCCCTTTGGGATTATCCACCCACACTTCTCAGTAGTCTAGGTTCTTTTTTTCGTATCAAATTAGAACACATTATCTTGACCCACTATGAAACTGCCTTCATTGAATTCTGCCTAAGGCTTATGCCCTTGGCATTTACTGAGGGATAGCCTTATGAAGTTCATTGCTGCATGTGTCACAGAAATAAGGACATTGTCTAACAACTCTGCTTTTTCATTAAGGGACACTATAGCCTAGATGCTGGGGCCCCTGACTAATATGCTCATCTCTTTGTTGGTGTTGGAAGTGAAATTATTGGAAACTTGGTGGGTCATTGGGGACAGCTTGGCTTGCGGTAGGGCAGCACTGTCTCTTAAAATCATACTGGAGCAGCTCACCCTTCAGGCTTCTGGAAGGAGGTGGGTGGTTGATGGGGAAGAGAGTGTCATCTGCCTCTTTTTAATTATTTCCCTCAGCATAAGGGCTGTGAGCAAAGCTTTCTTTATTTCTCTTCAGGCTAGGCTATCCTCTTCCCACCATCTCACTGGAGAATTTTAGTCATTTATGTACACTATCTACAGTTTATGTGTCATATGTGATTATGTGTTTATAATTAAATATGTTAATAATTGGTAGTTATATTTGATTTTGATTCTAGACCTTATTTTCATATGTTCAGTCTGTGTAGTCTATTGTTCTTTTAGTTTCAAATAAATCCAATAGAGGGAGCATGGCTGTGAAACCCTCTCCCTCCAGTAGCCTAGGTCATACATTTTCAACTGGGATGATATCACCCCACAGCAGGTAAAAATTCACTCTTTTCTTTTAAGCAGATATATATGTATTGAGATATAATTCACATACCATACAATTCACCCATTTAGAATATACAACTCAGTGTTTTGAAGTATAGTCATAGGGTTGTGTAATCATCACTACAGTCTAATTTTAGAACATTTTTGTTATCCCTGAAAGAAACTCTATACCCATTAGCTGCCACTCCCCATTTTGCAGCTCTAAACAACCAATGATCTTTGTGTCTTGATGCTTACCTATTCTGGACATTGAAAATTGGTTCTTTGGTGAGGGGTGGGGGTGAAAAAAAAAAATCTTAGCTATAACAATGCTTAACCCTATTGACAAAATTTTATTCCTTAGTATTTAATTTCTCTTATTGAGTTTTCTTGGGTATCATATGAACAACATTGATGTTAAGTTCATGGAAGATCAGGGCTATAAACTATGGCAAATAGGTGACTGTGATTAGAGGACTTTCTATCGATTGCTTGATCTCAAAGTCAAATGGTGAGAGGTGGCCTGTACATACCTAGTGGCTGCCATTGGCTGCCTCAGCAGTGTTGTTTATGTTTAATCCTTAGTACTTTTGTGATTTGAACTTTGAGAATTAAATAAAAATAGTTTATATTTTATTATTTAATTCTACAGGTTGTTCAACAAATCAATAATTTAGCTGTGTTGAAAAGAAAAAATAGGACTTCCTAGGTGGCGCAGTGGTAAAGAATCCGCCTGCCAAGGCAGGAGACATGGGTTCAAGCCCTGCTCTGGGAAGATTCCACATGCCACGGAGCAACTAAGCCCGTGCGCCATTAAAAAAAAAAAAAAAAAAGATAAAAAAAAAAAAAAAAGAAAAGAAAAAATATTGACTATCTGAATAGCTAACACCTAGTTAAGCTAAAAGTTATTTTCTCATGTTAAGCAAAAGTTAAAAGTTAACGAAAAATAATTTTAAGAGATTAATTTAAAATTTTTATTTTATTCAAAAATAATTTCAGATAAAATTTTTTTTTTTTTTTTTTTTTTTTTTATTTTTTGGCACACGGGCTTAGTTGCTCCGCGGCATGTGGGATCTTCCTGGAGCAGGGATCGAACTCATGTCCTCCGCATTGGCAGGCAGACTCCCAACCACTGCGCCACCTAGGAAGCCCTCAGATAAAAATTTGATTGTCACTATTATGTATTTATATAAATTGCTAAATTGCATATGTGATTCTATACATTACAATTTATATAAGAAATAAATTACATTAAAAGTTACTCAGCAAATATAGTTATAAATTATTTAGTCTTTCTTAACCTTGCATTGAATAAAAGGAATAAGCTTTATTCTTATTCTTTTTTATGTATAAAGCACAGATAGACATATAGTACATAAGATATACAGCATATCTGTGGTATTAAATTTCATGGAGAAGGGGCCATTAGGAAGAAAATATCTAAACAGGCTCCTGAGAGGTGGTAATTATGAGAAAAAGGTTTAGCAACAGGAACATTGGTGTAGGTATATCTCCTAGTAGGATGGTGATTAGTCTAGAACTTGGGGTGGTGATAGCTAGAGTGGATGGAAATGACCCTCCTGGTTGTAGGTGTACCAGATTACAGGTAGAGGATCCCATGGTATTTCCCTCCACCTGGAAATAGGATGGAAGGGATAGGATGGAAGTGCAAAACAGGTTAGGTCAGACAATACACATATGTAGAAGAAATAGTCCCTATTCGTACAGTTCTTAGAGTCTAGTTGGAGAGATAAGATAGAAACATGGAAAGTTCATTCATTTAGTAAGAATTAAATGTAAATTCAAGATAAACAATAGAGTATTTGACTTGCTGCAAAAACTTTCAATTTATCTACACTATTCTGTATGTTTATAATGTCCTTGTTAGTGCAGTGTTTTTAGTGTTTCATGGTACTTTGCATGTGGTGTGTAATGACTTTTATATCTCAGCTTTAGCTAAGATATGAAAGGAAATAATATGGGTTTTTTGGGGAGTTTGGCCTGTGCCTCTCCAGGATTTATGCTGAGGGGCAGCAATACTAGTATTGGCTTGGGGGACCCAGTCTGTTAAGGATGTCAGTGTGCCTTTGGGAGACCTAGGATTGGAATTCCTGAATCCTGAGTTTCGCAGTTTCTTTTGTCTTTCTGGAAATCAGGCAGCCATTTACAGAGACAGTGGAATATGCTTTTTTTTAAAGAAATCTTTCAGAGCATGTCCATTGCAATTCAAAAGAGGAGGGCCTCAGCTTTGCAAATCGCCTGATATCATGGCCTTTCGGCTGCCCTTTGGTATCAGCCAGGCTTTGGAGCTGACCCTCAGGAGAACTTTTAAGTCCTTCAAGCAGTGTTTAGGCCTCTTTGTTTCTTCTGCTGCTGTTCACCTTTATTTTTCTTTGTAGGTGTCTCTGCAAACAGACTCATGGGTGGTGCAATGCAGCTCACCTTTCGCAAGATGGCATTTGACTATTACCCCTTCCACTGGGCAGGTAGGAGAATTCTGAATGGGTGCAGTTTTAGCGTGGCCTAGGTGTTGAGACCAGATGCCTGGGTTCATCCCTGACTGCCTGGCAGAAGGGTGCCAGGGATTGCAGCAGATGCTCAGAGAGGTGTTGGCAATAGTCCTTTTCAAGAGGACATCTTCTGGAAATTTGCAGGGTCCACTATTGATGATTCTTTATCATTGATGAGAAGAGGTAGGAGGGGAGGCAGTGTCTGAAACATTGCATTTGATTCTGTGCTGTGCTCCTTACTTCCACTAGTTTTAGAGCCTCTCCAGTGGTCAAAGATGGCAGCAGTCAGCAGCTGGCCTTTAGGGAGCCTTAGGGAAAAATCATATACAGAATCCAGAAGAACTTGAGTGCTCTCACTAGATTATTTTTTTTTATCCCAGAGAATTTTGGATTGGCAGTGAGGGATCAGATTCTGAACTATGGAAAACTATACCAATGAAAAAGAAAAATTATAACATTGGATCACGATCTTAGACTAAACTCTTTTTGCTTTATTGCACAGGCGATAGCTGCAAACATTGGGTACGTCACTGTGAGGCCATGGAGACCCGAGGCCAGTGGGCCCAGAGGCTAGTGATGGAATTTCAGAGTAAAATGGAGAAGTGGCATGAGGAGACAGGTCTGAAATCGCCCTGGCACCTGGGGGTAGACTCTCCCTTTCGGAGGAAAGCAGGTGGGTTATGAGGAGCTGGAGGACTCCTGTTGCTTCGCCTCTTGACACTTACCTTTGAATATCCAGTGGCGGTAAAGCACTGGACTGGCTGATTATCCCAGCTTACTCCCAACTAATTATTCCAACTTTATCCCACCGAGAGACATCTGTGACTTTTTTCTTTACTGAGTCCTGTTTGTCTCCAGGGATAGCTGCAATGTGGAAGAGAGGTTGTTAGCTTCTCTGTTCTATAGGCCATTGCCTTGGTCTTAAGGAGAGTACAATTTTTGAGTTCTATCCAGGAGCTTGCCAGTGTTAAGCTCTTTCCTACCTATGGCATTAATGATCTTAGGGTTTTTACTTTCCGAATTCTATTGATGAGAGTTGAGTGTATCTGATTCTCTTTCTCACCTTTTTATTTTTATTTAGATTCTCTCTCCAGTCCTCGAAAGAATTCCCTTGAGAGAAGCCCGTCTCAGGGCCAGCAGGCTGTCTTTCGGCCTCCAGCGTGGAATCGCCTACGCTCTAGTTGCTTGGTAATACGGGTGGATGACTTGGACATCCACCAGGTAAGGAGCCCACGACACGGGCAAACAGGGCTGGAAAAGGGTAGAGCAGTTCATTTGAAAGGCAACATGTGATGAAGGATGTGGAATTCAGGGGCTGTGTCCCTCCCTTCCAGGTGGATTTGACACTTTGGTCTGTTTCTTTCTGAGCATGACTGCTGAGATCAGGACTTAGGATTCCCCACTTTGAATACACCATTATAAACCTTTCACTGAAAAAATGAACTCGTAGATAGTGTTAGTCAGGTGTGAGAATGCCTGGAATCTGTGTGAAAAGCACTCTGCTCCCTGTGACAGACTTTGGAAGAACCGCAGAGGCTTTATCCTTCTACCTCAGGGGAAATTGAAGAAGTTCTATTCTGGGTGCTGTACAGATGCTAACAGCAACTTGTGATTGCATAGGTTTCTACAGCTGGGCAGCCAAGTAAGAAGCCATCGACACTTCTTTCCTGCAGTCGGAAGCTTCACAACCTCCCCACTCAGGTCTCTGCCATTCATATTGAGTTCACAGAGTACTACTTCCCTGATAATCAGGAGCTGCCAGGTAAGCATCTGCTCTGGTCATTTCTTACTGTCTACCTCATCCTCTTCACATTTGTCAGCCTTGGGGGTCTCTGCTTATATTCTGTTTGTCATTAGGAGTTTTAAGTGTTTGAGTTAGTTTAGCACACCTTTGTTGAAAACTCTGCCCTGTATACATATGTACCTTTGCTCTCTTGATAATGAAATGAACATTAGCTGATAAGTAAGAGTTGAGCTGCTACTTCATTCATGGCGATTCTTTTTTTCTCTGCTTTCCAGTTCCCTGTCCCAATCTTTACATTCAGTTAAATGATCTGACATTTACTGTGGATCCTGTCAGCTTGCTCTGGGGGAACCTCTTCTGCCTGGATTTATATCACAGCTTGGAGCAGTTCAAAGCTATCTACAAGCTGGAAGATTCAAGCCAGAAAGATGAACACTTAGACATCCGACTGGATGCCTTCTGGTTGAAGGTAGAGTACAGAGTGGGATTTTTGTTTCCTGTTGGCAGGCACAGTTGTACTTCTGCCATGACTATAACCCAAGGTTCTGCTCTATCCATTGGATAGAAGTAAGAAAAGCAGTTTTACAGTCCAAATGGTCTTTCACGTGTGTATTAATGGTGGGTTGCAGAGATGCTTAGGTGGCCATTCTGAATTGGGTTTCATTTTCTCTCTGAAGGTGAGCTTCCCACTGGAGAAGAGAGAGCGGGCTGGGTTGCATCGTCCCCAGGCCCTTGTCTTCTCTGCATCAGGCATGACTGCCACGAATACACGTCACGCCCCACATTGTAGCTGTCCAGACCTCCAGAGTCTCTTCCGGGGTTTTGCTGCTGCTGAGTTCTTCCATCCCAGTTATGTTCAGTTTCCCAAAGTACCAGGTGGCTTTAGCCTTCTGCACATGCTCTTTTTGCATCATGCCTTCCAGGTGGATTCCCGCCTCCCTCAATCTAGTGCCTGCCCTCCTCAGAGGCTTAAGGCTTCCCAGGATCTCTGGTCCATCCACTTCACCCAGATCTCCTTGGACTTTGAGGGAACAGAGAACTTCAAAGGCCATACCTTGAATTTTGTGGCCCCCTTCCCTTTGTCCATTTGGGCTTGCCTACCCCTCCGCTGGCAGCAAGCCCAGGCACGAAAGCTCCTTATGGCGCCAGAAGGGAGGCTGAAACCATCCGCCAGCTTTGGCAGTCCTGCCCCTTCTGAGGCCCTTGCCCCTGACACTGTGTCCCATCAGAGGTCAAAGACTGAGCATGATTTGAAAAGCCTATCAGGCCTTACGGAAGTCATGGAAATTCTGAAAGAAGGCAGCAGTGGTGTGGACAACAAAGGACCTCTGACAGAGCTGGAGGATGTGGCAGATGTGCACGTGCTCGTACACTCCCCTGCGCACGTCCGCGTGAGGCTTGACCACTACCAGTACTTGGCTCTCCTCCGCCTGAAGGAGGTCCTTCAGGGTCTTCAGGAGCAGCTGACTAAGGATACTGAGGCCATGACTGGGACTCCCCTGCAAGACCAGACGGCTTGCATTGGTGTCCTCTTCCCTAGTGCTGAGGTGGCTCTGCTCATGCATCCTGCCCCTGGAGCTGTCAGAGTTGACTCTGAGGGTTCAGATACTACCAGCCTCGTAGATTCAGAGCTGTCTCCTTCAGAAGATAGGGAGCTGAAGTCTGATGCCTCCTCAGAACAGGGCCCAGCAAGCCCCGAGAAGGTTCTGGAGGACAGTGGCATTGAAAATCTGGTTGCATCCCAGGCTAGGCCACTGCCTCTGCATAGCAATGGAGAAGTGCAGAACTCAGATTCTCTTGCACAGCGGGAGGCAGGGAAGGGCCATGAGGCAGTCGATTCCTTACAGGCCAAGAGGCTGAGTAGCACCCAGGCATCTAGCTCACCAGCTGAGCTGAAGCCCCCAGGGGCCAGAGATCCCGCTGTGAATGGACAGGGCGAGCTCATCCCCTTGAAGAATATTGAGGGAGAGTTATCAAGTGCTATTCACATGACCAAGGATGCCACCAAGGAGGCTCTACATGCCACCATGGACCTCACCAAGGAAGCTGTGTCCCTGACTAAGGATGCCTTCAGTCTGGGCAGAGACCGAATGACCTCCACCATGCACAAGATGCTGTCTCTGCCCCCAGCCAAGTGAGTGGTTCTCTGCCTCCTTCATTTTGCCTCCTCTCTTCCTCCTAGCTCTGGCCATTGGGCTCAGGCCTCCTGCCATGCACACGTGTAGACTGGGAAGCACCGTATAGTCCAGGAGCGTGTATAGAATGGCCTAGTTAATGTGGCAAAGCCTTTAGTTTTCAGAGCTGCCTGTAGAGCAGTGGAAGAACTTTCAGGCTACTTAGAGGATATAGGTATACCAGTCAGGGAGACTTTATTTTCAGGACTACGTCTAATTCTGTGATGGGGAAGAACCAGAAATTGCAATAAAATGACAAAGTCCCATGGATTTTCACATGCCTCCATATATCTTAGCCTGGTCTTGGGTGGTTTTCAAGTCCACATTTATTGCTTCTTAGCATCAAGTTGTCTTCTCTTTCACAGATTCACTATTATTGATACAGCTATGCTGTGTCAGAATAATAATACCTGGCATCTGTGTGATATTTTAGTCTTTTCAGTGGGCTCTCATGTAATATTTTGTTTGATGTAATCCCCATAGCAGCCGAGGGAGGTCGCTGCAGATGTCTGTATCCCCAGTTTATAACTGAGGACATGGAGGCTTCAGAGAGGATGAGCCCATGGATCCTGTATCTTATAAATAGAAAAGCTGGGGCTTTGGACTTGCTCTTTCTGGTACACCTTATCAATATCTGCCAGAGTAATAGAGAAGGAAGAATTTCATCCATCCACTGAACAAATATATTTTGAGCCCTTACTGTGTGCCAGGCTCTGTGTTAGGCACTGGGGCCACAGTGGAGAGTAAGCAGAAAATACAGAAACGTACAGTCGGAAGAGTGGGAAGGTATAGATTTTTCCATGGGTGCTTGGGGTTTTAGGAAAGATAAGGGAAACTGTGGGAAGTCTTTGCTGGGACACTTTGTGATTTGGGGCCATGGTTTGAAGATCAGTGGCTTTAGAGCTTTTGTCTAAGTGGATTTTCTTAAGTGGGTCTCAGAGCAATGCCTGCAGGTGTGCTAGTACCTGCTAGGCCTAGATAGCCTAGGAGGAAAGAGAAGGAAAGCTTAAAGGATGAATTATATAATAATACAGGCAACATTTATTGAGTGCTTTCTATGTGTCAGGCACTGTCCTAAATATTACAATATTAATCCATTAAATTATTGTAAGAACACTATAAGGCAGGTACTAATATCACTCCCCATTTTACAGATGAGGAAACTGAGGCTCAGAGAGGTAAGAAACTGCTCAAGATAACAGCTTGTGAGTGGTGGGGTGAGGATTGAAAGCCTGGACTCCAATCATCTAATGTGCTACCTTTTCTAAATGGAGAAGAGTAAGGGAGATGGGAAAAGAGGAGAGGTAAAAAGGAGAAAAGAAAGGTGTGTGATACAAACTCTTTTTAAATACCAGCATTGACTTCCTAACTGCCCAGGCCTGTGGCCTTTTCTCAATCCTCTTTCTCCAGGACTCTGCTATGTAGTCAACCCTGCTGGTCAGTTCATTCTGAGCATTTGTAACCCGCACAGTTACTCACACTTCTCGGAAGGAGTCTTTTCTTTTTCCTGGGCTGCTCTCCTCTTCCTTTTATCCTATGAATGTGACTGTTCCATGGCGCTGGGCTGTCCGTATTCTGATCACTGCTGTCATAATTTTTATTTTTTAAATTATAAAAATGATTTGTGTTCATTTTGTTGGCAATGTGGAAAATAAAAGAATAAAGAAGAAAACAGAAAAGTCACTTGTAATGACACTATCAGAGATAGCCATTATTTACATTTGGATCTGTTTGTTTTCTTCCAATTTTTATACATATATTTATGTATCCAGTGAATACTTACATGTGCCTACACATATAATATTGTTTTATAATAGGATTATATTATTTCTATATAATATAGAAAATTTCCAGTTTTATTAACTTTGTGATTTATTGTGAATGGTTTCCCATTCATGAGGTATTTGGATATATGATTTTTAATTGCTCTATTATATTCTTACAAATGGATGTATCATAATTTTTTCATCCAGTCCACTATCTGGGGCGGGGGAGCGGGGATCATTTAGTCTGTTTCCACTTTTTTCTCAGGTAAAACCAATGCTGTGTGAAATGTCCCTATTTTTGTGAACATTACTTTTTATGCATATCTCAATCTTTAGAATAAAACCCAAATGTGGAATTATTGGGTCAAACACTGCAAACATTTTAAGATTCTTGATGCATTTGCCAAACTTTCAGGTTTATATCACTCTGCATTTTTGAATACATTTGGCCTTTGAACAGTGTGGGGATCAGGGGTGCTAAGTCTCTGTGCAGTTGAAAATCTGCATAGCTTATAGTTGGCCGTAGCCGTAAGAAGTTCCTGCACATATGTGGTTCCATGTATTCAACCAGCAGTGAACCATGCAGTGCTATAGTATTTACTCTTGAAAATAATATGCATATAAATGGACCTGTGCAGTTCAAACCTGTGTTGTTCAAGGATCAGCTGTACTTTTTCTCTTGGTTATTTTGTCCATCTCCTCACTTCTGCGAGAGTCCTTATTTCCAGTCCTGACTCCCCTCCTCTCCCTTTGTTTAAAACTATCTACTGCCCCATAGCTCCATGTGGATCTCCCAGGGGTGCCTCGAACCTCACATATATAAAACTAAATTCCTTATCTCTCCCTTCCCCGGCCAGTTCTTTTTTTTTTTTTTCCTTCTTCTTTCTCTTTGTTGGAGTATAATTGCTTTCCACTGTTGTGCCAGTTTCTGCTGTACAACAAAGTGAATCAGCTGTATTTGTACCTGTATCCCCATATCCCCTCCCTCCCAAGCCTCCTTCCCAGTTCTTTTTTTCTCTTTTTGGTGGCGTCATTCTCTTGCTCATTCAGGCTCTGCCTCTTCCAGACATTTGTCAGGTTCTGACCATACTTTTAAAGTTCAGAATCACCTGGATGCTTGTTAAAACACACTCAGCACTCTGTAGTGCTGAGCCCTGCCCCCAGAGTTCCTCATCTAATAGGTCTGAGGTGGAGCCTGAGAAACTGCATTTCTAACGAGTTCCCATTTAGATGCTGATCCTCCTATGAGGATGACACTGAGAAAACGGCTCTAGAGAGTCTCACATCAGTTTTTCCTGTCTGCTCCCACATGTGGACTATTGTAGTAAACTATTAGTTGATTTCCTCATTGGATGTCTTTTCCTCTGTAACTTATTTGAGAAAGGCAGGTCAAACTTCCTAAAACACAGGTATGATCTTGTTACTTCCCTGTTCTAAAGCCTTCTGGCTTTTTCTTTATTTTCCCTGAATTGAGTTTGAACTTCTTAGTGTGGCATAATCAATTATTATGATATATCCATATGGCACTTTACAGTTTTTTTAAATAGACTTTATTTTCTAGAGCAGTTTTAGCTTCACAGCAATATTGAGTAGACAGTACAGAGATTTCCAATATGCCTCCTGCACTTCACAGTTTTCAGAGCACTTCCATACATTATCTTCTGTCCAGGATTTTCTGTAATCTGGCTGCAACTCATGTGGTAAAGTGAAAAAAAGCACTTAGCAAGAAGTTAGCAGACTTGGGTTCTCCTTAATTCTACCTTTAACTGGGACTGAGTCAGTTTCTTCACCTATAAAATAGGAGGGTGGGCTCAAAAGGTCTTTAAATGTTTCTTTAAAGAAAGCTTTCCAACTTTATCTTCTATTGCTCTCCCCCAACAAAACTCACGCTCCAGCTGAGTTGAGCTGCTTACTAGTCTCCAGAGGTACGTTTCGTTTTCCGGTGCCGTGGAAGGCCCTCTTCACTATCTCTTTCACAGTCCTTCAAGGACCACCTCAAACGTCATCTCTTTCCACAGAGCCATTCTTGATCCCCCTCTCTTCATCCTTTCCCCTCTTTGGTATCACCTAGCCTTTGGCTTGTACCCCTGTCCCTCTTACGGTGTGTGTGACTTACTACCATATAAGGTTATTTGTGTATAAGTCTTCTCTCTCCTGATAGAATCTGCATTCTTTGAGAAGAGGAGATGTCTTATTCATCCCTCCCCACCACTGCCCTGTGCCTTGTATGGTGCCGTGTATGCAGAGGTTATTCAGTAAATAGATGAGGAATGAATGTGGGCTTCAGGTACCATTCATAAGCACCTGGGCTGTAGGTAGTTGGTCTCTTCTGTAGATGGGATGACCCTGAATAACCTTGACATTTGATATGGGAGAACTGCCTGTGTAGTTTGCAATGCTGGAATGTGAGGATTCAGAAAGGCCAGCGTTTGAAAAATGGTATGACCCCCTTGTAGCAGGTAATAGTTGACATCAGAGTTTATGTATACCATAATTGTCTGGGCTGAAAAGGATGGGTATTTGCAAGGGAATGGAACAACATACCTCCTAAGCCACATTTGTGGGTTTTTGTTTTTGTTTTTTAAACAGGGAGCCCATGGCCAAGATAGATGAGGGGGTGGCAGCCCCAGTAGGTGGAGGTGCTGCCCGACTCCGATTTTTCTCCATGAAGAGGACAGTATCTCAGCAGTCATTTGATGGTGTCTCATTGGATAACAGTGGCCCTGAAGACCGGATTTCAGTGGACAGTGATGGCAGTGAGAGCTTTGTGATGCTTTTGGAGTCTGGTAGGTGGAAGCAGAGCCAGGCAGAGTTGCAGAGCCCTGAGAGGGTTCTTCCTGATGCCTGTATTCAGACCAGCAGAATGCAAAAGGAGCTGAGATTTGATAAAGTAGACATTTTCTTAATCAGAACCAAAAGAAGAGAGAAATTTTAGTGGATTTGTGTTTTTTACTTTATTCCCACATCTTGTAGGTTATTGGTTAGTACTTGACCTTTATCATGGAACAATACTCAAAGAAGAGA
The DNA here is from genome assembly GCF_030028045.1 of Hippopotamus amphibius kiboko. Taxonomy (NCBI): domain Eukaryota; kingdom Metazoa; phylum Chordata; class Mammalia; order Artiodactyla; family Hippopotamidae; genus Hippopotamus; species Hippopotamus amphibius. Next base: position 41,740,379 of record NC_080196.1, on the reverse strand, counting down.
GCGCTAGGCTTACAGCCACGTAGCTGTGGCGGTAGGACTAATTTTGTGGCTGTATCAGTGGTGTGTGTGTTTGTTGTCTGCTTTTTTGCCTAAACTAGGTATTTTATTGTTGGAAAATAACCAGGAGCTTTTTGTCTATGATAAAACGAGTAACCTCTAGGCATTAGATTAATCACCACTAGGAGTTACACTAGTTCTTTTGACTTATTGAAATGAAAACTTTTAAAATCATCCCTTAAGAGTATCTAAATGAAAATAAAAAGAGAATATACTATTTCTTAAGCTGTATGGTATATATCCATGTTTGTTTTGTTATTATTATTAATTTCTTATGGGAAAATCCAAATATTTAAAAATAGAATCAAATAATGAATCTTCATATACCCACTACCTAGCTTCAGATATTAAGAACTCATTCATTTTTTAAAAAAATAAATTTATTTATTTAATTTGTCTATTGGCTGCTTTGGGTCTTCGTTGCTGCACATGGGCTTTCTCTAGTTGTGGTGAGTGGGGGCTACTCTTCATTGTGGTGAGTGGGCTCCTCATTGCAGTGGTTTCTCTTGTGGAGTATGTGGTATCTTCCTGGGGCAGGGATTGAACCTGTGTGCCCTGCAGTGGCAGGCGGATTCTTAACCACTGCGCCACCTAGGAAGTCCAAGAACCCATTCTTGTTTCATATATCCTTCTGCCCACTTCCCTTCCTCCCATATTATTTTGAAGCAAATCCCAACCACATCATTTTATCCATGAATATTTTTCATTATGCATCTCTAGAAAGCACAGATTTTTTAAATATTAAAAATTTTTAAAAATTATGGTAAAATAGACGTAACATAAAATTTACCATCTTAACTATTTTAAACTATAATTTAGTGGCATTAAGTACCTTCAGATTATTGTGCAACTGTCACCACTATCCATCTCCAGAACTCTCTCATCTTGCAAAACTGAAACCCTATACCTATTAAATAATAACTCCTCATTCCCTCTTCCACCAGCCCCTGGCAACCATCATTATACTTTCTGTCTGTGAATTTGAGCACTCTAGGTACCTCACGTAAATGCAGTCATATATGACTGGCTTATTTCATTTCACATAATGTCCTTAAGGTTCATTTACTTTGTATGTAGCATGTGTCAGAATTTCCTTTCTTTTTAAGTCTAGTATTTGTTGTATGTTTATACCACATTTTGTTTAACCATTTATCCATCCGTAGACATTTAGGTTGTTTCCATTTACAGACTTTTTTTTTAATGTGACCAAATACCATTGTCACACTTTTAAAAATGAATAATAATTCTCTAAATTCATTAAATATCTAGTCTTCAAGTTTCCAGGTGTCTCATGAATGTCATAAACGTTTTATTTTTACAGTTGTCACTGTTTTTAGAGATTGGATTTGAATAGAATTTTTTGACTCTCAACTTCTTTTGTTATCTTTCTTACACAGAGTCTGGTCCAGAATCTCTTCCACCAGGATCTCTTCCCAATGTCTTAGACAATGCTGGTGTTCAAGGCAGCCCTGTTGTGGATAGTTATGGCCAGGGGTCACCAGAGGCCAATAGTTCAGCCTCACCCAGTGGGGAAGACCTCAATCTTCACCTGGTCAGCAGTTCTATTTTCTTCTCTGCAGAGGGTAGGCTCTAGGCTGGAAGCTTGGGATTCAACTAAGGGAGTTTCCTTTTACAGGTCTCAGTTCTGGTCCTGAAGGTGAATGAGGTGTCTTTGGGGATTGAGGTATGTGGTGAGGACCTGACTGTGGCCCTGCAAGCAGAGGAGCTGACCCTCCAGCAGCTAGGCACTGTGCGACTCTGGCAGTTCCTGCATGGACAGTGCCCTGGTGAGGATGGTGGGATTCCAGGCGAGCTGGTGGGGTTTTTCTGGGGCAGCCATAGCTTAATTTGCTCCTGTCACTGTGCTCCAAGGGCCGCTACCCTAGTGCCAAGCTCTTGGCGCTTCTCTTCAGCAGCCAGTAGGGGGAGGAAGAAGCCTAATGAAGCCTCCTTGCAAGAAGCCTCCCAGAGCTCTCTCTGAGGTTTTGTACTTGGTAGGCTAGTCTCCATCCTCACCTCCCAGGTGCTCCTTACACTCATATGTGAGGACAGTGTACACTTTCCAGAATGGTTGTACAGACTTGCATTTATATAGGTATGTAAGTTGTTTCATAGCCTTGGCTACACCTGAGATTATTCTTTATGCAGTTTTGAGTAAATTAGCATAGATCCAGCTTGGCTTCCTCAGAGAGACGAGAAGACCAGGACTTGGAGAAAGGAAGAGATGATTAAATTTAGCAGAGTTGAGGGTCCTTTGTTTCTTTGTTTGTTTTTGGCTGTGCTGCGTGGCTTGTGGGATCTCAGTTCACTGACCAGGGACTGAACCAGGCCACAGCAGGGAAAGTGCCAAGTCCTAACCACTGGACCACTGGGGAATTCCAGAGGGTCCTCTGTTTTAAGAGCTTTCCCTAGGCCATTAGCTTAGTGCCTCGATTCATAGCAAGACCAGCTTTTTATTGGTCCTTAACCTCCCTTCCGCCATGACAGGCATTAGAGCAAGGTAGCCAAGCTCACAGTCTCTCAGTCAGGCTGCCTGTGTGCAAGTCCTGTCCTGGCTACTTACAAGCTGTGCTACTTTGGGCAAGTTATTCTCTGTGTCTTAGTTCTTTCCTCTCTAAAATGGGAATGATAATAATACTTCTGGCACAGGGTTATTATGAATATTAAATATATATAAAGTGCTTAAAGCTATCACTGGCTGGTAATTAATTAATGTGTTTTCTTTCTGTCTTTCTTCTCAAAGGCACAAGCTTTCAGGAATCCTCAACTTTGAAGACTGGCCACATCAGGCCAGCTGTAGGCCTTCGCTTTGAGGTGGGGCCTGGTGCAGCTGTTCATTCCCCTTTGGCCACACAGAACGGCTTCCTGCATTTCTTGCTTCAGGGCTGTGACCTTGAGCTGCTCACTTCGGTGCTCAGTGGCCTGGGGCCCTTCTTGGAGGATGAAGAGATCCCAGTGGTAGTTCCCATGCAGATTGAGCTCCTGAACGCCAGGATCACTCTAAAGGTGAGAGGAACTTTGGGGTTTTACCCTAGACTTTGTCAGGCAAGGGATTCTGGCAGTGACAGCTGTTAACGTCTTCTCTTGTCCCTGTAAAATGTGGTGAGGATCAAGTGAGGAAATGCATATTAGCATTCTTTGTCACTGTTACAGTAGTACATAAATATGTGTTGCTGGCAAAAAGTCCTGGGTTCAAGTGAGGGGACCTTGTCTCTAGCCCTGACCCTTGGCAGGCAGCATGACTGTGCAAGCCCATTAGGTTATCAGATCCTCAGTCTCACCATCTCTAGAATGGGAGAGACTCAGTTATGCCTCTCACACCTCGCAAGAATGTATGGATAAACAGTGACGTAAAAGTGCTTCCAGCTCAATGGTAGAAGCAAGCCTTGTTGCTTGAGTTGCTTTGAGCTGGCTGGGGGCACCATGTGGTTTCTCTCTTTCTGTAGGATGATATCCCTCCCATCTATCCGACCTCTCCAGGCCCCATCCCCATCACTCTGGCTGTGGAGCACATTTTGCTGAAGCGAAGTGATGATGGTGTGTTCCACATAGGCGGTGAGTTGGGCTTGTCAGCCTCACAGCTTCTTTGCCTTTTTGCTTCTGTAAGGAGATAGGTGACAACTAGGAATAGTCTGCATGTGGCTGGCGGTTTGTCATTTAGAACCTCTACTTTTTTCCAGCTGCTGCTCAGGACAGATCATCAGCTGAAGTACTTAAAAGTGAGAAGAGGCAACCCCCAAAAGAACAGATGTTTTTGGTGCCCACAGGGGAGGCTCTTGGTCTGCAGGTGAGGATCTAACTGAATAGTACCTTTCCTATAAACCCTTAGGGGCTGTAATCACAGAAGCTGTTAAAACCCAGAGGGCTGAAAAGGTTCCTTGTGCTGGGTACACCTGGGTGGTCTGGGCTCCTGTCACCCAGCAGCAGCTTCTAGAAGTGCTGAACAGAGGATGTGAGTCAGGAGCTGGAGGTGAATGCTTGCTGATGACATCTTCTACCTGTTGCTGTCCCTACAACTGATGAACTCTGAAGAGGGGATTAAAACTCATAGAAAAGATCTAGTTGGTTTGTCTTGATCATTGACCAAATTTGTGAATTGTTCTGCTTGAACCCTTCCTCCATGTTTCTTTACTGGGTGTTTTTGCAAGGTGTGTTACGTTATTTATTCACTGCGAATTACTTATTTTTCCTCAGGTGAAAGAACTGCCTACCCTACAAAAGGAACTTATAGAAACTAAACAAGCATTGGCTCATGCCAACCAGGATAAAGAAAAACTTCTTCAGGAGATTAGGAAATATAACCCCCTCTTTGAGCTCTGACAGCAGTGGCTCAGCCATCTGTGCCAAGGGGAGAGGAGGGAATCACCAGCAATCGCACCACCTGCGACAGGCACCGTCCAGTGTTGGTCAAGTTGGCTAAGGATGCTCCTTGCAGTGTCCCTTCTACTGGCGGTTCTGACTTGGATGGAAGACGGGGCAAAGCTTGACCACGTTCCAGGAAGTTGGGGGCAGCTTTGTGCATGGCCCAGGCATCACCTCTTGCCTCTGTAAAGCCTTTTGGCCTTCTGCACTCTAGGTGGAATCGTCTCAACACTGTAGGGTCATTTCATTGCCTGGTTTCATGGCAGAGACATTTGCTTGCTCCACAACCAATGTGAGCAAGGCAGAGTACCCGTCTCCTCAGTCGGTCACCCACAGAGCCACCAAAAATTCTGTCCCAGAGCTTTCTGTGGTGGGCCTGAGAAATCCTTGGCCTAAGCTTCAGCCATGGTAATAGAGTGGAACAGGAAATAGCCTGCAAAGCGGGAGCCAGGGGAGGCACAAGAATAAGTGAGACATGGATTCTGCCTTGTTTGGAAAGGAAACCAAGCTCATGTCATCTTGGCTGATATTACAATCAGATTTTTCAGGGTTAAGCTTCTTTTCTGTGATGCTTTCATCATCGTGATGCTTTCATCATCGTGATGCTGTGGTAGGAAGTAAACAACAGTAGCGGCTCACTTGTATCATCTTTCCATTCTATAGCATAATTCGTTTGAAATTTAAATCAAGAAGAAACTATTCACTCTGAGCTAGGTTGAAGGCATGACGTGGTGGGGATCGGGAGGGGAGCTTGGTCCTGAGCCCGCTGTTGCCAGCCTTACCCTGTGTCTGTTCCACAGCTGCACCTCACAGGTTATTTCCTGTCTCCCTGGGGTCCCTGGCACATCTCCTTTCCCAGCACTATGACTTTCTACCAGCACTCTCCTTAACACTTGGTGGTTTGGGAGCTGAAAATGTGTTTTAAACTGTAACGTAAACATTTCAGCCTGTTGCCTCTCACCCCCCTCTATCACTGTGGCTTTTAAAAATCATGTTATTTTGACTTAAGTAAAAAACAAAACAAAACAAAACCTGTCAGCCTAGCTAGGTGTTGCCCCTGCCTGATCAAAGAGCTCTTTCCCCCTTTTTCTTTCCTACCTAATTCTTTACCAACACTCTATCTTCGTCCATACTGCTCTGTGATATACTTCAAGGTGTGTTGACTGGACAGAAGTTCATCAGCTAACTCACTTTGAATTGTCAAGATGGTAAAATAGTGATTTAGTAGTGTCGCTAAAGTGAAGGAAAGGTAAAATGGTTTCCTTTATGGGAAGTCATGCCTGATTTGTATGTTCTAGTTTTTGAGGATAATAAGAAATATATGTTCAAGAAGGAACAAGATCTAATTTGCTCAAACTTTTAAAGAATTTTTTGTTGTGGTTCTTCACTAAGGCAATTTTAAAAACACCAATTACTCTGAGATTATGGGAATATTCTGCCATGCTTAGAAAACAATTTAGAGACTTACAAACAAATATCTTTGTAGAGAGAATGTTAACAGGGTAGGTTCCCTATGGGTTGATGCTTGGTTTAACCTTATTTAAGAATTTTATAAATAACCTGAAAGTAGGATATTACAATGCAGTTGAATATCACAACTTCCAAGCATTACAAGATAAATCAGAAGAGATTAAAAAAAAAAAAAACCCAAAAGTGCAGAAGATTCACAAACTGGACTGTGAGTACTCAGGAAAGTGACGACAGGTGAGGTTCTGTGTAGGTAAGTGTGAAGTGATGCACTTATGGGAGAATCAGCAACCACTGAGGCAATGAGCTCTGTTAGAACTCAGGAGAGAAACCTAAGCATTGCTGAGGGTGAGGAGGGGTCGGTACACTGCTGTGGCCAAAAGCCCAACTGCATCATCAGGAACGGCACGTGGAGCCAACACAGAAAACCTTATACAAGACCATAGTAATGTCTTAAGTTATCTGTGAGCTTCTAGTGACCTTAGTTACAAAGTATATGGTGAAGGGAGGAAGGGTCCAGAGAAGAGCAAAAATAATCAAGAGGTGGAGGTACTTCCACTTGAGGACACATCTTTAAAATGTTGGCCCCAGTTCTGAAAAGATGAAAGCTGAGGGTAGTGTTAGATCAGATATTCAGTCAAGAGCAGGGACATGTTCTTCAGATCTCAAAATACTAGCTCTAGGGCTGTACCTTGTAGCCTTAGGTAAAAGAAAGCACTACTTGTAGCAAATCAGAAACTTCTAGAGCTCATTGATCAAGAAGTGGTGCTGGCAGAAACTGTATGGGTGTGGAACGTTTAAGAGGAATCCTTGGATGATGGCTTTCCAAAAGGAATTATAGGAAACTAGGGCTATCTGTAATATACAACAGAGAGGGTAACTGCATCCCTCCACAGACTCCCCCTTAAGTGCTTCTTTCAAAGGCAGAATGATGAACAAAAAGAATCACTGGTCCTCTCAAGTATGGCATTTCTAATGTTCTTAGAGGAGGAGGAGGGAGAGCCAGTAGCCGGAAAATAGAATTACTCAACCTTGGGTTCACCTGAATTGGTCTAAAATCACATTCTGATTCTCTTCCCTTCCCCTCCTCTCCTACCCACCATGTCCCTCCATGCAAAGAATTGCTTGGTACACCTTCAGTTTAAGCTTGTGCCTGGTGGGAGGCAATAGAAACAAATCTGCCAAGCACTGAGGCTCACCCCTTTAATGACCAGAGCTCAGTCAGGTTTCTCAGCTCTCTGGCGCTCTTGTCCATGTGACAAAATGGAGCCCTAGAATTTGAATTTCCTTATGTGATAGCTTTGACCATTGTGTCTTGAAGTTCCTCCCTCAGGAAATGTGGTTGGGGTCATTGTTCCATGGAATTTTAGTAAAAATCATCTAATATAACTTTATTCTCCTATTCACTGGGGGAAGAAAGACTTTCATAATGAAGAAATGTGACCTTGTTGGTAGTCCTCAGGATAAATGTGAAGGAAAAAGATGGAAGGAAAAAATAGTAGTAGTGTCAGCTCCTTTGGATGCTTCACGATTTCTGCCTTGGAGCTCTAAGACTCTGTGAACAAGAAATAACAATACCTCAAGAAAATGTCTGGAGTGACAGCACCACTATCCCTCAAAAGACTTCAGTCACTGCACATCACCATTTCAGGTGTGAAGCATTTACAACTACATATCATCTGTGATTGTCTATAGAGTTCCTCTTTACACGGAGGTACTGGGGATGTGCTTTAGTGCATATGGACTGGTTTAAATCTCTCTCTTAGCTGAGCTGCAGGGATGGTTATCAATCTCAAATTCTGTTTTCAACTCACTGGAACAATTAACCTAATTTATTGGACTTAAGACAGAAGGAGTGGGTTCTCTTCTCGTGATGGCTGCTTTTTGCTGTGTATTTAATCTGACCCTCGTTTTGCCACAAGCCTCAACCTGTACGTACACTTTTTCCCAGTTCTGAAAGGAATGGTTCCTGTGTATGGAATATACGGGGGATAAACCACCCCTCACATACCCCCATTTACGTCAGTTTCCCCATAGGCTAGTTCAGGGGGGTAGTGTAAGGAGGTAGTTTGAATATAGTGATAAGGGAACTTACCATTCTAAATCTTTAAGCTAAGGGTTTTGTTTTTTTTTTTTACCTTTCTTATTTAATACTTGCCTAAATGTCCACAAACTTCCAGTAATATCAGAAAGCAATGGAAACAACATTGCTACACAAGCTAGTAGGATGACAACTGGTTGAGAACTGCAAGAGCTGTCATTGTCTTGTGATTTACCATAGTAATTACTGTAATTACTTTGAAGAGATTCTGGTGTGATGTCCTATCCTTTCAGGGACTACAGCCTTCCCCAGGATCTTCCCCCACCTTCTGCTAGAATGGGAATATTCTCATTCACCTCTGGTAGGTATGGATAGTAGCTGTTGTTGAGTGGGGATTATTTTCTCCACCTCTTACAACAGATACAAGGGGAAACACTCTTAGATAACCTTAAACTGTGAGGCTTTGCTAAGTGGCTAGACTTGGGATGTGAACTTTCTTCTTTGTTATTTGTAAATTTCAGCCTTATGCAGTATCTCAAGTTGCAATAGGTATAGTTCCTATAACCACTTAAAAAGCTTCCTCTGAGAGCTGAGAGAAGATCTGTTTTTTGTGGGGTTTTTTTCCCCCTTCGGTTTATCAGTTTTTGGTCAAGATTTAGCCTGAGTCTTATAGCATTTCTTTGTGGAAATCACCACTGATGTGTCTTTTCCATTGGCTAAGTACATGTTTAAAACCATGAGTTTTAATGTAAAATACTAAAATCCAGATTTGCCCAACTTTGTGTGTCCAAGCTGTTTCCCCCACTCAGGGTGCTAAACAGAATTGGAATCTTTACTAAGACATGCTCAGGATGGCTTCAAAAGAGGACAGGTTCAAAACCCCTCTCCTTATGACACTGAATGACTGAGACGAAAGAATTCTTGGGGATTGCCAATTATACTACAGTAGCCTTATTACTGCTAATCACTGTCAATAAAAGGTCACTCCATTCCCCTCTTCTTGAGGAAAACAATGAGAATGTATTTGATGAACTGGAATATTGGTCAGTATTGGGAAATTTTAATGTTGCAATACCTAATCAAACTATGAGTGTACTGGTTCTGTGAACCACTTGAAAAAATCAAATTAAACTTATTAAACACTATTGGTTATGGTATATCTGTTTATAGGAATTGAAACATATGGGCTTTTGTATTGTTTTTAAGTGCTTTAAGTACTCTTTATGAGATAAAATTTTAATGGTTCTAGTAGGAAATGGGGAGGGCTCAAATTTTCACAAGAAAGCCAAAACCAGTTTTATTTATTTATTTATTTATTTGGCTGTGTTGGGTCTTCGTTGCTGCGTGGGCTTTCTCTAGTTGTGGCAAGCAGGGGCTACTCTTTATTGTGGTGCGTGGGCTTCTCATTGCAGTGGCTTCTCTTGTTGCAGAGCATGGGCTCTAGGCACGTGGGCTCAGTAGTTGTGGAGCATGGACTCAGTAGTTGTGGCTCATGGGCTGTACAGCACAGGCTCAGTAGTTATGGTGCACGGGCTTAGTTGTTCCGCAGCATGTGGGATCTTCCCAGACCAGGGATCGAACCTGTGTCCCCTGCATTGGCAGGTGGATTCTTAACCAGTGCACCACCATGGAAGTCCCCAAGACCAGTTTTATTCTGACACTGAAAAAGAACGATGAACTTCCCCCCCATTCCAACCAGCTAGACAGAAAATGAACACACATATGGCAAGCTGGAAAACAGTTTAATGATCACTCACCAAAATTCATAGAAGAATCTTAAATGTTTACAGGGACAAACTACTCCACTACTCCTGCTGTCACTGAGTCCTTCGTGGTAGAATATCACAAGCCAAAAGTTTCTGGTTGTTTCATTTACTTAAAACAGTTGTAAGAAACAACCTGTCATTGCAACTGCAGACTTCAACGTGAAACCGTCAAACTGTCTTGGAAAGGTTTTCTTTCTGAAAGCAGCATTCCTGTCCAGAAGATGCTAAGGCCCATCAACCTTTCTTCTTCCAACTAGCCATAGTTAAATGCCTCAAAATGCCCTCAGAGGTCCCAATATTTAGTCAAGGCAAGTATGAAACAGGTTGCATGCCTTCTAGGTGTAATGAATATCAGTTTTGAAGGAGACATTAAAAGCATCATGGAATCCTTCGAGGACTGAGATACTAAAGCACCAGTGCAGAGAGTCTCATGCAATAGGAAGTCTGGAACCAGTACTTCTTCCTTCAGTACCAGGCCCTTGTAGACTTTAGTCTAGAAGAAGATGATTTTTTTGTGCTTCGAGTTGGGAATTTGTCCCTTCGACTTTAACCTCCGAACAGCCTCCCTCATATGTTTGGGTTGTAGTGGTGGCATTTCTCCCCACTTCTCACACACATCCAGTGCTAAACAGAGGGCAAGGAGAGTTTCATTATCACACGAGCTTATTCATTACAGTTCTTTGGAGTTCTGTAACTCTTCTTAACCTTGCTAAAGAAATAAACCAAGACATCTTCCCTTCTTAAGAGAATGCTAGAAAATGTATCATGTTAGCTTTCACATGATATCCCACATCAGGCTTTATCATAGGCAACAATTTAAAACATATCTTCTCCTTAAAAGAATAAGTATTTCACCAGCTAGAAATTAGCAATGGGCAGCAGCCAGGTTCTTTACTTGATGGACAGGGGGCAGTTCCCAGGGGTCATAACATCAGGGACAACTACTCACCATACCACACTGGTCAGCCCCAGTGATTGCTTTTTCTGTATCTTTACTTTTGGCAACAGAAATGAGCAAAATCCACTGGAGGAAAATACAAAGTCTGCTTCTGTCACCCTGGGCTGAGGACAGGAATCAGGAAGGGAGATTTCCTAGGTGTTTCCAGGCATTCCATTATTGAAACTTCCCAGGAATAATGTTCATGCTCTCCTGAATGCAAAGCTCCCTTTCTAGTGTAAGTGGAAACTACCACTGGTGCCTTCATAAGTCCCTCAGCATAGATATTCTTGGAAATAAGACCACCACAGGTTCAATCCAGTATTTAGACCAACACCACTCACCTTCTTCTACCACCTCCCCGACGAAAACTTTGGAAATACCAGACATAGCAATAACAACATTCTGAGACACAGAGGTGCCAGTGATGGACTGGATCAGCTTGAAAGAAGGACAAAAGACTGTGATTAAGGTAGTCAAGGACTGGTTTTAGAACACAGTACCCACAAGAGCTCTGCACTGAAAGAGTTCACTAAATGCTGGATGCTGAAATTGATACCAGTAAAACAAGGACTCAGGCATATGATGGCCTATTTGTTGAGACCCTATCCCTAGAATACAAAATTATAACTGGTCAGATTATTGAGGGGCATCTTATTTTTATTTTCCTGTCTAAATATTCCACCAACTTGCCTAATACCTCACTTCAAAATGCCAATGGATACAGCTCAAGTCTCCTTCAGTTCTCATTGCTCGTGGAAATGAGTGTGGTATTCCTTACCCTTTTAATGGCTGCCTTAGGGAAAGCTGACCGGCGATACATTTCATAACGGTTCAGCTGCTCCTCAGAAAAAGAAGAAACCAGGATTCTAGACAAAGATTCAGGTAATTAACTTCACTTATAAGAATGAATACTTAAGATATATATTATTATGTCAATAAAAGCAAGTCTCATTTAAAAAATGAATTTCTTAAGGGATCAATAGTATTAGGCTTAATGTTTATCAGGAATGAAGAGAAAGCATTTGTACTCCTAAGGAACTTGACAATCAGTGAAATACAAGTTCCCTTCTTACTTCACTAAGAACAAAAACAACAATGTTTGGTCATTGAATCACACTATATAGGTTATGTTTTCAGCATTAGGTGGTCTCTCCCCCAGAATGCTACCTCACTACACTTCACATTAAAGGTAAAAACTTAATATATACATTTATATTCAAACCAGTAGTTTTCAACATTAACAGATTAAGGGGAAACTTCATAAACTATATGGAAAAGGGTTAGTAATCTTAATATATAGTTAAATTTTCAAATAAATTAAAAGATGGCCATACCAATTCTAGAAAATGAGCAAAGGAAGTGAACAGGAAATTTACAAAATATACCAATGGCCAATATATAGAGAGGAAAAAAATTAAGCTTTAGTATTAACTAAAGAAATTAAAATGATGAATTAAAACAAGATTAACATTTTTCATAAAACAGATAAAGTATTAAAAAGCATGGTATTAGTGAGGATGGGAGGACACATATTCAAACATGCTGGTAGACTGTGAGGTGGAACAACATTTTTGGAGACTCTGGACATACAAATGAGAATCCTTTGAAAATGTTCATCCTGTTTAAACTACCAATTACACCTCTAGGAGTTTATTTTAGGAAGGAAACGGACAAGTATGCAAAGATGTGCTCAAAGATGTTCATCATAATGTTTTCAAAAGATGAAAAAAAAAACCAAAAACCAAAACAACTACATAAATGGATTACATTATAGTTCATTCACATAATGGAATACAATGCGGCCATTAAAAATGATGATTTATGGGCATATTTACTGACATGAAAATATTTAGCTATATATTGATATATCAAACATTAAAAAATATATCTGAAAAGGTATATACCCTGGGTAAACTCTAGGTGGTGGGATGAAAAGTGATTATTTTTTCTCTTTTTCTGTATTTTCTGAATTATTTGCAATGAACCCATACTATTTTTACAATCAGAAAACAAAATGGAAGCTATTTCCATTTTGAAGAAAATTATGACCTAGATGTATAATTATTGACATGGAAAACATTCACCCTAAACAATGTGGAAAACAGGTTACAAACTGTATTGAAATTTTTGATTTAATTTTATTTATAGATACATACATGGAAAGAAAATATCTTGGTGAATATACATCAAAATACTAAGTGTTTATTTTGGTGGTAAGGTGATATTTTCCTTTTTACTTACTTATATTTTCTATTCCATAACATAATGTATTAATTGCTTTATTTTCTTTTGAGTTTATAAAAGGAAAAAAAAATTAAGGCCAAGAAAAATGTATTAGATTTGTGTGGTCAGGTTAGAGCTTTCAAAGGGGCAAGGTCAAAAAAGTGACTTACTGCATCTTTTGAATCTCATCTTCATCCACTTTCTGCTTTTTCTCTTTCTTTTCTTTGGTATCTATTTTCAGTTTTTTGGCTGCAGGAGTAAGTAATGATGAGTCTTCCCTTTCAACTGCTGTTAAATCTGAGATATCCTGACTCTTGAGCTAAGAAGACAAAAGAAACCCTTTATATATTTGGTCTGCTTTCCAGACTTGGGTAAGGTAAGAAGACATCGTTCTCAATACAACACAACAAATCCATTTATTTCCGTAGTTTTTTGATTCCAGGTATTAGCTGTACCATCAAATATAAGATACTCTATCTCACCTAAAGGAGTTTTTAGCCCAGCTGTGGAAAGAAAACCTACTAAATAGTCCAGTTTTCCAGATTAGCTATGATCCTAGTTCCAGTATCTGTTTACAAGGGCAATGTAGTGCCAAAGATCACGAAAACCACTCTCCCCCCACTCTTCTGACCTCATTCTTTAGAGGGGATGTCAGAAAAGTCCTCTCCATCCAGCCAGCTCTTCTCCCTCTAAATCTACAGATCTCTTTACTGATGATGATTCCATGTGCAAAGAATATTCAAAAGGAGACACCTTCTCATCAAAACAGTGTTTTTTGAATTTGGGACTTTTAAGTGAACTTCTCCCACATGTAGTGCCCTTTTCTTCCTATCTTTCAATACTACTGTATCATGCAAATATTTACTTCCCATTACTAGACTGAGAACTTTTTGAAGATAGGTTTGTCTCTTATTATTTCTCTCACCTGACATAAACATTTAACATTGTTTTACTCATCACAGATTTTTAACATCTGTTTAATAATGACAACAACAACAAATCCAAACTTCATCCCCTCTAACTTAATATAGAATCTAAGGATACAACAGACCTCTTTAATGAGATTTAACTTCTGTTTTCCTTAAAGAGGAACTCACATTTAAACTCATGCAGGAATACGAGAAGTAGGTGAGAGCGAAGGCAGTAAATCTTTAACAACATTTTCAACTTATTCTCTAGTTACTGATATATACAAATTTTCTAACTTCTTTGTGCTTCAATTTTGGTGATTTATACTATCCTTAAAAATGCATCATTTTTCTTGAATTTCCAAAATTACTTGGTCCAAACTTAAACATCAGACTTTCTTAGAGTTTAAAGATCTCCATATCAGCTTTCTTATTTCATAATGTTGTACATTTACATTTCAAATAACCAGGTCTTAACTTTATTCTTATGTTTTTTAAGCACTAATTCATTAATATCTACTTTTATCTTTATTAACTCCTTGCTTCTACATTCTTCTGGTTTATTTTGTTCTTTTTTGGTTTCTTCTGTTGGGCGCTTATTTTTAATATCTCTTGTTTGTTAGTAAAAATAAGTTTTGGTCAGATCTCATTGGATTTGATGTGGCATTCTCTTTAATTTCTTTAATCCAAAGACTATTTAGAAACTAGTTAAAAATGTCCAGGTGTTAGTTTTTTGGAGGGAGTGGGAGTGGGAGAAACTTTGTTGTTAAATTCAGGTTCTTTTGCACTGTACTAACAGGATATGATCTGTTATGATTTCTACTTTTAAGAACTTATGCTTTTCTTTGTGGTCTGGTATATGATCAATTTAAAAGTGTTTCAGAAGCATCAAGAATTTTTATCTTCTAGGTGCAGATTTCTATATGTAGTGAGCAATTTATTTTTTTTGGCTGTGTTGGTCTTTGTTGCTGTGCAGGCTTTCTCTAGTTTTGGCAAGCGGGCACTACTCTTAGTTGCAGTGTGCAGGCTTCAGTAGTTGCAGCATGTGGGCTCAGCAGTTGTGGCACACGGACTTAGTTGCATGTGGGACCTTTCTGGATCAGGGATCGAACCTGCGTCCCCTGCACTGGCAGGTGGATTCTTAACCACTGTGCCACCAGGGAAGTCCCTGTAGTGAGCTCTTTACTGGACTAAGGTAATTATTACTCAAATCCTTTCTGTCCTTGAGATCTGTTTTAAAAATTCCTTCTTAAAGTAATTTTGTCACATTTTTCTTTTTCTAAAAGTTCTTAACTTTGATACAACTTTATGCTCTGAAAGCTGTTTTCATTTAATCCAATGTCTTCTCCCATGCTCTCACACTTAAATTCAAACAGAAATTACAGCTCTAAGACCCCAAGATTCTATCTTTAGAAATGGAACCTAGAGGATGCTGAGATTCTGGTCTCCTGACTGATGCTCAGTCAGGCAACACTGCTGAACTCTTGGGATGGCACAATTGATAGGTTTGGTGCTGCAGAGACCCTTGGACATTAGCACCCAGGTAACTAGTAGCAGTTAAATGTCCCAAGAGAATAAGAATGTGACTAAATTACTAACTACCTCAAAGTCTCCCTTTAACGACTCTGCAGCCTATAATGACAAAGTTACACTTAAGCAATATCTAAGAAATCATATTGCGGTGAAAGGGGTACTAGGAACCCTGGGTTCTAGCTTTTACCCTAAGTTTCAGTGTCGATTGGCATTGACCCCAATTTCGTCACCAGGAAAACTAAGAGGTTATCTGAAATTCCCTTATAAGTAGTTTTAACGCCTAAGGGCAGTGATTAAAAATACTGACCCAGTGCTTGGGTCTCTGGGAACCCAACTGGCTCTGAAGGTTTTGTCTCCTCTCTCCCCAGAATCCCGGGATTGTAGATTTAAAGGGTCATGGTGAGTTCGACTATCTTAGCTTGGGAGAGACCAACCAGGAAGCCTGCCAAGCAGCCAGTGACACAACTCCTCCGGCCTCTCCCTACCTCTCCGTCTTCAGCCGCGGCCTCTTTCAATTCTCCATCTCCGTCTCCGTCAGTTTCCTCGGGGATTCCGTCCGTGTCAGTAACCCCAGGGCCCCCAGAAGCAGCGGCCGTCTCATCTGACTCCCCTGTCTCTCCACCTTTTTCCGCGGGCGACTCGCAGGCATTATCCATGGCGGCGAGAAGAGGGGAGAGGAGATCCCGGTGCTGTCAGGCTCGGCAGCTCAGGAGCTCCGGGCTCGGCGCGGCCCCGCAGCCCCGCAGCCCGGGAGCTTCCTTCCTGTCGTCGCGCTGCGATGACATCACCCATACCGCTCCTCCGAGGGGTCACGGAGAGGCTCGCCTAGAGACTTCAAGGGCTCCGCTTTACTTCTGATTTGGTGGCGGTGGGGAGAGGGAAAATTGAGGGTACGGAAATGTTTGTGGATTTTCCACCTTGGGAAACCAGCACTTGTAAAGGAGAGCTTTGTTGTTTACTGAAGGGCTTCTTTCTCCTTTCCGTCTTTCTCAAAACGCAATGTCAGTTAACTCCGTCCTTAATCCGCTTTCCTCAGAGTAAAGTCTGGGGACGGGAGAAAACTCAGCTGCGTTGTTCGCCCTTGTGGGACGCGGCTACCGGGCAAACGCAGGCAGGAACTCAACTTCGTACAGTTCAGTTGGACAGAGACCGCGGGCTTGTGTTAACACTGAATTGCCAGCATTTCTCTTCCGTTCCTCAAGTACCTTAAAAAAAAAAAAAGTCATACAGCTTGAACAGAATTTATTCAATTTGTTATGAACTCCACAACGGAACGCCCACTTCGGGCCAGGAACTGTCCTAGCACTACAAACAAAACAGGCAGTTTCTACCCAACTGCATGATTTTCCCAAGTCACCAGTACTCAAGATCGGGGTCGGTTTTACAAATCTGCCTTTTAATGTCAGTTTAGTTAATGTCATTAAAAGAGGAAACAGGGGCTTACCTGGCGGTCCGATGGTTATAACTCCGCGCTCCCACTGCAGGAGGCGCAGGTTCCATCTCTGATGGGGAACTAGGATCCCGCATGCCGCGGGGGAGGCAAAAAAAAAAAAAAAAAAAAAAGGACGCAAATCCTACTGGGATCCTGGGAGGGAAATCTTTCCTCTGAATGTTTCGCTTTAACGAGCCATTAGAGACTGGGAACATGAAGTGGGGGTATTTCTAAAAAATTTCCTGTCTTTCTTCATTGAGGTAAGGAGGGGGGCATTTTATTCACGTCTTTATCACTAGGTTCCCACAACCGTTATATATTTATGTGTGCAGAATGAATGAACTTGGAAATGTAGGTGCGCGTTACCATATGTCTCTCTTTGTTTCTGCACTGCCTGGATGAATTTTACCGTATTTCCTGTCCTGCGAGCTCCCGAAACCTTTGGAGAAGAAGCGCATTGCGGGAGGCGCGTACAGGTGAACCGCGTTTGTTGCCTTCCACTTGTACAGCAGGTGACCCCACGACGCTCTCCTCTCGACCCGCGAGGCCTATCTCGGCGTAGCGGGGTCCACTGGGCGCAGACCACAACCACCTGCGCCCGCCCGCCGAGCCCCGCCCAGCTAGGTGGGCAAGGGGGCGGGGCGCGGGGGCGCGGTGACGCGTGACGCCGGATCCCGGAAGTGACGCGCTCCTGGGGGAAAAGGCGGGGGGAGGGGGGTGGTGTCCCCGGCCGGTTTGGGGGGTGCGTTGCCCGGAGACGGAAAGTTTGGGAGCCAGAACAGGCTCGGCGGCGGACCCGGAAAGGGGGTCCAGGGGGCGGCGGCCCTGGGGATGGGGAAGGAGCAGGAGCTGCTGGAGGCGGCCCGCACCGGACACCTCCCGGCCGTGGAGAAGCTGCTGTCCGGGAAGCGGCTCTCCTCAGGCTTCGGGGGCGGCGGCGGCGGCGGCGGCGGCTCCGGGGGCGGCAGCGGCGGCGGCGGCGGTGGCGGTCTCGGCTCCTCGAGCCATCCCCTCTCCAGCCTGCTCAGGTGGGTAACGCTCAGAGGCTGGGCAGCTGCCTGGAGACCCCCCTTCCCCCGCTCGTCTCCTGGGTCCCCAGAGAGATCGTGGCTCCGGAGACCCTGGCGGGGTGGGTTTTGCGGGGTGCCCCGGAGCGAGGGCAGGCGGCCCAAGGGGCGAGGGGCGCTGGTGCGGGTCCGCGCGGCGTCAGGTTCTCCGTGTCTCGCGTTCTGACCCGGCTGCGAAGAATGGTGGGAGTGCCCAGGTGGCAGCCTCCGCCGCATGGCACAGCCGGGCTTCACCCTCGCCCGTTGTCGGGTGCCAGCTGTTGTATCTCACAAGCCACTTTAGAGCAAAAAACGTGTATGTTTTAAATCTCCCTCATCTCCTTCAGAAACTCCCACGGCTTGCAGAATCTCGCGGTTCCCCTGAAGGAAATTTTCTTGATTCCCATCTTTTGGGAACTTGGAACCTTCCACCAGGCTCTGCAGGACTTAGCTTTTGTTGTTTGTATTAAAATTGTCTCTGGGTTTGTCACGTTCAAAGTGTTATTCTTTGAGCCCCTCTTGTGTTTGAAGCTTAAATTCCCGTTCCTTGTAGTGAACCTCATTGGATTAGTCTAAGTGGCATATGCAGGATTCATCAGGGGGGTTATTCATCAAAAAATAAAGCTTTAGAAAGACTTGTCTAGGAAACTGAGGGGTGCTTTAAACTTTTCCAAGGTCTGTTGTTAAACACTTGAATCTGGAGCTGTAAGGATTGAGAGGAAAAGGTCGTTTTTTGTGTGGCTTGGAGGGGGCATTGGAGGTGCTTTGTCAGTGTGAGTAAAATGTGTTGTTTCAGCAGCACTTTCATAGCCGGTTTTCTTTTCCTTCCTTATTCTTTTGAGGTTTTTAAGAAGTGGAAGTTCATTTAGAAATGGCTTCGTTTGCTTTTGTTCCCCATTAGTTTATGTAACTTCAATTTGAGTGAGCTTGGACCAAAGAAGTTCAAGGCTCTAATAAATTGTTAGGTATTAAGCCCTGAGTGCAAAGCCAGATCTATACAGGAAGATAATAAAAAGCAGTCTGAGAGAACTCTCCCAGGGAGTTCTTTTGGGGAGGCGAAAACCAGTACCATTTGCAGCAGCTTCTCCAGCCCCTAGAACAATGCTGTCACATAGTTAGTAGTCAGGATTTGTTGAATAAATAAAAGTATCAATTGCGGAATGATACATTTCTACAAAAACTGGTGGTAGTACTCACTGTTAGTAGTTCGGAGAAATGGGACACCACTGTGGGAGGAGATGGAGATCAGGGCTTCCAGGAGGAGGGGGCTTCAGCAGACTTTGAAGGATGTGAGGATTTGGGTAGGTGAAGTACTGTGAGAGCATTCCAGGTGGGCACACCATGGTCAAGGGCACAGAGGTGAGAAAGGAGACTTATTTAGTGCCAGTGGGTCACTAGAAGAACTTTCTACCTGGAGCCTTAAGTGCTTGGGTGTGATAAAAGGAAATAATAATCGATGGCTATACTTCCATCTTTCAGAGTGACTTAGTGTTTCTTATGCTTATGTTCCCAGTTCTTATATCAGTGCCTAACACAGGTGTTCAATACATGTACTTTGTGTAAATTGGGTTTTGAATTTTACCTGGATTACTTTGATATTCCTGCACTTCTGATGTCTGAGATGAGAGAACGACCATACTAGTTTGGAGTTGCCTGTCTCTAATGAGTTGACTGCTACAGCATTTGGCTGTTTTGCCAGAGATACCTTAAGCCTTTCTCCCCAGTATATCCTGCTGAAGTGAGAAACTTTCACATATCCTGCCTTCAAGTACAGGTCAGGTTACTCTTAGTGCTCTCGCTTAGAGACTGTTGAAATTTTGCTGGGATTTAGCGCCCTGTAGTTAAGCAAGACTAGAAAATCTTTGTTGATTTTGTTGTTGTTGTTTTACTTTGGGCCTCATGTTAATATGTCCAGTCTCTGTCATAAAGGGTGGATGGTATCTCCAACGCCCTTGTGTAAGAGAACTGACTCTTCTGACTTGCTTCTGTATCTGTTATCGAGATGGTAGTTGGCTTCAGAGCTGCCCCGGCCTCTCATCCCTGTGACTCCTAGGGGCAGGGAGGATCTGCAGGCACTAGTTACACTAGGTGTGTCATTAATTAGAGGTGACTCTGGTTCAACCTAGTGAACAATTTCTGAGAAAATGAAACCATACATTTAGATAATTCCTAGGTCAGCATGTCCTCCCTTTTTAGGTTTGGAAATAGTAGAGGGTAGGTCTCCTGTGCCTACACACCCCACCTCAAGGACCCTGGGTTATTTAATGAGAGCCACGGAATCGTAGCTTCAGATTTGGCCCTTGCATTAGCTGCGGTATCCTACCCCACTAGTATTGTCAGTTGCAACCCATGTTTGTCCAGCTGTTTTGAGTGGCCAAGTAAAGCAGGCAGGAATAGGAGCTTACAGCTGCAGTGGATATAAATGTTCCGATGGCAAGTATGTTTGTCTACTCATCTGTTTATGACCCGTCCCACTCCCCACCCCCATAAGGCTTTGTGCTTATTCTTAAGCTACAGAATGCCTCCTCTCTCACCCTATCCCTTTTCTCTTATGCTGCTTGGGCTTAGGTCTTAACTTCTTAAAGCTCTCTTTAATGACCCTAATACACACAGATCTCTCAGGCTTCTACTTCTTTGGAACCCATTATCTGCAGTGTATTGACTCATATTTTGCTTGCCTAGATTTCACAGTTTATTGCTTTACATATACTAACCCTCACCAATTGAGAACATACCTGCTGAGGATCAGAGAGTCAGCAAAGAAGACTTATGCTAGGAAAAAAAGAAGTTGTTATGAATTTCATGTCCTTCTGACCTTCACTTATTTACTGTATACTTATTCATAGGCAGTATGATATTATGCTTCAGATCACTTGTTCTGGAGTCAGACTGCCTGGATTTCACATTCCACTGCCACCAGTGACTAGCTGCTTAACTTTCTGTGAATTACTCAACTGCTGTGAGCCTCAATTTCTGCATCTGTGAAATGGGGAGAATATTATCTGCTTTATAGGTATTGTCTCATATATTGTGTGGAAGAAACTCACCACAGTTTCTGGCACATTGTAAGTACTCACTGTTAGGCCTCCCCAGTTCAGTTCAGCATGTACAGTTTTGCCGTGCTGTACCTGCCCTGTGCAAAGTGCCATGCCAGACACATCTTAAATGATGTTCTTTCACACTTGGGTATCTGTTTTCTAAGCCACGGCAGATTAGAAACAGTAAATAAGGGAGAGGCCCTGCTCAGACAGGTGCACTAATGCCATTCACCCACCAAATATTTACCCTTCATCTGCTTTGTGCTAGGCCAGTTGTTAGATGCACTGCAAAATTTATCTCAGACCTGGTACACAGTAGGTGCTCTATCAAAATTAGAAACAAGGTCTGTTCCCTTGTAGTGTTTATAGTAGTATGCTGTGTCTGTGTGACAGATTGACAAAATAAGAGACGGAAGAAGCAATTAAAGTCTAGCATAATTTTTCCCATCGCCAGTAGTTTAGAGACTACTAACATAGATGAATATAGCCCTACACACTGGGATAAGCCCCAAGCATCATTGCACTGTAGCTTAGTGCTGTAATATCTGTGTATTATGACTCTTAGCCAATCAAATAGAGATTAAATTACATTCAATAAAGCTTGTTAATGAAAGTACAAAAAAATTTTAGTTTTCTATCCAAAATGACTCAAATATAATTTTTGTTATAGTTGTTATATATTTGTTATAACTTTTGTTATAAAGGACAAGCAGTAGAGTATGTAGAAAGCATAGTTATCAAAAATGCCTAGTCCTACAGAGGTTCTGAATAGCATGGATTTTACTTTATATAATACTCTCTCATTTTCTAATTGTGGAACGGTTGCATGCCTTTAGTCTGTAGCTTGAGCTGTCTCACATAGTAGGCACTCAAATTCTCATGTAATGGAGAGTTTGATATGTTTATGGCTATAGGGAAACTACTGATTTTCAGGAAAGCACCTTCTGTTTGAGAATACAGTAAGATTTGGGTTAAAAGTGGATTCTAACAACTAAGGGAAAAAGTTCTGAGGAAAGGAAATGTTAAAAGAAAGCACAATACTTTAGCTTAAAACTATAAAATGGATTATGAGCTAAATACTGATGTATGTGAATGTGAATTTATGTGAATGATATAAAGTGAAATGCACTCCTTAGGGTTCAGAAGCGCAGATGAAAGGTTGTAATTGAGTTGATTGTGTCATAGTCTAGGAAAGTTCTATACCTTATTTCTTAAGCATGAGAAGAGTGAATAAAAAAAGAAGCCGCCAAGAAGGCTTGCTGCAGAAATCTGAAAATTTAGACATTAGCAATAAATTTGACTATAAACTAGATTTTCTACTGTGGGCAGTGGGGAGATTATCCAGAGGCAGTCATGAGTTTTCCAAAGGTAGGAGAAGTTCTGAAATAAGGAATGAAGACTGAAAAGTTCTGAAAATTGGATTCCATTTGGGGGACAATAACAGATTCTCCCCAAATGTCAGAAGATATGACAAAGTTATTCATTGTTTTAAAGAAAGGATTCCTGTTATTTATTTAAGGAATTCAGACTTTAAAAAAAAAAAAAAAAAAAAGGAGTGATTACCCTAACCATTCTGTTGAAATGGCCCCTGAGAATGGGTCTGTAGCTTGGAAGTTATAGTGATGTGACAGCTTTTTCTCATGCCTACCCTTTTACTTGTGCCTTCCTACTATGCCAGATTTCTTTTGAATGAGCCTATTTTGAGCAAGATGATTTTACCATCCTGAGGAGGAGAGCAACACTGACCATGTAAGGATGTAGAATGGGAGGCCTTAGAAGCAGGAACTCATGGATTTGTGTGATCTAAGTTCCTGCTCTTCTAAGAGAATGCAAAAACAAAACAACAACAAAAAACACAACTACTTACTAGGATAGCAGTTTTCTGGATCTTTCACTAAACCTTAATTCATTAAAAATGGTTTTTAAAGAACCTCTGCTTCTTTAAATATAAATTTATTGGGATGGCAGCTCTTTTCCTTTCCTTTGGAATGCTGTAGATTGTTGCTTTCTCTAAAGCAAAATGTGGTCCGCCCCCCCACCCCCACCAAAGGCCAAAACAAAAGAGGTGGCAAGCCTAGGAGTGACTGTGGTGTGGTTACTTTGTATCTAAGATCTAGCAGCATGCCTAATCTTAAACTGAGTAAGGCATCTACTGGTAGTAAAAGATAATTCAACAGAAGTTTGGTAAGTCAGAGGTCTCCCTTTTTCTTAATGCTCTGATGGAAGTTCATTTTTGAATGTCTTAGTTACAAAAATTAGAGACGGGAAACAGTGAAACAATCTTGTGAAGAATTTGGTTTGTATCCAGGCAGCTTCAGCATGTTCACTTGTCCTGGGAGGTTATGGTCCCAGTGAAAGTTGCATCTTTGGCCAGAAAAATCCCTTTAGAAGATTCTTCCTCCTACCCCCACCCTCCTTGGTTTGTTCACCTCAAACAGCTGTGAATTTTGGTTTGCAAAAAGGAAGTCAAGGCTATTTCTGCCCTAGATTTCAGTAAGAAAAGTAAATTACTGGGTTTTATAGCCCGGAAACACCAAGGAAACCCCAAAAGTAGATAGTGGAGAGTTTGTTCTTGGTAATGTCAGGCTCTCCTGTGGGCAGGAACTGGGTCTCTTCTGGAGAGCTCTCAGAAAATGTTTCCCACACTGATTTCCAAAAAATTACTGGGAGATTTTTTGCGGTATAGAAAATTATATTGTTGCATTCATAGAACATCTTCAGATAACTTTGGTGTGGTTAAAGTTAATGGTAGTAATACTAGAAATTATATGGTATGGCTTCATATTTATTCTTTGTCAGTAATTTGTAGATCAAGTTTGTTTAGTTTGCCAATCAAAAAAGAGTTTTTAAAACGTCAGTTGTCTCTGCTTTACTCGTGACGTTATTACCACTATTAAAAACGGTGGAGATGATCCAGGAAGTTTACTTAACTGGCAAGAGTTTAGCATGGTGGCTAAGGGTCAGGCTCTGTCCCAGCTCTGCCTTGTGACTTAGGCAAGTTACGTAACCTCTCTGAGCATCTGTGTCTTCGTATATATAATGGGCTTCGGATAGTACCTACCTCCTGAGGCAGCGTCCCATGAGCTAAGATATGTAAGACACATAATGCCTTATGTTCCCCTACGGGATCTGGGGCAGCACTCTGAAACATTATATTTTGGAGTGAAACCTGTTAATATTCAGACTAAATGGGATAAATATGAAGCAGCTCTGCGTCAGTTTTGCACCTAAACAAGTTTGCCACTAACTTTCAAAAATGTATTTTCAGAACTTTTTGGATTTCTGAATTGTAAAAAAGGGATTGTGGACTTCTGCCTTTATTATAGAAAAATTGCTAGACACATAAAAACACAAAGAAGAAAATAAAATAATCTATAGTTCTGCCACCTAAGAAAATTAACTGTTGTAATTTTGGTGCACATACTTTGGTCTTTTTTCTATGCAAACTTTTTTTTTTTTCCAAATAGACAATGATCCATACGTACTTTGTCTCAAATTTCTCCTTAATGTATTATGAACATTTTCCCCATCATTTCTGTTGCTCTCAACCTCATTTTAAATGGGTAGGTGGTATTCCATAGTGTGTGTGAACTGTAATTTATTAAATCCCTTCCCTGCCATTAGACACGAGTTTACTTTTAGTTTTCTGCTGTTGGAACAATACTGTGATGTTCATCCTTGTAGATAAGTTTTTGTGTGTGCTCGTGCTTATGACATTTTATATACTCATTAGGGTAGTAGATGTAATTTGAGTATTTAACCATCACCAAAATCACATATGTACAGTTGAATTTGAGGACTCATAATAATTCTAAGGCCCTTTACATCTCCTGGGTCCTTCTGATTGGAAAGTAATGTACTGATCTATGGCTGCTAAATGCTACTTATATTTAGCAAGTTACCTTTGTGTAGACACAGGATTTTTAATACTCAGGTTGGGGCCTCTTGGGTCCTTCTTCAGAGGCAAAATGATTAGAAGAGGGCCATTGATAATACAAATGCGTGGAGCGATATGCTCCAAGCAGAATGAGACAGAATCCATTTTGGTTTTGCCTTTTGTTGTTCTAGCTTTTGTTGTGGGAGATTTCAAACGTGCAGACCTCTAGAGAATAGAATAATGAATCCTCACATATCTTAAGTACCCATAAAACAATGATCAGCCTATGGCCAGCTTTGTTTCTTTTTATCATCACCCTCCCCCCAAACTCAGTTATTTTGCAGAAAACCTATATATCATATTATTTAAGTGTGTATCTCTAAAAGATAAGGACTTGTTAAAAAAATAGGATTTCTTGCTAGGAGATGTGCACATCCTTCTGTTTAGTCTTCTTTTTTGTGATGTTGGCAGCCATTGATGATCATGGCCTAGAGCCATGATTTAGAGTTTGCAAAATGGTGATATTTTCATTTGTTTTATCTTCATTTATTAACTGATTACTTTTTGGAGAGAA
Organism: Hippopotamus amphibius kiboko; assembly: GCF_030028045.1. Classification (NCBI taxonomy): domain Eukaryota; kingdom Metazoa; phylum Chordata; class Mammalia; order Artiodactyla; family Hippopotamidae; genus Hippopotamus; species Hippopotamus amphibius. The sequence goes on along the minus strand of NC_080196.1, from coordinate 41,715,115 downwards.
ACTTTAAAAAGAAACCTCATGTTATTAACTACTTGGTTACCCTGAGGTACAGTTTGTGTAGGAAAGATGGATTAAATGCTTGATTCTTTCCCCTTATGTATCAGTCTTCAGATCAAGTTGGTTTCCTAGTAGTCTTCAGAGGTGTCCAATGAGCTTCTTGTGAATAATCATTATGAACTCATACATTTAAACATATTTGTGCTTCAGTAATAACCTTTTTAAAATGTGCTCTGAGACATTTAGACTTTGACAATTTTACTTTACTATGTGAAGCAGTTGAATTGGTTTGTAATGAAATGGTGTTGTGTGTATTTGTGTATTTTAATTGAGTGTTATTTCTATTCAAGAGTCCCCCAGTTTGTGCTGGTTCATCTGGTCACTTGCAAATCATGCATTCGAATCTTCCAGAGTCTGGATTAGTTCAGCTGGCTTTTAATTTTTTAAGTTTCCTGCTGGCCATACATGGCCCTATAGGTTAGAAAGCCTTAAAAAGATACTCTGGGGACTTGAGTAACCAAATTTCTTTAGATTGTAATTTTGGAAAACCCACTGAACATTATGGGATGGCTCTAGACAATAATCTAGGTGTGTCAAGGTGAGTTGTTACTTATACAGTCTCATATATTATGTTTCATGGTGTCACACTTTTTACATAAACATTGAAGAGTCATTTGAATTGTCTTTAGTTAAGTATACTAAGCACAGGTCTCTGTCTTACTATTGATTTCTGAGTTACTGCATTCAGAGCTCCCACTCACAGGTCTGATTTTGAGTTTCTGTTCTGCCTTCTGTATATATTCTTTTCTTGGTTTGGAGTGCGACTATATTTGCAAGCATTTCTTTTGTTTTATTTTATCCATTGGTTTTATGTGTTTGAAGTAGAGGTGGGCAGTCTGGATCAGGGTCCTTGTGCTTTGGCTCACATTCCCCTCTTGACCAGGCATACAAATGCTATATCTGTAGCGTCAATTTTAAAGCAGCACATGGAACCACTTATTTGTTTCTCTTTTTGACAGCTGTTGGGACAGTCAGGGCTCCACTTCAGAGAGATCTTGGCCTCTATTACGCAATGACCGCATCTAGCTCCATCGTACTGACTACACGGCAATTACGTGTTGGGCTCTCAGATTCTTTAAAGAGCAGTGTCATGAGTTAAGATGAAAAATGAAAATAAAAGTAAGAGAAGAAATATATTGGACTTCATTGACTGAGAAAGGAAAATGTATCTTAAAACACTTGAGCTTCATAGCACCAAGGAGTTAACACTGTTGAGTCGGGTGGTGCATAGTTCTTGCAAGACAGAGGCTGTGCCTCTGCCTGCATGTGACGGCCCATCCTCTGTCGGGGCTGCACCCTGGCATATCCCTGCCACTGAGGACTCCATGTGACTGAAAAAGCTCCAAATATATGTCCCACTAATAATAGTACCAGTAGTCAGCAGTTTTTTTTTCATTTTTAATTTTATTTATTTATTTATTATTTTTTTGGGGGTACACCAAGTTCAATCATCTGTTTTTATACACATGTCCCCATATTCCCTCCCTTCCTTGACTCTCCCCACCTCGAGTCCCCCCCACCCTCCCCGCCCTAGTCCTCTAAGGCATCTTCCATCCTCGAGTTGGCAGTAGTCAGCATTTATTGAACATTCATTGATACTGGATTAGTAGCATTAATTTAGAGGGCATTATTAAGTGCTTGTCCTTACTAAGGTTAAGAAAGTAAAGTTTTTTATTATTATCCCTCCTTTTATTCATCCCATGACTTTCAGCTTTGAGTGTGTACAGTCAGATCTAATTATAATTCTTTTCAGTCATAGCGAAAGCTTAAAATCTCACGGATTTTAATTTTCTTAATTTAAAAAAATTGGAAAGTCTCCCTTCTTACCTGTGAAAAAGTGGAAACAGTGGTGCTGTTACTTGAGGTATCAGATACTTAGAAAACACAAGCTAGTTTATTTGGAGGTGGTGCTTTTTTAATCTTAGGAGGACCCTTCTTAATGGGAGTTTCTGCCTGTACCCCAGCCCTTTTTGCCCGAGTGACCCAACCTGTTGACTTTGTTTTCCTTTCACCTGAATAAGCCTTCATTGTGACTTTCTTTTCAGTTTTCTTTAAACACAATCCATTTTTCAAGTTATTTTTTCTTTTGAGTTATAGTAGAGACCTGCTTCTAAGAAGTCCGATGGCCAGAAGAGCTTTCAAAACAGATCATTTCAGACTTGTTTACCTGGAAGATTCTTAGACTTTCTGGTGTTTGTTTTTAGATCTTTAACTCTTTGTTGGGCCTGGAGAAAAGCCCGGTCCTGGCTTTGTTCATAATTGTTGGGGTCATGTTCCCTACTCTTCCTCTGATCCAGCTTAATTCTGGATGCTGGTTTGGTCCAGCTGTCTGATTCTTGCTTCTTCAGGTTTCTCCACAGCCCTGAGAAAACTTTAGTGAAAGCCCAGCCCAGATTGCAGTATTTGAGGTTGTTCACTCACAAGTTAATTCACAGCTCAGCGTTGTCACCATAGATAGTATGGTAGGTGGGGAGTACATGTTGTGGGGAGAAATTCACTTCTCAAGCACTTAATACTTGGCTCTGTCTGTGCCCAGAACTGTACTTTACGTCTATATTTTCTCTGTCTGTCTTCACAGCATACCTGCTAGATAATTGTTACTCCATCTTACAGATGAAGACGCAAAGTTTCAGGGAGAGGTTAAAGTGACCAGCTCAGCAGGGCCACACGGAGGAGGGAGTCTGACTCCCCAAACTGTTTTAGTAAAGCAATGCGTTTGACCACTTGGAGAACTCAGTGTCTTTGGATGAAATTCAAACCACCCTTTACTATATTTAGGTAAAATTTTACCAAAAAGATTAGTTAGGGATTTATTTTAATTTAATAGTTGCTTTGATGACACTTTGTGCCATCCACAGTTCTTAAGCACTTTACAAATATTAGCTCATTTTGTCCTCATAACAACACTTTGGGGAAGGCAAAAGCAGTATTGCCGTGTTACAGGTGAGGAAACTGAAGCCGGGGCTGTCAAGTAACTTGCCCACCGTGGTAAGCTGGGAAGTGCTGGGGCTTGGTTCTGAGCCCAGGCAGACTGGCTCCGGTGTCCTTAGTCTTAGCTTTTGTGCAGCTGGGGGATTCTTCCTTTTATTAAGAGTATAACACAAAATCCCTATGGAACACTTTGACTACATAAGGTGAGAGGCTTATTTTTTAAATCATTGGCAATTTCCTTGGAATATAGGAAAGTTAGATGAGGAAAGTTAGATGAGTTAGAATGTCTAAACTTATGCCAAATGATATATTAGTGTAGAGGATATAGGGGAAGCCCTGTAGTTCATGAAGAGCTCCCATATTGCTTTTCTCAAACTTTTCTTCTAGAAAATTCTCACCTTCCTCTCAGGCAGGTTAATGCGTTTATGAATTTCACCTCTGAGAAAATTTAGGACTCTCCCTTCCCTCATCAGATCTTAAAGTGATAAAGATTTGTTTTGGACACATGGCTGCTGGATATACCACCCAGGCCAAAGTGTGTGAAAGGAAAGTAAGTCTAAACAACTGGCAAGAAACTAGAGGCCTGTGTATTTGAAATTATTTATAACTGTTGCTACCCATTCTTCTTTTTTTTACAATTCCTTCCCCTCCCCTTCCTCCCTTGGTGGTTTATGACCAGATTTTACATTGCCAGATAGTAATTAGTTGGTCCATTAAATGACTTTGAGAGAGTATCATCTGGCTGGTTGGAATGATTGCTGAGAGTAGCTTGAAGCCTGGGATTAGGGGACAGGAAATGTTACTTCCATAATCCTTGGTGCTTTAATCTTCACAATCCTGTGATATCGGTATTAGTGACCATTTTACTGATGAGAAAGGTTAAGCGACTTGCCCAAGACCGAGGTTTTCCATTTGCAAGGCTTGTAAAGTCTATTTTATGTGGAGATCATGGCTGCCAAGAAGATGTCTGAGTCTCCAGGTTGTGGAAAAGACAGTATTCTAGCCAAGTAGTTCTGAAGACACCTATGGGTGTTATATGCTTAGCAGTAATAGAATACTCTTATTACTTTTTATCTATTACAAATGAAAATACCTCAGATGTTGAAATTGGCAGAGATTCCGGATTTGTTACTTTTTAGTCTATTGCTGTCTCCATAATTACAAGCTTAAGGCTTGGCTGGAGAATAGTTTTCTTGCTAGTCACTCTATCAGCAGCCCTTTTGCCGTCTTTAGCAGACCCAGAGCAGACTTTCAGAAAGGTATTTAAGTAAATGATCGAGGGTTTAGTGTTTCACTTTAAAGTTTAACAGTTTTTTCTTTCTTGAAGAGTGTGTACAAAATCAGGATCCAGTAGTTTTACTTAAGTTTTTTCAACCAACTTAAGTTTTTTCAGAGCTGTCTTTTTAAAAATGTCTTTTCTTTAACAATCATGGTCTGTTAGACTCATTGTCTTTAGTTACCATCATTTCTGTTTACCTCTATTTATTTACTTATTTTTAATGTATATATGTTTTTTAAAATGTTATTTATTTTTTGGCTGCGTTGGGTTTTCGTTGCTGCCCATGGGCTTTCTCTAGTTGTGGCGAGCAGGGGCTACTCTTCATTTTGGTGCACGGGCTTCTTGTTGCAGTGCCTTCTCTTGTTGCACAGCACGGGCTCTAGGCATGCGGGCTTCAGTAGTTGCAGCACACGGGCTCAGTCGTGGCACACGGGCTTAGTTGCTTCACAGCATATGGGATCCTCCTGGACCAGGGATAGAATGCATGTCCCCCCATTGGCAGGTGGATCCTTAACCTCTGCGCCACCAGGGAAGTCCCAGCACATCTTAAAGCAGCTGCAGAGACAGACTTGGGAAAGGACCTACTGCTTACTGTACTCTTACTGTGCTCCAGAAACCATGCGGCCTTTTTTATACTTTGTCCCGAAGGGTAGATCAGGAGAGGAGGAAGCCTGTCGCCTCAGCTATGTGAGTGTGCAAGCAGGCCGTTGCTCTTTCTGCCCTTGAAGCTTTCATAAACAAATACATTCCTGTATGTCAAGCATACTGCTGTAGGAGATACTTAGGAATATAAAATTTTTCAGTTCCCCTAAGAAGTTGACTTGATTAGAGTGATGATAAAATGGTCCCACGATCTCCTCGGAGAAATGGTTGATTCCAGGACTGGAGCAGGGAAAATAAAAAAGGTGAATATGTCGAAAGAACACAGAAGCCAACCTGAAAGAGCTGTCAATGGCCAAAGTTGGAACAATTCAAACAAAAAAATAAAAACAAAAAACATAATGGGTTATAAGCCAAAGAATAAAATAAACATCCATGAGTTAATGATATGATGATTGAATAAATAAATAAATGGGAGAGAAGAGAGAGCTCTTCTTTTCAGAAGAATTCCAGTTAATAAATGTAGAAGGAATGAGAGGAATAGAAAATCACTATTAGCACACTATAGTAATAATTGCTGCAGGCAGGATCTACCCATGAAGGTTAAAATTAGTGAGGGAGAGTTTAGGGAGAAAGAGAATATTTGCATGGTCTTAAAGCATCTTCCAAAAATATTTATTAATTACTGTGGTGGTTTCAACCCATATCCACATATTCTTTGAAACTTTTCTCTCCTGGGGATGGAGTTTAATTCACCACATCTTGAGTGTGGGCTGGACTTACAGACTGGCTTCCAAGTAACAGAGTATAGAAAGGGAAAACAGTAACTTTACAGTGGAAGAACTTGGCAGACACCATCTTAACCAAGAGGTCAAGGTTAACATTATTAGTCATGTTGATATCACTTTGCCCCCTGATAGGATGTGATGAGAAGGGCACTTCACCTATTGTGTTCTTTCCCCCAAATCCATCACCTTAGTGTAATCATGGGAAAACAGACAAACTCAAAAAACAAGTAGCTGAGTAGTATTCTTTAAAAGTGATCGAGCTGTGAAAGACAAGGAAAGACGGAGGAACCATTACAGACTGGACTAAGGAATTATGCCAACTAAATGTAAAGTGGACCAGAAAAAAGACACGGGTGTAAAAACTGGGGAAATCTGAGTAAATCTGATTTATAAATCTGTAGTTGCGTTACTAGTATTGTACCAGTGTTAATTTCTCAAGTTTGGATCAATGTGCCGTGGTTATGTAAGGTGATAACATAAGGGGACGCTGGGTGAAAGGTACACAGGAGCTTTATACTATCTTTGCAGCTCTTCTGTAAGCCTAAAATTATTTCAGAATAAAAAATAAACACATAAGCGCCATATCTGATAGTGGCTCTGGAGTGAAGTTCTCTTGCTTTTGCCACCTACTGATTGAGGGATAGTAGACAACGTTTTGAATTTCTTTGCCTCAGTTTCCTCATCTGTAATAATAATATCTCATATAATAAGACTGAGTGAACATTAAATGAAGTAATGCATGTAAAGTCCTTAGAACAGGGGCTGGAACATAGTTATGGCAGCTGCTAATATTAATATTTATACAGAGGAAGTCCAGCCACCTTTTAGGTACTTGGCCATTTAGCCATTTGCTAAAGAAGGGTGGAGGAAGAGAAGATGGTAATGGACTAGGGTGATCTGGAGACCCCTCCCCCTGACCACATACACACCTAGGAAGGGAGGCTTGAGCCCTGCCTTGAAGACAGCCAGAGATTCAAATAGCTGATAGGAGACTGGTGTGAGGAGGAAAGGGACCAGCCAGCCGCAAAGGTGGAGAAGTTACAGCGGGAAGACCTGTTTGCTGAGCAGTGAGTAAAGCTGTCCAGGTGGAGTGGAGACTATGTGTGGAGTCACGTGTGGAATCACCGAAAGGGAGGCTGGTCAGGTGGGTGGGGGGCAGCCTGGATGCTGGCTTGATCGTGTTTAGACTGTCTCTAGGCCTGAGAGAAAGTGAGAGCGAGAGAGTGCGAGAGCAAGAGTGAGAGATAACACTTCAGAAAATTGTTTTAGTCCCAGTAGGATTGTGGCTGTACTTTGAGTATTTGTTGATTGAGAAAATGTGTTATAATGGAGTGACTCTGAAGATTGTAACACTCTGAAATAAATGTGTTTTATTAAGTATGGTAGCTTCTCTGTGCCTTTGGGACATTGTGATATGTATGTGTGAGGCATTTATCCTGCCTGCTGCCAGTGCCTGGCGTACATGTGTTTGCTGACCTTTTATAATAACACCATAGCCCCCGGGCTAAGAATCACTGCTGTGGGTGACCAAGAGCTTTCAGTGTGCAAACATGCTTTGACTTCAGGCCTCATCTTTGAGGCTGTCTTTCATTGTAGGGAGAGTGTGTTTCCTCTATTAGTTAAAAAAGTTATTAAAGTATAATTTACATACAGTGAATTCACAGATACTATGTGTACAGAGCAATGTGTTCTACCTGTGTATACATCTGTGTAGTCATCACCAACATAAAGACATAGACTATTTCCAACACTCCAGAAGGCTCTCGTGTCACCTCCCAGCCAGAAATGCCCCTCCTTGCAGTAACCCCCATCCCGACCTTTATCACATGGGTTTTGGCCTGGGAATGTGTTTCTTTTTCTCTACCATACACCCAGGCCCATGTGGTACAGTGGGGCAGGAGCAGGGATTGGTCTGTATGGCCAAATAGCACACTTGACACATTCCCAGACTTAGTTATCTAATTCCCGCATAAGACCGCAGACCTGGGCTTGTGTTACTTACCTAGGTTCAGCCTCGTGCCTCCAAGTCCATGTGTTTTCCACTGCACCACGCTCTGTGCCTTCCACCGCCGTTTACCGTCAGCAGCAGCATCAAGGAACAGTCACCTCAGTAGTTTTTTTTTCCTCCAGTAGTTTACATGCATAAGTTCTAGTAGGGGAAATTGTGCTGATTTGGAACCAAAGGGTTATGGCGGTTTCTTCATTTAATGAGTCCCAGGCCTCGTGTGAGCCAGTGGAATTAGAGTGAAAGGAAGTCTCAGGCCCAGTCTTCTAATCTTCTAATGAGGGAGACAGATAGGATGTGATGAGTGCTATGAAGCAGGGATGCTGGAGGGTCGGGGGGCGGGGGGGAGCATTCCACATGTGTCAGGAAAGTGTTCCTCCTCGAAGAAGTGACGTCTCAGTGGTGTATTAGAGATAATAGGAGTAGTGCAGGTGAAGAAGGGGAAAGTGAGGGCTCGTCTAAGCTGGAGAGAGAGTGCACAGTGTGTACAAAGGATGGCAAAAACTTCAGGCAACTGTCTGGTGTGAGGGTGGAGGTGGGGTGCAGGGAGTGGGAGAGATGGGCTGGAGTAGCAGGCAGAGGCGAGACCCTCAGGCCCACGTTCAGGACTTGGATTTTACACTGAAGGTAATGATGGATTTGCAATTTTGAAAGGTCACTTCAGATTTTTGGGAGTGGGTCAGAGGGGTCGAAATTGACTGGGCATGTAAAGTTATTAGGACTATTAACAGTGGGCCTGGAGAGGAGGCCGGACTGGAAAGATATTGAGGAGGTGCAGTGAGTAGGACTTGATGCTTGGTTTATAAGCAAAAGGTTGAAATCTATTATGACTAAATAAGATTTTACAATGTAAAGTGAGAGATTGGAATTTTTTGGACTGGATTTTCATAAGTCATAACTGAAATAAAATACTCTTTTCCCTCTTCAGCAGAAGGGAAGTGTTTGCTTTAGAACAGCCCCATTACTTATTTCCATGTGCATAAGCATTTGTAGATGAAGGCCTAGAGTTGAATGATAATTTTTAAGGCAGATAAATCAGACTTTTTTTCTTTTTTCTTTTCTTTTCTTTCTTTTTTTTGTGTGTGGCTGCATTGGGTCTTCGTTGCTGTGCTCAGGCTTTCTCTAGTTGCCATAAGCAGGGGCTGCTTTTTGTTGCAGTGTACAGGCTTCTCTTGTTGCAGAGCATGGAGGCACGTGGGCTTCAGTAGTTGCAGCATGTGGGCTCAGTAGTTGCAGCACGCAGGCCATAGAGCACACAGGCTTCAGTAGTTCTGGTGCATGGGCTCAGTGGTTGTAGCTCGTGGGCTCTAGAGCACAGGCTCAGTAAGTGTGCTGCATGGGCTTAGTTGCTCCGAGGCATGTGGGATCTTCCTGGACCAGGGATTGAACCCATGTCCCCTGCATTGGCAGGTGGATTCTTAACCACTGCACCACCAGGGAAGTCCCTTTTGGTTTAATTGTCCTTTGTTTGTTGTGGTGAAAGCTAAAGCTCCAAGTGGGTATTCCCACAGAGAAGACCTGTGGATCCTTGAACCGAGGGGGAACTAGTGATATGGAAAGTAGGAAAAGACTTCTTACTTCTTTCAGGATAGTTGTTTATTTACTGAGATGTGTATAGAAAGCCAAACCGGCAGTTCTTGCAGAATGAAGTATAGATTTGATTCTAAGGTTTTTATAAGGTTTAATGCTAACCCCTGAAATAAGCTCCTTCAGTGTGCACAGGATAGCGGTGAGGGGGATCCTTAACCCACAGGGCTGTTATCTAGGGCCTAGTACTTCCTCACAAACAGTCCTGGTCCTTAGCTATGAGAATGCATCCTTGTGGAGCTCAAGGACCATGTACATAGGACTAGAAGCGTCTAGAAATGGCAAAACAACTCCCTGGGCCTTGTGATTGGCGGTGTCTGGAGTCCTAACCCTGAATGGTCATTAAGAAACCCAAACCACACCCTTTATGCTGAGAGGAAGCTTTTCTCTCCAGTCAGCCAAAATTCAGTCATCTGCCAGGCCCAGCTCCAAATTTCCTGTTACTATAAATCTTTCTTTTTTAAAAATATTTATTTATTTAGCTGCGCTGAGTCTTAGTTGTGGCATGTGGGATCTTCACTGCGGCATGTGGGATCTGGTTGCCTGACCAGGGATCAAACCTGGACCCCCTGCATTGGGAGAGACTGCTGGACCACCAGGGAAGCCCACTAGCTGCTGGACCACCAGGGAAGCCCACTATAAATCTTTGACAGTTTAGAGTGAAGGATGGTGGTATGTGGGATGGAGAACCCTCATCCAGGTGAGTAGAAGAGAAATGGCACTTGGGCTGCAGAGTCCTGTATAATAAAATGCCCCTGGAATCTCTGTGTAGTGCTCCGAGTCGCCACGGAATCTCTGCTGTTCCAGCTTTCAGGTTGTGCCCAGGGACTGTTAATGCTTTTACAGCAATGCAAGTTGTTGTCTGCCCAGGAATGTTCAATTCCGCTTCAAGTTGTGAGTAAAAAAGCAAGCTAGTTGGGCAACAGTTTATGAAAGCCAGCCAGGTGTGACCTCAGTTCAGTGTTGTGATGAAATCAAACATTTATGCGAATCTGACACCTTTATTGATGTGCATGGTCATTATTGTGCTGCATGGTAATTAGGTAAGCAGTTCACGTAAGTGACGATAATTAGTATTAATTTTTACAGGGACAGATCAGATTTGCACAGTTTCTTGTTTATTAATTTGTTGTTCTCCAGCATCTATAATTGGCATCACTGTCAGCCTTTTCCGGTGATGCTCATGTAGTCTGATCCTCATCACTGGCATGCTCTTGTTCCCCTGTGTTTAAGCATAAAACACAGGGCCCCTTGGAGGGAGAGGGTGGTCCTCAGCCCCATTTTGTCTCCCCACCTGATCTCAACCTCAGAGCAGCTCCTGCAGCTTTTCCCTGATCCCAGGTGTTCTGGGAGTCTTCAGGGAAGTGGGGCTCCGGATCCTGAAGCTGGGTAGTTTGCCCAGGGGTGGGAGAGCCCCCTTCACCTCTGAGAGGAGTTGACAACACATTTTATTAAAGAGTAGGGGTTGAAATAACTGAAAATCTCTCACCTAGCACCTAGTAAAGATTGAATAGACATTTATTTTTTAGAACTACTTTATTCTACTGCAGAGTTGATCTTAAGTTAGAAGGATGTATACTAGTAAGAATACTTTGTGATATCTTGGTTGGAGGATCATTGAAAACAGTACATTTTGGATGTATTGAAAACAGAATTAGATCTGCGTGACACGTTTGACCTGCCTTTGTGTGTCTGTATGGCACGTAGGGATGGGTGGTTCCGTCTTTGAGATGAGGTGCAGAACCTTCTTGTGGCTCTGCTGGCTGAGGGTGTATTGCCTATTTTTATTGTGGTTAACCTGACCCACCATTTGGTTCCCTAAGGTTAGGTTTCCTTTCCTGTACTTGATGAACATCAGCTTCTGCAGAAGTGAACTTTGCTCTTTCTTCAAACATTTACTGAGTTTCTGCTCTGTGGTAGGCCCTGCGCTAGGAGCTGGGTGAAGAAAGATAGTCAAATATCTCAACTTTAAATATTACCTTTTGTATTTACCTGTATCATCTCATTGGCCTCACCGTCCCTATAAAATGGAGAAAGACTGTCCATGTGCCCACAATACAAATAAGTCGTCACAGAGAGAGGAACTGACTTGTTTAAAGGTTACACGTTAAAATAGTGACTGAACTGAGCCTCCATCTCTTGATCTCCATCTATTCACTAGTTAGGAAAGACTACGTAAAATAGTCTTTGAATCTAAAGCTAATCAGTCAGGAAGGATGATATCTTCTCAAAGAAATTTATACAGACATTTAAAAATTTGTACAAATGATTCTGAGACTGTGCTACTTTATGAAAATTCGGTAATCAGAAACATCAGAATTTAACAGTATTAATTAAGGACTCATGGTTTGGTCAACAAAAATATTTGGCACTTAGTAAATCACCCTAATGGGTCTAGAATGATTTAGTCATCACCATTGGATTTATACAGTGTTTTCGGGAAGACACTATTCAGTGTGTATTTAAGTTGGTTTGGGAGGTAGTGAGATTTTTCTAAGATGGGGGAGGAAATGGTTTTGAAAATTCTGTTACCCAATATTAAGTTGTCCTGGACAGGAAACAGAGTTCAGGTAAGGTGCCAACCCATTTTCTTGGGCATCTAGAAATCTTGCAGGGCCCAGTAGTCATTTTAGTTTATTCTGTGAAGTAGGCCTTTGGGCTCCCTGTGTTACTGACTCTTCCATTCCTGAAGAAGGAAAACTTCCCCACGACTGAAGTGAGAAGAGCACTAAAATATTGCACCGTGGACCCCAAAACAGTGTTTATTGAACATAGGCCTGTCCGAAGCCTCTGAGTGTGGAAGCAGGATGGGTTGTAGAGTTGTTTCTCCCTGGGGTCTTACTGAGGGCTTCTGGAAGCAGCAGGAAGAGGGCAGAGTTGACCTGGTGTGGTGGAAGGCTGTGGACCCAAGGCTTCACCAAACTGAGGTTGCAAGTTGTATGATCTCAGGCACATTGCTTCATGTGTCTCATTTTTTTCAGCTGTAAAATGGGGTGAAATTTTACTCTAGAAGGGAATTTGGGACTATCATATTCTATTTATAGTGGGAAGCATTAGTTAGCTCTTTATGTCATTTATTTCTAGGATCGTTGAAATCTGTCTCCCCCACCAGAATATAAGTTCCACGAGGGCCAAGGCCATGCCTGTCTTTCTGCTCATGTGTCCCCTGCCCCTGTGGCAGAGCTAGAACTTAGTAGATACTCAGACACTTGATGAACGAAGGGGTCCCCATAGTTAGTGCTGTAGGCAGCTGGGGAAAATGCAGGCACCCTTCCCGTAAGCATATATCTGTATTGGTTAACATCTTGGAATTTCAGGCCTGAGCAGGTTTTTGTTGTTGTTGTTAATAAAGTGCAGTTTGGGTTTTTATTTTCCCATGATTTCCTTCCAGAGAGTTTCCTTTTTACTTCAGCTTGATTGATGAGAATGTAATAATGAAGTGAAAGGAAAGGCTGGCTGTGTTTTTGCTCTGCAGTGGGTTGGCACGTCCTTGAAGCCCTGATCTCCGAGCCGATTTGTTTTGTTTGGGGTCCACTCCTAACTTAAGGCAGAGCTGGTTCTCTCTGTTCCCATCTTCTCCGAGAAAGTATTTGGTCTCAGGTCAGTGCCGTTTTCCTTATAGCCAGGATAAAAGCCTTTGAGGAACATCATGTCTGCCTCTTACTTAAGATATTGAGGAATCTCTGGATGTGGAGCTTTAGGAAAGGATGAGACCAGCATCTCAGCTACAGTACACTTTCCTACAAATATTGCTGCAGTGGAGTTAAAATGTTAATTAATATGAAAATGGAATTACTTTGGATTGAGGCTGTGGCTTCCTCTGTGTGCTCAGTGGAGCCTGCTATGGAAGAAAAACCAGACAAAATGCTCTCTATTAAAGCCTCTATTTTAAGAAGAATGATTCAGGGAGGAACCCAGGTCCAAAAAATTTTCATCAACAAATAAAAACTGAATTGCCAGGTTTGCCAGATGTCTCATTTTAAAGAAAAATTTTCCTCATCTGGTCTCTTATAAAAGTCTTCCTTCTGACTCTGAAATATGCTCTGCCCCCGTGTAACTTGAAAATAAAAGTTTCAGCATGTTTCCCATCCCATCTGTGTAGGGCTTATAATTCTGCATGGTTCAGCTGGGAATTAATTGCATAAAAATAAAGGCAAAAAATACCACATTATTGGACTACAGAGGTTGGGGAAATGTTCTTAAGTTGTCAAGTATACTCCATCTTGATCTTTGGCTCACCAGTTACTGAGCACCTCCTGTGAACAAGCACTGCTCCATGTTGGCTCAGGCAGCTGCCACCTCCCTGCTGCCTGCAGTGTGATCATCCCTCATTAAAGGTGTGCCCCCCAGCCCTCCTGCATCACCTGGAGCAATAGAGTTAAATGGCTAATAATTGGGGGGGGGTGCTCTCTCTTTACAGTTAAAGACAGAGATTCTTCTAATTGGTGTCTTTTGGTGAGGGGAAGGGCAAAGTAAAACCCTCCTTTGTTTGGTCTACCACTAAACCTCTCCCCGTGGGCCCTCCAGGTGTCCTGTGCTCTGGCAGAGGAGGAACAAGGGAGCGGGGTGGTGGTGGAGGGAGTGAAGTGAGTAGGGGGCTGGGGGTGCCTAAGGGGCGGCCCCGGCAGCTTTCCTGCTGCCCCAGCTGCCGGCCAGAGCTGCCAGGGATGGAGAACCGGGAGCAGGCCCATGGCTGAGAGGCTCTTCCTGTGTGGTTTGTGGAGAGACAGGTGTCACTTGAGGTACATTGAGATGTCAGTGATGGTGGGTTGTTTTTTCTGTTTGTTTGTTTTTTTGGCACCTTTTTGTTTATGTGACCTTTTCTCATCTAGCCAAGCTCCCCTGGCCGCTGCCCTCCCCCTCCCGCCCCCCACAGTGTTCCAAATTACTATCAGAATTCCTGTAACTATTGTGTAGCTAGATTCAACCTGATGTTAGAAAGTCTATTTTTGTGAGAGTAGCCACAGTGAGGTGTAAATGAAGTGGCCTTCTGCCCTGTCTCCCTCTGCTTGTCTATTCAACTAAGCAACAAACGCGATGGTGTCTTGTACGTGAAGATCTTTGAGTCGAGGGTCTTTGCCTCCTTCTGGCTGGCTAGAGGGGAAGGGACATCGAGTCCCTAGAGAGTCCACTGCTGACTGCTCTGTCGTCCCTCCTTGCTTTCTGGCGTCTTCTCTGCACCTCCGGCCAGGAGGTCCCTGGCCCAGCTGGGCCCCACCTCCCCACCCCAGGCTGCCCTGCTTAGAGAATTCCAGGTGTTTCTGCTCTGACCAGGATCACAGTGATTTATGAGGGTGGAGCTCTGGATGGGAGCTGATAAGCACCTTCCAGAACTCCCGGACGGACAGTCCCTGGAGAAAGGAAGAGGCTGTCTCTCGTTATCAACCCCATCCCCCACCTGGGAGCACATTTTTGCTCCTCAGTTTTGCTGCCTCAGGCTTACTCCAGAATGTTTTTCCTGTTTCTCATTCCACCCTCTCTGCTCTGTCCCTAGAACCTGCCCCACTTGTTCCTTCCAGAGACTGAGTTTAACCATCATTGAAATCAAAGCCTTGAGTTTGTGGGTGTGGAACACTTTCTGGTTGAGAGTTAAAGGGTGTTGAATTCTCTGCCGCTGTGGATCGGAATCGGTGATGATGCCATTTGAAGGCAGGAGGGACTTGGGAGAGGCGGGGTGCACGATGCTTAGGAACGTAGGTTTTGGAGCCAGATGGCCTGGGTTCAAAGCCAGCTTTCTCCTTAGCAGTAATTCATTTAAACTCTCTGTGCCTCAGTTTTCTTACTTTCAAAATGGGAATAATAACAACCATACCTTGTACCTCAGAGGGCCTTTGCGAGAGTAATACGTTTTGCACAGCACCTGGCACGTGGTACGTGCTTATGAGACAAGAGGTTTGTAGCTGTTGTATAAGGTGAAGCAGTGGGGCTGATAACATGGCTGCCAGCAAGTTCATCCCCAGTGCGCCTCTGTGCTATGTAAAAAATCACAGTGAGGAGGTGGCAGCAGAAGTTATCTCTAGATCAGTTTCACAAAAAGCCATCACATTTATTAGCACATCATCTCAAGGTCTCCTTAAAGGTGGCTACTACATCTGTTTATTGAATTTTATAGTCTCATTAAAAGTATTCTGTTGCCTTCTGATTTATTGAAGGAAAAAATTGACTGCAAGCATGAAAAAAAATTTTTTTATACAACACCATGTAACTATAACATATTAAAGGTGAATTGGACAAGTTACTGTTTGTTATGTTTTGAACTTCATATACTCCTTAAAAAAATTAATCCTGAGTGGGTATCGGTTGTGATTGGTGAACTATTATGTTTCTAGTTCTTGATGGGAAAAGTTGGGAGTAAGTCTCTTGGGGAAGTTCCCTCAGGAGGCTGTTATTTCTAAGAGAAAATTGAATATTGCTTGGAGCACCTGTTCAGGATCATGGCTTGTCCTTGGTCCCAAACTCCTTGATGTGTTTTTGAGGCTTTGCATTCTGGCTTCTTCCTCTTTCCTCATTGCTCATCTCTGTTAGCTTTGCACTGGAGGCTTCAGAATTACTTAATTTAACAAGCATGAAGTGCCTATTTGCATTTCCCTTGAGCCTGGGCCCTGCGCTGACTTGCATCCAGAGCTGTACCACACGCCTCTGCATCTGCAAAACTTCCCAGGCTCTGATGTTTGACAACTTCTGGCCTCATCTTAGATAAGGCAGTAGGTGTGATGGTTAAGTGCCCAGACTCTGGGGTCAAGCTAAGTAGGGTCAAATCCCAGCTCTTCCACTTGCTAGTGGTATGTCTTTGGGGAGATTTCTTAACCTCTTTGTTTCACCTTTAATTGGCAGTAATAATAGTGGCTGTCCTGCAGTGTTGTTCTGAGAATTACAGGAGGTAATCCACTAGTACAGTTAGCATATTCCTAGCGGCTTCTCAGCAGGTGTTAGTTAGCTAAATTATTATTGTGAAATGTCACTTCCTGCAGGGAATCTTCTGATTCTACATGTGGGGGCCTTTCCTGTGTGTTCCCAGAGCCTACTTTGTAAGTCCTGCTGTTGCATTTACCGTGTTGTATTGTAATTTCCCATTTGCTTGTTTCTATCTGCTTCTAGACTACAAGCCCCTTGACAGTAGGTAGGTTCTTTTTCTTGGCCACAGTTGTGTCCGCACTGCCTGGTAGACATTGTTTCCTTCCTCTACCTGCTCTAAGACGTTAAGGTAGGTATTTTTTTTCTCTCCCCACAACCCCCCCCCCTTTTTTTTGAGGAGTCCTTAACTAAATTGCTATTGATTTTTTTGATGAATGGGTCTGCTTGCCTATTTTGTCACAAGCCAAGAGGTTCAAATGTTTCCCTTTCCTCTCACTAGGACAGTTTTTAAAGATGCACCATGATTTGGGGATGAAGAAAGACATTCATTAGGCCTCCTTGTGCCAGGCATTACAGTAGGCTCTTTAGATACATTCTGATTGAATTCACCCTCAGCTCTGAGTTAGGTGGCGAGTAGACCCGTTTAAGAATTGTGCTCAGGGGGAGTCGAGGGAGGGAGGGAATACGGGGATATGTGTGTTAAAGCAGATGATTGAACTTGGTGTACCCCCCAAAAATAATAAATTAATTAATTAAAAAAGAAAAAAAAAAGAATTGTGCTCAGAGTCATTCAGCTTAGTAGATGTCAGAGTTGGACTCTAAGCCTGGGCCTGTCTGGCTTCATGGCACCTACTGTTTTTTGTCCTGTGCTCACTGCCTTGCTGGGGACTTGTCTGCTGATTCCCTGCCCGCAGCCACCATTCCAGGGCCTTATTGCCTCTTCTCTGGGGAGCAGTACATTTAGACCTCAAAAGTGATCATTAAAGGGATTGATTCTTTCTGTTGGAAAGACACTGAGTTGGATGTGATCTTCTGTTGTGCAACTGTAATATTTTAATAGCACAAAACACTAAGACTGTCATGCAGGCGGATAAGGATTATGGATAAAAACAACAAGCTTGGAAACACTGGGAAGGAAAGAGCAGAGAAACATCTATTTTTATAGCTTCATTTCTTAGTTTGTCCAGAAGTTAAAAAAAGAACTAATCATGCCCTCTAGGCCACCTGAATCTGTGATTGGTTCAAAAAACTTAACACAGCATATCCAAAGGATAGTCTATGTAAAGACTTTCTATCAAAACCGTTCATCAAAGTGTAGGTTCCACTTCTCTTCTGAATATGGCTTTCTAAACAACAAAGCACAGATGGGTTTGGAAACTAAGTTTTATTGGGACTAGAGCTGGCCTTGAAAGTAGTAAGATAAGCTAATGAATCAGCATAATACCAGCCTTTTGTAACATCATCACATTTAAATTTTCTGTTTGCATATTAAAAAAAAAAACAGCCAAGGAATGGCATACTCTCATATGATTAACTAGAGCCCGCCAGCTGAGCTGTTTCCAGTTCAATAGGCTGGGGGGACTTGGGTAGCACCAGAGTCTCCTTCTCTTCCGGGTTTGTCATCAGCCCCTCACCCAAGCTGAGGACTCAGAGGAGTTTCCAAACGTAGCTGCTGATGAAAGCCTTGGCTTCAAAAATATCGAGGGCTTCCTCCAGCTCTGAAATTTTATAAAAACCCTGAAGAAACAGGAGAAATGAGAGAGACGCTTTCAAAAATGCTAACATCTTTATAAAATTCTGTTATTGAAATTTTTTTTCTAATGTAGGCACCTGTGTGATGATTTATATTCAAAGAAATTGTGACTTGAAGCTTTCTCATCAGTAGGTTGTATAGGCAATGACTTCTTTATTAAAATAACTGATGTTTGGAGTTTACAACAACCTGAGCCACAAAATCTTCAAGTTCTTTTTGGAAGAGAGTCCGTCTAGCCAAACTTGCTGACTCAGTGTTGTTAGCAGCTGGTGGCTAGTAAAAGAATCAGGGACTTTTTTTGGTAAACAAGTGTTTGGAGCATTAGAGGTTTTAGGGGACACTGAATAAATCAGTACCCTCCCCTGGTTATTATATGCAGATAATTCAAAGCATTGTTCCTTACTCTGTTTCCTGTGTGGATTATTCCCCCTTGTCAGTGATGGGACATCCTACTTGACATTCTTTTCAGACTAAGACTGAGCACAGACTAAGTGGAGGGCAAAATCAGCTAAAATGTCTTGTGCACATACTATGTTCTAACCGCTGCTAATGCTTTACCTTGAATCCTCACAAAACCATATGAATAGGTATTGTTATCCCCATTTTACAGATGCAAAAACTGAGACACAGAGAGACTACAACATGACCAAAGTCAGAGAGCTAATTAGTGGACGAGTCGGGATTTGGTGTGGTTCCAGAGCCCACGTTCCTAGCCACCACACTCTACCTGTCAGGGCTGGAGGTATCATGAGAAATGTAGACATTTTGTCAACCTACCAATTCAAGCTGTTGTTTTCACACACTATCTGGGCCACAAACATTGCTTTCCCACCTTGATCAGCATTCCTGGCTTTGCATTTCAGCAGATTCGCAGAGATCAAATCTGTCCTGGCAGGATTTCGTTCACATACTTATAAGAGTCTGCCTAGGCTCCCTGACAGTCAACCGTCGTAGCCCTGGGGTTCATCCTGATGGAAGATGGTGTGGGCAAGTATGTCTAGAGAAAGAGGGTACAGAGTACTGAGCCCCCAGCATTTCCCCACCGGAGAAGCCGCGACCAGAGGAACCAGCAGGAGCTGAAGGGAAGTCTAGGAAGGCCATGATATAGTGATCAAGGAAGAGAAAATGTAAGGGAAAGTTTGATCAGCTATCAAGTGCTTCAGAGCTCATGGAAAATGAAAACAGAAACTGGATTTGGGGATTGTGTGAGTTGCTGTTCCATTAAGGAGGTGAAAAGCTGATGGTTGCTTTGACGGGCTGTGCAGTGAGTGGGTGGGGAGTCTATTGTGGGGCCAGTGGGTGTAGATCGCTGACTTCCAGAGTTCGGCAAGGACAGGAAGAATTGAAGTAGCACAGATTTTGGAGCAGTGGGACCCAGTGAAGTCTTTTTCCTGTGTTGTGACCACATCTGAAGGCAGTGGAAGAACCCGATAGAAAGGGGGCAACTATAGATGCTGTGACAATGTTAACAGCACAGGTTGAATGCTTACTTTGTCCAGGTACTGGGGGAATCACATTTCCCATTATATCTTTTTTTTAAATTAATTAATTATTTATGGCTGTGTTGGGTCTTTGTTGCTGCTGCACAGGCCTTCTCTAGTTGCAGAGAACGGGAGTTTCGTTGTGGTGCACAGGCTTCTCAATCCAGTGGCTTCTCTTGTTGTGGAGCACGGGCTCTAGGTGCAAGAGCTTCAGTAGTTGTGGAATGTGGGCTCAATAATTGTGGCTCATGGGCTCTAGAGCACAGGCTCAGTAGTTGTGGAACACAGGCTTAGTTGCTTTGCAGCATGTGGCATCTTCCCAGACCAGGGTTTGAACCTGTGTCCTTTCTGCATTGGCAGGCAGATTCTTAACTACTCTGCTGCCAAGGAAGCCCTCCTGTTATATCTTTTTTTTTTTTTTAATAAATTTATTTATTTATTGGCTGTGTTGGGTCTTTATTGCTGCACACAGGCCTTGTCTAGTTGTGGTGAGCGGAGGCTGCTCTTCGTTGTGGTGCGTGGGCTCCTCATTGCCGTGGCTTCTCTTGTTGTGGAGCACAGGCTCTAGGCATGTGGGCTTCAGTAGTTGCAGCATACGGGCTCAATAGTTGTGGCTCACGGACTCTAAAGCACAGGCTCAGTAGTTGTGGTGCACGGGCTTAGTTGCTTCTCTGCATGGGGAATCTTCCTGGAGCAGGGATCGAACCCATGTCCCCTGCATTGGCAGGTGGATTCTTAACCACTGTGCCACCTAGGAAGTCCTGTTATATCTTATTTAATTCACACAGTAATCCTGGGAGGTAGAGAGTCAACCCCTTTTTTACAAGTGAGGAAATAAGAGTTTAAGCCATTTGGCCAAGCTCAGAAGGCTACTAATTTGTATAGTGTTAAACTGAGGGGTTCCCTGGCTGTCTGGTGGTTAAGACTCTGTGTTCCCAATGTAGGGGCATGGGTTCAGTCCCTGGTTGGGGAACTGAGATCCTGCATACCTCACAGTGTGGCCTAAACAAACAAACATACAAACAGAACTGAGTCTGTTGGGATTTCCCTGGCTTCCCAGTGGTTAGGACTCTGCGCTTCCACTGCAGGGGGCATGGGTTCGATCCCTGGTCAGGAAACTAAGATCCTGCAAGCCTGCAGCATGGCCAGAAAAACAAAAAAACAAACCTGAGTCTGTCAAGTTACATCATGGGTATAATGGAATGAACAGATTATAGAGGACATAGAGTCTGAGAAGAGAGGTGTCTTTCTTCCTCTGAGACCCTAGAAAAGGATTCCTGAATTCAGATGGAGAGGAAGATGGATCAATTCTGACCCTTATTTAAGTGCCTGTGTTGTGCCCAGTGTTGGGCTCCATACTGCTCCTCACAGTTCTGTCCTCAAAGAGCCTGCAAGCTGTTTGGAGGATGCCAGGTGTGTGTGTGTGCGCGTGTGTGTGTGTGTGTGTGTGTGTGTTTAATAATCTAAGTCCTCTTGCAGAGGCAGGGGCTTCAGACATCTTAAGGAAATTTTTTTAAACAACCAGCTCGGTGGACAGTGAATGCACTGGGAATATTAACTCAGCCCCATGCCTCCAAGGATCTGTTTGTACTTGGCATTGAATGGAGGGGTTTTTGGTGTGTATATATATTTCTTTTCTCCTGTATTTATGGGTGTTAATATGAACCATTCAGCCAGGTCTATAAAGTCTGATAGAAGTTGGGCAGGGTTTGGTTTTTAGATACACTTTGCTCTAGCGTTTCTTTCATCGAGCTTCAGGTTCTTACTCTTATTTATAGGTCCCACAGACCTGTGCCCTCAGTACACGCTACAGTCCTCATAAAATCGCTGAAGATTTGTACACATTTTCTACTCCAAAAAGCTTCTACAGTGGTGAGCATAGTTGCCTTCCAAAAAAGCTTCAAGTGCAGTTTCCTGTTTTTCTCAGCCTTTAACCCTTTCTAAAGGAGACATTCTTTGGGTGTAATTTGTTAAGTTTCGTGTTTCTCTGCAGCACTGCTATTTCTGTATGTGGTTTGGCAGCCATTGGCATGGGGACATTTGGATTTCCAAATGGGTGGTTCCTGCCATTTCAAGAAAATTTGTCTGAAATGATCAAGGAGGTGGAGGAGGGGGCAAAATGATCAGAGATAAAGTCATATGAATCTGTTAGTACATTTATTAATATTATCTGATCATAGAAGTCTTAATTGCCTCTAATATCATTTTTATTTTTCCTACCTAATTATATAGATCTTTTGCCTCTTTGTTGCTGAAGGCAAATTTTTCAGTTGACAACTCAGCAGTTACTATTATGTTTATTTATATTGAACTTTCAATTTTCTCACTATTTCTTTCTTACATGCATTTGCAAGGAGACAATTCTTTCTGGATTTTTTTTTTTTGTCTGTATTAGTTATAGTTTCACATTACCCTTTCCTTTTTCTCAGAAGCCTTGACTGTCTTAGCAGACTCTTGATTTCTTTTCTATCTTCTGTAAATGATTATTTTTTTTAATAGAACCCATTTGTTTGGGGCCTTTCACAAACCCTCCTTTGGTACATTTTTCTCCCTCTAGTTTCTGCTCATAGAATGGCTTTCCTGAAGTCCTGTGTGACAAATGACATTGAGGGTGCTGGGAAAGAGTCTGGTTTGCCCCGGGTATGACCAGATAATGAGCATGTAATCGGGCCTTGGGGCAAAGGCCTTCACATTCTCTGAAATAGAAGGGTAAGCTGGGGGGCCAAGGGATGACTGAGAAGGAACCTTGCAGCCTTTCTAGAGAAATAGCTGGGAAACCATGAAGGAGGCTTAAGTGACAGACATGAGGGAAGATTCTTCTTGCCAGGAGCTGGAGAATCTTTCTCAGGGTGATTTTGTCAATAGAATTCTGGGGAACAGTATCTGGGGTTTGGGAAACTGGGGGGAAGTAATTTCAACTTGAAACTAGGTGGGTGGGAGTACTCTCTGAGATTCAGACCAAATTGAGCTTCTTTAGTTTCTTTAGAGCAGTGATTATCAGCCAGGGGTGATCCTCCCCGCCCCCAATGCTGGCAATGTCTGTTGTCACAGCTTGGGGGACAGGGAGCGGTGCTACCGGCATCAGACCAGGGATGCTATAAACATCATACAGTACACAAGGCAGCCTCCCCAAACCCAGAATTATCTGGCCCAAAATGTCAACAGTGCTAATGTTGAGAATCCTTGTTTTAGAGAGAGCCTTGTGGGATTTTCATCAGGATTGGATTAAAATTAGGAAGTAAAACTAGAGGAGGCTGTTAAAAAGGCTCAAATTTTATTATACATACAGACTCTGTATCTGCAGGTTCCACATCTGAGGATTCAACCAACTACAGGTTGAAAATATTTGGAAAAAGAAATTCTGGAATGTCCCCCCAAAGCAAAACTTGAATTTGCCACACTCCAGCAACTATTTACATAGCATTTACATTGCATTTGGTATTGTAAGTAATCTAGAGATGATATACATTATATGGGAGGGGATTTCCCTAGTAGCGCAGTGGTTAAGAATCCACCTGCCAATGCAGGGGACACGGATTTGATCCCTGGTCAGGGAAGATCCCACATGCCGAGGAGCAGCTAAGCCCATGGGCCACAACTACTGAGCCTGCGCTCTAGAGCCTACGAGCTATAACTACTGAGCCTGTGTGCTGCAACTACTAAAGCTTGCACGCCTAGAGCCCGTGCTCTGCAGCAAGAGAAGCCACTGCACTGAGAAGCCTGTGCATTGCAACAAAGGGTAGCCAAAAAAAAAAGTATACGAGAGGATGTGTGTAGGTTCTATGCGGACACAACACCATTTTATTTTATTTTATTTTTATTTTTATTATTTTTTTTTGGCTGTGTTGGGTCTTCGTTGCTGCATGTGGGCTTTCTCTAGTTGTGGCAAACGGGCTACTTCTTCATTGTGGTGCGTGGGCTTCTCACTGCAGTGGCTTCTCTTGTTGGTGGAGCAGGCTCTAGGTGCGCAGGCATTAGTAGTTGCAGCACACGGGCTCAGTAGTTGTGGCACGCTGGCCCTAGAGCACACAGGCTTCAGTAGTTGTGGCACACAAGCTTAGTTGCTCTGCGGCTTGTGGAATCTTCCCAGCCCAGGGCTGGAATCCATGTCCCCTGCGTTGGCAGGTGGATTCTTAACCACTGCGCCACCAGGTAAGTCCGCGACACCATTTTATATAAGGGACTTGAGCATCCATGGATATGATATCCAAGGGGCCCTGGAGCCAGTCCCCTGTGGACACTGAGAGATAATTGTATTACTGTGCCCTAGGCTAACATGAAGATGAACTATGCTAAGGCTGTATTTGTGTAGTTTATATGGTGATTTTTATATCTTATGATCATCACACGTTGCAGTAAAGAAGCTTTGACATCCCCAGTCAGTGGTATGCTACCCTGTAGGGGACACAGGTCACAGAGTCTTGGGCTTTCCAGGGCAAATCCTTCTTTCCTGGTTGCTGGAAACATGGGAAACTTACCTGAGGTACTTGGGAAACTTCTTTGAGGGCCACCCATGGCCTCCTTTGATTGGATGTGTTTAAGGGAGAAAGACAATCTCTCAGAACCTTCTAGAGTCCTCTGAAAGTATAGTGTTCCCAGCCTCGAAGAGCCATCCTTCTTGGGGCTAATGATATTAGAGATAATGGTCTCTGTCCCTGGACTTGCTGAGTCAGGGACGGAGGGGTATTGATGAAGCCGAAGACCCTTTCTCTAAGGAGACATCACCATTTTATTCATAGGGTTTCCAAAATGGAACCTTTTGAATTATTCTGTGATCCCTTCCAATTTGTGTCACGTAATTTATTTGAATTCCTTAAAACAGGTATTTCTTACTGTAGAATCCTAGACCCCAAAGACATAGACTTTGAGGTGCAGAGTGTGCAGGCAGAGGCAGACCAGAGTGTGTCCTATCTCAGTATGCAAGGTGGATTTTGTGCCAGAACATTCCTGTGATTGGGTGGTAGTTTAATGGGCACTTCACCTCACTTGCCACCTCCCAGGAGGAGAAAAGCTCCTCTTTCAGGTACTGTGAGGCACCAGAACTGGTCCCTGGTCTGGGGTTAACTTTGTTTCCTCTCCTCAGTTATAAGGTATTAGCTTGTATGCATCTTTGAGGAGGGGCTGAGGGGGTAGAGGCATGGCTCCCCACTATTGAGTAACTTATCATCACGATGCTCTATGAAGCTATCTGTAATTATTTTTTTTTTAATAAATTTATTTACTTATTTATTTATTTATTGGCTGCGTTGGGTCTTTGTTGCTGCACACGGGCTTTCTCTACTTGTGGTAAGCAGGGGCTACTCTTGATTGTGGTGCGCGGGCTCCTCACTGCAGTGGCTTCTTGTTGCAGAGCACAGGCTCTAGGTGTGCAGGCTTCAGTAGTTGTGGCATATAGGCTCAATAGTTGTGGCTTAGTTGCTTGGTTGCGACACAGGCTTAGTTGCTCAGCAGCATGTGGGATCTTCCTGGAGCAGGGATCGAATGCGTGTCTCCTGCATGGGCAGGCTGATTCTCAACCACTGTGCCACCTAAGAAGTCCGTGTAATTATTTTTTAATTATTTATTTAAAAATTTTTAAATTTTATTTATTTGTTTGGCTGCATTGGGTCTTAGTTGCAGCATGCAGGATCTTTGTTGCGTCATGCAGGCTTCTCTCTAGCTGTG
The DNA here is from genome assembly GCF_030028045.1 of Hippopotamus amphibius kiboko. Lineage (NCBI taxonomy): Eukaryota > Metazoa > Chordata > Mammalia > Artiodactyla > Hippopotamidae > Hippopotamus > Hippopotamus amphibius. The sequence continues at coordinate 41,690,115 of NC_080196.1, read as the reverse complement.
GTGTGAGGGCTTAGTTGCCCCACGGCATGTGGGATCTTTGTTCCCCAACCAGGGATCGAACCCGAGTCCCCTGCATTGGAAGGTGGATTCTTCTTCTTCTTCTTTTTTTTTTTTAATTATTTATGTATTTATTTATTTATGGCTGCATTGGGTCTTTGTTGCTGCGCATGGGCTTTCTCTAGTTGTGGTGAGCGGAGGTTACTCATTGTTGTGGTATGAGGGTTTCTCATTGCGGTGGCTTCTCTTGTGGAGCACATACTCTAGACATGCAGGCTTCAGTAGTTGTGGCACGAGGGCTCAGTAGTTGTGGCGCACGGGCTTAGTTGCTCCGAGGCATGCGGGATCTTCCCAGACCAGGGCTCGAACCCGTGTCCCCTGCATTGGCAGAAGGATTCTTAACCACTGTGCCACCAGGGAAGCCTTGCAAGGTGGATTCTTAACCACTGGAACACCAGGGAAGTCCCTGTAATTATTATATATGGTGAGGAGTGTGGGATCTGGTGCGAGGTTGAATCCTGGCTTCAGGACTTCTGCTGTGGGCCCTGGGCCAGTTAGCCATTCTTTGCTTCAGTTTGTCCATTTGTAAAATGAGAGTAATTCCATCAGGTTGTTATAAGGATTTAATGAATGTAGAACGTTTACAATGGTGCCTGGCACATACTAAGCATCCAGCAATGTTATTGTACAGAAAATGATGTGGTGCAGAACATCAGTGCTAGAGGAATTCAGGGAAGGAGGGGGCAAGTTAAGGGAGATGAGGTTGGGAGAGGCTTCCTTAGTGGAGCTTGAAACGGGCTGATGGCTTGAGTCAGGCAAGGAAATGTGCATAATGGTACAGAAGTAGGAAGGGACTTGACATGTTCTAGAAGCTGTAAGGAAACTGATTAGGGTAATGGGAAATTAGATGGGGTATGTGATTTGGGGCATGGGAGGTGGGAGTGATCACTAAGTTCTAACGTAGATGTAAGGGTTAGTTTTTGTAGAGGGGCACCAGGGGCCATTTAGGCCACCAGGGAATGACATAGCTGTGGACTGACACAAGAACTGGAAATTCAAGCCAGTGAGTCAGCTGGGGACTCACAGCGTAGGTTGGAGTAAGGAGAGTGACAGGAGGCAGAAAGCCTGCCAGGAAGCTGTTCTGATCGTTCACCTCTTTTGGGTCGGGACTGAGTGAGGGTCACTGGCATAGAGGAAGGGGTTGGTACAGGGAGTGTTTGAGGTGGTGCTGTGACACATAGGATTTGATGACTGATGAGGAGACAGGTGCGAGGTGACCTGAGTCTTCGGTCCTGTCTGAATGGCTATTAAAAAAAGTGGTCAGAGACAGGAGAGTGGAGAGGAGGAGCAGGTTAGGGCAAGATTTCATGACAAGCAAAAAAGTAATGACCTGTTACAACCAAGAGGAACCCCAAGAGCAGCCGTGTTCCCCAAACTGAGATGGCTCCCTTTGGGCTGCAGTTTGAATGCGGGAGCCGGAGGCGAGGCTGCCATTTCCCCCATTCATTCTCTGAGTGTCCAGCTCCACAGGGTCTGCTGGATGCAGGGCCCGGACTTGGCACTTCTTAGTGGCTCCTGCTCAACTTTACTGCCAGTTTCCCTGGACCCTCTTGAGCCATGGGCTTCTCAGAGCATCAGGTGGTATTTGGGCTTCAATGCTGTTGAAGGTTCCCATAAGGGAACCTCTGAACTTTGAAGGAAGTTGGGAATGTTGTCTTCCCTTTCCTTCACAAACCACATACTTCTGCTATTTCAAATCCTGTAAAGCTTTCAGCTACCATGGTCAGGCACTGCTGGTGGTGTGATTGCTTTTGAAATTGCAAAGGAAGAAACACCCTGGTAGAAGAGAGTAGCTTTTTAGAGCCCCAAGCGTCCCAGGATCATCTGAAAGGTCTCAGATTTTCATGCTTGGAATCACTCTGTCAGGAGCACTCTGTCACAGGGAAGCTGCAATGTTAGGATAAAGAAGAGCCCTGGCTTCCCCTAGGCCAGCGTTTTAGCCTAAAAGCCCAAAGAAAAGTGTTGTCACAGCAGGGTGGATTGGGCTAAGGCCCTTACCCATGTTTGCTTTGTTTCAGTTATTCTTTTTGCGTAGTCTTTTTTTTTTCTTTCTTTCTTCCTTTCTTCCCCTCCCTCCCTTCCCTCCTTCCTTCCTCTCTCTCTTCCCTACCATCCTCCTGGACCTCCCCCACTGCTTTGTGTCAAACCCTGTTCTAATATTTTCCACGTTTCCAAGTATTGGCTCCTTTAATCTTCACAACAACCCTTCTGAGGAGGAACAGTTGTTACCGTATTTTACAGGTGAGGAGGCTGAGGCACAGCATGGTTGAGGCGCTTGCCCAGAGTTGCACGCCTAGCTTCGTGCTGGGGTTGAGTCCTGGCAGGCTGGCTCTAGGGCCCCTGCTCCTCATCACCTTGTCTCGGTCTCCCTTTGGTTGGCTGGAGCCACCATTTTGAAGATGGCATCTTCTGTACCCTCTTTTTAGTTCCACTCAAGAATTTGTTTCAGGAATGTCACATGGTGACATAAGAGGGAACAGATGCTTTTTTGAGTCCTTATAGACCTGGTCTGAACACTAGCTGTACCCACTTACTAGCTGTGTAACGTTGGGCAAGTCACTTAACCTCTTTGAGCCTCAATTTCTAAATGTGTGTAACGAAGATAAGACTCGTCGTGAAGAAGTGAGACAGATTTTGTAAAGTGCCTAAAATTTAGTAGCTGTGGGGTTTCGGGCTAGTTTATTAAACCTCCTCTGTAAAATGACGATAATAATTCCTACCTCTGTAAAGGCTTTACAACTAAGCACTTAAAATAATATCTGAATGTAGTAAATATTCAGTGCTGTTAGTACTAGCCAGCTTTCAATATATATATATTTTTTATGCTTCCGTACATTTTTCAACACCGGTGTTTAATCAGAACTCTTTTTTGTTGTAGTGGTGGTCTCATTTAGGCCTGTTTGGTTAGATCTCTTGTACTTTTGATTCTCCTAAGCAAAAGAACCTTGTATGGTAGGGACTTGAGTATTCTACGCATGTTTGAGTTTCTTGTGTAGCAGCTATCTGTCTGGGAAAAGGTCCTGTTTTTCTTGAGCATATGCACATATATGTATATATAGGTGAGTGACTTTCCTGGCCTTACCATGCAGATTATCTATCCTGGTGGGGCAGTTTTGTTTTTCATCATTGTCATTGGAGTATTTAGCCATCTGCTGCTTTGTTTAAAATTTTTTGTCTTGTTTCTTTATCTTTGTGAAATATTTTATCTCCGCTTATATTATGAAGATTTTAGTGGTTAACCATTACTTCTAGTTATGAGACCCAAACCCCTAAAACTGCCTTGTTTCTTTTATCCTGTTATTTCCCCTGTAGTTCTGGCTTACTCTCCATGTTCCTGTTGTATGACTTCTTGAAATTCAGGAATGAGATTTTTCTTTTTAGTTATCTTTCATTGATAGCTGTCTCCCCCCTCTCCTTCCCCACATTGGATTCCAGAAGACTAATTTTAACTACATGAAAGGTTGGGCCTTCTTATTACACCAATCAGTGGGTAGTTTCCAGCACAGAAGTTGGTTTCCACATCTGATGGGATCCTTTCCCAGTGACCCTAAACTCTCCTAGTCTGTTGGAAGAGTCATAATCTTGATCTTTTCTTATTACTTATCGGGGGAGGGGTTTCACAAGGGGGTGCTAGGTGCATCCCTCCTGGGCTGTGTTTGGAGGGTCAACAACATAAGTATTGATAGATAACATACAGGAAAGGGATGGAGAGAGAAACTTTTGGGAAGGAAGGTGAGCAGATGGTTCATGTGACGTTGCGAGCCCAGGCTGTGGAGTCCAGCAGAACAGAATTCAAACTCCAGCCTGCCCCATGCTCTCTGCATGACCTGGGCAGGCTGCTTAATTCTTCTGCATCCCAGACTCCTTTTGTAAAATAGGGATGCTGACTTTTACTGCACCTGATTGCCTCAGGATTGATGGAGATGAGGGGGTGGAGGTGTGTGTGGCAGGGGGCTCTCGTTTGTCTCTTCCCCTTCCTTTGGTTTTCTTCCCTGCTCTGCTTGTCTTTGAGGAAGGCAGCTTCTCTGCCTTTGCACAGTTTCCTCTCATAGAAATTAACCACAATTTTGCAAACTTAGGAAGGCTGTATCTCCTAAGAAGCATCACTTTGCCTCATTCCCATGATTGTGGTCACAGGTATAGCCGAGTGCCCTGACTAGTTGGTCAGCTGCCCGTCAGCAATGACCTTTCTTCCTTATTACTTTAGTCGAGGGAAGGGTTTTATGCTAATCTCAAATAAAGGCTGTTTTCAGTCTTGGACCTTCATGCCTTCTTAGCTTTGAGGACTCTCAGAAGCAAGCTTTATCTTTGTGGAGAAGAGCCCCTGCCCCCTCCCCTTCTGCTTTTTAAACTCCCTACAAATGACATTATTTCAAGGAGCTACCATGTCTTTTTTTTTTTTTTTTTTTAAAGGTAACATTCTTTAAAAAAAAATTTATTTATATTTTTGGCTGCGTCGGGTCTTCATTGCAGCACATGGGATCTTTGGTTGCAGTGCATGGGCTTCTCTCTAGCTGTGGTGCATGTGCTCCAGAGCACATGGGCTGTGTAGTTTGCTGTACGCGGGCTCTCTAGTTGAGGCACATGGGCTCAGTAGTTGTGGCATGTGGGGTTAGTTGCCCCTCAGCATGTGGGATCTTAGTTCCCTGACCAGGGATCGAACCTACGTCCGCTGCATTGCAGGATGGATTCTTTACCACTGGACCACCAGGGAGCCACCAAGTCTTAAGGGGTATTTAAATCTTATAAAGCCCGAGTGACTCAAAATGGTTAGAGGAGGGAACCACTGTACCTTTTCTTCCAACCAGTCTGGGGCAAGGGATGGAGCCAGTTTGCTGGATCCCCTTTCCTTCATCCAGGAATGTCCCCTGTAATCTGTGTGTAAGCCTGGGAAAAATTCACACTCAGATGGCTCAATAAATAACACCTCTTTCTGTTATGGACACTTCCAAAGAGCTAAAGGGCAGGGAAATTGTTGAGTAAGAAGCACAGAATAGTAAAAGATTAGTAGGTGTGTGACTTGCCTTTTCTATATTCAGCATTTAATGAACATATATTGAAGATACAAGAGAGACTTGCCTTAAAACAGTTGCAGCCTCTGGAGAAGGGTCAAGGAGGACTGTAGAGGCTGAGGCCTCCAGCAGCCAATTGGGTGACCTTGGGATAGATCTGACAGATTTTAAGGTACAGAGAGAGACTGGAGGATCTGGCACCAGTAAGGCCTTGACTTCACTTCTGGCTTCAAGTCTGCCTTAGACAGAGTCATTTTCCCCCTTTTGACCATAGTTTTTCCCACGGGTAAGATGATGGTTTGGATGCTTTCTCATCTCCCTTCTAGCTCCAGAGCTTCTGATTCCTGATTCCTAGCGTTCTGCTTGTATAAGAGATAAGATAGACAGAGATTCATGTGCTGTGATGTGTGTGTGTTATTCTTGTCTTTAACCTGGTCATAACTACCAAATAGTGGGTTCTTTTTTTTTTTTTAAGCTTTTTTGAGATATATTTCACATGCTATAAAATCTACCTATTCAGAGTATACAGTTTAGTAGTTTAAGTATAGCCACAGAATTGTACAAACATAACTGTAATCTAATTTCAGAACGTTTTCATCACTCTAAAAAGAAACCCCATACACATCAGAATTCATTTCTCATTTTCCTTTGGTCTCCCCAGGTGGCCACTAATTTCCTTTCTGTCTATATGGATTTGCCTATTTGGGACATTTTACATAAATGGAATCATACAATATGTGGCCTTTCGTGACTAGATTCTTTTACTTAGCATAGTGTTTTCAAGGTTGATCTATATTGTAGCAACTACAGTTTCATTCTTTTTTATTGTCAGGTAATATTCCATTGTATGGTATGCCACACTTTACTCATTCATTCCTCAGTTGATGTAAAAGTTAGATTCTTTCTATGTTTTGGCTGTCACGAATGATGCTGCTTTGAACATTTATATGCAAGTTTGTGGCCACATGCCTTCATTTCTCTTGGAAGGAATTGCTGAGTTATATGATAACTATATTTAATTTTTGGAGTACTTGCCAAATTGTTTTCCATGGCTGAACCATTTTGCAATCCCACCAGCAATGTATAAGGGTGCCAGTTTTTCCACATCCTTGCTAACACTTGTTCTTGTCTGTTTTATTTTAGCCATCTTAGTGGATATAAAGTCGTTTTTTTATTTGCGTTTTCCTCATGGCTAATGTTATTGAGTAACTTTTCATGTTACTTGTTAGCTATTTGTATATTTTTTTGGAGAGATATCTTTCCAGATCCTTTAGCCATATTTGAATTGGATTATTTATCTTTTTTATTGTTGAGTTAAAAGAGTAGTTTCTCTTTGAAAGTTTTGTTTGGCAGTCTGGAATTTAAATTTATGTCACTGATCGTTCCATCACTGCTTTTGTAGACTATAAAGGTCATTGGTTAAGTGGATTTTTTTTGAAGTCGGCTATCAGAAATGGAAGCTTAAAAAGATTTTAAATGCAAAAGGTGGCAGAGGGGTCATGCATAGAGTGATGGGAAGAAGGCAGTTTTGGATTTATACATGGGAAAACAGTTCAAGTGTTCTGGAAGCAGCTCCCCCTGCTTCAGACTCTTGACTTCCTTTGATATCACACGAATGTCTTAATTTCTTCTACTCGTTTGGGGCTTTGACTGACATCTTCCAAAAGAGTTTTCGGGGCTAATGCCTTTTAAAAATACTGAGTTAGATGGAAATTAGTCTAATTAAACATTACTTTCATTTGAGGATATTGTGAGGTTTTTTTGCTGTTTTTTTTTTTTTAAGGCAGTCAGTAGCTGATATTTTATGACTGTTATTCCAGAAATTGTGGCCTTAGACGAGTATACCGTGGTGTTTGGGGGACTGACTTGGAGAAAGGGAAAAGAATTGAAGAACTTCCCTGTCTAACCATGTGTGTTGGAGGGTTGAAAGCTTTAGTTTTTCTTTTACTCTCCTTTCAAATTGAAGAATTTTCCAGAGAGCTGATGAGGAAGGAAGCCCTCACTTTAGCTTCCAGGATACTTATAACAGTGGGTGAAGTTGGTTTTTTATTCACTGAAGCCTTTGGAGCTTGCCTAGAGCTTGGTTAGCTTTAAATTATTTTGGCCTTACTCAAGGACCCTGTCTAGTTATTGTTCATTTTCTCATTTGCATTTGCATGTAGCTTAAGGGGCTTCCCTACATCCCCTCCCCGGAACCTCATGCAAGAAAAAACATCCTTGCAACTTGGCCTCTTAGTAAGTGTTGGAAACTGGGCTTCATGACAAGTTGGCTCTGAACCAAGCTTCCCTTGCTGTTACACATGTGAAACCTGTTTCTCTTGGCTAAGGTATTTAAAGAAAAAAAAAACTGTCCACATCTCAGCTAAAACAATCTTCTTTCCCTCCCCCCAGCCCCCAGCCTTATCCCCCCTTCTTCCTTCCCATTTTATTTGATAAGATTGCAGTGAATCACTTTTTCTAGGTATTTCAAACATCAGGCTGCTCAGGTTTCTTCTTTTATCTGTTCTTATTTCCTTTCTTAGAGGAGTGGCCATATGAGGCCAGTTGCATTGTCTCTAATGTAAGAAAATCTTCGGGGTTCTGTCCTTTGGACGTGACTCTGTTTTCATGCTTCTCTGCATAGGAATTGGGCTGGTTTACATTTTTAAATGCCTCATCTTCTGAGTCAGAAGTGAGGCTACTCTTGTGTGAGTTTGTATTAAAAAAACTACTGAGACTAGAGGTAGAGCCAGGATTTGCTGACATTGTCAGACTTTGTCATTTGTACTTGAATATGAGAAAGGGGACTGCTTAATGTTTGGGCTCCTCTTTCCTGTAGCTTTAGTTGTCTTTTATCTTTAAAGCAAATCCTGAAAGCATAAACATTTTAAAATAATATATGTTGTTAAAAGCCCCACTGGGTTAAATACACACCAGTATTTAAATATTGTTGAAAAGTATTGTTGATACTTCCTAGATGTCTCTGGCTACCAGCTGTGTAAGGAGAACTGTGAAAGAAAGAAGGTGCAGGGACTTCCTAGGTGGCACAGTGGTTAAGAATCTGCCTGCCAATGCAGGGGACTCGGGTTCCATCCCTGCCCTGGGAAGATCCCACATGCCACGGAGCAACTAAGCCCGTGCGCCACAACTGTTGAGGCCCTGTGCTGCAGCTACTGAAGCCTGAGCACCTAGAGTCCATGCTCCACATCCAGAGAAGCCACCACAATGAGAAGTGCATGCACCACAGCAGAGTAGCCCCTACTCGCCACAACTAGAGAAAGCCTGTGTACAGCAATGAAGACCCAACACAGCCAATAAATAAATAAATTTATAGAGAAAAAAGTCTGGTATGGGGCCTGAAAATCTGCATTTCTCATAAAAATCCTAGGTGATGTTGACTGTCCACAGACTGAAGTGCACTGTGTAACAACCACAATAATCTATTCAAACCATGTCAAAGGGATATTAATCTCTAATTAAAGAATTAGATGGTATGACACATTAAAAAAAAAAAAAAGAAAGAAAGAAGGTGCAAGTTATTTATTTAAAATACCCCCTCCCAGGGGAAGGTGGGGCTGGGATGAATTGGGGGATTGGAATTGACATATATACACTACTATATATAAAATTGGTAGCTAATGAGAACCTACTGTATAGCACAGGGAACTCTACTCAGTGCTCTGTGGTGACCTAAATGGGAAGGAAATCCAAAAAAGAGGGGATTTATGTATATGTATAGCTGATTTTCTTTGCTGTATAGCAGAAGGTTACACAACATTGTAAAGCAACTATACTCCAATAAAAATTTATTGTAAAATAAAATACCCCCCTGGTGAAGTGGTGATGGGATTAGCATGTCCCTAGCAACTGCTAAGGGGCTTTAGGAGGTTACTTTAGAGTGCTCAGCACCCCCTGATCTGTAGGGTACACTGAAGGAGCACACATCATGCTGGTGAACCCTTATCTCCAGTGGGGGGAAATTCAGGCCAGAGTGTCTGCAGAAGTAGAATGACCTCTGCTGTCATTAAGGTGGAGATTCTGGAGAGTATAAGATTCTGACTCTGCCTGTCCTCTGAAGAGCCCCTGTTGCCTCTGCAGCAGATGGGAACACACGGTTCTATGACTGTCAGTGGGAGACTGGCAGAAAGGCCTCTAGCTGTTGATGACTCAGGATATAGTATTTTTTTTTTTTCAAATGGATATAACACTCCCTATCTGTCTTCCTCACACAACAGTGGTGAGAAACGTGAAGATGAAGGTGGACAGCTTCCAGTGTGATTCAGAAGAGGCAGCTCTTGTCTAACTTCGTTTCTTTTTCTTTTTTTAAATTTATTTATTTATTGGCTGCATTGGGTCTTCGTTGCTGCATGCGGGGCTTTACTAGTTGCGGCGAGTGGGGGCTACTCTTCATTGTAGTGTGTGGGCTCTTCATTGTGGTGGCTTCTCTTGTTGCGGAGCACGGGCTTTAGGCATGTGGGCTTCAGTAGTTGTGGCACACGGGCTCAATAGTTGTGGCTCACAGGCTCAATAATTGTGGCGCACAAGCTTAGTTACTGCACAGCATGTGGGATCTTCCTGGAGCAGGGATTGAACCTGTGTCCTCTGCATTGGCAGGCGGATTCTTAACCACTGCGCCACCCAGGAAGTCCAGGATATAGTATTGAGGTAATTACCTTGACATCCAATTCTCTATCATCTTTCCAGGTGGAGGAGAAAAAAAAAATTCAAATCCCCCTTCAACTGTTCATTAGCTTCTATTGCCAGACTATCCCAGTGCCTAGAATGTGTTTCCTTCCTTAATGATCAAAGCACTACCGTAGTTTCAAACCAACCAACTTCCTATGAGCAGTCTCTAATTTTTAATAAATTATTTATTTTTGGCTGCATTGGGTCTTCATTGCTGTGCACGGGCCTCTCACTGCAGTGGCTTTTCTTATTGCTGAGCAAGGGCTGTAGGCACTCGGGCTCAGTAGTTGGGGCTCGAGGGCTCTAGAGCGCAGGCTTGGTAGTTAGGGCACACAGGCTTAGTTGCTCTGCGGCATGTGGAATCTTCCCGGACCAGGACTCAAACCCGTGTCCCCTGCGTTGGCAGGTGGATTCTTAACCACTGCACCACCAGGGAAGTCCCTCTAATATATTTTAATAGAGGTGATAGCTCTTAAGGATATTTAGTTCCTTCACTCTTCATTCACCTCATCCCCAACTTGTATAGGACTAATGGCTTCATTGCTATCAGTTAATGTGAAATATATCCCCCCGACACTTAGATAAGTAAATTCCTTGGGAGACAAACTTTTGTAGGAAACTACTTGTTTGAAAAACAAAGCAAAGGACTGATAACATAGCTTCATTTATTCATCGAACATTTTATCCAGTATCTACCTACATGAGTAGGGCACAGTTCTGGATACCAAGCAGATACAGAAATGGATCTCACACGGATGAACCATGATCTCAAGGGCCTTAAAGTCTAGAAAGACATGTATATACATATCACATACATGTGTAAAATGCATATGGATACTTACATATCACATCAGTTTTTACTCAATCATTAACTAGTATAAATAGATAAAGTATAAGAGAAGTTGAATGGAGAGGGGAGAAGAGAGTCCTTCTGGATATGTAGCACTGAAAGGCACAGTGGTTATGGCTTTGGGCTCTGGAGTCAGAGTGCCTGAATTCAAATCCTATTTTAGTGCTTATTATTGTAGGAACCTTGGACAAGTTACAGTAGTCCCCCGCTTACCTTCGGTTAAACTTTCTGTGATTTCAGTTATATCTTAGTTATATCTGTCAACTGCTATTCAAAAATGTTAAATAGAAAATTCTAGAAGTAAAATAATTCATAAGTTTTAAATAGCACACTGTTCTGGGTAGTGTGGTGAAATCTTGCCCCTTCCTGCTCTGTGCTGCCTGGGATGTGAACCATCTCTGCCCAGCATATCCACGCTGTATATGCTCCATGCCTGTTAGTCACTTAGAAGCTGTCAGGGTTATCAGATCAACTGTTGCAGCATCGCAGTGCTTGTGTAATAAACCCCAGTTTTACTTAATAATGGCCCCAAAGTGCAAGAGTAGTGATGCTGTCAATTTGGCTTTTCTTTTATTGTGCCTAATTTATAAATTAATCTCTATCATAGGTATGTGCATATAGGGACAAACATAGTATACATGAGGTTCAGCACTGTCTGAGGTTTCAGGCATCCATTGGGGAGTCTGAGAACGTATCTCTCATGACTGAGGGGGACTACAATAATTTATTTCTCTAAGACTTAGTTTCTTCTTCTAGTATTTAGGGATAAGAAGTACCTACTTCAGGGGAATTCCCTGGGGGTCCAGTGCTTCGGACTGCACACTTTCACTGCCGAGGGCATGGGTTCAGTCCCTGGTTGGGGAAGTAAGATCCCACAAGCCACTCGGCATGGCCCAAAACAAACAAACAAACAACAAAAAAGTACCTACTTTACAGGGTAGTTGTGAAGACTGGACAATGTAATTTGGGTACAGCCTTAGCAGAGTGCCTGACACACAGTAGGCCTTGTTCTGTGGATGGAGGACCAGAGAAACTAGAGTGGCGGCTGTAGCCTTCAAAAAAGGAGAATTAAGGCACAAGGCAGCCTGGGGAGAGAGGCGGATGAGGAAAGCATTGAAGTGGAAGAGACTGTGCATATTTGGAGAAAAGCTAAATTTTGCTGAATCGCTGGGGAAGTGAAGAAAATAAGACTGGGAAAAATAACTTGTGGCTGGATCACACAAGTCATCAATCCTTCACTGAATCATTTTGCCCTCATTTTGATGGATGAGGGATGCTACTAAAGGTTTTGGAGTGGACTAGCAATGATCAGACTTAAGCTTTAGGAAAATTAACCTGACAGCACTCTTTATGGTGTCCAAGGTGGGGAAACTTATTAGGACAAGGTCCGAGGGCCTGGACTAAGCCAGTTACCTTGTAGCCTTTCCTGTTTTATAGCTTGGTCCAGTATATGTCATGGACACTTTGCTTTGTCATTGAGTTTTCTAGTACATCATCATTTTAAATAATGGTTTTACATCCTTCTCTCCCACCCCAACCTGCACCTCCCTCTGTAGTGACCTCTCTCCCACTAAAGACACCTATTGACCTTGTGTTCTCGTCTCCTTCCCTCCATCTAAGCCAGGAAGGCTCTTATGTCATTTATTCATAATTAGATAAAATACAGTTGTAGCAAATGCATTACTTCTCAACCATTTTAAAGCACATTTTAAGCCATTTATTTCTAATTGCAGTTTAAAAGGCTTTTCTTTTTCTTGGAAGAATTTCAGGCATCAGGCAGTTCGGGAACAATCCTTTTAAGCCTATTCAACTTAGCCTTAAGAAAAAATCAATCATATTAGGCTTTTTTAGAGTTGGGGGCAGGGAGGCCTCCAGTATCTTCCCCAAAGAGAGCTGTCCTCTCCCTTGAGGAATGGTGTGAAATGGTTCTATGGAGAAGGCCTGTGTCGTTGTCCCTGCCCCAGCACAATCCCTCCTGTTCCTCCTGCACGCAGGTGTCTGTCCCCTCAGTGGACAGATGTTTATCACATTTGAATTTTAATTTTTTACTCAATTTTGTTTTCTGACTTATGGGATACTCCAGTTGTTCCTACATTGCTGTTGTTTTTTGTGTGTTTTTGTTTTTGCTCTCTGAGTTCCAAAGAGCCTGACAAACCAGCGTATCTTTGAAACTCATCTCATAAGTAGTTACAGCATTGTGACTGGTTCTCCTAAGAATTATAAATTTTTGTTCTAAAAACATTTGATTGTAGATTATATAAGGGCTGAGAGCACTGATTTTAGGTTCTTTTGGAGGTAGGTTTTATGAGGTGTAATGGAGCCAATTAAAGAATACTCTCCACAACATTGTAAATCAACTATACTTCAATAAAATTAAAAAACAAAACAAAAACAAGAGCCTTTTCTTTTATTCACATGGTATTTGTTAATGGTTTCCCAATCTGCTGAGAAGAAATAGCTGCAAAGTAGATGGTAGTGCAAAAATGAGGCACAGCAAGCTTGAAGAGTCAGGAGCATTTTCTGTTTCTGTGGCCTTTTCACCTTGTTCATCTAAGAAATACGACTTCTCCTCCCAGCCCTTGTGGGCAGCGGCTGAGGCCACTTGAGCAGGCTTTGGAGGAAGTGCGGTGGTACAGCTTAGAGAGTTTTAGTCATCTGGGTCCTGGTTAGATGATCACTGATGCTCTCATTTCCAGACTTGACTTTCTCAGACTTGACTTTGCACTTGTCTTTTGAGCCAAGAATAGTCGTAAGATAAGGAGCTACGTGGTTTTAAGAACAGAGTGTGTTTTGCACTGTCTGGTGAGTACGTTGTGTCTATGAAGCTGAGATTCCACATGGTTCTGGAAAATAACTGCCCATAAATTTGGAAGGTAGTGAAGAGATCAATTATACATTCCTAACCTCACTGAGCACTCTGAGTTGACTGGTATAGTTCACTGACCTGAAGACAGATCCAAGAAGCCTGGAATGTGCTGTTTTACATTGTTTCTCTTGAAAAATGTGTTTAATCAGTGTACACAGTGTTCAGGGCAGTATACTTGATATGACCTTTATCTTTGAGGCACCTGTGGGGGTCTGCATGTGACACACGTGATGAGGATGAGGATTTGGAGGAAAAATGGAAATAAGAGATGATTTAATTTGCATTGATCTATATAATTGAGAAGTACTTTTTTCCCTGATGATTCTTAGTAGATGGGCTTTTCTGTATGTTTGATATAAAGTTAAATGGGCCATGATTAGGCGTGCTATTGATTCTAACTTTTCTAAAACAAAAATATCATTTTAAACTTGTTACACTAGTACATTCTCAGGAAAAAGTCAAACAATATAACAATCCATAGTGTCTCTTCTTTCCTTCAATCCTTCTAGCAGTCTTATGTATTTTTTTTCAGGTTTTTTTTGTTTGTTTCGTTTTACCATGCTTAGACAAACATTCCATTTTTGTTTTAATGGTGATACATAATCTGCAACTTATTTTTTTCATTTAATATATTATTGACAATAATATATTATTATATAAGTTAATTTGAAGAAGTTTTTAGCACAAATGAGTGTTGAATCATAAAATATTTTATATCTAATGAAAGGGATGTATGTTTTTTCTTCTTTAATCTGTTAATGGCCACATCAGATTCTCTGATGTTCAAAACTCCTGACATTCCTGGTATAACTTTAGTCATTCTTTAAAATTGACAGCTACTCGTTCTTTAAAGACATTTTGAATATGTCACGAAGCAGCAGTGTGTGTGACCTAGGCTAGGAAACCTGAGAGGGACGCAGGTGGTTTGTGCTGGGAATGGGACTGACCACACCCTGTGCGGAGGCGGGGTAATTGAATTGAGGGCCGGCTCTTCCAAGAGCTGTTCTCAGTGTAGTTGTTGTGGTTGTTAGAAGTGATACATTACATTAGAGCTTCATAATACCCCTAGCTTACAAAGTATTCGATTTTGAGTAACACTGTCCTAGTTGTAACCTTGAGGAATTTGCATACACAGGGTTTTTTTTGTTGGTTTTTTTAAGCACACTTTTTTTTTTTAATTGGGGTATAGTTGTTTTACAATGTTAGTTTCTATTGTACAGTGAAGTGGAGTTCCCTGTGCTCTACAGCAGGTTCTTATTAGTTATCTATTTTATACGTAGGAGTGTATGTATGTCAATCCCAGTCTCCCAGTTCATCCCCTCCCCCCTCCCGCTTTCCACCCTTACAGAGGGGTTTTCAAGCACTGAGGTTGCCTTCAGTTTTTGGAGATTGTTATGTTTCATTTCCTTTCATAGTCCTTTGGGAGTAGCTTAGTAGTCAGGGGGAATTTCTCCTGCCATCCTCCAGTGAAAATATTTTGGTGTCTTCTGAGCACCAGACCACACCTTGGCCATCTCTTGTTTCTTTGAGGAACTAGATTCCAAAGGAGATTTTTCTCTGCTTTACCAGCTCTCTCTAGAACAACTCGTGACTTAGCAGCATGTGACAGAGTAATTGGAGATTTGCTATGAGCAGTCATTACAAGTGGCTATAGCTCAAATATTCTCTTGGGCTTATGGTCTGGATTTGAGGTTTAGTAGCTTAACAGAGGTGAGATCTTTTGGCATCTAGGAGCTAAGACAGGAGTTTAAACATTTAAATTTCATGCTCTCAATCTAAAAAGTGAGTGAATGGGGTAGGTGATCTCTATAGTTTCTTTTATCTCTGTAATATTTGATTTTGTGTAATTGCACCCACTTTTCTTAGATTGATCCCTCAGTTGAGAACTGAAGCCTGCAAGCAGCTAATGGAAAGTTAGGATCCTGACCTGCATTTAAATTGTGCCACCCTTGTTGGTTCATCCTGATGATGATTCTTTTCTTCCCATGTTTTAGATTATACATTGTACATTGTTACTTCTGGCATTGATGTTCATTTTTAGGGAGTGTGGGATTTTTTAATAGACTTCATTTTTTAGAGTAGTTTTAGGTTTATAGAAAAACTGCTCAGAAAGTTCCTCAGTGCTCCTTCTCTCCCTCACCCCCACAGTTTCCCCTATTACTAACATTGTGTGTGTGTGGCATTAACATCTTGTCTGTGTGGTACACTTGTTGTAATTGATGAACCAATATTGGTATGTTGTTGTTAACTAAAATCTGTTAGGATTCACTCTTTTAAAAAAAAATTATTTATTTACTTATTTATGCTGTGCCAGGTCTTAGTTGCAGCGTGCATGTGGGATCTAGTTCCCCGACCAGGGATCGAACCTGGGCCCCCTGCAATGGGAGCACAGAGTCTTACCCACTGGGCCACCAGGGAAGTCTCAGGGTTCACTCTTGGTATTGTACAGTTCTGTGGGTTTTGACAAATATGTAATGTTATGCATCCACCGTTACAGTATCACACAAAGATAGTTTCACTGACCTAAAAATGCTCTGTGTTTCATCTGTTCATCCTTCCTCGAAACCCCCTCAACCCTGGCAACCACTGATCTTTTTATTGTCTCTGTAGTTTTGTCTTTAATGGAGTGTCATATGGTTGGAATCACACAGTATGTAGCCTTCTCAGATTGACTTCTTTCACTTAGTAATATGTGTTTAAGGTTCCTCCATGTCTTTTTTTGCCTTGTTAGCTCATTTCCTTTTATTGCTGAATAATATTCCATTGTCTGGGTATACCACAGTTTATCCATTCACTTATTGAAGGTCATCTTGATTGCTTCCAAATTTTGGCAGTTATGAATAAAGCTGCTGTAGACATTCCTGGGCGGGTGTTTGTGTGGACATAAATTTTCAGCTCATACAAGTAAATACCCAGGAGCACGATGGCTGGAACATGTGGTAAACCTATGTTTAGCTTTATAGGAAGCTGCCAAGCGAGATTTCAGACGGGCTGCTTTCACTTTGTGTTCCCACCGGCAGTGAGTCTCGGTGCTCTGCGTGCTTGCCAGTGTTTGGTGTTGTGTTTTGGATTTTAGCCATTCTAATAAGTCTGTACTTATATTTCATTGTTGTTTTAATTTGCACTTCCCTAATGACACGTGATGTAGAACAACTTTTCATATGCTTCTTTGTCATCTGTATATCTTTGGTAAGGTGTCTATTCAGATCTTTTGCCTGTTTTAAAATTGGGTTGTTTGTTTTCTTACTTTGTTTTTTAATTGAGGTATAACTGACATATAACACTATATTAGTTTTATGTGTACACACAGTAATTCAATATTTGTACACATGATGAAATGATCACCATGATAAGTTTTGAGGGACCTCTACACCGTTTTCCATAGTTGGCTACACCAGTTTGCATTCCCACCAACAGTGCACAAGTGTTCCTTTTTCTCCACATCCTTGCCAACACTTGATGTTTCTTGTCTTTCTGATAATAACCATTCTGACAGGTATGAAGTGCTATCTCATTATAGTTTTGATTTGCATTTCTCTGATGATTGGTGGTGTTGAGCATCTTTCCATGTGTCTGTTGGCCATCTGTGTGTCTTCTTTGGAGAAATGTCTATTCAGATCTTCTGTCCATTTTTATTTTTATTTTTTTTAATTTTTAAAACTTTTTTAATTTTTAAAAATTATTTATTTATTGGCTGCATTGGGTCTTTGTTGCTGCACACGGGCTTTCTCTAGTTGCGGCGAGCAGGGGCTACTCTTCATTGTGATGCTCAGGCTCCTCATTGCAGTGGCTTCTCTTGTTGTGGAGCATGGGCTCTAGGCGCACAGGCTTCAGTAGTTGCAGCACACGGGCTCAATAGTTGTGGCTCACGGGCTCTAGAGCACAGGCTCAATAGCTGTGGTTCACAGGCTTAGTTGCTCTGTGGTATGTGGGATCTTCCTGGAGCAGGGATCGAACCCATGTCCCCTGCATTGGCAGGTGGATTCTTAACCACTGCACCACTGAGGAAGTCCCTCTGTCCATTTTTAAATTGTTTCTTTGTTCGTTTTTGGTATTGAGCTGGGTGAGTTCCTCTGTATTTTGAATATTAACCCCTTATCAGATACATGATTTGCAGATGTTTTCTCCATTCAGTAGTTGCCTTTTTATTTTGTTGATGGTTTCCTTTGCTGTGTAGAAGCTTTTTAATTTGATGTAGTCCCACTTGTTTATTTTTGCTTTTGTTGCCTTTGCTTTTGGTGTCAGATACAAAAAAATCATCACTAAGACCAATGTTAGGGAGCTTACTGCCTATGTTTTCTTTTAGGAGTTTTATGGTTTCAGGTCTTACATTCAACTCTTTAATGCATTTTGAGTTAATTTTTTTGTATGATGTAAGATAGTGATTCAGTTTTATTCTTTTGCATGTGGCTGTCTAGTTTTCCCAAGCACCATTTTTGAAGAGATTATCCTTTCCCCATTGTATATTCTTGGTTCCTTTGTCATAAATTAATTAGTCATTTATGTGTGGGTTTATTTCTGGGCTCTCTTATTCTGTTCCATTGATCTATGTGTCTGTTCTTATGCCAATACAATGGTGTTTTAATTACTATAGCTTTGTGATAGTTTGAAATCAGAGCATATGATGCCTCCAGCTTTGTTCTTCTTTCTCAAGATACCTTGGCTATTTGGGGTCT
This sequence comes from Hippopotamus amphibius kiboko, assembly GCF_030028045.1. Lineage (NCBI taxonomy): Eukaryota > Metazoa > Chordata > Mammalia > Artiodactyla > Hippopotamidae > Hippopotamus > Hippopotamus amphibius. Next base: position 41,671,989 of record NC_080196.1, on the reverse strand, counting down.
TTTATGGCTCCATACAAATTTTAGAATTGTTTTTTCTAATTCTGTGAAAAAAGCCATTGGAATTTTGATAGAGATTGCAGTGAATCTGTAGATTGCTTTGGGTAGTATGGACGTTTTAACAGTATTATCTCTTCCAATCTATGAGCACAGAATATCTTTCCATTTGTTTGTGTCTTCAGTTTCTTTCATCAGTGTCTTAAAGTAGTTTTCAGTGTACAAGTCTTTCACCTCCTTAGTTAAATTCATTCCTAGATATTTTATTCTTTTTGATGCAATTGTAAATGAGACTGTTTTCTTAATTTCTCTTTCTGATAGTTCGTTATTAGTGTATAAGAAAAGCAGCAGATTTTTGTATATTCATTTTGTATGGTGGGCTGTTTTCTTATTTTAAAAAAATATTTATTTATTTTGGCTGTGTTGGGTCTTAGTTGCAGCATGTGGAATCTTCGTTGCAGCATTCGGACATTTTAGTTGCAGCATTCAGGCTCTTAGTTGTGACATACGAACTCTTAGTTGCAGCATGCATTCAGGATCTAGTTCACCAACCAGGGATCAAACCTGGGCCCCCTGCATCGGGAGTACAGAGTCTTACCCACCGGACCAGGGACCAGGGAAGTCCCTGTGTTCTTATTGTTGAGTTATAAGAGTTATTAGTATATTTTGGATACAAATCCTTTATGAGATATGTGTTATGCAAAGATTTTCTTTCAATTTGTGGCTTGTCTTTTTATTCTCTTAACAGTGTTTTTCACAGAGCAGAGGTTTTTATTTTAATGAAGTCCAGCTTATCAACTTTTTCTTTCATGGATTGTGCTTTTGGTGTTGTATCTATAGAGTCATCAACAAACCCAAAGTTACCTAGATATTATCCTATGTTATCTGTTAGAAGTTTTATAGTTTTGCATTTTACACTTAGGGCTATGATCCATTTTAAGTTAATTTTTGTGAAAGGTATAAAGTTTATGTCTAGATTCATTTTTTTGTATGTAGATGTCCAGTTGTTGCAGCACCATTTTTTGAAAAGTCTAGCCTTTCTCCATTGAATTACCTTTGCCCTTTTGTCAAAGGTCAGTTGACAAAAGAGCAAAGGTAATTTGTGCGGGTCTATTTCTTCCATTGATCAATTTGACTTTTTTTTTGCCAGTACCACACTGTCTTGATCGCTGCAGCTTCACAGTAAGTCTTGAGGTCCAGTAGTGTCAGTCCTCCAACTTTGCTCATTTCTTTTAACATGGTGTTGGCTATTCTGCATCTTTTGCTTTTCCATATAAACTTTAGAATCATTTTGTTGATACTTATGAAATAACCTGCTGGGATTTTGATGAGGATTGTGCTGAATCTGTAAATCAAATTGGGAAGAATTGATATCTTAATTATATTAAGTCTTCCTATTTACAAACATGGAATACCTCTTCATTTATTTAGACTTTGATTTCTTTTATCAGAGTTTTGTAATTTTCTTCATGTAAGTCTTGTTCATATTTTGTTGGATTTATAATAAAGTATTTAATTTTTTGGTGCTAATTGATGTAAGTGGTATTATGTTTTTAATTTCAAATACTAGTTGTTCATTGCTGGTATATGGGAAAACAGTTGACTTTTGTATACTAACCTTGTATTCTGTAATCTTGCTATAATTGCTTAGGTCCAGGAGATTTTTGTTGTTGTTGCTTCTTCTGGATTTTCTACATGGCAAATCATATCATCTGTGAACAAAGACAGTTTTATTTCTTCCTTTCCAAGCTGAATACCTTTTATTCCCTTTTCTTTTGGTTTTAGCTAGGGCTTCCAGTACTGTGTTAAATAGAAGTGGTAAGAGGGGACATCTTTGTCTTATTTCTAATCTTAGGGGGAAAATTATCTAGTTTCTCACCATTAAGTATGATGTTAGCTGTAACTTTATGTATAGATGTTCTTATCAAGTTGAGGAAGTTCCTCTTCATTCCTAGTTTTCTGATAATTTTTATCAGTAATTCTGAATGGGTGTTGGATTTCATCAAATGCTTTTTCTGCATACGTTGCTATGATCCTGTATGATTTTTCTTCTTTGTCCTATTGACATGGTAGATTACATTAATTGGTTTTCAAATGTTGAATCGGAGATATTGGTCTGTCATTTTCCTTTCTTTTAATGTCTTTGGTTTTGGTGTTAGGTTAATTCTGCCCTTATAGGATGAGTTAGGAAGTGTTCCCGCTGGTTCTATTTTCTGGAATAGATTGCAGAGAATTAGTATCGTTTCTTCAGTAATTGGTAGAATTCACCAGTGTGACTGTTTGGGCTGCTTTGTGTTTTGTAAGGTTATTAATTATTGATTCAGTTTCTTTAATAGATATAGGCCCATTCAGATGCTCTGTTTTTTCTTGTGTGAATTTTGGTAGGAATTAGTACATTTCATGTAATTTACCAAATTTGTGGGCATCGAGTTGTTCATAATATTCTTTTATCCTTTTAAAGTGGGATGGTTAGTGATGGCCCCTCTTTCATTTTTGATAGTAGTAATTTGTGTCTTCTCTCTTTTCTCCTTCTTGGTTATCTCAGCTAGATATTTATCAATTGTATTGATCTTTCCAAAGAACCAGCTTGGAGTGTGGTATTTTTAGTTCATATTACAGTTTAGAACCATAATAAGTCTTGGCTTTGAGTCGGTCTCTAAATTTTTGTCAGTAATTGCTAAGCATATGTGTGCATAAAGGCATACATATTAGGAGTCAACACAGAATAGTTGTAGAGCTTTTTAGAGTCCATAGACTTTTTAAGGCTTTCATTATTAACAGAATGGTTATATGAACCAATAGTTATTTAAATCCAACAGACTGTTGATTTCTGTAGGTGGTAAATTGAGTAATACAGATTTAAGGGTCAAGCAGAACAAGTTTGAGTGCTGGCTCCTCATGCTAGCTGTGTGTCCTTGGGCAAGTGGCTTCACCTCTCTTTAGTTTCATCTCTCTGAGAATGTTAAAGTTTATAAAATACAAGTTCTTATTTTACTATTTAGTATGAAAAATAAAGTGGATACCATGTAAGGTGTCTAGCATGATACTTAGCTCATAGTAGACTCTCTGTTGTAGCTATTGTATAAAAGACAACATCTATTAGACTCATTAAAGGCTTTCTGGACTTCGTTTTCTAGGCCATCAGCAGATGATAGGGCTTTTTTTCCTCTTGTTCTTTGATACATGAAGCTGTATTTCTTCCCATATAGAGATTTGGTTGTAAATGGCTGTATGTTGACTTGTACATTTAAAATTTGAGAAGCAAAAAGCTATTTGTGGGAAAGCTGTCCAGTTTGGGAAATTGTTTTCTTTGTAACCTTCTTGATCAAGTCTCCTTGATCAGTTGGTAGATGCTACATGTAGCATGGCCTTGCTTTTTAGCCAGGTGTTTGCCAAGGTTCTTGGTCATCCAAAGTGAGTGCTTATTTTTGGATTGACTCCAAGGACAGGATACTGAGTGCCTTTTGGGAAAGCTAGAAAAGGAATTTGGCAAATAGAGCATATTTGGGAGGCTGATTAAATACAGATCTCAGTAGAGTCCCCGAGACAGGCTCTGGGATTAAACTAAATTTAAACATATTACAAATAGGGACAAAGAAAGTGAGGAAACCTGGACTTAGTTAAAACCAACTGTGTGTGTGTGTATGTTTGGTTTTTTAATTTTCCAAAGTAGTATGCCTTGTTCAGCTATTTTCACTAACGGAAGTGGTTACAGTGCTTACTAAATTATGGAGAAATAACTTTAAAAAATTAGTTTAAACAAAAAAGCTTAAGGCAGCAAAATTCAATCTGTCTAACCTGTAAGTATATATTTTCAGAAATAATTGCCATGTTTCTTTCAAGAACAGGATGTATTTGTTAGAAAGGAAATAATGTGCTTGCAGAAGTCGCCTTGGCTACACAGAACTAAAGCAGAGAGGAGGTTAATAAAATGATTCTGAGAAGGGGGTGGTTACTTGTATTGCAGCTGTCTTGGTTCAGAGTAAATGATGGTGCTTGAATCAGAAGTCTTTGCCATGGACTAGCTGCCAAGCAGGGCGGGAGTTTGCCCCAGGTGGGGGATCACTTGCTGCATTTTAGAAAGAGTGTATTTTGATTCTGTCAATGGAGGAAGAGACTTAAGGCAGTCAAGATCATTTTGGAGGTAATTTCAGGCATAAGGCAGTGACTTTGGAAATGAAGAGGAAGGGCCAAATTTTTGAACTGTTTTAGAATGTAGGCTATCTGGGATTTGGTAACAATCCCCGCCCCCCCCCCCCCCCCCCCCCCCGCCCTGGCCCCTTGACACACTCACCTCCCTAATCTCACCTCACTTAAACTAGCAGTACATAACCATTTTGTACAATTCCTATAATGTCTTCTAAAATCCACCAGCCTGTGAAATCACTGACCTATTTGATACCCTCCCCAGGGGACTGGTGCTGTAGTCATTTGGGCAAGCTTGTTCTTAGCCTCTGTAATTGAAGAGCTCCATTCAGAAGCAAATGGGAATAATTGATTTTCATCCTCCAGAGGCTGGAAAAATCAAAGACCACAGGAGGTTTTTTAAAAAGGAGGCCAAACCCAGAGATAAATTTACTCCAGAACCCCTTCTTGAAAGAACTCTCTTAAGAATCTTGTAACTGGAAGCCCATCTCTCTGGAATAGATCTGGCTTCACTTAAAAAAAAAAAAGTGGGTATGTGAGATGTTAAAGGAAAAATTGTTCTGACACTTGTTAAAACAGTAAGGAAAACAATTGCAATGAGAGTATTGCTGTAGGGGAGAGAGACCAGGCTCATCTTCAGATACAACAAGGACCAGTGGGGATTTTTGGCTAAAGAGGAGGGTGAGTCAGTGGATAGAGAATTGCTAAGAGGAGACATCAAGGGTAGGGGGATTCTTGCTGAACTCACCTAACAGGATTCTTGCTATAGGCTGGCCAAGGACTTAGACATCAAAGAGTGGGCATGAGGAACTTGATCAGATATCAAGGTGGGGAGAACTCTTGAAAAACTTGCTTAACAGAATTCTTGCTAAAATTGGACTGAGCAGGTCAAAGATAGGATGGGGACCAAAGTCAAGGCCTAGTTGAAAAGAATGTTCGGAGGAGCCTGACTAAAGTCTTTGTCTTTTCGTGTGTGTGTGTGTTTTATTACAAGAGTAATACATGCCTCACCCCTAGAACAAATCAGTCTTAACAGTTTGGTATATAGCCTTCCATATGTTAGTATAGGCTTAGAAAAATACACTGTTCTTAAAGAAATGAGATCATACTCTACCTACTGTTATGCAGGTGCGTTTCCCACTTCGTATATCTTACAGATTTTTTCATGTCAGTATATATACACTGGTCTCATTCTTTAGAATGCTTTGCTTCACTTTAGGTATTGATGCCAAACTCTTATATTTTAGATTCCATTTTATAATTTTTTTTCACATATGTTATCCCATTTATTCCATAAAACAACTCTCTCAGGGTAGAGATAGGACAAGTGGCATGTCTATTTTATCTAAAGTTTAGATGGACAAGTGACATGTCTATTTTATCTAAAGTTTAGATGATCTACTAGAGATTTTGTAGCTAATACTGTGTCAAGTCCAGGATTCACTCATATGGGTCAGTTGCATGTGTGAAAAAAAATCAGATCATTGACATTCAGCTTACAAACTAGCAACATTCAGAGTACTATTTTTCCTGTGATGCTTGGGACATTTAGAAAATATATGTGGTGTATGTTGGACATAGAATCTGATAATAAATTTCATTTGAGGTGTACATCACTTTTGCATTATTAATTTCTATACTGAAAATTTTTTCATTTTAATTTCCTTAAAACAACAAAACAATCATCTTAAGTACTTTAAATGAATTCAGTCAGCTTGTAGCTTTCATTATAATGTTGATGCTTTCAATAGTTACCTTAGGTAACAAGGTTTGTCAGCTAATTGGATTTCTGGAAATGTTAATAGGAGTCTTTCGATTAACTACCTCTATTCATTTCCCTCTGGGACCGGGTTCCTACCTAGAATATATAGTGCCTCTCTCTCAAGACTCTTTATTGGTTTCCTATAACCCTGGAGAGAAAAAAAGAAAAAGTAAGGCAGAATGAATGAGGAGCAGGGAATGTGAAGCAGGGCGGAAATGAAAGTGTATGAGCTGTGGGGAATTCATCTTATTCAGGAATGAGAAAAACAGCCGAGAGAGTGGTTTTCAGGAAGTTGTATATAGCACAGTGTTAGAATTTTGGAGTTAAAACCAGTGTCACCCATTCCAGCTCTGTGACTCTGGGTAAGTTATTCACCCCCATACTTGTTAGTTTCCTAGGGTTCCCTTATAGGGTTCTGGTGAGAAGTAAACAGTGAATTATTTAATCCACTTAAAGTATACTTGGCTCATAGCAAACATTTAATACTGGCTGTTATTTCCAGGCCTTTTAGATTCAAAATTCCAAGAAAAGGATCTTAAAGTCTGGATAGAGTAAAGTGACCATATAATTTATTGTCCAGGCCAGGATGCTGTTAATAATTTGCTGGGGCAGCAGATGTAAGCCAGGATGTATGGTTTCCTTAAGGTGGAGGAATCTTTGCCCCTAAATGTGACTGACTAAGGCATCTTGCCTTCCTGTCCCGCTCAGTGAAGGCTGTGGACTTTGACAAGTCAAGAAGCAAATCACTCTTAAAAGCTTTTCTACACATGCGCTCGTGTGCTCTCTCTCTCCCCCCTCCCCCTCACATACACTCACTAAACAATAGCAGAAGCATTGCTTTTTCTTTATAGGTAACATGTTACCTGAGAATAATATGAATCTGTACATATATTTAGAAAAATCTGTACAGTATTTTTTACTCCAGAAATAACTTGACAGAAGATATTTGAGTTCTTAGAAATAGTTTCCATAATCTAAAAAAGTAATTTACCGTAGCCGTCTTTAAATAGCTAGGCCCCCTCATGCCTTTATGTGTAGATTTCTCTTACCTGAGAGCTTGTGCTTGATACAGTGCCTTCTTGACAGTGAGAATATGGTGTAAACATAACATATTTGAATCTGCCCAGAAGTTGCTTTTGGTCTAGTGAGAAAGGTAATCAGATAGTGACAGATATTGAGCTCTGAGGTGAGGTCATTGTCATCAAGGCAAAGTACAAGGCTGTACAAGGAGCTCATGAAGAGTCCTGCCTGGCCTGCCGAGGAAAGGAGAGAGTTCCCTGAGAAGGAGACCTTTGCTCAACGGGGAGCTGAAGAGGCGGGATGGAATGGGGGGTTGGAGAGGAGGCAGGAGGGAGGTTGACCTTCTAGGAAAGAAGAGCCTGTATGAAGAGTGCAGGAAACAAGGAAGTGTTTGCTCTTAAAAGATCACCTTGACTGCAGTGTGATCACACACCCTTCCCCCTGGTTGCAAATCCCTTTCATCCCTGTTTCTTGAGAACGGATGCCTGATGCCATTCATCCGAGTGGTCGCCTCTGTTCCCTTAGCATTTGCACAGTTCTTTTATAGCACGAATCATGTTGCATGATAATTTTTTTTTCTATGCCTCTGATGTTCTTTAGGGTGGTGGTTTGGTCTTATTTATTATAAGGAACCTAGAATAGCACAGTGGTTTTCCCCTCATTCCCCCTCCCCACAAATATTTGAGTATTTACCATGTGCCCCATACTGTGTGCTTGCTGCTTGGGAAAGTGGCACAAGATGGGCACAGTCCCTGCTGTGATGGAGCATGCACTATGACAGGAATCAGAAGTTTGAACTCTGGAGCGTGTTCATGCAGTTCAGCACTTCTTTGCCTTTTTTTACAGTTGTGGAACAGAAACAGTGAATGCTGGAGTGTTAAGAAGCCAGGCTGAGGTAAACTGAATCATATAAAAGATAAGGGCCCCCAAAGTAATAGTAGTGTAAACGGTGAAGGAAATATGGCTTGTAAAAATGTGATTGTACATTGTTCCTCATGGCTGCATCGCAGTAAGAGCCGCGCACTCTGGCGGTGGTACCCATGTCTCAGGTTGTCACGTCCATGTCCGTGTTGAGACTGTGCTCCCTCTGCCATCATTCCCACTCCCCCTTCCCCGTCCCCTGACAGGCGTTGATAGGGAGGCAGTGATTGAAAATAACAGTTACTGGAGCGAATGTACGAGGTTTCTGACAGTTCCTGCTGTATCGGAACTTACGTGCGTGCGTGTGTGTGTGTGTGTGTGTGTGAGAGAGAATGTGTGTGATTGTGTGTGTGTAATTGTGTGTGAGTGTGTGTGTGAGATAGTGTGTGTGTGATAGTGTGTGTGATAGTGTGTGATATTGTGTGAGATGTTGTGTGCACAGATTACTGACTAGAAGCAGAAGACTGTTATCCTTGGCAGGAGAGAGGAGAGCTCCTTGCTGATTTTGTGGAACAAGGAAGCCATCCTTCCAAGTTTTTTTGTGTGAGTTGTGTCACCTGTGAGGTTAAAATGGGGTGTTGCCATTCCACTGAGTTTCTCTCTCACAAGGGAATAAACCATTCAAAGTCACTGCCTTTTATCATGTTTGAAACACAAAACACATGACGACAAAGCCAAGGTGACCAGAAATATACGTTTCATAGTTGACAAGGACTTGTCTAGTCTGAAGTGTTGTGTCAGAATTGTTTCTGCACCGTCCTTACCAGGGCCCGTTTATACGCACCTGAGTTCTTTTCTGGGAAAGCAGCCACTTCCAGCTCTTAGCTCTGAGCTTCAGGTGTTTCCTCCATATTTCTGATTATTATACTTATGTTGCTATTTCTTGATTTTAAAAATTTAGACATCCTCTATCAGTCTTTGTTATGGAATAGCAGGGTTTAGCCTTCTTGCACTGTCTCGGTCTACTGCCTCCCCCTTCATCCTTCAGATATGTGACAATTTTTAGTCACATCAGTATCTAATGTTTATGTTTATATTATTATGGCTATTAGTATTAGTCACCTGCTGAACCAATTAGTATACTCCAATCTTTTTTTTTTTCTTGTTCTGCCTCTCTTACTAGTTTCCCATGTCCAGCTCAGTGTTAATTCCCAAACTAAAACCATACTTTTAAAATCCCTAAATATTATTTTCCATGTCCCAGTCAGACCCATCAGTTGATCGTCAGCTTCATTTTTTCGTGCAGATGCCAAAGCCCTGCATCCTCCAGCAATGATTGGGTATTCTTGAGGCTTGCTGCACGCTCGATTTCCTTTGCCTTTTTTCGTCCCGTTTCTGGATGCCTGTCTTCCTCTTTCTTGGTTTGCTCGTTTATTTGGTAGAGCACATCCTCCAGTCACTTCCTGATAAAAGGGTGTGTGGGAGGTAAAATTTATGACTCTGCATGTCTAAAAATATCTTTATTCTCTTTTTATACTTGACTTATTATTTGTCTGCTTATAGAATTCTAGGTTGGAAATCATTTCACTCTTGGGTTTTGAAAGCATTGCTCTTTTGCTTTATCGCTTCCAGAGACGAAAGCCATAAGACTTGTTGAAAGTCTTGAAATTATTGAAAATTCTGATGCCACTCAGTCCTTTGTATGCAAACTATTTTTTTCTCGTGAGACTGGATTCTCTATCCCTTGTATTCTGAAATTTCACAGTGTGCCTTGGGGATGGGTCTTTTTAAAAATTATTCATTGTGCTAAGTATAGGATGGACTCTTTGAGCTGGAAGTTCGTATCCTTCAGCTCTAGGAAAATTTCTCAAGTTATTTCTTTGATAAATTTTCTCCTGTCCTCTTTCTCTCTTTCTCTGGAACTTTTCGTCCTCTAATTGTCTTTTCTCTGGAATTTCCCATCTCTTTTTTGGTTCCCCTTTTGAGGGATTTACTTGGCTTTATCATCTAGCTGTTTGTTTATATTTCTACTGTAATTTTTTTTTTAACTTCCAAAAGCTTTGCACTGATTGTTCCAATTTTTTCTAATCCAGTTCTTGTGTGATAATAGGCCTTTTTGATTGAGATTTTATTTGGTTCTTTATTTCTGTTCCTTTGAGTCCCTTTATTCTGTTTTGTGCTCTCTATTCTCATGTTGAACGCTTTCCTCAAATGTATGGTGACCTTTGGTTGTCATTTTAATTTGAGAGTGAGACACCAAAAAGCCGATTGGATGGTCTATATAGAGTTGGAATGAACTTGTCAAGGATGGGTTTTATATGCTCTGTCTAGGGTGTTTGGGCAGAAACACACCCGCTTTGTCAGGGAATCCCCAAAAGTCAGCATCTGTTGAACCTTTCTGTGGAGTCATTTGGTTTCTGCAGGAAAGAATCTTCCAACCTTTTGCTTGAGGGTGGAGGGTACAGCTCTTAGCATTTTGGGAGCCAAGTGGGTGAGCAGGCCTGGAATCTCGTCCTTCAGGATGTAGACTTCCAGTAAAGGCCTTTGTTTTCAGTACAATGCCTCTTCCTGACTTCTGCTGTCTGTAATGTCCCTGGCTTTAGAGCCCACCTGGTTAAGTTTCTTCGGAAAATAAATCTACCTTCTCCTGCATGGGTACAGGAGTAATAGTCTACTGGCTTCCCTGGATGTGACTGGAGACCCGGTGGGCTCCTCATACAGAATTTGTGTCAAGTCCTCGTTTTCAGCCTCTCCTCACCCCTGGTCTTCTGTACGACCAGGTACCTCTAAATCCCTGAGCCTTCCCAGGGTGCTTGTGTGAATTGGCATCCCCTTCTCTGGCTGCAGGGATCTACTTTCTCAGCTTTGCTAGTTTATCTACTTTTCATTTTCCATAAATGTTGACATTTTGTGTTCACTGTTCTCTTTCTCCTATTCTTTTTTTTTTTTTTTTGGTTTGTTTTTACTCTCATTTTAATGGGTTTCCGGATTGAGCAGAAATAAAAATGCATGTTCAGTTTTTCCCAATTAACTAGAACTCTGGCATTGTTTTGGGGGTTTCTTGTCTGATTGTTTCATGTCTGTAAGTTTTGTGTTTATCCAAAGATTACAAGCTTCTTTGAGGATGGGGATGGTTTCCTAGACTCCTTGTTATCTCTCCTTTTACCCTCAACAGTTAAGTATGTGGAAAGCATTTTAGTAAGGATGTGTCAAATTCATTTGAGTAAGATGAAGTCTTTTTAAAATTAGACTGACTTTGGACAATGTTTCATTGTGTTGGAAAACTGCCAGTCCTTCCTGAGGTTCAGAGATAAATCTGCCTTTGCAAGGATAACCAAAAGAGGAAAACAGCAAAGGCTTTTGGCAGAAAAACGCTGATGAGACAAACTCCTGTTTAGACCTTAATGATTTAATGAAGAATTGATGGAGAGCTGCCCAGGACGTCTCTTCTTCCTCAAGTCTGTTGCCATTGCTCCCTCTTCACAGTCAGTGATGGAACAGGCCCTTTCCTGACTTGGTGCTCTGAGAGTCTTTGACTTCCTGGGAACTAATGCAGGAGGAGACCCACAGAGCTCCAAGTTGTTTTGCCTCAACAGTCAAGGTCAAGAGCCTGAATAAACGAGAAGGAACATGCATTTGAAGGCAGACATGGGATTTTAATTAGGTGTGTGACAATCAGTAAGTCGTTTGGACTTAAGTTTTCTTACCTGTAAGATGGAAATAACAACATGTACTTCCCTACTTTATAATGTGGTTATAAGGGTCGAATAAGGGTAACATACATGTATGTCAACATTTGAGCATCGTCATTTATTTATTTAACATTATTTATTTGGTTTCACTGGGTCTTAGTTGTGGCTTGCCGGCTCCTCAGTTGCAGCATGTGGGCTTCTTAGTTGTGGCATGTGAACTCTTAGTTGCAGCATGTATGTGGGATCTAGTTCTCTGACCAGGGATCAAACCCAGGCCCCCTTGCATAGGGAGCACAGAGTCCTAACCACTGTTGCCACCAGGCAAGTCCCGAGCATTGTCATTTTAAACTAACCATGTAACCATGGTGATCCAGACCCTCATATCTACCTACTGACTGGACGTCTACTACACATGGGAGTCCAAATTCACTTTAGCCTCGCCTAATCCAAAACAAAACTCCTCCCCTCCCCTCCCTCACACTGCCACAATCACAAAACAAAGCAGCACAGCAACACTGGTTTTCCTCCTCAGTTTACTCTCTCATTAACCACTGAATTGTTCACCATTAAGTCACACCCCCCCCCCCCCATTTAGTCACCAGATCCTGTCTTCTCTATTGAATCTATCCTTTTTTCTCAGTAGCCCGTACCACTGCTGTTGTTCAGGTCCTCACTTCATGCTTGAATTGCTAACTTCCAGCTGGTCTCCCTGGATCTAGTCACACACTTCTAGTCTATCATCTATGCAAATGCTTAGCATAATGATTTTTTTTTCAAATTCTGAAATATTTCAGACCATCACAACAGTGTGGTGAATAACAATGTGCCATCTAGGTTCCTACTTCCCAGCTCTCAACAGAAGGAGTTTTCTAAAATGTACATCTGATCCTTCCCTGCTCGAAACTTTTCAGTGGCACACAGAACCCTTCATGAGCTGGCTCTGCCTGCCGCTCCATCCAAGCATTCACCATCATGCTCCAGCCACTCACAAGTACTTACATTTGCCCCAGTTTGCTGGGACTACTCAGGAGACCTTGAATTTGGGTGTTTCCTCTTTGTTTCCTCTGCCTGGTTGATTTCTGGTAAGCTTTAAAGGCTCAGCTTAAGTGTCTCCTCCTCTGCAAAGCCTCCTTGTATTCCCATTTCCCTGTGAGCTACACTTTGCACACTTCCCAAAATTTACCCACTGTGTTGTCATTTGTTTACTTATCTGACTTCCCCACTCTCCTCAAGGCTGGAGACTATGTAGCACTCTGGCCTGTGGAAGAGAGTGCCTAAACATTTATGCATTTGAACGAGATTGGACACTCTGCCAGCCCATTGAGATGCCATTGCTTGCCTGTGTAAAGTAAGCAGTTAGGTAACTGGACAACATGAAGCCCAGCTTGCTGCCAGCTGAGAGCCACTGTAGGATATCATTCAGTCCTGATCCCACGGAGTAGTCACAGATGAAAGTGGACTGGCCACTTTGGTTCCAGCTTGTGGTTCTTCTATCTGTGTATTTTATGTAAAGATATCTCAAATGCCATATTCTTACATGTCCCTTTGAGAGATTGTTGCCATTTTTAATGGATACGGAGTAGCAGATTTATTATACTGCACAGAGATCATGTCATACTGGGGTCGCAGGTTAGGAAAAACCAAATGTTGGAAGTTGCAGACTAGTGGCCCTGGGCAGTTCCTTGTACAGTGTTGTGCACTTGGAAACATGAAGGATTCCCTTAAAGGGCTTAAAATATATAGTGCGGCAGCACACCATGAAGAATTCACTGTGGTTCAAGGTCAGATATAATCAGTGCTGTGGTGATGGCGCACTAAATGTTTAGGAATCTCCTGGATCTTTTTTTTTTTTCTTTTCCTGGTTCTCTTGGTGTGCTGTGTTCTGCTTTTGTTTGTCAGTGAGCAGCCCTTTGGTACTTACTGCTTTAGAAAAACCTAATAGGACAGCTGTGATAGGGAGGAAGACCTAGATTGTAAATAGTTCTTTTCTTGAGCTGCCAGAAAGGAAGAAACTTGGGTGGAGGGGAATGTTACTACCATCCTGTTTGAAGCTAAAATTCCCAGCAGAGAGATGACAGTTCTCCATTTCATTTAGGTTTTATTTAATATATGCCCTATTCCACCAAATTTCTACGTGGGCATTTAGAAGAAATGCTAGTTAGAGAAAAAGGAAGGGAAGAGGCCTTACCCAGTTGGGAAAGTGGAAACTTTATGGGACTTCCCTGGTGGCGCACTAGTTAAGAATCTGCCTGCCAATGCAGGGGACATGGGTTTGATCCCGGGTCCGGGAAGATCCCACATGCTGTGGAGCAACTAAGCCCATGTACCACAACTGCTGAGCCCATGTGCCACAACTACTGAGCCCACGTGCCACAACTGTTGAAGCCCACATGCCTAGAGCCCATGCTCTGCAACAAGAGAAGCCACTGCAATGAGAAGCCTGTGCACCAAAACAAAGAGTAGTCCCCACTCACTGCAACTAGAGAAAGCCTGCATGCAGCAATGAAGACCCAATGCAGCCAAAAAGAATAAATTTTTAAAAAATTATTAAAAAAAAAAGGAAGTTGCAGCTTTATGCAGGAAGGTCCTCATCTCTCTGCCTTGTCTTTTCTAATTGTTTTGAGGTAGTTTTAGTGCTGGTATGGGATATTCAAACTTAATCAGGTCTAAACCGCAGACATGGAGGTAAGAGTTAGAAAATGACAGAGGGCTTGCTCAGTTCTGCCTTTGTTTTCAGAGTTTAGCATCACCTATTTTATAATAGAATGATGATTTTTTTGTTTTGTGGGGAATTTGAAACTAAGTATGAAAATGGTTCCTTCTAGATTTTCCAGATCTGTTTCACTTTCCATCATCCTATTTCATTGTCAGGCATAGGTATATCATTTTTGGTTTAGAAAATGAGGTATAAATGTGATGAAGAGATAATTGCTTTTAGCTGTTTGTTTGGGAGGTGCTATAGGAACCCAGGCTTAACGGAGGATGGGGACACTAGGAAGAACCACAAGCTTCTGACCTTGTCACCAGCTTCCTTAATTGACAAGGAACAAATAATGTAGCTATCAGAGTATACATGTCCTCTCTTTTCACTTAAAATTAATCTTAAGCTTTTAAGCCCAAAACCTGCATGCTTATTAAAGTGACCCATGCCACACCTATACAACCATGTATTATTAATACTTTGGTTTTTTCTCTTCTTTTCCCTGTACATAGGTTCCTCCCCTTCTTTAAAAAAAAAATTCTAAAAAGACTACTACATGAATGCAGTCTCACCGTGTTTTAAATAGTGTGGTAGAGTACAGAGCAGAATATGCAAGCCCCCCTTCACCATTCTGCAGTGCCCCCCCACCCTCCAACACACGCTTCCTTCCCCAGAGGTAACCACCATCAACACTGGGTGAGCACACTTCCCATCACCATCCGTCCATGTGTGTATGTGTGTGCATGTGTGTGTGTGTGTGTGTGTGTACTTACAAAAGGAGGGCTCATCTTTTATGTATTATATAATGACATTTTTTTCACTTTGCCATAACACAGTGTATCTCATAAAATCTTTCCACATCAGGACACATAGGTCCAACTTGTTTTCTTTCCTTTGTTGTTGTTAACTGTTATGTAATAATTCATTTTATGGGGGGTACCTGTTATTTAACTGCCCACCTATGGATGGACGTTAAGTTTGTAGTTCTTATTCTTACAGTGAAGCATTCCTGTACGAGGATGTCTTTGTGCACATGTACAAGTGTTTCTGTTGGATAGCCTCCTGGAAGTGGAAATGCTGGCTCAGAGTGAATGCCTATTTTTGGTTTTGGTGGGTGCTGCCAAATATCTTCCCAGAGGAATTCACCAATTTAAACTCAGTCAGTGATATTTAAGAGTATTTGTTTCCCTGATCTTTACAAGCATTTTATAATGTCATTATTTTCATTTTTGTCAGTCTGATAGGTGAAAAGTGATATGTGATTATTTTTTTAATAAATTAAATAAATAAATTTATTTATTTATTTGCTGCATGGGATCTTCATTGCTGTGCATGGGCTTTCTCTAGTTGTGGCGAGTGGGAGCTACTCTTTGTTGTGGCACACGGGCTTCTCATTGCAGTGGCTTCTCTTATTGTGGAGCTCTGGGCGTGTGGGCTCAATAATTGTGGCTCTTGGGCTCTAGAGTGCAGGCTCAGTAGTTGTGGTGCGCGTGCTTAGTTGCTCCTTGGCACGTGGGATCTTCCGGGACAAGGGATTGAACCCATGTCCCCTGAGTTGGCAGGCAGATTCTTAACCACTGCGTCACCAGGGAAGTCCCAGTATGTGATTATTTTAATTTGCATTCTTCTAGGTTGCATTCCTGTAGATCTAGACTTGTCTGATTTCTGCCTTTTAGGAATCCCTCAACATTGCCAGTTACTTGATAACATTTTTTCTTATTTTCTTAGGCTCAGTCTATCTATTTTATGTCCATCAATGATCTGTGGTGTAGGGTGGGAATCGTTTCACTTCATACAACTTTAGACAGGAGATGGAATAAACTTGTGCACTCAATCGGCTATCCTGGTAAATGTCTCTTATATATATTTTTTCTCTACAATATTTACAATTTTGTTTCTTTTTTTCTCCTTAGCTTTATACTATAATCTCTATTCTGTCTAATTACATAGCAATATAAATGGTATGTAATATTCTATGTGTCTACACCTTAGTTATCATAATCATTTCTCTACTGATGGACTTTTGGGCTATTTCTAAAATTTTATTGTTATAAATAATGCGGCTTCCAACATTTGTGTATAACGACTCGGCCCAGATGGTTTTTGCTGGTGATTCTTTATAATTTTAGTGCTCTATGTCAGTGATTCCTGAATACAGAAATAGGTAGATAGCTGCCCAGGTGATCTGTAACTTAAAACCTAATACTTCCATCACCCAATAACGATAGCACAAAAAGCAAAAACTTTAGGCCAGCTTCACTTATGAATGCAGATGTGAAAATCCTAGGTAAAATACTCTCAAGTAGAATTCACTGACATGGCCCTAATAGATAATGGCCAAATAAGGTTATTCCAGGAATGAAAGAATGGCTCAAGATCAAGAAAGCTGTTGATAACATTTTAGTTGGTTCACTGTGAAAAACTATGCTTTTATCCATAGATGCAAAAATGTATTTAAATTAAACAGTATTTCTAATACATTTAAAAAGGAAAAAAATAAGATACTTCCTTTACATGTTACAGGGTATCTACTTCAGACTAACTGCCAATAACATTAGCAAGGACAAAACAAGGCTGCCCTCTACTACTTAGTAGTATTTTAGCAGCTCTGGGCAATGTAGTAAGGTGTGAAACAGAAGTCAGAATTAAGTCTTTGAGAATTAAATGAGATGACATTTCAATCATCTTAGTCTGCTGTTTCTGACTCAAGGCACTCAAATTGTAGATTCTGTTGTTATTCTTTTTATTACCAGTAAGACGTATTCACAAAGGAAAGACAAAATTGTCCCTTGCATCTTAACACATGTATCCTGGTGCTTTTATGAATGTGGGTTCTCTGATCTTGGTCCTTGTGGTTGAAGGATCCTGATTATCAATCTGATCTATGCTGGAGTTTCTCTCAAGCCTTCAGTCACCAGCAGCAGAGGTGGGTGCTCAGTACCTGTAACTGACTCAGTGGTTTGGTTCAGTGATATTTTTGATGACCTTTCAACAAGCTGTTCTTGCAATCCTGACAGTATTCAGAGACACGAGTCCCAGACTGAGTGAATAATGAAATTACAAATGAGGAGGATACAGGAAGACAGCTCTGAAATGATGACACTATTGTCTTGACACTTGACTTCTTGTTCAGCAAACCATTGTGTACCCTCAGTGCTGTGCATTTCTGTAGTAAATAGCTGCTGTCTTTTATCAGGGGTTGTGTGGAAGTAACCCGTTTGGTTAAACACCACACAGAATTCTTTTCCAAGCAGCTAGCTGTGTCTAAATTTGGTTTGTGACTTCAGTCTTTTTTTTTTTTCCCCTGTAGCATCTGGAGAGGGCCAAATGTGAACTGTGTTGACAGCACTGGGTATACACCTCTGCACCATGCTGCTTTGAATGGCCATAAGTAAGTATTAACGTGCTGTGTTCCTGCACTGCTCTTCAGAACCCAGGACTTCAGATTGTCTTTCTTTTTCCTTCTGTAAAGGTATACTAGGCAGGGATGCTGAAAAACAGAGGGAAACTAAATTTAGTCCGTCCAGAATTGTTGAGTCTCTTTAGTGTGTAATTTAAACGTCCTTCCCCACCCCACTCCCCAAAATAACTTTAACCAAAGGTTAAGTTTTACCTTTTTTTCTGCTTATTGTTTTCCCCTCTGAAATGGGGCAGTGCCTTACCATGATCTGAATACAAAGCTCACATTTGGGGCCACCAGATCATAATGAGGCTGGATAATCTACTAGGTGACCAGCCCCTTTATAAACTGAAGATAGATCGAGTGGTCATGAGAAACTTTCTTTCTGTTTACTTTATCTTTCTGCTTGCCACTCTTTCCTCTTAAGATTAACCTTGTACACAACAAGAACTATTTTTAAGGGGAAAAATACATCAATAATATGGCCTATTTAATTCCCCTAAGTATAGAGAGTTTATTAAGAATTGGGTGAGATTTGTGTGGAGTTGTCTGGAGAAGGTGTGCTTTGGTGGGGATTTGAGAGAAGGCACAGATTTCAATGGTTTAGCAGCCTGAAGAGGGTGCTGCCCTTCAAGTGAGGGAGAATGGCAAGGCTCGGAGGAGAAGGAGGCCGAGTGGTAGAGTACGGTGGGCAGATTTGACACGAAGAATGAAAACCAGAGTGTAACAGGAGAGAGGGCGTTGGGGAGAGTTTGAGGCATAATACTAAAGGAGATAAGCAGTAGAAGTTTAGTTTTTATGAGGAAGGATTATTGGGACCATTTAGATTTTTCTGAATTGGAGCAGGGCCCTACCACCTGATGGTATTCTGTATCGCTTTTGCAATATTTGACCCAGCCTAATTGACGCCAATGTACCAGAAAGAAGTGATGGCTGTTTCCTTCTACATTAAACTTTCCTAAGATATATGGAATGTGATCATTTCCTGTAATGTGGTCATTTCTATAACCATCTGAGACAGAGCTAACAGAAAATGTGTAGAGACTCCCTCCCCCTTAAATAGTGGGGTAACCTGAGTTAAAGTGAATATTGGACTTAAATGACTGTAGCTTGTTAGCCAAGTTTGTCTCCGGATGCTGTTTTTATTTACAGTGGAGATTTTCTTTGACCTCATGTGCGTGGGGATAATTATACATTTATATCTGCTTAATTAGTGGTGTCACCAAGAAGGAAGCCAAGTCCTCCTTTCTGGATGTATCAAGTGATACCATATGTGTCTGGCTTATGTTTGCAACCACTTTAATTCTGCTCTGCCTGTCCACTTCCAGCTCCCACATCACTAAATGCTCTGAATAATGTGGTAAATAATGATATTTGTTTTGCGTGACTACTTTTATGTAAATTCTATCCCTGAATGCTGTGTCAACATCACAAACAAGGAAACATTGCAAGGTTTAGACAAGGGGACCAGACATTTTCCAAATAATGGAAAATAGACGGATAATCTAGAAAGCCCAGACACACCGGGAGGTGACAATCCGTGTAGTGTGGCTCAAGATGGCTCAGCCGCTGTCAACAGGTGTACGAGTAGCTCATGGAATAAAAGGAAGAGTCAGGTGGTGAGCTCAGGTAGAGATGGGGAACCAGATGAGATCATCTTTGTGGAAGGGCCTTGTGCTATACAAATGTGCAGAGCTGGCAGTACAGAAGACTTGTGGGTTCTGCAAACTCATGATCAATTTTTGCCTTCTAGGGATGTGGTCGAGGTTCTTCTGAGGAATGACGCGCTGACCAATGTGGCTGATTCTAAAGGCTGTTACCCTCTGCACTTGGCAGCCTGGAAAGGAGATGCCCAGATAGTGCGATTGCTTATCCACCAAGGGCCCTCACACACCAAAGTCAATGAACAGGTCGGAAGGAAGGGAAGCTTTCTCCACTCAGCTGCCGCCAGAGCTTGGCAGCCCCATCACCATCTCAGTCCCGTAGCTCAGATCTCAGGGAACCAGCTCTTCCCTGGCCTAAGAGTGATTCCCTTCTTCCCAGCAGTACTCCTTTTAGTGCATCAAGAAACCTTGTACCATGAAGGGTGCATTTCATATGCATTTGAATCATGCAGATTTGGAGTAGTACTGTAACGAAGTTATAAATACTCATCTCACGTGGAAAATTGGAAATAACGCAAATCTTTCAAAATTGCCCAGAGTTCATTTCAAAGTGGCAGGCTTATGCCATCAACATGGCAGTGCAGCTCTAGCTGGTAAACAGAAATACTCCCAGCGTGTGTCAGTACTGTGTGAACCATGCTGTTGTTTTACATGCAACAGAACTTGCAGAAGTGGAGGTACGTATGCTAGTGCTGAAAAATGAACTCAGCAAGACACGTGAGTGGAGGGTCAGAGGTGATTCAGCAGAATGAAGATCATTTCCATGGGATCCTCTAATGTTCATTTACGACTGACCATGCTTTGACAAAGCAGAGAGAATTCTTAAAAAATAAAAAAGGCAGCATTTGAGCAGAAACACCATAACTGGCCGTGGATTCAGGTACTCTGAGATGGTACCTCCTCTTCTTTATATTTATTCCTTTGGAAAAATTATATTTGAATTATGTAAGTTCTAGACAAGCCTCTCACCACATACAACTCCCTGTAGTTTGGATCTGAGATGGTGTCAATTTGAGAGGAGATCGGCCCTCCCTATATGACGAGCCATTCTCCTGTTTCGCTCTCTGCTCTGAACTCAAGTAGAAACTTTTCTTAGTTGCTTGAAGGAGAGAGATGCTGCCCTTTCTTGATAAGCTTAGGACTGTTTTCCTAATGACTTCGCTGAGAGGAGATTGTTCAGTTGCCTGTAGGATTAGATCAGGGTTATTCCTCAGAAAAATAGGAAACCATTCTTGAAGTCCCCCTGTCAGCAAGACTGTGTGCATTCTCAGTAAGCTGTTAAGAGCACACTTTTGATTCAGAGAAGGGCAGCTTCACTGTGAGGTATGGAGAAAACTACAGCAGTGCTCCCAGCTCGCTGCACTTGGAGATGGTGTGTTTATAGCTGTTCATCAGCTTCCCTTTCCCCCTTCCGGCTGTATTTTCTGGATAGGTGAGCAACAGACATTCAGGATCATTAGTGAGGATATTTGTTTTATAACGTTAGGAAGGAAAATCGTCTCTTTAGAATTGCCTCTTTAGAAACTAAATGCACTCCTCCTGGCTAATGTGATGGTAATTTCTCTTATCTGGAGGAGATTTATAAAGAGGTTTGCTTTTAACTAATTTCCTCAATGTGGAAAAATCTAGTCACCCATTAAAGTCCTTCTCGTTTAAGAAATTCTCAGCCACCATTTCTAATCCTGTCTTTGCTCACTTTTGCCTTGGAACACAGCTGCTTGGATTTTTGAGCCACTTGAGTATGCTAGCTTGTCCTGCTCACAGCTGCCTCCTGCCTGGTGTGTCCGTTGATAGGTGGGACCCCAGCCCAGTGCTTTGTGTATCTGGCAGGCAGGTGGGTGGGGCAGGGGCTGGGCACAATGTCTTGCAATAGCTCGAAGAATCTAATGGATCTGGGCAGTGGTTACAAGTACTTCACTGATTTATTAAAAACCATTAACATTGCTCCAGTTGGAAGCTTGAATGAGAGGGCTGATGAGTGCTGTGCCCTGGAGGTTGTCTTCCCCATTAACTTCCTTTTGAAGCACCCAGAGGGCAGATCCAAGTTGTCTAGTGTTGGGCCCCCTCGGGGCTGTGCATTGCTTTGATATATTTCATCCATTTTATCATCACATTTTCTTTTCCTCTCCTTTTTATAGAATGCTCTTGAGATCAAAGAACTCAAAAAGTACGGCCCCTTTGACCCTTATATCAATGCCAAGGTGTGTACTTCGCTGCCAGGATTTCTCTGCATCATTTCTCCAAGCTGCACTTTCTCTTTGGTCCTCTCTGGCTTCCACTCTCGTCCACTCAGGCTCCTCTTCATCATCCTGACGTTTGTCTGCTTCAGCCCATCTGCTTCTGGCTTGCTTGGGAATGGGAAAACGCAGCTTTAATGGGTTTTGTTTTTGTTTTTAAGACCCATACCAATTCTGGAAAGGTTGGGTGCTTTTCCTGGAGTGTCTGAAACGCTTAGAAGTGGCAGAAATGGGGAAATAGAAGGGACCATATTATGGGCCTAATTTACTGTTGTGATTTCTAAAATCACTGAAATGCAAAAAAGAATAATGCGATTAACAGATGTTACACAAGTTAGCTTACTTTTTCATAAGCACAGAAAATGATTAAATTGTGCTTTCTAGATTAATATTTTTTTAAGTTTGCTTTCTATATTTCTCTTGAGATGGAATCTGATTTTCAATAGTTTGTGGTGGAGGTGTGGCAGACAGGGCATGGGTGACTTGAAAGCTTTTACTCTTAAAAGCTGCTGGTGTGGCTCCCCTCTCTTTTCCTTGAGTTCATGCCTGGGGCTTTAAAGCCTCAGTCCCTTCTCGCTAGCCATTAGCTTCTCTCTTTGCTCAGTCACTCTTGGCCCTTGGAACAGCTCAGAAATAGACAGGGCCAAGCAGGGCCCTTGCCTTGAGTCTTCCTCCCCCAACGTCCAGCCTCAGGCCTCCACCGCCTCTGGAGGCAGAGATGGTGGCTTGGGTGATGTGGTGGTAGCCTCTCTCTGTGCTCTCACCTACTGTTTTTGACTCAAGCTTTCATTCAGATATGGTTTGCTTTTCCACAACAGTCTGGAGTTTGGTTGAGTCACTGCATTATTCACATCAGCTACCTTTCACTTGCTCTGAATACAGCAGTTGCTGGGAAGGGAAATAAAAGGTCCCTCTGTGTGTTTCCAAACGCAAGGCAGATATTTCATCGTTTTCTTTGAGAAATACTGATTTAACAAATGAAGCTCCCTGTGGGCTGGACCTCGGCAGGCTCTGCGGCAGATTTCTTTCAGCTGTTGGGCCCTAATGGTGGAGAAGTGGTTTGATCTGGGGTGGTGGAACACAGTAGCTTTATGTTTGCCCACAGTTTCTAATCTTCAAGATAGGAAGACACTTTATCTTCTTCTTCTTTCCTTTTTTTTTTTTTTTTTTTCTGGAAGTAGTGCAGCAGAGTGGAAAACCCTCACAAATCAAGGTCTTTCAAGACAGACTCAAGTTTGAATTCAGTGCTGCCACTCACTGGTGTTGGCTTGAACGAGTTACTTAATTTCTCTGAGCTTCAGTTTCCTCTTCTTAAAATGGGGTATACCTTCTACCTGGCTGGATTATTCTGGAGTTCAAATAAGATCATGTACATGAAGTAAGAATATTTGGTTACTAGTAATATTTGAGGCCCTGATTTTAAAAGATATATACCGTGTGGTATTTCTGAAAGGCATTTTGGAATTTGTTCTTTTTTTACTGGTGGGTGAAGCTTAATGCAGCATTTCTCCATTGGTCCATTCAGGGTTTTGTTTTGGGGGGAGGCACCTTGAAGTGATTGTTTCCCCACTTCGTGGTTAGTTTAGTTAGATTATAAAGCTCTGATTAAAGAGTAAGACTTTGGTTCTTAAAGGCACTTTTTCTTATCCCTTGATTTTGCACACATAAAAGAAACTGCATCTAAATGGAATAAGAACTTACTTCTCTCTTTGAAAATACAGTCTTGCCTCAGTATTCGAGAGGTTATTGGTTTTAGGACTCCTGGGGATACTGTGCTCAAGTCCTTTATATAAAATGTAATGTGTAATGTTTGCATATAACCTACTTCTATCCTCCCGTGTACCTTATATCATCTCCAGATTACTTATAATGCCTAATAATACAATGTAATACAATGATGCAGTGTAAATGCTGTGTAAATAGCTGCCACGTGGCAAATTCAAGTTTTGCTTTTTGGAACTTTCTGGATTTTTCCCCCCAGATATTTTTGATCCATGGTTGGTTGACTCCTCAGATGCAGAACCCGTGGATTGAGGGGGCAAAGTATACTACCCTTTGCCTCCACCCTGCCCACCACCCCCTCAAAGACTAAATGATGTAAATTCCATTAAGGGATAAAGCTGTTTGGGTTGTGGAAGAATGCAGACTCTTCTCAGGCTGATTCAATTCTAACCTCCCTAGGTTTTATCCTGACTCAGTGGGTTTTTATCAACCTGGTGTGTCTAGGAATTGTTTTTGCTAAAGTATGTTTGTGTGCTAAGTCCTATCAAGCACCTGTAGAAATTAAGACGTTGCAGATGCCTTTCCTGGGAGCAGAGACAATTTTCATGAGCTTTTATCTTCCTCTCCACCATATGGACCCTTTCCTGTTTCAGCAAGTCAGCATAAACCAGTCCAAATGTACATCAACCTTAGCTAAGGTAAAACTGTTAAAATTGTTTACTTACCCCCTTTTAAAACAATTGTAACTTGGTCTGAATATCATAAGATGAGCAGTAGTCAAATTAGTTTTATGATAGATCTATTTTTCCAGACACATAAAAGTAATCTACAGTTTTAGAGCTGGAAGTGACCTGGATGTTCTCTAGACCAGTTGTTTCCACATGCTCATCAGCTTGTCTGGCTGCATCAGAATCACCCAGCAAGCTTTTGTAACACATTTTATTTTGAAAAAATTTCCAACTTACAAAAAGTCGAAAGAATAATACAATGAACCGCCTTATACTGTTCTAAATTCATCAATTGTTAACACTTTGTCACATTGTGCATGCTCACACCATCTCTCTCTCGTGCACGGGTGCTCTCTCTCACTCTCTCTTGTGTGTGTGTGTGTGTGTGTGTGTGTGTATAATATATGTAATTGTTGTTGTAGTTGATGATGAACTATTTGAGATTAAGTCATAGACATCATGACCCTTTAACTCCAAATACTTCGGCATGTATCTCCTAAGAGTAAGGACATTCACTTGGTATAACTAGAATATAGTTATCAAGTTCAGAGAATTCAACATTGACACAATACCATTATCTAATACAGAATCCGTGTTCGAATTTCACCAGTTGTCTCCGTTATGTCCTTTAGAGCAATTTCTTTTTCTGGTCCAAGGTACAGTCCAAGATCATACATAATCTGGAACAGTTATCCTCAACCTCTTCTAGTCATTCATGACATTGACATTTTTGAAGCGCATAGGCCATTTGTTTTGTAGGCTGTCCCTCATTTTGAGTTTGTCTGATAATTCCTCATGATTAGGTTCAGGTTATACATTTTTGGCAGTAATGCCACATGTTCTGTCCTTCCTTTTTAGTGCATCACATCACAAGACACATGATGTCAATTTGTTTAATTCTTGATGATGATGAATGATTGGTTAAGTTGATGTCTGCTAGGTTGGTAACCTTTTAAATAATAGTTGTCCTGGGCATTTCCTTCTGAGGTGCTACTTTGGCAGACCAGGGGTGGGGCTCAGTATTCGTTACCTTTAAGCTCCCATGTAATTCCAAAACGAAGCTTGTTTAAGAACCACTGATCTAGGGTAACTTTGCACTAGAGCAGGATTCTTCTTTTCTCACCTAAAAAGCAGGCCATCTACGCCTTATTTTGTTTGTTTGTTTGTTTCTACTAGTAACAAACAGAATTACTCTTGGCAGCCTCTTTTTGGATTCCACTGATTTTTGGTTTCTTATGCTTGGTTGACATATGTCTTCCTAAACCTTCCATCTGTTGGTCAGAGTTCTGCCTTCAGAGCTTTGCAGAGTAAGTGTGACTCCTCCTGCACGTGATGGACTCGTTTCTCATGCTTTTCCTGTGTCTTCTAAATCTCTGTAGACCCACTTTGTCCTTTTGTTCCAATTTGGGTATATTTCTAGAGCCTACACCATCTTGCTTCAGAGGGCTGTAGCCCCAGTGTTCCTAACTTAGATATCGGTCCACAGTGGAAAAGAGTGCAGTGGGGCTATATATAATCCAAGCACTGGGAGGTGATGGTTTTGAATAGTTGCCAGAGGAGAAAGGCCATGGATGTGTTTCTAGGTGGTTTTCGGCTGCTTGTAGCTTGTGTGTGTGTGTGTGTGTGTGTGTGTGTGTGTGTGTGTGTGTGTGTAATGGATTTATACATTGAATGAGGTCTCCAGATGTAAAGAATATAGGGGTTTTAAATTTTTTTTTTTTTTTTTTTAGAAGTAATGACCTAGCAAGGGAGAAATGAAAGTGGGTCTCAAGATGAGCAGGAATGGAGAGTTTGTGCAAAGCCTTTGGGAAAAATTGGGGTATTTCATCTCAGTCCCCTTCCTTAGTCCAGATTCATAGTAATATGATTCTGGGAACTCTTGGGGTATTGTGAACACCCATGGTGTGATTTGAAAGATGTGAAAGAGAAGGATTTCAGGTGATTGAGGGTCTCCTTGGAATCCCTCCCTTTCTTGTGGGTCCACGAATACAAAACCTAGTGACTTCTTGCCCTGAAAATAGTCAGGCTTCAAGGGGAAGTGGTAGTAAGAGCACATTGTTTGATAGTCGAGAGATGTGGTCACCACAGACATAAACTCAAGAGTGTCGTAGTTACCAGACCATGTCTGGCAAGACTGAAACATAAATAAGATGCTTCCTACACTGTGAATATAAACTGCAGAGATGTGGTTAGGCCATTTTTAACATAGGCAGGCAGTTTGCCTGCAGTGATGAAGACTGTGCCTTCAGCGAGGCAGTTCTGTGGTAGCTGCTGTAGTTCGCTGTAGTTCTGGCAGAAACCCAGAGATGACTTTTTTTCCCCCTGCTGGATAGTTTAAAGTTTTACAGTTCTTCAGGCCCTAATGACATACTTTTTACAGATTATTCTGGTTGTTGGGAGACAACTTGGATATAAAAGAGACAGCAGTGTCTACTTCAGAGTAAACGAGTTTTTTTGGACTGGAGTTTTAATGAGACTAAACTGACTTTCTTGGCCCTTGCTGTCATGCTAATCTTGAGATGTAAAATCCTGAGAATCCTCTTAAACTTCTTTGAGTTGCAACTGTGCCCCAGGATCCCTTTACAGGAAGCTTGTATGAGTTTTCATTGTTGTATCTGTCTTTTCTTCTCATAAGAAAGTGGAGTGACAGCTCTCAGTTTTTTCATGTCATAGCTTAATAGGAAGTGGGCACATGGGTGGCCTGAATGGTTTGTTTGGTACAGGGAGCCCCAAGGATTTACTTCCTGCCCAGCATTTCTCCTGCCCTCCAGACTTTCAGGTTGACGTGGAATTCGCCCCCTTGACCCAGTTGTATCACAGGAGGCCATTGCTAACTGGCTGTGTTCTGTGGCCAGAGAAGTCTGTCTGCACCTTCTCAGCAGCTGCTCTCCTAGAGCTGCGTTGGAGCTCAGTGCTGCTTCCTCTGTTTATCTGTGTGCACTTATCTTTGCATGTGGCTCCTGCTACCACCCCTTCTGTCCTTGTTTCATTTTTTAAAAAGTTCTTTGCTGTCATTCTGGCCTTTGGGGGCCTTGCTCCCAGTAGCTCTGGATCTTTCTGATACACTTGATGTAGCTGGAAAAAATGATGCAGTCAAATGCCAGATCAAAAGCAGATGGAATTGCATGCATGTTTGGGTAACTCCTAGTCTGTTACTTTTAATATCATTAATAGAGTTAAAGCAGTTGTGGAAACATTTAATTTTTACCTTTATGACCACTGAAAGGTGCATAATATTGACCTAAAGGACACACGCCCTTGGAAGCTTTGTTTCCCCAAAGTGGCAAGAAGCCTTCTGGTTAATAAATTCAGGAATCTCAGAATCTTGTGGGAGAATTATTATTTTCATTAATGCCTCTAAAAAAGAAGAGGTCATGGAAATTTCTCTATGCCTGCTCTACTTATACATTGTCAGTAGTAGCAAAAGGAAGAGCATGATTGGAATGATTAACGTTTTGCTTCTAGTGATTGATAAAGCACAAACTTCTCCTCTTTTATCGCAGGTTCTACCTTTAGTTGGAAACAAAATTGGCATCAGAGGACCATGGGGTTATGAATTTGAGTTAATGGCAGTGTTACAGTCTTGAATATTTTGCACCTCTCACATGCAGCATTCCGGTGTCTGATTTTATCTTTCTTACCTAAGAAACCCTTCGCGGCACAGCTGTAGGTCCTGCATGCATTGGCTGGGGCAGGCCCCTGAAGCAGGCTCAGGTCGGCATCCGGGTCCCGCATTCCTCTGTGACTGAGTTCAGGCACCTCTGTCCCTTGGCCGTGGCTGTGGGCTGATATGTTGAGAGTGATCTTGGGTGCTCTGCTCTGTTACTTTCATCGTTGGCCAATTGATTTGCATGCAAGAAGCTACGCAGATGACAGATTCTTTCCAAAAAGCTTGTGTGCGAGGCAGTGGATGGTCAACAGATCCAGAATCAGGACCATGGGGTTGGCTCAATAGAAATTGTAAAACCAGTTGAATTTTAAATTGAGTCAATGGCAGTGATGTTACCGGCATCCATATGCGCCAGGGGTTCTCCCTGCAGCCTGCCGTGTTCCCAGGGTGGCTTTCCTTGCCGTCTGGAGACATGTCTACAGGGCACAGAGGACACTGCAAAGCCTGAGGAGCCGACTGCTCCCCTCTGGCGGTAACTGGGGCAGAGGAGGCTGATTGGAGCAGTTGGGCTTGTTTGCCGGAGAGTCTGTCTGGATTCTGACATAGTTCAATTATTCCCCAAGTGTTGCTGCCTGTTTTCTCATTTAAATTTCAGTGGTTTTACATGTGATTATCCCAGTTGTCTGACTGCCAGGGTGCTGGTCACCTTTCTGACATCATCCGCCTGTTAACTCTTTAGAACAATGACAACGAGACGGCCCTGCACTGCGCAGCGCAGTACGGCCACACGGAGGTGGTGAAGGTCCTCTTAGAGGAGCTGACTGACCCCACCATGCGCAACAACAAGTTTGAGACGCCTCTGGACCTGGCCGCGCTCTACGGGAGGCTGGAGGTGGTGAAGATGCTCCTCAACGCACACCCCAACCTCCTGAGCTGCAACACTAAGAAGCACACCCCTCTGCACCTGGCAGCAAGGAATGGCCACAAAGCCGTGGTCCAGGTCCTCCTGGATGCCGGCATGGATAGCAACTACCAGGTAGTGGGGCAGATGTACTTCCCAGGCCCAAGGGACTAGTCATTTTGGAAAAGGCACAAGCGCCATGCTGCTGGGCTGTGTTCCTGTTTGGCACGGTTCACATCAAGTGTCAGATGCTTCCATTTGCTGACTCATTGTAATGTGAAACTTTAGAGACAGAGGAACTCCTCCAGTGAGTCTATTTTTTGGTTCTTTTCAGGGGTAATACATGGTCATTATACCCTGAAAAGATGTGCTTATGGACTCTCTCTTGAAAGTAGAAAACTTTCATTATCTTCCTATACCTGTGTTCCCACTACTACCTTTCATGCCTCCAAAGTCCCATCAAGTTGATGGGAGACTTGGCACTTTCCTTTGTTGGTAGCTTTGTCCATTCAGATGAATGGCCATTCCTTAGGCTTTGCATCCACCAGACCACATTTGAAGTTAAGGTGTTCCCCCCCGCTGTACTTTCATTCTCATCATTCCTTTCCACCCAAGGAAGGTGGGGTTTTGAGGAGTGTCACCAATAGGTGGCTCCGAGGGTAACAGTGCAGTTATTCATGTGTGGCCTCCTGGTGGCACATCAAACACCGTAGACCAAGTATGGGCCACGATTGTGGTTTTGGAATCCAGATGAGAAAAGTGGGAAAGATAATGACAGAGGACTTTGTGTGGTTTATTTTATTTTCCTGCCCCTTATTGTCTACGTGCCGTTTGTCGTGTGAAGCCACGCCAAACCTGGGTCACTGTTCTGATGACATCCCGCTCTGCGCTCTCGTTTGCTTTCCAGACGGAGAAGGGCAGTGCTTTGCATGAGGCTGCTTTGTTTGGCAAGACCGATGTGGTGCAAATCCTGCTGGCTGCAGGTGAGAGGTTGGCAGCGCTCTTGTCTACACAGCATGTCAGGGTTGGGATCGTTTCCCCCAGGATCCCCGGAGGGGGATTTTTACTGGCTGCCTTTGAACCCAATATGTGTATGTCTGCACTGGTTGATTGCAAATGTACAAATTGTTCTTGAATAGCTGGGTAAAATGGCTTTGAATGAAAATGTTGATTGTGCTGCTGGGAGCATTAGGTATCCTGGAATTTGACCCTTTTTGAGGCTGGCTTGAAAATTCTCACCCCTCTGGTCCACCTGGTGTGCCTTTCTAGGAATTGACGTCAACATAAAAGATAACCGTGGACTGACTGCCCTAGACACTGTCCGGGAGCTGCCATCTCAGAAGAGCCAGCAAATAGCGGCACTTATAGAAGGTATGGGTCCATCTCCCTGCCGAGGGGACTAAGAGACATGCTGACTGAACCAAGGCATTGGTGTTTGGTGCAGCATTTTTTGGTCTTTCCATGTAGATCACATGACTGGAAAAAGAAGTGCAAAAGAGGTAGACAAAACACCTACACTTCAGCCGCCTCTCATCTCCAACATGGACTCCATATCTCAGAAGTCTCAGGGTGAGTTGGCCCTTCTCTGCCAGCAGAGGGGCTCTGAGCTTGAAAAGAGTTGAACATTCTTTGGCAGAATGGAAAATCCTAATTTAAATAATAATTTGGGGGGATTGGGAGTACTTAGTAAGTTCATATTCAAATTCATTGTTTTCCTAACTACTGTGTGAGGTTTTCTTGGGCAAAGCTGAGGCTTTGACGGTGGACCTTTTCTTTCCTACTTTATTTTATTCTCTCCTTTCAGAGTTGGCTCTGTGAGAGCTATCCTGGGATGTGTGGTAGACAGGGTGATTTCAAGACAAACTCAAATCTCAGTGAAACCTTTTTTTGTTCCCCTGCTGCATACTTTAGTGCCTTGAGTATAGCTGGCCCACAATAAATATTTAATAAGTGTCATCTGGTCGGTAGATGTGTATATGGCAGATTTTAGTAGTCTGTCATTTGTCCAACAAATGTGGCCTGGGTGCTAGCTTGGGCAGTCCAGCCTCTCCATCATTAGCCAGGATCCACCTTTTCAGATTGATCAAGCAGCCTTTTGGGTCCTAGGTCTGATGAATGAGAAAGACAAAACACTGAGCCACACCTCTCCCAGATATAGATCACAATGAGGAAGGCTAGAGAAACAGAGCAAAGCCAGATGCTAAAAAAGGAAAGGGATTTTTCAGAGGTGTGCAGAGATACAAGGGTTCAGGGGTTCTCAGCCTGTCTTTACTGTGCAGTCCTTGCCCCCCTCCCCGGTCATACTTTTTTTCTTGACCTCATGATCTGCTTGTAATGGGATTAGTAATTCACTAAGTGCTTAGCGTTCAAGGATTTTACAGTTACACTTTTGACTCTTTGCAAGTGACCCAGAGATTCCTGGTCTATAACCTGATCCCTGGTTACTTTGCAGAGTCTCAAATTTGGATCCCAGGTGCTCTGAGGTTCCTAGTCATCTAGCGAGTGAGTTACAGCTGCACAGCGCTTCCATCTCAGAAAGCCTTCACCACCCTCTATTCTGCTTGAGCACATGGAGGTTCTTGTTAAGAATTTAAAGGGATTACTGAAGTTTTTCAGTTATACTTTGCTACATTTTATGGTGTAAGTTTATGCTGTCATGGTATTGAGGTATTTGGGAATTTATAACGGTCTTGGGAGATGTCCTTCATAGATGTCAAAGGTTCCATATTGAATTAGAGAAAAATCTGTTCAGTTCTTAGGGTACGAAGCACAGATGAAACTCTTATATTTATTCCTGTCCATGGAGAAAGCTGTGATTTATTTTCCTACTCTGGGTTAACACTGGTCAAGTTAAGGTGGCTGAAGGGGCTTTGGGTTGTTGCTGTGGTGGGAAGTCCAGGACTGTGCTCTCCTCTCACAGACGCTCTTGCCTTTTAACCCCTCTTCAGGTGACGTGGAGAAAGCAGTGACTGAACTGATCATCGATTTTGACACCAACATGGAAGAGGAGGGTCCCTATGAGGCGCTGTACAACGCTGTCTCCTGCCATTCACTGGACAGCATGGCCAGCGGGCGCTCATCTGACCGGGACTCTGTGAGCAGGGAGGCCGAGGCGGCTGGAATGAAAGCTGCTGGAGTGAGGCCTGTACGTGGCTGTTGTCCACCCCTGAAGTGTGACCCTCAGTGCCCCCGGCGTTTCAGAGGCCTGGGTCCCACTCCCCCTGTTCTCCTGGGGGTTCTGCACCATCTCCCTCTTGCTTAGTGTGGTCAAACTCTACAGCTCACGTTGAGGTAGAATTTTTAATTTTTCCAGTTTCAGTACAACCTGTTTGCATCTTTCTATTACTTTTTTGGCCTTATAGCAAATTGAAGCACTTCGTTTGTGTTTAGCCTCAGTGCTGCTTCTGTCTTTGGGGTCTTTGCTATATATTATTTCTTTCTGGAGAGCAGTTCCATCGATGAAAGAGCTCCCTAAATAACTTCCTGTCTTCCCTGAGTGTATGTTCACATTCCATTTGCCCTCAAAAAGTTATCCATTTGGATTTGGACAGAGTCTGTATTCAACAGGGTTGTAGTGAGGCTTAATCAGACAGGGTATGTGTTAGTATGTGCGTTCCTGTTTTTCCCATGGTTATAACCTCTCCAGCCATTGAAATAGTAGGATGAGGATGACCCTGAATTTTTCCCTCTTGAAGTCAACCTTCCCATCTGACTGCTTCTTTCTCTAGCACTTGCTTCTACTTCTAGCCTTTTACATTGTTCTCCAGACCTCTTACTCCCGTTTCCTCTCCCAGGGTTTTACTGTGAGCCTAAGCCTGAGTCAGTCATCCCCTGGTCCTTCCTTCCTGCATTGTTGAGGTTTCAAGCATTGCACTTTTTTTTTTTTTTTTTTTTTGGCTGCGCTGGGGGGTCTTCATTGCTGCATGCAGGCTTTCTCTTGTTGTGGGAAGTGAGAGCTACTCTTTGTTGTGGTGCTCGAGCTTCTCGTTGTGGTGGCTTTTCTTACTGCGGAGCATGGGCTCTAGGCGTGTGGGCTTCAATAGTTGTAGCATGCAGGGTCAGTAGTTGTGGCTCACGGGCTTAGTTGCTTTGTGGCATGTGGGATCTTCCCGGACCGGGGATCGAATCTGTGTCCCCTGCATCGGGAGGTGGATTCTTAACCACCGTGCCACCAGGGAAGCCCCGAGCATTCCACTTTTAATAAATAGGCACTGCTCTAATAGAATCCCAGTGATAGTCCCACCTTGGGGCGTATTTTCAGGTGTATATTACTTCTTCCTGTTGGAGAGGCTGGCCCTGCCCTTTTGGTACAAATCTCTCTTATGACCATTTCGATGATCCTTTGGCTGCCTGGCGATCCTCAGGCTTTTCATTAGTGCCCTGGGAATGGCCTGCTGTTTTTGGTATTCTTTTCTGTTAGGCTCCTTGCCCTATCCTGGAATAGTCCCAGCATTTCAGTGTGGATTTTGGAAAGGCCCTCCAGTCTTGTGGTAGCCCCCCAGAGTGGGTGTTATCAAGGACTGTGATAAAACTCCTTGTCAGTGGTGAAAGCAAGTGCATATGCCAAGCGCCACTCACATAGTGCTTGTGCCAACAGAGCTAGTGGGTTTTTTGGTTTTTTGTTTGTTTCCACTTCTTTCGATGTCAGGTACAAATTAATTAGGGAAATCCAACCTGTGGAGGAAGGCGTTGCTTTCAGTGGCACTTACAGGTGATGTCCATTAGAGGGAGCTGGAGGCTTTGCAAGAAGAACGCAGGGTTCCTGAAGTAAGCTTTGAGTGACCAAGTTCCTGTGGGTCTTAGCCACCGATTTACACAGGCCCTTTGTTCATCCCACTGTAGGAATCTAGTCTCCTATGGTGCTGCTAAGTAGAAACTGATGCATCTTGGGGTGCATGCTTTGCCAGTTTTACCTATGTTGTGGCTGTGCTGCCTTCCTGGCCCTTGGTAATAAACTGTGGCCAAGGGACTACTCTATGTCTTGTAAACACAGCGGATAGTATCTATAAATCAGCTTTGTAGTTCTAGGCCCCTGGGCCAAAGTTTTCATGATAGAAAAGAGAGACCCATGTTTCTCTTTCCTTCCAGGGCCCCTGGTGATCACCTTTTCCACAAAAGGCTTTCATATTGTTCTTTCTAAGCTCCTTTAGCCTTGGGAGGGCTTCTAGGATGAGTCATTTTTGTCATTACGTTTTATTTTGGTTTTCCTCAGCTCTTTGTGTCCCACAGTTGGGTAACTGGTGAGATTATGGACCTACTTTGCTTGCTGTTCCCCTCCTTACAAGGTGGCACTGGGACCAGGCTTGTTCCTACGCTTCTGGAGCAAAGAAGGATGGGGAAAGTGGACTTAGTGGGAAATCTGACCCAAATAGCTTTGTTTGGCTTGACCACACAGACTCGTTTTGGGGTTGTTGCCATTGGTCATCCATCCTGCGGCAGTGATTGTGGGAATGAGCCATCTATCAAGATATAATACCAAGCAGTGAAGCGTGTTTAACAGAGAGGTCATGGATGCCAAGTGCCAACTAACCCGGTGGCTCCTAAAACAGAAGAAGTGTCTTTCCTTGCAGGTTTCTCTGAGGCTCTCACATAATTCAACATTTACCTCCACCCTGATGTTTAAAAATACTCTTGTTCTAGCAACACAGTGAACTAACCTACAAGCCAGGGAAGGAAGCTGCAGGCCAACTCCTGTTTCAGGTTCCTGCTCCCTTCCCTGTAGGATCATCAACTCTCAGGCATGAATAGGACTTTGGGATGTAAAGATGCCGAAAGAACAGTAGGGACAGTGGCAAAACTCTCTTCAGCTTTCTTTCATTCTGTGTATTCCTAAAACTGTCTACCCATGATCTGGATAATCCCCTCTTCAGTGAGTTTCTTGCTCTAGTGCGGGGGGTTGGTGAATTAAGGCCCACAAACAACTGCCTGTTTTTGTGAATGAAGTTGTAGTTGGAACATGGCCATGTCCACTCATTTACATATTTCCTGTGGCTACATTTGTGCCCCAGTGGCAGAGTGGACTGCAAAGCCTAAAATATTTAGTGTGTAGTAGACCTTTAAGCAAAAGCCTGCCAACCCCTGCGAGGGCAGATAACCAACAAATATTCTTTTTTTATTTTATTTTTTATTTTATTTAAGACATTACTTTTTTTTTTTTTAAAGATGTTTTGGTATGTGAATTTATTTATTTTTAATTAATTCATTTATTTTTTGGCTGTGTTGGGTGATCTTCGTTGAGGTATGTGGGCTCTTTCCTTGTGGTGTGCTTCTCTCTAGTTGTAGTGTGCAAGTTTTCTCTTCTCTGCTTGTGGTGTGCAGGCTCCAGGGCCTGTGGACTCTGTAGTTGCAGAGCATGGGTTACAGAGTGCGTGGGTTCTGTAGTTTGTGGCACACAGGCTCTCTAGTTAAGGTGCGTGAGCTCAATAGCTGTGGCACGTGGGCTTAGTTGCCCCATGGCATGTGGGATCTTAGTTGCCTGACCAGGGATCGAACCCGCATCCCCTGCATTGGAAGGCAGATTCTTTACCACTGGGCCACCAGGGAAGTCCCAAATATTCCTTTTTTTTAAATGGGCTGAGATGAAAGAAGATTTTCATGTGCTAATGTACACACAGTAATCATTGAAGGAGGTGACCAAGAGTAAGAGACCAGTTCTGAGCTTTGAATAGCATTCAGGTTTGAGCAGGAATTAATGTTTTTGTCCTTGATTGCTGTCCTCATTAGTTCCTTAATAACTTGGGTTTGTTAGAACTCTGACAAGTTGATTCTTTTTATTTAGTGTTTCCTCTTTTTATAGAGTAGATTGGAAGTTGAACCACTGGTTTTCCTACACTAGAGTTTGTATATCAGTGTCAGGAAGGACATTTTCTGATGAGGCAGTGTGTGTTTTCAGTGCTGATATTTCCCACTGTGGTCAAGGATATGACAGAGATGCTTATCATCTCTGCTACAGACATCAAAAGACAGAGAGCAATGCTAATTCAATTGTGTGTGTGTGCAGGGTTCTCCATCTATTCAGATACTAAACCTTGAGTTTAGTCTTTCAGGGGAATTCTTTACATTATTCTTTTTTATTTCCAAAGGCTGAGATAAGAGTAAACCAAAAGGTTAGATTCTTGAAAAAAGACATAGTAAAATACTTATTTTTTCTCTTCTACAGAGGGAACGCCCTCCGCCTCCAGCAAAACCACCACCCGATGAAGAGGAGGAAGACCGCATAGATAAGAAGTATTTTCCCTTGACAGCTTCTGAGGTAGAGGGTTAAGGGTTTATTCCCATCACTGAAATATGATTTTTTGGAAAGTACATCAGGTGTGTGCTTAAAGAAGACTTTGCTTTCTCATTTTCTTATCACCTCTTTAGACTATTGTGTGTATCAGTAATCCAAAATAAGACCTTTCAAACTCACTCAAAGGTATTAAGCAAGGAATTTCACTAGGGCTCTCTAGCAGACGGGCCAGTTATTGATCTACCATGCCACATGAGAAGTCAAACATGCACATGTTCTCTTGGCTCCATTTGGCTAAACAGTCTCACTTTTGGCTTTTGTACCTGTGTTGTCTTTTGATACAAATTGTACAGTATCCCCCTAATCACTGTTCTCTGGACTGAGTCATATTAGCAAGCTTTGATGCTTCTGAGCCAACAGTCTTATTTCTGTTTTTGCATTTTCCTTCTTCATTTCATATGAGGAATCTGCACCAGGACAAACATGGAAAATGTCATGAAAACTCAACCAGAAGAGAAATAGGAGTCATGGGGGTAGGGGACATCAAAGGATGTCATTCGCAAAGAATAGTTCACCCTTTTAAAAAAAGAAATGTTATTCTGGGGCAGATAATTAAACCTTCTCACTTAGGTATATGAAGAAAATCCTATTTTCCTTTCATCTTCCCAGTGTGCCTTTAACACTTCCTGCCATTCAGAGAATATATTTATTGAGTGTTTATTCAAAATATTATATAATTTCAATAGTGTTTTGTAGCTCATTCAATGCCCTATTGTTCTTTAACTTAAAAATCAGCTAACGTAAACTAGTCAATTAAGTCGGAGTTAAGTTTTTTTTACTGCCATGGACCATCCAGTGAGACAGGTTCTTTTATTTAATATAAACACATGCAACCAGAAGGATGACTTCAGTTTAACAAAATGTGTAAATACAAGGAAGCCCTTTTAAGAATGTGAAAGTCAGTGTTGGAGATAGGGATGATATCTAGGTACAAATTCTGTCCTTATTTCTTTCTATCCCTTAATTACAAAATACTTAATATCATGACTCAACTAAGGGGTCTCTAGAATTATAGGCTCTAGGGTAATAATACATTGTCGGCAAATACAAGCGCGTGTAGTAAATCCCTACACATTTTTATATTGCTTTATTACTCCCTTTTTACAAGGAGAAACCTAGTAATATAGAGCATATTCAGTTGGGGCTGGGTCTCTGTAAATACCACCTCTTTAACAAGGATTTGGATTAAAATTTCTTTTGCCCAAGGATAAGGGCAAGTCTGTTAAAGAACTCTTGGATAACCAGCACTTTCTCTCCTCCCAGGGCTTTCTAGGGGATACAGTTTAGTAATAATATCGTGTCAAGAAGTCGAGGGAGAAATCTCCCTATTACTCTCCTGCATTGGAGACTGTGTCTGCGATACATCTTCTAGGACTTGCTTCCAATTAGCCTGGAATTCTGGATCAGTTGGGCAACCACGAGAACCGTGGCTTTGCTTTCTGAGTGATGATTATAAGTACATGAAGATAGAGATGATATGGTCTGGGTTATTATCCTTTCAGTGACCAAGACAGAATTTGTTTGCTGTAGTCTTGAGTGGATAAGCCTTCTCCAAAAGTGGACTTTTTTTTGGACTCTTGTCTTTACCATCGTCATTTCTTATACTCTCAAAGCTTTGATACCCTGAACCTCATTCATATCCTCGCAGGCGAGCAATCTGCCCAGGTGTTTGTTTCCTATTCCTGAGGCTTGTCATTGTCAGATGACCAATGAAAGACTTTAAGAGAAGCTGAGTATACTGGCTCCAGGGGAGCTGATCAGAATAATGACCAAATCGTGAAACTGGTTTAAAATTAAACATATACACATATGTGTGTGCATACACACAGGCTGATTAGATGTTTTTGCCCCACCAAATGGGCTGCCAACTGCATCAGACTGACCGGTGTCTTTTTCTGTGCTCAGATGTGCTAAATGTTCATGGGAAATTGCAGCTGCTGTGGTATCTCTTCCCAGAAAGCTGCCCACACCCCCACTGGCCATTCCATTGGTCACAGTTAGGTGGTGACTGGTAGTCACTTTTCTCTGTGGCAAAAATGTTGCTTTCATGATAGCAGACAATACCTTTTTTTTTTTGTATTGCAAGCCCTGGAAGAAAGGGGAAGAAAGATTAAGGAGTAATTTAGTAAAGAGCAGAATCCTTTCGATTGAAAATCAGTTATTACCATATTCACTGTGACACAGGGCTTCTTGAGTGGTAGCTAGGAAGACTTGAAGAAAAGCAGTTTATTGCTTTTTTGTGAAATTTTAATCCCATAGCTGGCACAGGCCAGGACCAAGAGGAAAAAATCACCCTACAAGTCATGTGGGTATGAGCAGGGGACACCCATTAGACATCTGAAGGAGGGACAGGATTACGAATTGGTGGAGAAACCGTACCTCCCAGAAAAAATGAGGCCGGCTTGGTCCAGAATCGGGGAGTGAATTTTACGGCCCTGGCTCTGCTGGGAGCTCTCTGTGTAAACTTGAGCATGTCCCTAGACCTCTCTGGGAACCGGGTTTTGTTATCTGCAAAAGGAATGAGGCAGAGCCAGGTGCTCTCTAGCTGTGACTGTAATGGTTCGGGCCCCTTCCAACTCTGCCATTTGCTGGTTCTGTGCTTCCAGTTGTCGTGCACAAGAGCCAGGCACTGAGCGAACGCAGGTCCAGCGGGTATGATTTTCCAGATGGAAGTCATCAGCCCTGTCCTGCTTGGGAAGAAAGGATATTATAGGCCCGGCACCCAGGCTGTCAAATACCTCTCAGAGAAGCCTGCCCGAGGCTGTGTGAGAGCTCTTGCTGTGTGCAGGACTCTCACAGAATCAGATTTCCAGGGCTCTGCCTAAGTGATGGCTCTGGGTGTGTAAACTTGCAGAACACAAATTCCTGTCAGTAAAGCCTGTGGTATTAAGTTGACACTGTCTGAACTGCTTAATGGTCCCTCTTTGTTCCCTTAATTGTGTTGCTATGAAGAGGCGAAAGGAATAAGTAATACAGGCAAATGGCTCATTGTAATGAAATAGCTTTTAGCTTCCAGGTGGCTCTCAGTAAGTGGAGGTTCCTGCTGTGCTTAGCAGAGTTTTGTTGGAGAGACCATCATTCTGCCTTTGGAGTGGCAGCCTTGTTAACACACAGGAGCTGCAGTCTCTCGCTGAGTCTGAGGCTGCTAGGATCCGTGTTGTTTCGTTAGGCAGTTTAATGCTGTGAGCGCTGCCTCCAAGAAGCAAAACCCTGCTGAATCACAGACCTCATTTGTTTCCCATGAGCTGTGGGATGTGCCAGTGAAGGAGGAGGTTTCTGTGGCACCACAGTGCCACACTTGTAGGGTCCCGTTGTTTGTTAGGTGGACTTGTGAATCCCGCTCGCTCCCTCGTTCATAATGTATTACTTGTTCTAACCAAACTGCTCAAGAAGAAATTTCATGCTTCGGTTGGCTTTCCTAATTGCCACTATTTGATTATTATTAATTTGCCTGTGAAATATATTGGCCTCTTAGGGCAGATGAGCCAGAAGTATCCTCTAAACCAAGTCTCTCCATTCTTTCTCTCAGTGCAACTGTAGCACTAATCGTGGAGTTTCTGGCTTGGTCTGAGATGCTTGGCTCCTCTAGTACGGTGACTGGCTATGGCCACCAGGCCCCCAGCTGACTCAAGCCGGTTGGCAGGTGTAGGGGCCAGCTCTGGTCAGTCATTTCATCAGAGACACTTGGCTGCCTGGATTAGGGATTTTTCAGGAGACAGAGCTGCTTTTTCTCTACTGAAATTCATACTGCCTGTCCACTTGCTTCTTTTCAGAACGGAGATTGGTGGAATTGATTTAAAATTGTATGTTCATAGGTGTGGTAGGAAGCCAGCTTTGGGGAAATCTTCACCTATAACCCCCAGGGCCTATGATGAAAGGCTCACAAAAATAGAGAAGGATTTACAGAGCGCTTTGTTCCTAGTAAATATCAGTCAGTCAGGGTCAGTCAAAAGTCATTTTGATCCCCTCTTGAGAAGAGGGGAAGGATTCCAACCTTGGGGGTACCGTGTGAGCGTATCAGGAAAGACACATGGAGAAAGAAGACCTTATGATGCATGCTGGCTAAAAACCACTTGGGAGGTATTATCCACAGGAAAGAGGTCCTGCAGAATACTGAAGAGGGGAGAATCTTGGGTTTTATTGATGGCATTTTGAAGGATGAAATGAGGGAAGGAAATGGGAGTATTTTAATCAAAGCCCATTGAGATTTGAGGTCCAGGTACATTGCCAGGAAAGTGTTGTGATTCCCTGTGACACTTGACTTATTTACCTTCTCTTCCCCTCTGATGAAAAAGGAGCCAGTAAGCTCCTTTCTCCTTTATGTCAGTTTGTTTCACATAACCTGTCTGGGTGTTAGCGCCCTGCGTGAGAAGTACCGTGGTGTTTCTCTCTCTCAGGTCTTGGCCGTGAGACCCTGGATTCAGGGGAGCGCAGCCAGGGAGGAGGACGAGCATCCTTATGAGCTACTGCTGACAGCGGAGACAAAGAAGCTGGCGTCTGTGGACGGAAAGACAAAAGGTAGAGCCCCGCACACCCCCTCCTGGCAGAATCAACTCCAAAAGGATTTTTAAAGTTGTGATCCTGGGTGGAAGGAGATGGTGGTGTTCCTTGGGCTGGGGAAGTTGGGTTTCGGGGCATTCTGGGCAGTGGGCATATTACGGCCTTTCATGTCCAATACCCTGGGCTGGAGTGAGCTTGTCACCTCTCAGTGTGTGAAGCAAGGAAAGGGTCAGGTCAGGCTAGGTGAGCACTGTGGGAGGGGAGGCTGCCAGCATTGTCGCAGAGGTTGATTTGGGGTCTCAAATCACAAACCCTCAAGTTAATGCGGTGGAAAAACAAGCCCAACAAGTCATTCCCCTTGGGTTCAGGCTGCCGGCACAGACTCTGCTTTGAGTCCTGACCTCAGACTGAGCCACTTCTGGGGAGGGGCCCGTGATTGGCTGCCACCCGGTAACTGGAGTGCTCTGTCGCCTTGGCCTACTTTCATTGCCTCTGCAACATTCAGTTTCCTCCGCGAGGGGTGAGGGCTGCAGGACTGAGAACCGGCCAGGTGGTGTAAACGCGGTTCTGACAGGGGTGAGTGTGCACTGCTGGAGCATTTGTGGCAACCTCTGTCTCCTAAGGAAGAACAAGAAGGGGCAGTGCAGCTCCCACTGCGGTTTGAAGGAGATCCTGCGGCCTCTCCCAGCTCTCTATAGCTGGCAGGTCCCAGGTCTTTCACGGGGTATCATTACTGCCTCCTGTAGTCCTCTGACAGCGCATGGTTCCGGTAAGACTGAGGGATGCAGTGGTATGTTTTGAAGTACCCTTTGTGAGGCCTGTCAGGGTAGGGGTGGCTAAGAGAGCATGTGCGGATGTGTCTGACCCTGCAGACCTTAGTTTTAATGGTCCTCTGTGAAAGCTTTCTCCTCCTTAAATGCGGAAATTTTGTGGTTATTTTCATGGTAGTTGTTTTGATTTGTTTTAATGGTTTCCTTTTGGAGCTTTTTTTTAAAAGTTATGATTTAGAAACAGTAAAATTCACCCTTTTTGTGTACAGTTCTGTGAGTTTTGGCAAATACAGTTGTTTGACTGACACCACAGTCAAGATACAGAACAGTTTCATCACCAAAAGATTCTCCTGTGTCCCTTTGTTGTCCATCCTGTCCCCTTCCCTTACCCTGGGCAGCCACTGCACCAATGTCTGTCCCCATGATTTTGCCTTTTCCAGAACGTCTTATAAATGGATGCATATAGTACGTACTTGAAAAGGGTTCCCAGACCCAGTTCCAGCGTGTGTGTGTGTGTGTGTGTGTGTGTGTGTGTAGATGTCAGTGGGATGTCTGAGAATTCAACTTAATTTTGACACTGTCTACCCCAGGATAGAGTCAGATCCCACAGGTAAAGGGCTCAGTCCCACAAGACCGCCCTCCACTTCAGATGCCAGGTTAACGTCTGTGCTTCTGACCAAATGGCTACAAACTGGAGGCTCCAGTGACCCCCTCCAACTCAGGATGCCTGTTGTAAGTCCAGGTTGTTACCTGGACTTCTGACTGACTAGCTATAAATCAGAGGTTCCCATGACTCCCTCC
This sequence comes from Hippopotamus amphibius kiboko, assembly GCF_030028045.1. Lineage (NCBI taxonomy): Eukaryota > Metazoa > Chordata > Mammalia > Artiodactyla > Hippopotamidae > Hippopotamus > Hippopotamus amphibius. Next base: position 41,630,192 of record NC_080196.1, on the reverse strand, counting down.
TGAATTCAGTTGATTTGCTAGAATGCCTCACAGAACTCAGGAAAACCCATTTACTCACTAGGTTACTGATTTATTATGAAAGGATATTAAAGGATACTTATCAACAGCCACATGAAGAGATGCATAGGGTGAGGCCCCAGTAGAACTTCTGTATCCTGGAGCCTGGGGCCTGACACAGTGGCATGCAGAAGTGTTCTGGTTTCCCCCATGTGGAAGCTCATGGAAAAAAGGGACCAAAAAGCTGTCCTTTTTTTGTTTTTTTGGAGGCTTCATTGCACAATCATGATTGACTAAATCATCTGCCAGTGGCATTGATTCAACCTCAGACCCCTCCCCCTTCCCCGGGGAAATCAGGGGATGGGACTGAAATTTCCAACCTTCTAATCACATGATTGGTTCTCCTGGCAGTCAGCCCCCACCCTGGGGTGGGATCCAAAAGTCACCTGCAGGGAATTCCCTGGCAGTCCAGTGGTTAGGACTTTCACTGCTGTGGCCCAGATTCAATCCCTGGTTTGGGAACCAGGTTCTTACAAGCTGTGCAACACAGCCAAAAATAAACAAACCAAAAGTCGCCTTCAGTAACATCTTATCAATCAGAAAATTTCTTGGGTTTTGGGAGCTGTGAGCCAAGAACTATGGATGCAGACCGTATAAATCTGAGAAGTATATTTTGGTCATCCAAATGGCCAAATACATATGTTTCCTATCAATCACAATATTCCAGTACCCTTTTGAGTCTGGTCCCTTTCACTTAGCATAATTCATTTGAGACGCATCCTTGTTGCATGTATTAATAATTTGTTCCTTTTCATTTCTGAGTAGTATTGCATTGTATGGACATACCACAGTTTATCCATTCTCTAGTTAAGGGCCGTTTGGGCCATTTACAGTTTTTGGCAGTTGCAAATAAAGCTACTATAAACATGTCCATACAGGTTTTTGTGTGAACATAGGTTTCATTTCTCTTGGGTAAACGCTAGAAATGAAATTTCTGGGTCCTATATAAACACATGCTTAACTTTATAAGAAACTACCGAACCATTTTCCAGAATGGTTCTACCATTTTGCATTCCCATCAGAGTTACAATTGCTATGTATGCTCCCCAGCATTTAATATTGTCAGTTTTTTAAATTTTTAGCCGTTCTAATAGGTGTGTAGTGATATTTCATTCTGGACTTAATTTGCATTTTCCTAATGACTAATGATATTGAGCATCTATTAAAGTTGCTGTTTTAAGATCTTTTGCTCATTAAAAAAAAAAAGGGTTGTTTATTGAGTTGTAAAATTTCTTTATATATTTTGGATAAAGTTCTTTATCAGATATATTATTTTCTCCTAGTCTATGATTTGTCTTTTTATTCCCTTGACAGTGTCTTTTGAAGAGCAGAGTTTCTTAATTTTGATGAAGTTCAATTTATCCTTTTTTTTAATGGATAAGGTCATGAATATTTTTTCCTATTTTTTTTCTAGAAATTTTATAGCTTTAGGTATACATTTAGATTTGCAATTAATTTTGAGTTACTTTTTTCATATAGTGTGTGGTATGGGGTAGAGATTCTTTTTTTTTTTTACATATGAATGTCCAGTTGTGGTAGCACTGTTTGTTGAAAAGACTGTCCTTTCTCCATGGAATTGCCTTTGCCACTTTGTTACTCTTTTCCAGAATAGTTTTAGATATCCTAGTTCTTTTATCTTTCCAGACAAAATTTTAGAATCAGCTTATTGATTTCTATGAAAAGTCCTGCTGCGATTTTTCTTGGAATTGTGTTGAGTCTATATAGCAGTTTGGAAAGAATGGATATCTTAACTGTATTAAGTCTTCCAATCATGTCAGTGGATTTTTAATTAAAACTTTAAAGAAAGTGGAGCATTGATGCCTGCTCTAGTTGTTTAGTAATAAATCATACTGAAATTAACCCTTAAAGAACAAGTACTCAGTTAATTTAATGCTCTGTTTGACAGTGATTCTTAGTGAGGGAAGAATCTTTAGTATCATGGAGGAGTGACATTCTAATTCTTTCTTTCAAAGGCTTTATATGGAACCATTGCAAGATAGCTGGCTCAGCCTTTGAAAGGAAGCAAGGAATGGGGAAAGTCAGATGAACTTCATAAATGGGGCCAAGTGTACCTTGATAGGAAGTTTCTATCCTCAGGTTAAGAAATCTACAGGTTAAGGAGAGAGAACTACCAGCAAGGACTTCTGACCTCACATCTCATGGTCCCTTGCTTTGGTTTCTTCCAGCTCTGCAATTTGGGCTAACTGTGGAGAGTGGGCGGTGCGGGAAGCCGATTTAATTGAACCACAGCATGGGAGGTGTGCCTGCCTCCAGGCTAGCTGCTTAGATCACTCAAAGAGCTTTCAGACAAAGGAGCTGAGGTATTAAATATGAAAATAGGCTCTGGCAGTTTCTCTGTAGCCTGGGAGAAATGCCTGCTAGGATTGGTAAAAGTGAGGCAAGTCAGCAGATGATGTCTTACATTAGTACATATTAACTTTTGTCTGCTTTTCCACTAATGTCATTATCTTAGGCAGCTTTTATGAATTAATTCATCAGTTTTCAAAAAGGCCATGTTAATGAGACTACCAGAACTTTCAGCTCCTCCTTTATAATTCAAGAAACTACAGTGTGAGGGGTGAGATAGGAGATTTTTTTAAATTACATTTTAAAATTACATCATTTTAGCTCACTGGAAAGAAAAATTGCAAATAATAGAAAAGTGAATACATGTAAAGTGTGCACATTCTTCTCACTTCTCTGCTCCTCACAGTAGCCAGAGGTGGCCCTAGTTTGAAGTTGTATGCTTCAGGCCCTTTGCTATCTTAATGTAAAATGCCATGTGAGATTTTGTTTGTTTTTAACCTAAAATAGGATCATATTTTACAAACTATTTTACAAACTTTTTTTTTTCAATTTACCTTGTTCATAGATCATAAATACAATTTTGTCACAGTCCTAAAATCTACCTTATTCTTTAAAATTGTTAAATATCCCACAACTCATTTTTCTGTTCTTTAGTCGATGGATGTTTAACTTGTCTTCAGTATTATTTCTGTTATAAATTATGCTGCTGTGGGCATTCCATACAGACATTCTTACATGCTTGTGAGAGTATTCCTCGGGGACTTCCCTGGTGGTCCAGTGGTTAAGACTTTGCCTTCCAGTGCAGGGGGCTGCAGGTTCCATCCCTGGTTGGGGAGCTGAGATCCCACATGCCTCGCAGCCAAAAGACCAAAACATTAAACAGAAGCAATATTGTAATAAATTCAATAAAGACTTTAAAAGTGGCCCACAACAACAACAAAATCTTAAAAAAAAGAGAATATTTCTCTAAAAGACAAAGAAAATAGAATTAGCATGTCGGAGTGTAGGTATATGTCTAGATTTAATTGGAGGAGCTACGTGGCCCTTCCTTAGTGGTGAATGAGCATGCTCTTTTCCCTATACCTTCACCAACATGGAATCTTGTCACATTTTAATGCTTTTCACCATGGTAAGCAAAAAAAATGAGTTTTGAATTTGGCATTTGCCTGATTTAGTGAAACTGAGCCTCTTATCCTGTTGATTAATATTATATATTTAGTCTATGAGTTGCCTTTTTTCTTTCCATTTTCCTACTTAGAAATTAATGGTAGTACTTAGAAATTAATGGTAGTGCTTAGAAATTAATGGTAGTAGAAATACTTTGTATAAATACCGATAATATTTGGCCAAAGTGGCACTCAGAGGAAGGTTTTTATCCTTAAATTCATTTATTAAAAAACAAGAAAGACTAAAATTTAACCAAAAGAAAGTATCAGAGAGGAATTAATAAAAATAAAAGCAGATAGTACACATCACCTACTTTATGTATGGTATGAATACCTCGGTTAAACACAGAAAGAAAGAAAGGAAAGCAGAAAGAATGAAAACACAAATAAGCAATAGACTTGAATATTACAATGAAAACTTGTCTGTTTTTTAAAATATCTCAACATTTTTGATCAACAAAAGGGAAATACAACATGTAGGAATAATATAAGAAATATGTATAACCATAAATTCAGGGATTTTAAAAATTAATAGAGAATTTATAAGAATAAATTTTATTTGGTTAGTTAGAAGTAGCTTCCATCCTCCCGGGGTGAATTGTCTGGGTGAGTTATTGGTCCATCACAATGACTAGTTGAGTACTGACATTTAGTGCCCAGTGATCAGGAATGCTAAGCATCTTAAACCATGCAGGACAGACTTTCACAGTGAAGAATTTTCCCACCCAGAAATGCCATTTGTGTCTGTATAAATGACAAAAACTGACAGGAGGAGAAAACTTTAATAGATCCATGAAGTGGAAAGCCCACCACCCCTCCACCCAAAGGCACTAGGCCCAGCTGGTTTTATGACAGTTTTATCCAACTAGATATTCCTCTGTTATTTCAGTTGTTTCCAGTGCAGAAAAAGTCTTCTGATATCTTTACGCAGGACTAGCATAACAGAGCAATGCTTCCTGTTTCGTGTAGCACACTCACTTATTTCTCTATAGTGTTTAACTCTTTGCACACTGGACATTGTTTCTCTACTGCTCAGAGAAACAGTGGACAACTTCCCAGGTTGTAGCCAGGAGCTCTAAAAGTCATTGTTCTCTGTGGTGCTTTTTTGCAGCATCCACTAATAGTGCTTAGGTCCAGGAGAAGTGGTTACTTAGCTTAGGACAGTGATGCATGATTATCTGAAGACAGTGATACATGTGGACTGTTTGGCATGCAGCCACACTTCTGAGGTTTTAAGATGCAATTAAGTCAATATTCCTGAGAGCTGTACATTAGGTCTGTGTGAAGTTTGTGCACAAGCATGAAGAGCTTAATATTCTTGGAGGGGAGGAAAATGTTATTTTAGCTTCTCCCTCTACTCCCACATCTAAAGTGCTGCCAGTTCCTGAGCTTTTGGGGAATTCTACAGTGTGAGTTTTGGCTTTTCCCTTTGGCAGCTTGGGACCGAGTTTTCTCAGGTGTGCTTTCATTTGCACACCCTTTAGTAGAAGGCCCACTTTTACTATTGATATTAGTTCAGTAAGACTTTGGCAAGAAGCTTTAAATAAGTACCTGTATTTGGTCCACCGTCTTTACCTGGAAGTCCAGGCTAGCTGTTCTTGGTAGATTTCCAAGGAGTAAATTTGGGTGCTTTTCCCAACGGCAAAAAATGTAAATGAGAGAGTTTAACAATTAAGCCTCATCCTCAGCAGCTTCCTCTGCTCTCAGCGCTTGCATTAGAGGAGTCCTACTGTATAACTGTCTTGTTCTTATCAGTTTACATTTCTGAGTTGGAATAGCTTACTTTTCTTTCCATTATGGAACAGCTTAGAGCTTTGTAAGCTATGTGTCTATATTTTCTTCCACCAAATGTATTGACAACCATTTATATACATATGTATACATGAAACATATGTAAAACAATCATAAAAGGGCAGAATATGTTAAATTCACGTAAAGTGGTATGAAAGAAATTTCGGAGTTCAAAGAGGGATGAATAATGTCAGTGTGAGAGATCAGGGATGGCTTTATGAAGGAAGTGCATTTGAGTTGAATCCAAAAATAGAGAATTCTACTTGACTGGCAGAAATAAGGAGGAAGGAGAGGGCCTTCCAGGCAGAGGGAGTGGCATAAATAACAGTAAGATGACGGGAGACGATAAAGAGAATGTTTGGAGGATGGTAAATAATCCAGTTTGGCTGGAACAAAGGACTGGTCGAAGAATGTTGCATCTCAGATGACAGTCTTTATTCCAAAGACAGTGAAGTATTGTTGAAGCTTTTTGAATGACGTGACAGGATAGAAGCCACACTTTAAGTACAGTCGTCACTTGGTATGCTCAGGGGATTTGTTCCAGGATACGCTCCCCCCACAGATACCAAAATCCTCAGATGCTCAAGTTCCTTATATAAAGTGACACTTTTTGTGTATAACCTACATGTATCCTCCCGGATACTTTAAATCACCTCTAAATTACTTCCAATACGCATTACAATGTAAATGCTATGTAAGTAGCTGCCGGCACATGGTAAATTCAAGTTTTGCTTTTTGGAACTTTCTGGAATTTTTTGGTTTTTCTCTGAATATTTTCGGTCTGTGATTGGTTGAATCTACAGATGCAGAACCCATGGATATGGAGGGCTGACTGTACGTATAACTGTAGAACCTTAGATTGCAGTTGGGAGAGTATCCCGAAGTCAAGAGACTTTAGGGAATCTCTTGAAGGAAGTTAGAGCCCAAACAAGGGGGCAATGGGAAGTGACGGGAAGGAGAATATGGACAGCAGAGGTTTTGGAGAGGTAGTATAACAGGATCTTACAGCCAAATATGGATGAATGAGGAGGAGAGGGTATTGAAGATGATTCTGAGGTTTTGAGCCTGGTTAATTGGGGCAATATTGTGCAACTAACAGAAATAGGGGACTGAAGGAGGGGCCCATTTGAGGAAATATACATTAAGTTCAATTTTGGATATGTTAAGTTTGAGGTGTTTCGAGTACCAGAATATCCAGCTAAAAATACTCCATAAACACTTGGAAATGTCGGTCTGATGTTCAAGAGAGATGTAATGATTAGAAATACAGATTCATGAATCATCCACATTGAGGTGATGGATAACATAGGAGAAAATCAATTGCTGAGGGAAAGACTAGAGAGATTGAAGGGGTCAAGAGAGTAGAACTTACATTTAGGAGGCACAGAGGGAAAACATGGGAAGATAACCAGGATAATGCAGTGTCTTAGAAGCCAAGGTGGAACTTCCAAAATCCCCCAAATAACTGTGATTTAAACAAGGTAAAAGTCTGCACGTAAGGAGTCCAAGACTAGTACGGCAGTTTGTGATGGTCAAGGACCCGGTCTCCTTCTGCCATCTCATAGTTCAAGATGACTATTCAAGTTTAAGCTGTCAGCACAGGCAAGAAGAAAGGGGAGAAGAAGAGCACTTTAAAGACTGTTCTCAGAAGTTTGCACATACCACTCTCACTTATAAAATCCATTGGCCAGAGCTTGGTCATGTTGCTACACCTAGCCACAAAGATGAGCAACGTAGTCTTTATTCTAGGTGGCTGTGAGCCAATCTAAAAAAAAAATCTCATGGCCAAGGAAGAAGGAGAGTGCATACTGGGGACAACTGGTGAACAGTGTCAAATGTTACAGAAAGAGCTAGAAGGATAAAGACTAGAAAAAGAATTGGGCAGTTAGATGGCCATTGGTAAATCCTAGATGGGGAGATACTTCTCTGAGGCAATTGGGAAGAGATGAAATTATCCCCAGATTTTGACATGATGTTGAAAATAGTTAAGGAGGTTTGATCTCAATCTTCTCAGGAAATTGGTGCAATTATCCTCCAACAGTATAGGTGCCACGGGAAAGATGGCAATGAGAAAAGAGTGGAAGAGGCAAGGAATTGATCTTATGGCGAGATCACAGTTTTCAAGAGGTGAATAAAAGGACAGCTGAGCTGGTAGGCAGGCTTGCATTTGAATTCCCGCTCTACCATTTCTTGGCTGGCGCCCTTGAGGAAGCCATTTAACCTCTTTAAGCCTCAGTTTCTACAGGTGAAGTAGGGATACAATTTCTTCCCCAGTGGTTGTTGTGAATATTGAAAAAGAACATGCTTAGCACAGTGTGTGGCACAGAAGAACTAGTACGTAATACTTGGTAGCTATTGGAAGACAGCTGAGTTAAATACATTGGTAGAGGACTCAGTCAGTTGTTTCTTGAGTATGCAGCAAGGCTCAACTTTCCAGCAACTGGAGAAGAGAAAGCAAATGGTTGTGAATACCCAGTGTTGGAACTGGCAGAAGATCAAGGGAAACAGAGATGGCAAGTGCGCTGTTAAATCAGGCACAGTTAAATATCATGGCCAGTTGGAAAGGGACCCAGACAGAGCTGCTGATATTGACTAGGGGAGCCGGAGGGGCCAGGGGTCCAACAACAGGCAGTGAACAGACTCTTCAGGGATAGTGTAGGGAAATAGGGAAGATGTCAGTTCATCAGGCCCAAGTCCAGGTAGAACAGTCCTGAGTCCCAAAGCTGGGCTGTGCCTGTGGGCACTGCTGTGGGTGGAGGTGGTTCCCGACCTGAGCATTCTCTGCTGTGCTGTTACACACCGCCCTGAACCAAGCTTACAAGACAGCTGGACCTTCCCCAGCATTTGAGTTTTATTCTGCCTGGTTCATAGGGCCACTTAAAAAAACCTGTCTCCCTCGTAGAGTCGGGAGAAAGGAAACCAGACTCTGTGCAGTGTTAGCGTGAAGAGCCGTTTGGAAATGGTTGTAAATGAAAAATGATAATGACGGCAGCTTCCATGAACAGAATGCTTATGGGCCAGCCGCGTGCAGAGTTCATTTACACTGATTAGGTCACTGAATATCTCAAGACAAATCTTCCGAGTAGAGGCTATTTTTATCCCAGTTTAATAGATGAGGAAGAAAAAGTTAGGTGTTAGAGCTGGCCCTTAAGCCCTCGCGTCGCCGAATCCAAAGCCTGTTTAAACATGAGGTTAAATCATTTTCCCCGAAGCCCTGCTACTATTCATGTTTTAATGTCACAGAGCTGGAAGGGAACTTAAGTCTAATCACAGATTCAAACCATACTAAATCTCAAAGCCCCAGAGAATGCATCCCAGCTGTTCCTGTTTTGAAAGAAACCCAGGGAGAAACAGTCACAGGGCTGAGGCTCCAACTTGGGCCTCTTGAATCCCAGTCCAGCTCTTGTTCTGTTTCTCTGGTTGTCGTGGACCAGAATGAACTGTCAGTCTACTTGTCTTATCAGATCACGATCTTCAGCAAACGTCTGCATAACCTGCCCAGTGCCTTCTTTCTGAGGAAAGCACGGTGACCCTCCAGAAGCAGCCATGGACTTGGGAGTTCCCTGGACACACACAGTTTCTGAGGATCACCACAGTGACTAAGCATTTGGAAGGTTCCAATCATAAGAGAACAAAGAAAGCAGAACAGCCTGGGAAACGGGAGTACCCCAGCCTTCTCCTCTGAGCCTGAGAATTGATTTAACGTAGCAAGTCCTCACATGCGCTGCATTTTTCAGCCCTCATTTAAAGGGGCAGAGGTGACTGAAAATGTGCAGATGTTAAAATGTTATTATTCAAAAGCCCTTGAGATCCCCATGGATCATCATAGTAATTAAAATGCAGCTTAGCAGACCCCTTGCTTCAGCAGCTCACAGGGTAAAAGGAAAATGCACACCCAGAATGAATAAAAATGGAAAGTTGAAGGGACTGCGAATTAGTATGCTGGAATGTCCGACTATTCAGTGGGGCAGCTGGCCTTGATGTATGGGAAGGGTAAGGACACAGCCCTCCTCATGGCCTGTTCCCTCTGTTTCTCTCCTAGAAGGGCAGGTTGTGAGGAGTGCTGGGGGCAGTGTGGGAGGAGGGTTGGAAAAGCTATGGAGTTCCCAGGGTGGGAGCACAGTGTTTCTCCATCGAAGGAAGGCCTCGGGCCTGAGGGTTCTCTTCTGTGAGCCTGCGAGTCCACGAACCCCTGGGCACAAGGTTCCTGTCTCTGATGTTTCCAATGTATTTCTACTTCTCTTTGAGCCTGTCAAGGCCTTCCTTCTCCTTCAGTGCCCAGCTCAAAATCTACCTCTTCTGAGAAACCTCCTGGTTCAGAGTCATCACACTCTCCTTGCTGCTCACTGTATTGTGCATTTGGCTTATACTTTTCTTAAAGCATCTATTAATTTTTGCCTTGAATTCTAGACATCTCTTTATATGCTGGTCTCTTCCAATAGCTGGTAAGCTCATGGAGCAGAGTCCGTGTCTTTGTCTTTATATCTTTGGGTGTCCCCTGAAGACGTTTTGCACATGCGTACTGATGGAATGGACGGTCACAGTGACAGTTCTGGGGCCTGTCTCGGTTTCTCACTTCAGCCTCCTCACTGTATTACCTCCCGTCCCCTTCTTCTGCTGTCGAGAGTTATGAGGATGATGAAGGCAGTGGATGTTTCTACTTGTCACCTACACTGTCTCTGACGATCCTTGTGACAAACCTGTGAGGAACAGAGAAGTAGTTGGTCTCATCTGTGAGCACAGTGTGTCATTATGGATCCTGTGCGGAGAATAGTAACAGTTGTTAACATGTATTGAGAGCTGGCATGTGCCAGGCGTGGTTCTAAATGCTTCACACCTATAATTTAATTCTCATAACAATCTTATGAAGTAAGTACTATTAAGATCCCAGAATTACAGATGAGGATACAAGGCACAGAGAATTTAAGTAATTTGCTCAAGATCTGCCTTTTGGGGGAGGAGGGAAGATCTGGCTTTTGATCAGTACATTATATTGTTAGCACCTTGTCCCTAGGAGACCTAATATTATCCTGACTTTACAGGAGGAAGGGACCATTGAGTAGATCTTGTCCTACTCATTGATTTGCCAGGAAATCTGGCTTAGCCTTGGATGTAGTTTTTCATGAGAAAGAGAACGCCAGCTTGTTGAAATCCTAAGGTTCTTAGATCTTGACAGTCTTTTCAAATACCAAGGTGTCTTTTCCTAGGAAATTGCCTGGGTAAGTTGTATCATTATAAGAATCCCTTTCCATGATTTCGTCTACGCTGGTAGATTGTGGTTTCTCTCACGGGATTATGACCCTCAGAAATGCTTACTCTTCACATATTTCCTCCTTCCATCAGTTTCCATTCCTTCTTTCTGCCCACTTCCTTCTTCCAGCATCTGTCTGGTACTGAGCTCTTGGCATCTGTCTCTCTTTCTCCATTGATGGGGCACGAGTGCGTGGTGCTTGCACAGGGCCTTCATTGTTGGCGCCTCCAGCAGCCGTCAGAACACTCCTTGTGGCCTGGGTTCCGAGGTCCACCCAGGCAGTGAGAGCCTGGCTGGCTCCCAGTTCTGGACTGGGGTTTTTCTTTTGTTGTTGGACTCCTCAATCTCCTCAAAAAAAAAAGTTAAATAAGGAGCTAGAAGCTGGTGCAAAGGAAGAGAAGCCTGTGCTCCTGTTACCAGCACCCCCTTTCACATTCAGATGCCGTCAGAGGGACACTGCACCTTAGGGAAGAATCTGGAGGAAGTCAGCCATTAGAATATGGTCCTGGAGGTGGCAGATTTTGGTTCGCTAGTCCTGGTTGACTGTCGCCATCAACCTCTCCTAGGAAGTCCCATTGGCCCGAACCACCATTAGATGGTCATGTGGCCCCATAGGGCAGCTTGGTGCACACTGTCAGTTGTCATACGTGGTGTTCATAGCCCAGAAGTCAGGGCTTCCTGGGGCTTAAGTGAAGCTGTGCTGAACTCTCATGTACACAGCACTTCTTCTTCCCTAGAGACATGATTCAGGCTGTTCAGTGCTTGTTCAGTGCTCTGGACTTGACCTTTGGAGTGTGGGGTGTGTGAGTTCGGGTGTGAAAGTCCTGAAGCAGTCAAGTGTAGAGGAAGGAGATGCCAAAGTTCATACTTCTGGGCTCCTGTGGATAAGTAATCAGAGCCATAAAGTGGAGCTCCTTGGCTGCCCCTCTGCAGCCCCTGCAGACTTGCCAGAAGCTGAGCCAACTGTGGAGACCGAACCATTCTTCTTGAGAGGGTGGGGTGCATGGAACCATATCCCTGCTCAGACCTCAGGGCGACGGGCTCATTCAGAGAGCTGGTTGTTGGGGTCCTTCCTAAAGCTCTGACCTGGGAGAGCCAGCGTCGTGGGGCCCTGGCATCGTGCTTGGGCAGTGAAGCGTCCTGGTTATGAAGTGTGCCCCTTTTCACCTGACTGCCTTGGGGCTGCAGGCCTTGATGAGGAAGGGAGGGTGCTCTGCAGGCAGTCCCCGGAGAGGCACCCAGACAGGGTGCTGCAGCGCCCGAGGCGGAAGTGTGCCTTCACAGTACAGTGGAGACTTGGCTTCTCCTCACTATCAGAACATAAAAAGGATTTTGAAGGACCACGTAGCCAACCTCCTTATTTTAGATACTGAAGCACAGCAAGATGAGATCACTGCCAAGGCCACACAGTGAGAGAGCCAGGTGCTCAGATGCCTAGGTTAGAGCCTTCTCCCCCACCACTCCGGACACACTGAAGACCGGAGGGCCTTAGATTTCTCATCTGTAAAAATAGCTGAACTTGACCCTTTGGGTTCCAAGATTCTCCGATCTCATGAACAGTTTGGGGAGCTTCAGGCAGACTAGGGAATCATTTGCTGTATGTCCTGTAGAGTCCACTTACAAAGAAAGTAAAGTGGAATGTGAGCTAGTAGTGGACACAGGGTCGTCATCTGCCCTGCTTATGTGGGTTAAAATCTCAAATGGGTCTGAGTTCATGCAGGGGGAGCCCCTTGGGTGTCCCAGTGTGGTACTGCTGTTGGACTCTGATTTGGTCAGTTATTTATGCTGCCTCAGGGCAGAGGTATTTGATACCTCGGGGGGAGTGTACAGTAGTAGTTGGCCTCACGAGCTAGGAGTGTCAGGTTTCTAGGATATTAGGGCCGGCTCAGGAGAACTGCACATGTCACTTGGCTTTGACAAACCAGACCATTTTTGATTTCAGTGGATCAACTAAGGTTAAACTTAAACAAATAGGAGCAGCTGGGAGGCTTTGGAAGGAGTGAGATGTGCACATTCTTAAAATAAAAAAAAGAAAAGAAAAGAAAAAAGAAAAAAATAGTAAAGTCTGTGCTCCCTGAGGAAGGAAGGATGAGGCGTGGAACTCTGAATCACCCCCCTCTGAGGAAGGAAGCAGTTATTTCTCTGCTGGTTTGTTTTGCACTTTCAGTTAAGGAATTCCAGAAGTTGCAGGTTGTGGATCATGACTTCCATTTTTTTCCCTCTGTTGCTGCTGCCAGAGGAAGGGGGCGGGGTTGGGGGGGTGGTTGGCGGGTGGCTCTAAATAACACGCTGGCCTTTATGGAAACGTGTCAGATGTTCCAGGAGTGAGTCTCGCTTGCTGTGCTTGCTCGCCACGCTCACGCGCTCCCCTCCCCCCCCCCCCCCCCCCCGCCCCTCACACACACACTTTTACTCTCTCCTCACTTGTGTCCCTTCTGTAGGATGGAGCGCGCACCTCTTGTCGCCTTATATAGCAAGGTCTGGTCGTTAATGTTAACAGAAATCTAACAACAAGGAAGGCTGCCAGAGAGCATTCATCAGGCCCCTGTTTGGAATTTCATAAATGCTCTGACTTTGGGTACAAATTGGACATTAAGAACAATACGAAACTGTTTTCTGCCTTCCTCTCTCCTCTCCCTCTGCCCTCTCTGCAGCCCATCCAGCTTCTCTCTCTTTCCCTCTGCTCTGGAATTCCTCTGCTCGGCCGTGCGCTCGCTGTATTGGAACTTTGTTGGTTTTTGCCGTGTTTCATTTTGTTATTTCTCTGTCTCTCCGTCCACTCCAAGACCACAGGCGGAGCAGCGGCAGCCGGAGCCAGGACTCTGTGGAGGGGCAGGACGGGCAGGTCCCGGAGCAGTTCTCAGGTCTCCTCCACGGTTCCTCCCCAGTGTGTGAGGCGGGACAGGACCCTTTCCAGCTGCTCCCAGCCCCTGACCAGAGCCATCGAGAAGGGTCCCCCGCGCAGGGCGCCCACCCCGAGGCCGGCATGCAGCTGGAGGAGACGGGCGCGCGAATGGCTGGAGCCTCCCCACCCCGCATGCTGGACCAGAGTAAGAGAGCGGGCTACCCAGCCAACCTGCCCTCCGCCCACAGCCAGACGCACTCCAACACTTCGACGCGCGCGGCATCTCCACACCCTGGGGGGGCCGAGGAAGAAGGTGACCGGAGCGGGGCCAGGAGCCGAGCCCCTCCCACCAGCAGACCCAAAGCTGAGCTCAAACTCAGCCGCAGCTTGTCCAAGTCTGACTCTGATCTCCTGACCTGCTCACCCACGGAGGACGCCACGATGGGAAGCCGGAGTGAGTCCCTGTCCAACTGCAGCATCGGGAAGAAGAGGCTGGAGAAGTCGCCCTCCTTTGCCTCCGAGTGGGATGAGGTAAGGCCGCGTGACGTCACAGAGAGCCGGGCTGGCCGAGCCCCCCGTGCTCCCCTGGGTGCCGACGCCAGGCCAGGATGTGGGCCAGTGCTGCCCTGCTTCCCTTGTACTTCGACCAGAGTATTTCTGACAGCTGGGAAGGAGGCAGGCCAGGGGTCTTCCTGCCTGCGTGGCAGAGGACAGGTCCACTCATGGTTAATGTGAAGGGTGGAGGCCCAGCCGAGCAGGACTGAGGGAGAGGCGGTTCCTAGAAATGACATGCTGTTTGGAAATATTTGGATCCCATCAGCCCCAGTAAGGAGCCAGGCGCACCCTGAAGATGCTTCAGAAGAGCTAGAGTACTTCTTATGGGTCTTCAGGAGGAAGAGGGAAGATCTGGAGTTGGGGAGGAGGGGGCTTTGGGAGAAGCTGTTGGAAGGGGATCAGAAGGGGGATTTTCTGATTCCTGCTGCTCGTAGTTATTCTTACTGTGTTTCCCTGGAAGACCAAATGCTCTCCCAGCAGAAGTGTTCTGCCCATCCCACATTCCCGGGTTGGTGGGGCAGAGGACTAGGTGGTTCAGGAAACAGAGAGAGATTAGTGAGGAGAAAACATTTGGAGTCTGAGGCCCAGGTTCCTTTCATAGCCATTGTTATAGAATAGTTAGAAATATGTGCCCGAATATTTTTCAGTAACCTGTGACGTCTTCCTGGGCACAAGAATGTGTTTCTCAAAGATTGGTAAACATGCAGGGAATGTTCAAGTACTACACTTGCAGGCTTCTTGCTGGGAGGAAGCTGACTTTGAAGCGGACTGAATCTGTCTCCCCAGAACATTTTCAAGAGATGAATTTAGCTCTCGAAGAGGAGGGACCACTGCAGCTGGCATGTCCATTTGAACACTTCTTAGACTAAATGCCCTACCCAGCCCATCCGGGTTGCAGCTGCAAAAGTTATGTAAACCAAAGCTAATCCCATGCCCAATGTGGGAACAGGGCGGGGCCAGTTCCTTTAGCACTCATCTCCAGATAAGATGAGGTTTAGGACTCTTGTTTAGTCAGGGGCAGGAAGATCCTGTGCCGTAGAAGGTCTTCACTGTTTAGTGAACTGGGATTTGGTGAGCCTGTGCTAGATGCCAGGCCACTTAAGGAAAATCATTTTGCATTCAAGAGCGCCTGGGCCCAGGAGATTACATACAGGAGAGTAGGTGTTTGTAGGAATGTGTGCTCTACCTTTGTTTTTCAAAACAGTTTTACGAATTTATAGTCCAGTGGAGGAAGAGGCAGCTTAAGAGTAGGATAAATGCAATATTCTCTGAAATGGCAGGAGAGGTCGATAGAGAAAAACATCATTGGGGGTGGGATGGACAGAGATGAAGGGTACATGAGGGCGGAAAGGGGCTTCAGGAGAGATCACAGAGAAGCGGCATTGGACCTGGAATTAAAGAACCAAGTGTTTTGGTTAGAACCAGATTGAAGCCATGGGATGAAGAAAGGGCACTGAAGTGGAGAGAAAGGCATGAGCAAGGGCGTGGAGCTGGGAAAGCTTAGGTCATTTGGTTTTTATAGATTGTAGAGTTTGTACAGGGAGAGTAAGAAATTAGGGTAGAAAGTGAAATTGGGACCAGACAGTGAGAGGACCTTGAACATGAGACTGAGAAGTGAGTATTTGATTTGATAGCAAGGGAGTATCTCAGAACCCTTCCAATGGGCTGGGAGACAGCTTTACCAGTCTAATGAATTACCCCTTCTTTAAGGCCCCACCCTGAGCATATCCTCCACCCCAAGAGGTCGCTGGGCAATTCTTCACAGGATATCCAGGCCCTGTTGGCATGCAGCAGTGCCAGGCAGTGTTATGGGCTCCACCATTTCCTCCTGGAAAAGAAACACGAAATCACCGAGGCACAGCCCAGCTTAATTCAAGTTGGCTGTTTGGGCTAATACATTGGGGGTCTCCTGGCGTCTTAATGAGAGGAGCTTCATAAGCTGATATTTCCTTTGCGGGTAGAGATTGCAGGTGGATACAAGGAACCGCAGGGACTGTTCGAGGTCTAGGTGTCCTGGCCCAGGCCATAGTGTGGCCAACCACCAGAAGCAGTGTTACATTTTAAATTTGAAAAAACTAAAGGCAATTGAGGTCTTACTGGAAAGAATTCAGAAGATCAAGCTTTGCTTGCATAGTAAACATTAGCAGGGCCCTTTATGTGTAACCCTTCAATGTTGTTTCTGAGTCACGGTATACTTGGTTTTTGTGGATACCTCTATCTAAAGAGAGACTTCAGGAGTGTTGCCCCCACAGGTTGGCCTTAAACACAGGGCTTTGGCAGACTTCCCTAGAACCGGGCATTAGTTAACGGTTGCCTGCCACCTGCTCTGACCCATGCCTGAAGGCTGCTTTGCCTGTGTCTTGTGGCTCATGATTTTTTGTTGTTGTTGTCGTCGTCATTAGATCCCCCGGAGGTAGGGAAGGCTGCTGTGAAGGAGCTGTGGCCCAGCTCAGCTCTTCACCATGGGGCGAGGAGGAAGAGGACGGCTCTGGGGCCCCAGCAGCTGCGATCCCAGCACAGATGGAGTTGCGTGTGGGTTGGCCAGGCTACTCCTGGAAGGCAGTGCAGGGCAGCACACGGGGCTCAGCTCCTGAGTCAGCAGATCCAGCTTCGAGCCCCAGCTCCATCGACTCCACCTTCACATACCTCAGTGTTCTTATCCTTACCCTTATCTGTGAAACACAGGTAGTCAAATCTGTGTTTCACAGGTGTTTTTACCAATTAGGTGTATGTTTCAGCGCCCAGCGTAGTTCCTAGTCTGCATAAAGTGTTGAGTGAATGGTAGATACCAATATTATTATTGCACCTGCAGCTTTGGAGAAAGAGAACTGGGGCGTGGAGTGTCTTCAGAACTTTAAAAAGGCGGCGCTTTGGGGGGATGGTCCAGTGGTGGAGTTCAAGCCCTTCAGCCTGTAACCTCCTGCATGACTCTGCCCCACCCAAGACGGAAGAGCCTGCCCGCCTGGGAAAGCAGGGCAGACGCCCCGCATTGTTCTTTGAGCAGTTAATGAGCCTCTCTGCCTGGCTGCCCAAGAGGAGAGGTTAGAGAGCAACCTGCAGCCTCTCTACTGTTTATTGTTCCCATGTACCTTCTGCATCCGGGCCAGCAGGGGCCACCTGATTGGCTGGGTGTTTGGGGTAATGATATACAGTTGGGGAGCATGTGCAGCGGATGGTCACTTTCTCCACATACAGCCTGCTCCTCGCGGGTGTTAACGTGGCCCTTGTCAGTTGCCCCTGACCAAGGACTTCTAAAAGTTAACCTGGTTAAGGGAAACCTCTGAGACAGTATCCACTAGTGACACTTGTATTCTCCCTATTTTCTGTTATATTTCTGGTAACAAAGAAGGAACGGTTTGCTTTTTAAAGTGCTCAGCCGAAAAGGAGCTCTAAATCCCAGCTTCGGTAGATACTTTCCATGTTCTGCCGTCAAGTCAGTGCCCTCTTTGTCTTAATGATCCTTTGGGCATCATAGAAGTTAAACTGAGAAGCAGTACGTAAATGAAACTTTAAAATATGTAGATAAAGACTGGAAAAATCACCTACATCTCTCTTCCTAGTTAACCTCTCCTAACGTTTGATGTATATCCAAATTTGGGGTCTCAGTACATTTGCTGATTTATAATTTGCTGTTCTTACCTAATTGCTGCATATTGGGGATATCTTACTGTGGCAGTGTCAGTAAGATCTGGATTCAGATTCCATTCTAAAAAGCATACTATTCTGTCCCTGGTTACATCATAAGGTTAGTTAGTTTGTTGTTCTTTAAGCTATTCTCCGATTGTTAGACACTGCAGGGCATCTTCAGTGCATTCCCCACCCTCTCTACCTGCCTGTGTGCCCCAGGAAGCTGACCTGTGTGGACTGTATCACTAGGCCAAGGAAATCTTGGATTGGCTGGGTGGCTTTACTGAAGACCACCAGTCCTGTGAGAGACCCTTTCCCAGTAGCTGCTCTCTGGTACTGCGTTCTGCCTTCTGGTAACCAGCCCCTCCCCTGGACCCTCCCGATCTGGGGCTCCTGGCTGTGACTAGCTCCCATACCTTCTTAGTCTCTGTCCCCTGTGCAAACCTGTGTAAATAATCCCTTTATTAAGCTCCTTCAGTTTCCCAGTTCGAATGTGCCTTCTTTTTCCTGAAGGGACCCTGAATGATGCAGACATTTCTGCACGGTTTCTTTCAACTCCAAACTACCATAGATGGCTGTGTGCTGAAGCAGTCAACATGGCTCTTGCATGTAAATTGAAAATTAATCTTCATTTGCAGATGAACCAGAAGGCATGGATGGATATTCAGGGTGCTGGGAGGCAGGAGAAATTCGTCATTTAACTTGAAGCCTTTCCCACTTCCAACTTCAGGAAAGAAACCTGTTCTCCTTCCATGGAGCTGGCAGTATTGGCAGCATTTCAGCTATGCGCTCCTGAATCAATCTCCCAGGTGTATTTTCCTGCTTTGTCCCTGCACTGCATGGTGCACCCACAGGCACACACACATGCAAGAGCAGTAATTCACGTCTGAAATAAACACCTGGCAAGAAGAACAGAAATAACCTCCTGGTCAGATAGTGGTTTGAATATATAAAAAGTCTAAGGGGTTAGATAGGTCTCTCACATACCTGCCTTTGAATGGGATTGAAACTTAGGAAAGAGCCACAGAAGGCTGCTTGTCTACTTAGCATAAACATTTGAGTCATTTAGAACTTGGCTAAAGGCTTAAGTGATGAGTTTGTGTTTTATAATGAGCTTTCATCAATTTTAAACGAGTGAGAAATGGGTGAAGAACAGGGACATGCTTTGTATGCGTTCTGTGCAAACTGAGAGCAATCTCTAGCCAGGGATTTGGGGAGTGTCCTGGTTTCATCTGAAATGGTAGCTGCGGGGGCCCTTGGCCCTTGAATCCCCCCATGAAGAGTGAAGGGGCAGCAGCCAGGAGGGCACCCTTCCAGGCCAGGTCCCACACGCCTTGCCCTTTCCAGCAAGCTGTCCAGTTGGAGGCATGATGTCATCAAGAGAAACGCTGATTGGTTCAACTCCACAGAGGCTTTGGTTGCTTTTAACCCTTGAGGGTCGGGTGTGCAAGAAGAATGATTTAGATGTAAAACAGAGAGATTTGGGCTTGAGTTTCCGCTGACGGTGGCTAAACTCTCCACACCACTGTTGTGCAGTGTGCGTTGTTCTGTATTATGTAAACGAGCGTCTAGTCCTTTCTGATGAGCACAGCCCGCCCACTCTGAACAAGGGTGTGACCCTCCTACCTCAGGGGCAGATTGGAGCCTGAAGCGTCTGCTTATGTTGCTTCTGGATATATACAGGAGTCACAACTTTTATCCTAGAACCTCTACATTTCCCTTGGTTTTAAGTGGTCTGGTAAGACTGAAGGTGTTTTTGTTTTCATATATTAAAAATAATCTCACTTATTTTATAGGCAGTCTGGAATAAACAGTTTTGGCCTTTCTAGCTGATAAATCCAAGTGATTTTGTTAGCCTACATTAAAAAACATATATATGTGGGCATCTCCACGGCCTTGGTGCTAACAGAAGAAACACCAGAGTGTTGTGAATAAGCTGGAGTTAGTCCTGGCTCTGCAGTTGGTCAGTGATGAGAAGATCCGTGTGTCCACCCCTCCCCACCCCTGCCTGAGCCTCTCCTGACCATCTATCTCTTGATGACATCATGCCTCCAACTGGACAGCTTGCGGGAAAAAGTGAGGCGGCTGGGACCTGGCCTGGGAGGGTTCCTCCTGGCTGCTGCCCCTCCACTCCTCATCCCGGGCCTCTGGGACCCTGACTTTTCTCTTTTGTTTCTTCATTTTCACGCTTATTCTCTGCTTCTCCAGATCTCCTCATCGCTGCGTTTCCTATCTTTCTACTCATCTTGCTGCTTTATTTTCATCTCTTTTTTTCCCCTTTGCTCTCTCTCCCCTTTTCATCTGTGTTCTTTCCTGTCTTTTTACTTTCTTCCTCCTTTTCTCATTTATTTTTTTCTCTTCATTCTTATTTTTACTGTTGGCACCAAGGAGAGGCTTTTCTAACAGCCTTTCATTCTCAACGTTCTCCACCAGGATTTTTCTGTTTTCTTTTTTAAAAACATTTTTGCCAGGGTTTACCCATTTTTATACTCTACAGAACATTTTACTACTCATGGTGTAAGCTGTCTCGCCTCCCCCACACGCCACCACCCATACTGTCTGTCCCCAACGTTTCATAAACAGTCTAGTTCCATTTAGCTGTGTCCAGACAGGCACCGTCAGGCACCGTGTAGGGATTTTGTGGGATGTGTGAAATTGCTATCAAGATGAGAATTTCCCTTTTCTCCTCTTTTTTGTTTCATTACATTTTGCTTTGTTAACACCAGACCAAGAGCTGGAGTGACAGTAAACGTGGGTGAACATATGAAAAGAATTTGGTCTTTATTCCAGTGCATATAAATGCTGAGAATCACAGAAAGAAACATTTTCTGGGACATTCTTTATATACTTTGGTTCTGGTTTTGTATCTCTTGCTTCTTTTTTTCTAGTCATGGCATCAGTAAGACACAGACTGAGTAATTTTGTATAATTTAGGGAATAGTAGTTTATCTTATGTTATTCTCAGCAATCATTTGAGAAACAAGTAGAGGTGTTTTTCACATAATTGGAAATAAGACAAAATTGAGGTATATTTTCATCATAATTATTCATTCATTCATTCAACTAATTTATTGAGTACCTGCTATGTTCCAGGCACTGTTCTCCACACTGGGATTGACAGTGAACAAAACAAAATCCCCTGCCTCATGGAACTGACTTTCTAGAAGGCTAGAGGGGAAAGAGAAATAAAAGGAGACAATACGTAAAACACATAGTGTGCTAGTTGGTGATAAGAGTGCTAATAAGAAGAATAAAGCTGAGAAGAAGGATAGAGTGGGGTGGAGGCCAGGGCTGCAGTGCGGTGGGGCCGCCTGGGAAGACCCTCTGAGAGGGAGGAGAGAGGGAGCTGGGCAGGTGTCGGCGGAGCGAGAGCAGAGCTACTGAGCTGCTTCCTCTGTTTGTGCACAAAATTATTTCTCCTGTAAGAGAAATTTAAAATTCCATTCTCTCTCTCTCTCATATGTATATGTATGTGTGTGTATATATAAACACACACACACACACGTATACATACACACATACGCGTGTATATATAACTGAATCACCCTGCTGTACACTTGAAATTAACACAACTTTGTAAATCAACTATACTTCAATAAAAAAATTCCATTCTACACTTACATTATCTTACAAATATACCTTATTACCTGACTGTTACGTTTAACTGCCTTTCTCTTTCTCTTTAGCTGCTATTGCCACCTGCTTCTTTTCTCATCTTGGTTTTTTTTTTTCCCCTGATTTTCTTCTATTAAGCCGTGTTGGGTGACTTTCAACATATGTACATACATACGTATGTATACACATACACGTATACACACATATATACATATATGTATTTTTTTAAGCTGTTGAACTAGAATGCAGTCTGAATTTCTAAGAATTTCTCAAACTGGATCATTGTCCTGTCGTTGTCCTGGGCCAGGATCATCGGGGTTGGGTTCTAGGTCATTGTCTTAGCAAATACATTTCCACGGGTGCATCACATGCTCAAAGCAGAAATAAAATCTAAAAACCAGGATTATGAGGCAACAGGGAGGGAATTCCAAATGATTTAGATCAGAAAATGGCCAGGAATCTGAAAATGGGAGTTCCCCTGAGAGGAGGACAGCTGACGAGGTGTTCAAGGCGTCAGGACAGGTGGGTACAGGTATTGGCACCATTGCTTGGAGCACAGAATGGTGCTTGCTGATGCCCTTGTAGGCATCTTAGGGGTTGATGGCCTGATGAATCTTAAATGCTTCTTCTTAGGAGCCAAGCCCGTGGGTTCCCAACAGTTAACTACAGTCAGAGTGTGAGATGCTTGTGGCATCAGACATTCTCTGACCGTGAGTGGACTTAGTCAGTGTAGAGGGAGCTTCTTAGGCATCAGGTGCAGAGATTGTCTTTGTGTGTGTATGTGTATGTGTACATGTGTGTAGGTTCTGTGTTATTTCAGATGGTGAATTACCTACATCCGGTGTGTCTAGCTGGGGGTCAGCCATGCCCAGAGACTGTGGTTGCCTGGTTAGTGAGTGGGTAGTGCATGCAGGCCAGGGTTTGGTTCAGGTTGAGATGCCAAGCATTTTGATGCCTCTGGTCTGTCCTTGCTCCTTCCCTATAAATCTGCCCATGTGACCCGCTGCTGGCTGCTTTAGCCTGCCTCATCTCTGGCTCACGTGGAGCCCCATGAAGTATTGCTAAGCAAGCAGGCTTCAGTACATTCTCATAGGACAACTGCGTTTCTGCGTTTTTTCCTCCTTGAAATGAATAGGCCCCAGAGAAGTTTAGTTTGTTCAGAGATGTGCTGTGTGGTCAGAGAGGCAGCTAAGTAATTACCTGGCCAGATAGTGAGGGACAGCCTTTTTATTATATAAGACCCTAGGAAAGCAATTAATTTGAACTTCACTTGGGCTTCACTTGGAATCCATGACCCTCAGCAACAACACAGAGCCCTTTTTCCTGGATGCCAGTGTTGTGCTCGCCCCCTCAGAGAGGTGATTCTATCTCAACCGTGTTTTCATGGAATGCTGCCCTCTCTGCCTAGGGCTCCTTTACTTTCCTTTGTCCTGCTTGCTTCCCCATAGGTGTTCCTTTTTGATGCCACCAGGGGAGTAGCCAGTGGGTAGAGAGGAATGCTTGTGGCTTGAAGATTCTGGGCAGGGCCAAGATGCTGAGCGCTCTTCCCCAGGCGTCCTGCTCTGTCTTGCTCACGAGCTCGAATGACCCTGTCTCCGGCGCCACAGGGCCCACCTGTCCATAACTCACAGCAGCCTGTTTATCTATCTGGACAGGTGGAAAATTGCATAAGCTCACTAGGGGCCTACAAATGACAATTTGTCTGACAGTCTGTTCTTGCCTGCCCTGATTTAAACAACCAGGAAGCCGTTGTAAACTCAGCTGCAGTGGTGTGGTTTGTATAAATGTTCCAGTTCCTTTCTACTTTGGAGCTAGTTTCAACAGACCCTCCTAAAAACCGGGGAGCTGCTTTGTATCTGTTATGCGTTTGGGCACGCCGTCCTGGGGTTTGCTGCTGGGGCAATAGCTTCCCTCACTGACACTCAGAAGGCGAATGAGCCTGGAGAAGTTTATCTTCAAGGGCTGGCCACATGCTCTGTGCTGGCTCGTAGGACAGGCGAGCACTCTGGATCTCAGGGTGTAGTGGCAGAGGAGAGCACTTGGTGGGGATAGCCAAGCTCCAAGGTCTTGAGCTGTCTCTGTGCCATTGGAGGGAATATTTGTCTCAGCCTTCATATCCAACTGCAGATAGAAGTCTAGGCAAACCCAACTCTGGAAATGGAATTTTTATACTTGGGGAATTTTTATTTTTATTTTTTTGAGTTATAATACCTGAAAATGGCTGACATTTAAAAGGTACTGAAGAATATGTAATTTTTAAAGTCTCCATCCCTCTCTGTTCCCCAGACACCCAGTTCCTGTCCCAAGTTCTTCAAGTATCTCTCCTAGATGCTCCTTGAAATATTCTCTGCCTCTGCAAGCATTTCAGACATGTTGAACATTTTTCTTTCAAGATGTGGTGCCGTATTATACATACTACTCAGAATCTCACTTTCTTCATTTAATAATATTTTTTGGAAAATCACTAATTCAGTATGAAGTGTTTCCTTTTACACTTCATATCCGTAGTGTGGATATACTATTATTTATCATTTCCTGTAGATGGACATTTTGGATGTTATCAAGTTTTTACTAATGTCAACTACAACTTGACACTCAGCATTGGCACTTGCCATCTACCTCTGCAAGGATTAAGTCATGTGCTGCTGCAGCTGCTGACTTTCTACACCCGCTGAAAGGAGTTCAGGGTGGAGAGCAGAAATGAGGCCCTCTGCGCTCTGGGAAAAACTGGCGGAACAGGTCTTCAGATAGCTAGATATTTTCAGGAGATGATTTTATGAGCCCAATTCTTGCATCTCCTCATATCTAGAAAAGCACTAAAATCCTTCATTGTGGCAACCACTCCTCATGACTAGCAGTCACCTGCACGGGACTAGCAGAAACCTCTGCAAAAAATATGTGCTCAGTTGCACCAAAATCACATATATGCTGACCTTCCCCCCCGCCCCACTTTGGAGCAGTTTCTCAAAGCTACCTGAAATGCTGTCTCCTGGGCTGTAGTCCTCATTTTGCCCCCCAGTAAAACTTAACTTGCGACTCTCACATTGTGCATTTTTTTAAGTCAACACTAATTAAAAGTAATGCTACAGTGCATATCCTTATACAAAGTTATTTTAAGATAAATTTCCAGAAGGTAAAGAGGTATTTTAAAGGGTTTATTTTATGCATGTTAAATTTACTCTCATACACATAAAGAGCACCTATTTCTCTACACCTCACCACCCTGGGGGTTGTCGGCTTTTTAATCTCTTTTTGGGTAACAGATTAGTAATGTTATTTTAGTGTAGTTTTAAAGTGGGTGTCTTTTATTAAGAGTGGGGTACCATCTTTTCATATGCTTAAAAAAACTGTTTTCTGAATTGTGCTTGTTCCTTTTCTTTTTTCAGTTGTTGAATCGATCTTTCTCTTCATTTGTAAGAAGCTCTTTATGTTTGAAGAAATTGACCCTTTATCTGAGATATGAGTTGTCTTTTAGCTTTGTTTATGGTATTTGGAGTTTGGTTGGTTTTTTTTAACGTGCAGAAATTTAAAAATTTTATGTAATTGAATCTATCAATCTTTTCTTTAATGACTTTTTTTAAACTGGGATTTTGTGTCCTAGTTTAGATCTTCCTTACTATAAGAATCCCAGGGAAAAAAAGGGCATTTTCTTATTTTCTTTTAGTACGTTTATTGCTTCATTTTTTAGGCTTAAATCTTTGTTTCTTCTGGAATTTATTTTTGTATAAGGAGTGATGCAATCCGTTGACTTTTTCCCAGCTTTATTGAGGTAAAATAGAATTGTGAGGTGTTTAAAGTGTACAACATGATGATTTAATATACATATACATTGTGAAAGTATTCCCCATATTGCATTAATTAATACATCCATCACCTCACATATTCACTTTTTTTTTTTTTTTAAGTTTCTACACATAAGTGATATCATGGGGTATTTATTTTTCTCTGTCTTGGTTTATTTCACTTAGCAAGATATCCTCCAGGTTCATCCATGTTGTTTCAAATGACAGGATTTCCTTCTTCTTGAAGACTGAATAATATTCTGGTGTGTGTGTAATATTATAATTTATAATATTGTAATTTATTTTTATAAAGCAATAAAAGTAATAGTCCATATTTTCTTTCTTCATTCATCTGTCAGCAGACACTTGGGTTGTTTCCATACCTTAGCTATTGTAAATAATGCTTCTATGAGCATGGGAGCACAGATATATCTCTTTGAGATAGTGATTTCGTTTCCTTTGAATATATACCCAGAAGTGGGATTGCTGGATCATATGGTAGTTCTGTATTTAGTTTCTTGAGGAACCTCCATGCTGTTTTCCACAGTGACTGTACTGGTTTAT
Organism: Hippopotamus amphibius kiboko; assembly: GCF_030028045.1. Classification (NCBI taxonomy): domain Eukaryota; kingdom Metazoa; phylum Chordata; class Mammalia; order Artiodactyla; family Hippopotamidae; genus Hippopotamus; species Hippopotamus amphibius. The sequence goes on along the minus strand of NC_080196.1, from coordinate 41,604,632 downwards.
ATTCCCACCAGCAGTGTACAAGGGTTCCGTTCTCTGCATGGTCACCAACGCTTTTGTCTTTTTGATTACAGCCATTCTAACAGGTGTGAAGTGATGATATCTCATTGCAGTTTTGATTTTCATTTCCCTGATGCTTAATGATGTTGAGCACCTTTTCATATACCTGTTGGCTATTTGTATATCTTCTTTAGAAAAATGTCTTTTTAGGTCCTTTGCCCATTTTTAAATTGAGTTACTTGGGTTTTTTTGCTATTGAGTTGAATTCCTTGTATAGCTTGGATATTAATCCCTTACTGAAAATGTGATTTGCAAATATTTTCTCCCATTCCACTGGTTACCTTTTCATTATTTTACTGGTTTCCTTCGCTGTGCAGAATCTTTAGTTTGGTGTCGTCCCACTTGTTTATTTTTCCTTTTGTTGCCTTTGTTTTTGGTGTCAAATCCAAAAAATCATTGCCAAGACCAAACATCCTGTTGATTTTTGTAGCAACTATTTGATCTTGCCCGCTATTTGATTCCGTTTTCCAAGTGAGGAGACTAAAGTCTGCGAGCTGAAATGACTTGTCTAAGATGTTGGAGTTGTTAAATGAGGGAAGCCAGTTGGAGCTTCTGAGTCTTAATGAGATTGTAGTTAGCACATAGGTGAGCTGAATTTTCGTCTTGGCATTAATTAGCAGTTACTTTTCAATTCCTCTTGTTTAACCCCAGTTTATTGCAGTGCTACCTTACTTTTTTCCCCAACTCCAGAAAGAAATTTTGTCTAGGTATATAAAGGAAAGTAACTTCGAAGAGGGAACTCCTGGGGAAAAACTCCTTTTCACTATGAAGGTTCAAAGCATTTCCTCCCTCTACGGATGTCCCAGATGGAAGACTGTTAGGTGTTTTCTTTTGTGACTCGCAGAGTGATAGGGTGATTTCTCCCAAATTCTCAAATCAAGAAGTCAGAAGGAATCTGAGTTACCATGTAGTCCAACTTTCTTATGAACAAGGTCACTTCTGTGTTCCCTGAAGAGATCCTCAGGCTTTTGCTCAGAAACCCAAGTGACCCCCTCTGCTATCCGCCATGACTTGTGTGAAATTGTGGACACTCCTTTCTCGTTTCCAGCTAAAATCTGTGACTTCCACCCCATCAGCTTCGGTTGTACCTCTGGATTGTGCACACTGTCCTGCTTAACAGTTCTTCAGATGTTTAAGGCTGCAATTATGTCCTCCCACCCTCAGACCTGCTCATTTCCTTGCCCTCTAACCCAGCTCCTTCTCCCTCTGCTCAGATGGCTTGTTCTCACACTGCTTCTGTCCTGGCTTTCTCTGGCTGCGTTGAGGTCCTCAGGTCCTCCTGGAGTCATATGACCTCATCACAGACTGCAGTACATGAGGTTTTACTCACCACACACCACCCACGAATGCCTCATCAAGGAGTTTGACGTGCCTCCTACGCTCCTGGAAAATTATGAGACCAATTTGTCAGTGAACCCAAATCAAGGACAGTGTGCATGACCCTTCCAGAGCCCCCCCACCCCTGAGGAGGTCGTACAGAAGGCGGCTCTGTGACGTGACCGAGGGCTGCTTGTTGCCTTGTGAAGCTGCTGCCTGGGAGACAGAGCTCAGCCTCTCCACTGTTGTGCTTCTCGGCAAAATCAGCGTAGGTCTCCTCTGCACGCCATCACGGAGGAGTGACTATACCTGCTCTCCACCTGACAGCGTGATCATCCTGACTGGTCCCTGAGGGCTTCTCAGGCAGCGTTTAGCAGCTACAGTTTAGCACCATGGCCTTAATTTCTAGGTAAAGATGCTATTTTTTTAAAGATCAATTTTCCTTTTGAAATCAATAGATGAGAACTGGGAAAGCCTACGGTGGTATAAATGACCCCACACCTGGCCCTATAAAGTGTATCTCAAGACACCATGTGCCCTTGACTCTGAACACTTCCTCTTCTCCCCATCCTGTGTCAGTCACCAAGGTTTCCTCCCAGAATCTCTCCCCTTCCTCTCCAACCCCACCTGCCTCCCAGGTGTCACCTCAACAGCCACCTCCTCAGTATTCTGCTGGCCTCTAGGTTTCTCCTCTAGTCCATCATATGTGTGGCTGCCTTGTCATGTTCCTAAATATTTTGTATTATCTCCCCCAACTGAAAACCTTCCCCGGTGCCCTGTTTATGCAGTACCAAGTCCAGATTCCTCGGCCTGCGTTCATGGTTCTCCAGAGAATGGCCCGATTCCAGCTTCTACACCTGGCTTTCCCTCTCATCTTGAACTCTGTTTTTCTGATTCCCATCAATTCCTTTACCCACGCTTTTCCTCTGCACTTTGGTTTGTACCTTTGTTGCTTTCTCCATTTCTTCTTGTTGAAGTGCCGCCCTGCTTTAAAGGCTTGCTCACTCCTTCATTCAGCACAGTTATTGAGAGCCTACTGTGTGCTCATTGTTCTAGGTGCTGGGCACACAGAAGTGAAATAGTAAACAAAATAGACACCCAGCTTTTGAGGAACTTACAGTCAAAAGGGAGAGACGTATTAAACAAGTACAAACAACAACAAAAATATTGTCACAAACGACAATAAGCGCTCTTGAAGAAAAGAACAAAGTGCTGTGAGGGGTGAGAGGTGGCGGGGCTCAGTTTAGGTCAGTGGCATTTAGCCTGGCAGAGCGGTGAGGACCAGGCGCCCAGTCAGGGAGCAGAGGAGAGCAAGCCTTTGTCGGCCACAAAACCTGCCCCCTCGCAGCCTGACATCGCAGAAGCCTTTCACTTGGCGGTCTCTCCTCAGGCACTAAGGCATTGCTGATCTTGTCTTTTTGGGCGTGGCCTGTCTCCCTAACCAGATTAGAGACGTTTCAAGGATAGTAATCACAGTTCATTTTTAGAAGCCCAGAGGCTTCCCCGCCCAAAGGAGACACTTAGAAATGTGTCAGTGATTAAGGACCTTGGAAGGATGTCGAAGGTCCTGAGGCCTTAAAATGTTGTGGTCACTCCAAAGGGCTCAAGGTTTGGATGGCTGAGGACCTTGCCAGGCTTGGGCATAGATAGCTTTCTTTTTCTTCCTGAGGGAGATCGAATAATCAAGTCCTTCTCTAGCTCACCGTTAAATCTTGAATTTTATTTTCTTTTTCATTCTGTAGTAATAAGCAGTAGCACTTTTATACCACAAATCAGGGATTCTAGAGAATATGCAGAATCATTTGCTTCACAGATGGGAGTGTAGAAATTTAAAAATTTCAGAAGAGGTTTATTGCCAGTGTTTAATGGATTTCTCACTTATTTTGATAGGTTAGCTCCCCCCTCCCCATTGTTTTTTTAAGCCAAAAATGTTTTGCGAACACACTCTGATTTGGAGAGGGAGTGTTGAGTTTTACATTTAAATGCCAGTATAAGTTTTAAGCTAATTCCATTTACTCCTTGCCCCTTCCCCCATGCATAAAATAGTTAACATTTATGAAGAATGTTGAAGATAAAAGCCCCTGTTGCAGATGTCACGGTGGGTGTTACAACTCTTTCTACTTTCAAGTATTATATATTTAAGTCAAGACCAGAAATACGTTTGGCCAGTTCTTGGCCCCTCATCTTTTAAATTAGATTGAGAAGAGAAAAGAATGGTATATTTCAGTTAAAATATCAGCTCCTGGCCCGGTAGCTCCATCCATCCCTGTAGGTCTCCAGAAGGACTTGCTGCAGTAGAGTGAATGCAGAACTCATCGGATTCTCAGCTGGGTCCGTGTGTTTAGAGCCATGTACAGGCTTCACAGGCACTTATTTGATAGAACTGAAGAGCTAGTGTCTCTGACAAACATGGTGCTGGTGGAACTGATTTTTTGAAAAAGGAAATTTTCCAAAGCCCATTTTTAAAAAATCAGAAACATTGCTGCTGATCCAGAATGAAGGTCCTTGATGAGTTTCCCCTGTCGGGTTATTAACCCAGAGGTCTGGCTGTGCTCCAGCTCAGATAATGCTGTTTCTCTGTGCTAAATTCCTCCTGAAGCTTCAATTAGATTCGGCCTTTTTTCATCCTGGGCAGCCATTCGAGAACTGCCAGTTTCTAAGGCCAGAGCTTAGTGATGGATGCATTTGTTTCACTGCTGACAGAGATTTCAATGTCAAATCTCCTGGACTCTTGAGGATGGCAGCAGAGACTGATCTCAGTAAAGAGAGCGTCTGTTGGTCTTCATGTACAGATGCAGTAACGTCTCTTGGTGCTCTGGAAGGAATTTGCCTGCCCAGATGGACCTGAGCAGGCTGGATGTTGCAGCCTGTTCAGGCCCAGTTCCTGGGAGAGAGCTCCGCTGAGTACTTTATTTGAAGTCATCACTGGTGGTAACACCCACAGTCATTCCACAAAGCAACATTTACTGGGTCTCATCCCAGCTTGTGCAAAATGCTGCATTTGGGGGGCGTTGTGTACCCCTACCAAGTTTGTGGCTGTGCCTTTTACTTGACTTAGCTTAGACAAATGCTTCCTACTTGTATGAATTAAAATACACTTCCAAGCCTTTGTATGCTTAGCATTACTCAGGCCAGTATCATTGCAATATTTGCTCAGTTTTATGTAATATGGTAATTGTGTCTATATTTTCTCAGTTTTGAGCTACAAAAGGAAATGCAGCATCATAAATCTGAGGTGAGCTTGGTTAGAGGCAATCAGCTTGCCAAAGGTGAGGGCTCCATGTCCGAAGAAAGGAAGGCTGAGCTGAGAGTATGAATGACACCTGTGAAATCACAGCAGGACTAAATAGGCAAAGCACAGCCTTGTTCCTAAATCCCAGCATAATGAGATGAAACGCAGATGCTGACACTTAAAGGTAGTATATTAGAACAGATCAAGGAAACAGCTCACTCTACACAAGTGATTATAAGCCTGTGGGACTCATTACCCTGTGAGGAGGTGGCACACGTTGGCTTAGGAACCGTCTCACCATGAGTAACAGGTGCAAAGGTGCTGGCTGGCCTCCCTGGAGCCATCTTCTTGGCCGCACTGCCAGTGCCTGTCCAGGCGGGCTGAGACCGTCCACTTTATCAGCAGGTATTTATTAGGTGCCAGTTCTGTGGCAGGCACTGTGCTAGGGTCTGAGTGCAGGGGACACAGATAAAGGATATCGTTTCTTGTCTTAGGGAGCTTCTGTGAAGGAAGTCTGTGATTCCTGAATTCTGTATAAGGAGGGTTTCAGGGCAGCAGTCTGATTGAAAGTAGAGGCTAGGGGCTTGTCTTAATGATGTGCTTTAGTGTTTTCACTTAAGTTCCATGTGTTCAACAAAAATAGTTTCCTAAATTTGCTTTTGTTTATACCTTACGTGAGACTAAGAAAACGTTACTTGTTTATATAGAAAAGAATTGTGTTTTCTCTGGGTTGGCTTGGCCGGGGTAAGTGTGCCCCTGCCCTGTGGTCCCCCTCCTTGATACTGCCAGTGCTGGACTCCGTTTCTACCTGTTTAACCGTAATACCACATTGCCACGAGAGTCTTAGGGCAGGTGTTTGTTTTAACTGAGCTCTTTTCGCCCTCACGCCTAGCCATGTGCTGATTGGATGTTGCCAAGCTGGGTTGGTCAGAAATCAGCCTCACTTCTCTCTTCAGTTCACAGTTGATTTGTTGGTGATTTTGACCAAATTGTGGTCATCTCTGGGTATCAGTTTCTCTCTCCGTAAAATAGAGTAAAACAAGAATGTTTCCTGCAGCTTCCCCGTGGAGTCTAGAAGGCCAGTGCTTTGCCTGGGACACATCAGGAGATTCATTCAGGAGCCAGGCCTCTCAGAAATACAGAGCGGTGTCATCAGGGGCTGCCCTTCACAGGGGGCTGCCCTTCACAGGGGGCTGCCGCGCGTCTCTGCTGGCATCCTGCTTTGCATTCAGAGCAGGAAAGCCGTTAGCACGAGGCTCATTTAAAACCCCCGTTGAGGAGGTTATCATAGCATCCTTAATTCTAGTGAGCGGCTCTGGTTTTCCCTTCAGCAGTTGGAGTGATTAAATGTCATAATGTATCAGGAGAGTACCAATTATGAACATGGGTTTCGTGCTAGGTGCTTTTTACATTCTTTGGTTGGTATTGGGCATAGTACTGACCTACCTCGGCAGCACCTTTAATTGGGGGCATTCGTTGACTCAAATTGAATTGACCAGGGCTTCACCTGCCCTGTCAGTCAGCCTGTTGGAACAGCTAGGATCTCACCCACATTTCTCATCACGCTGCCCACACAGCAGGGCAGAATATTTTTGCTTTAAGCCGCAATACTGCTTTGATTCATTGTAAAATGTCAAGAGCTGGAAGTTTCCTTAATTATGAGTTATCTCCTTTATAGGTTAGTAAACTGAGGCCCGTAGAGGATGTGACCTACCCAGAGTCTCACGAGACCTTTGACAGTGCCCAGGCCTCTGTTGCTTAGCGACATCTTCGGCACAGAGGGGACACGCCCACTCGTTGAACAAAGGAGCAAACCCAGATCTCCTGGGACTTGTTTGAGTAACAGAGTTAATTTTACTCTTTTTGGTAAAGGTACCAGCATACCAAATCTGACTTTGATTGAGTGATCTAGAATGTTAGAAGATTCCACCTGTTTTCTTGAAAGAGACTGTCAGCCTTTCATGTTGCAAATGCCAACTGGAAAGTTTGACCTTGTAGTGTGTCCTTTCCCTCATTGTGGCACTTTAAAGCAGTGGGTCTCCAAGTGTGATTACAGAGCAGCAGCATCACCTGGGAACTTGCTAGAAGTCGAATTCTTGGCTCCTCCCCAGACCTACTGAATTATTCGCTGTGCCGGGAGCCCAGCAGCCATGCACACTGAATCTTGACAGCCTTTGCTGTGGGAGGTAAGTCTCAGGCGTGTTTCCTCCAGCTGTGAACAGACAGTGCAACAGACACGCAGTTATGAACATACAAGAACTGAGTGTAGGGATGCATAACACTAGAAAGCAAATAAAATTTAATGCAAGTTTTATCTGACACATGTAATGTATCTGTGATAATTATTGCACTAGTGGTGATTAGGCAAATGAAAGCAGTTCATATAAATGCCTGCAATGAGTATTATGCAGGCAAATCAAGTTTTTAATCTTTTTTTTTGCCCTTGTTAGCTTTCTAGTGTCTGATAGTGGCCATGCTGTTGGCAGTTTCCCTCCTTGTACATCCTTCAGACTCCCACAGAGATACGCTCATTCATGGTGGAAATTCGTCTCTAATTTCCCTACTGTTGGGCTTCCCTGTGACCATTTATCTTAGATTGAGTTCCCCCCAAAGCAGTATCTAGATGCAAATAGTTTATCTGGGAGGGGATCCCAGGAAGCACTCCTTGGGGAGTGAGGGAGTGAGAAAGGGAACCAGCAAAGGGTTTGTTATAGAGGGGTTGCCACTCTGGACCTGGGCTCAGATCTGCCAGGGAACCGGGGTGGAGGGAGCCAGTCAGTCTGAGTGAGAGCTGCTCCCTTAGCGGGAGGAGGGGCAGGACATTGACTCCACGCACTTCCTGTCCACCTGGGGTCCAGGCCCAAGGGCTCTGGGGGCCAGAACCGTCAGAGAGCTACCGGTGGTTGCACTGGGAAACTGTAGGCTTGTCGGGCTCAGAAATGATGAACGCTGACACCACCCTGTCAGTGGCCCCAGGGCTCAGGCTTCCCAGGCTTTCTTGGCTGCACCTTCCCCCACCACCTGGGAGTCTTTGAGGAGCCCCACCAGGGTCCCTCTTGGCACTTATCAGGACAGACCTGCTCCTGGGGTCCCGGTGCTGGAGGGGATGTGCTAGGCAAGTCCTCAGGGCTCTGAAAGCAGCTGCCGATGGTCGCAGGAGGAAGGAGAGGGTGCTGTGACAGTAGACCCTGGATCTCAGAGTCTGAGCCAGGGAGAGGGCAGGGGGCAGTAAATGAAAAAAAAAAAAAACCTGCGATTGTAAATGGCTGACATTGAGTCCCTGCTCTAGTGGAGGAGAATAGGACAAGCAGAGGGGTCTGGGCACTGGTAAGAGAAGAAGAGAAACTTCAGTTTCTCACTAGCAATCCCTATGTGCCCTTTCCCTGCAGCCTCAAACAGCACTCCCATATCCTGTCCCACTTTTGTGTTCTAGTGTCTCCGGGCTGCAGAGAACATTCCGAAGCCAACCGGCCTGGGAAGAAAGGGGGCCATGTGCCAGGCCTCCCTTCGGGTGGGTCTGTTGGCACAGTGAGCTTGCTTGCCAGGCTGGTGAGGATGGAGGACTGGAATTTTGCATTTTTACTAAGATAGTCCTCAACACAATTTTGACTGGTCCACAATAAAAGGAGAAAATTAGGGACAGTGAGGAGTGTCATGGTGGTGCTGATGGTATTTGGTTGCCAACTGCCTTTATTCTAAGTATGTCCATCCTTTTTTTTGTACTTCAGTTGTCCTTTTATAAAACAAAGGATAGTTTTCATGTTAACTTAAAAGAATTTTTTTCTTTATTCATATTCTTTGTTTTGAAATAATTATAGATTCACAGGGAATTGCAGAAATAGTACAGAGAGGTCCTTTATTTGGTACCCATCACCCAGTTTCTGCCAATGGTATAATGTATTACGTGACTCTCGCACGATATCCGAGTCAGGAAATTGACGTTGGTTCAATCCGTAGACCCTGTTCTCATTTCAGCGGGTGGGGGTGGGGGGTTGTGATTCTGTGCAGTTTTATTATGCATAGGTTCGTGTAGCCATCATCACAGTCAAGATGCAGAATTGTTCTGTCATCACAGAGATCTCCCTCAGACTTCCATCGTGTTGATTTTTAAAGTCCTTATGTGTCACGATGAAAAGGCAACCTTGTAACAGTCCCATTATCCCAGTTAGGAGGGGAAATGGCCCACACGTTTGCTAAGTTTAGGGACCTCTGTCCCGTGTCCCCCCTTGAAGTGGAACAGCGCAGTGCTCTGCACAGAAGCCATTTTCCAGAAAGAGGCAAGTGCCCCGGGAGGTAGAGAAGCTCACTTTTTACCTCAGGTCTTTTTCCTTCAGGGTTCAGCCCTCTGGAGGCTAAAGTGTCTTCACCAAGAGCTGCTCCATATTCTGCCATTTCCCCAGCTTCAGGATCTGGGGGGCGCCTCAGCAGAGGCAAGAAGCAGGGATCAGCCCTGTGTCGGCTCTCTCATTGCCTTGGTTAAGTTTCTGAACAGCTCTAAGCCTCAGTTTCCTTACCTGCAAAACAGAAACCCACCTGGATCATCTCTAAGGTCCCTGCTGGCTGATTCTGCCGCTTCCTGCCTCACGTGGCCCCCATCTTCCTGTCCTCCATTGCCATTGACGGAGTGATGAGGGCCCAAGGACTGTTTGTTGATCCCTGAACCAGCTGTACTTACTTATTCTCACTTCTGGGAGCAAAATAAAAAAAAAAAAAAAAAAAAAGTTAGAGGTTTCGTACTTCACAGTTTTGACTAGAGCCATCCTGTTTATTTTCAGCGGTGTAGGAGCATATTTGAGATTCTGATGCATGTGTGTGCAAATGCACTCACACGTGCGTGCACACACACACACACACAGAGCCTGAGCTCAAAGATACTTGAGAAAAACAAATATCTTGTTGATCCCGGTTGCCGTGAGTACTCCACTCCGTCAGCCTGAACTTGCACTCTCTCTCTCTTTGAGTTCATCTGTGACTCAAGCATTTGATTCTGTAAGAGGTAGAATCTTAGAAGACAAGGTTAGAAGACCTCCATTGTTAGAAGACAATCTTAGAAGACCTCCATTGGAGGTGAGAAGCCCAGCCTGGGACTCTTGGGGGCTTCAGCAAGCCTCCCCTCCACCCTTCCTTCTCTCTGTAGACCCCCAGGGCGGCGCACCTCCTCAGGCTGCCTTCCCCACTCTGTCTCCTCCCTCTTTCCTCTTATCCCAGAATTCTGCAAGGAAGGGGCAGAGTTGGAAGTGTCTCCCCAGTTTTGCTGCCTTTGAAATAAGCACGCAGCCCCCTTTTAAATTGTTATTGCTTGTCAAACAAGACATAAACCAGAAACAGAGGCTGGCAGAAATAGCCAGTAATAGAGATGCTATGAAGTTATGAGAAATATTAAAAGTAATCATTGTCCTGGGTCTCACTCAAACCTGAATAAACTCAGTCTTTCTTTGGCTTCTCTGACTGACCTTTACCTGTTGTCTTGAGGCTGTAGCTCCCACTCCTTTTCTAAAGAGCCCTCCCTCCTGGGTTCACCCACAGCCCCTGGGGAACGGTCTTGACTGTGATAACTGCTTGCAGAACAGTTGGAGCTGGTGGGTTGTAGTGGCTCTGGAATCTTGGTACAGGCCAAGGTGAGAGATGGTCTTTGCAGGGCGGGTGTCCCAGGGGTCTCCCAATGCCAAGGTCTCCAGTGTAGAGAGGGCAATGTGGCTGTCTTTTCTGCCTTTCCTCTCCCATGTGCAGCCTTTCATGTTCTTCCTCAGAAAGTCTACGTACTCTGTCATCACAACTTGCCAGAGTCCTTGCCAACAGGCCCGAGAGTGCAGGTCCCCAGGGCTTTCCCAGGGCGGGGAGTCACCCCTGAGACTGTTTGAGAAAGGCTGTGTTCTTTCTGGTTGTCTGGTGTGGTTAGCCCGCAGCTGTTTCATGCTGCTGCCCATGTAGGGAATGGGTTTTCTCAGGAGTCCCAGAGGGCACGTGAGCTCACCCTGGCAGCCTGATGAGAAGCAAGAGCTTGTTGCTCTCCCTCTACCAGTGCTGTGTCTTCAGATGCTGGGGCCATTCCGTGGCCTCCCATTTCCTCACCAGCCAAAGGGAGCCCTGTCCTGGAGCTCTGGGCCCAGAGCCTGATGGGTTCCTTCAGGGCACATCGAGTTGTGCTCCTGTCCACTCGGCCAGGATAGAGGGACAGGAACCCATGTTGCATAGGAGCACTGACGTGGATGGCAAACGCTGAAGAAAAGCAAGAGGATGACAACATTTAATGCAGGCAGCTGGTGGCCTCAGAGGGGCAGGGAGAGGGGGCCGGGACCCAGGAAGGGCTGTGTTGTATTGGCCGTGTTCTGTTTCCTGAACCAGGTGGTGAGCACGTGGATGGGTCATTTATTATTGTTGAAATTACAGTGTTATAAAATACATTCTTTGGAATTTAAGAAATATTTCATTTTTTTTAAAGAGGAAAGAACACAGTACCTTGTGGTTGAGGTCAGCACAGGGCTGGTGTGCAAGAGGATGTTGGCAGGAACTTAGCAGTGATGCAGTGAGGATGCAGTTGAAGGAATTTTAGGAGCAAAGATGCCACACAGCTGCTGGGAAAGCCACCACCTTCCTCCTCTCGTTTCTTATTCGGGAAAAATCTCAGATGGAAGAAAGATGTAAGTCCTAAACAAATTCCTCCCTAAGAATCAGTTAAGGTGTAACCATTTTAAAAGCTCTTTGTGTGTTTTCCACTGGGTATTGACTTAGCCCGCCCGGCGCTCAGTACCTGCTAGGAGCACCAGTGGGAAATACAAAAGAAGTGAAGAGGCGTGGTACGTTTATGTCAAAGGACTGGGAGCCATCCTCAGACCATATCTACGTGGGCATGTTTGCGTTAGTACAGGACAGCCAGGCTGCCTCTGCTGTAAGGATCCTAAAACAGAAACCTCAGGTGCAGTCAGTCCATAAAGGGTGCTGGCAGGGCACCAAAGCTTATCGAACACTTGCTGTGTGCCGGCCACTCTGCCTGTGTTATCGCATCTAATCCCATCCTGTACCTTGAGGCAGGTGTTCTCATCCCCATTTACAGACAAGGTTCAGGTAGGTTAATGTATTTTGCCAAAGTTACAAACCAAGGGAAAAGCCTTGTTCTTGTTCTGACTCCCAGTAGTTTTTTATATTAGACTGCACGGCGTAGAAGAGCACAGGGGATTCGAGCTGGACCTGGAAGGAATTATAGGGTGAAGATTTGGGGGCTGCAGAGGAGGCAGAGGCTTGCCAGGCCCAGGCGTGGGATCTCGGGAAGAGCAGGGATGTGGGTTGGTGGGAATGGTGGCCTGAGCAGTAGCCCCACTTCAGTTTCCAGCCAGGGCAGGCACCTCAAGTTCACTGTTTTCCCTACCCCTGAGCTCTGCTTTCCACCCAGAAAGTAATTATCCTCTATGTACCTGTCACTCCCATGGAGTATTTCCATGTGTCTTACCTTCCATGATTATATTTGGGTGATGTAAGGATGCCATTTCCGTAATTTTTTGCACTGCTAATTGGGGTTGAGGCAGGACACAGACTAGTTTCTAGCTCAGGTTTTTTGTTTAGGGTGATCTTGGATGTCCTTGAGCTTTAGAACACAGGAGTCCTTTGAGACTTGGAGGACTCCAGTTGCTTTGCTTCCCTGCCCCATGGTCGCAGGGGAGGTAAGGGGACCAGGTAAAGGGGACCAGTGTTAGATAAAATGTCCCTCTGTCTCTGTGCTCCTAGCTGGAGATCTGGGTGGGCTGGGGGAGGTTCCCATTCACCACCTGCTGGATGCAGTGAGTGGAAGCTGGAAGTTTGACTTGTGTGAGGTGGCCTCTGAGTTGATAGCATATAAGAGCCCATGACTTTGCTTTGTAACCAGGAGCGATCACACAGCCCTGACCGTTTGGCCCTGGACCACAGCAGTGGTGATCAGTGAAAGCGTAAGGCACTGTTCAAACAGGAACCGTGATGAGGAAGAAGGAAGGGCTGGAAGTATGCTGCAAGTCACCTGGGATGGTTTCCCAGCCCTCAGCGGAAAGGCACTTCAGGAGAAAACAGCCAGAGAAGGGTTCTGTGTCTGTGGGAGTTTAGACTGACTTGATAATGAAAGTGGTTTGAGAATAATTCCTACGTGCACAGCTCCGGATCTTGATAACAGAGAGGAGGGCTTATCTGAGGCCAGCTCCCCCCAGGAGGCTTTCTACATGGCCAGTCGGGACTGGGGTTGTTTGGTTAATCACAAAACTCTGTGAAAGGAGGAAGTCATTTTTTAAAAAGGTACAAACATTTTAATTTAACCCCAAAAGCATAGGTGAGCAGACTAGTCTTTGTGGAGCTGGGGCTTTTTTTTTCTGCGTGGACCTGCTAGCTTGGCATTCTCTGTCCTGTTTATTATTTGAATCACATCTATGATACATGATTGATTTAAACTTCTAGATTGAGTTTCTTAAAAGTAAAGCAAGAATTTAGCCACTTGTGAAGCAGTCTGAGGACAGAATCCTTTTAGAAATCTGTACAGAAATTTATTTCTCCAACAACACAACTCAAGAGCACATTTTAAAAAATGATCTGTTATTGAGTCTCTTTGAAGCATCTACCTGGTTGTCAGAGAAACAGCTTTTTGCAGTTATTTCATCGTTTATGTCATGTTTACCTTTCTGTTTCCATCAACAAATGTAACCATCTTAAACAGTTTTGGGAATGATCCCAACTGGTTCTTGATGAGCAGAACCCTCAGCGGGAGGAAGCGGAAGACCCACAGGTGTGCTCGGGAGGCTCCTGCCTGCTGCGGACACGGGCAGCGTTGGTCTAGTTCCTGAGTAGCTAATTGGTCGGTCAGCCGAGTTGTTAACAGACTTGCAGAGTGGGTGTTGCCCCCTGTCACAGATGACCGTGCTGATTCCACTGCCCGCCCCGTTTCCCCAGCTTCCCTGAGGTGAGGGGGTGGCGCCCACACCACGGCCTCTAGCCCTCCTCCCTCTCCTCTGTTTGTCCTGGATGCTCTGTGCTCCTGCCGAGGAGCTGCCTGGTGGAAAGGCGGCGTCACCTCCCTCACAGGAAATGTTTTGTCCTGAATGGAGAAGCAGCCTCCAGCTGAGCGTCCAGGAAGTGAGCTATTGTTCACACTGCAGGTTACAAACATTTTCTGCCAGAAGGAAGCCCTTTCCCTCTGGTCTTTTTTTTTTTTTTTTTTAAACAAAGGAATCTGGGTTTCAATTAACTTGTTTTTTTGGTAGAATTCTGTATATTTTGGAACCAGATGAATGTGAATCATGAGTGCAAACCCTTTCTAAGCTCCGTAAGCTGAAATGAGCAAGGGAGGGAGACGGTGTGGACCCTTCACCTAGCCTCTGTGGTTTTACAAGAGCTGCAGATGTTTCTCGGTGTAAAGAAGGCTTGCATCTGCTCAAGTGGGTTATGGAGTGAAAACTAAATGACTTTTCGGCTCAACCCTGTTTTTCCAAGGACTTAATTTAAGAAGGCACTTTAGTACCTCCTGCTGGGACCCCAGGATGTGACAGGGCCCCAAATCTCCGAGGAGCAAGGGCAGACAGACACTGCCTTTGGAGAAGGAGCAAATCTCACCATCTGTGCTTACGGCCGCAAGAACCTTGTCTTTCCTTCGAGAATGATGTCATCTAGGGAAGCCCATGTCTTTTACGTGGTACAGAGCTTACTCAAACCCGTGTCATAATATATTAATTCCTCATTAGAGGTGTGCTTGGGAACCAAACACTTCACAAAGACTCCTAATGTGCTGTCTCAAATCTTTATAGCAACCTCATGTTGAGGTCTTCATTCTTGCCTTTGAAGAAATTGAGGCTTTAAGAAGATAGGTCAAGTAATTTGCCTGTAGCAATGATTGCATGAGTAAGGAATTTTCCCACATTTTATAGAAAGGAAAATTGAAAGAGATGGGTTTTATTCTTTTTTAAATTTTATTTATTTATTTATTTATTTATTTATTTATTTATTTATTTAGCTGTGTTGGGTCTTCGTTGCTGCGCGTGGTCTTTCTTTAGTTGCGGTGAGCGGCTCTAGGCTCTAGTAGCCCCCACTCTTTGTTGCAGTGTGCGTGCTTCTCATTGGCGTGGCTTCTCTTGTTGGGGAGCGCAGGCTCTCGGTACGTGGGCTTCAGTAGTTGTGGCACACAGGCTTAGTTGCTCCATGGCATGTGGGATCTTCCTGGACCAGAAATCAGACCTGTGTCCCCTGCATTGGCTGGTGGATTCTTAACCACTGCACCACCAGGGAAGTCTCGGAACTATATGTTGTTGTGTTGTTTTTTAACTTTTTAAAAAATGGTTTATTTATTTTTGGCTGCCTTGGGTCTTCATTGCTGTGCGTGGGCTTTTTCTAGTTGCGGCGAGCAGGGGCTCCTCTTTGTTGCAGTGTGCGGGCTTCTCATTGCAGTGGCTTCTCTTATTGTGGAGCACGGGTTCTAGGTGCACAGGCTTCAGTAGTTGTGGCACTTGGGCTCAATAGTTGTGGCTCATGGGCTCTAGATCACAGGCTCAGTAGTTGTGGCACACAGGCGTAGTTGCTCTGCAACACGTGGTATCTTCCCAGACCAGGCATCAAACCTGTCTGTGTTCCCTGCATTGGTAGGCAGATCCTTAACCACTGTGCTACCAGGGAAGTCCTGAAAGATGTTAAATGACTTATCCAAGGTTCTGCAGCTAATTAAGAGGGCTTTTTTTTTTTAAGTGGATTTCGAACTCAGGTTTCTTACTCCAGAGTTCTCGTTCTTTCCATCACTGAACACTGCCTTTCCAGTGTCCTCAATCCCACATATTTGAAATTGCACCCTGAGTTTTACTAGAGTAGAAGCTAGGCCCTAAATAAGCTGAATTAGAAAGATAATGAATCAGGCACTGGCCACACATTTCTAGTCCTGTGATCATGTTATTTAAAGGTTATTTAACTTTTCTGATGTTTGGTTTTCTCTTCTTTAAAGTGGGAGGAATTATAGTCCCTGCTGCCCCCCAGCTGGTTGTGAGGATGAACTGAAACGCATGGAGGGCAGTCAGAGCTGGAGTGTTAACAGTGTTGATCCAAAGTACTTTCCAAGGAGAAGCGTACCTTGCTGTGAGCAGCTGTACTCGATTTTCAGGAAGGATGACCTCCTGAGGTAGAAAAGGAATAATTGAACAAGTTCTCAGCATGGTACATACACCTTTCCCTTGCAGTATTCTGAGGGCGGGTGTGATCCCATTTTATTGATTTCAGGCCGTAGAGGATACAAATGTATCCTACTAGCCAAGTACCTTAACATGCTGCTTACCATGCTAAAGCCACTCACGGAGAGATCAGTGTCCCCTGAGTCTGATTAATATGAACCAGTTTCCCAGGGCCTGTTCATCCCTGGGAACACTGATAATTGAGTTTTCAGGCTGTCAAGACTGGGGTTAGCCTGGGTTCCAGAATAGAGAAGGCCACACTCCACAGAGGAGCTGGGCTGAGAGCCCTTAACCCTGAAAGCTTTGTGACTCGGAATAATGGTGAAGTCAGCTTTCCCACATTCCTTGCTCTTTGTTTCCTTTGCCTGTTGGGCATGTCTCTGCTTATTAGCATGTTGAGCAGAGTTCATTACAAACGATGAAGCTCAAACCAGTGTTGATCTTACCATTTATTATTCTCTAAAGGATTTGATCCTGAAAGAGATTTTTGTCCTGGTATTTTATTATGAAAAACTTCTAATGTACAGAAAACTTGAAAGAGACCTCGAATAGTGAGTGAATGCCGATGTATTCACCACCTAGAGCCTAGATTCTGCATTTAGATCGTGCTGTACTTGCTTTATCTCATATCTGTCCATTCCTCAGTCCACTTAAGCCATTTTACATTTCGATACATTTCAAAATAACTTGCGGACATCAGTACATTTCATCCCTAAACATTTTAACATGAATATCATTACCTAGAGTTTGGTATTTATTTACGGGTTTTTTTTGGTGGGGGGAGGATTTATACAAATGAAATGCATAAATCTCAGTCCACCATTCCCTGAGTTTTGATAAATACGTTTGTGTGACCCAAATTCCTATCAAGATACAGGAATATCACCATAACCCCAGGAAGTTCCTCTTGTCCCTTCCCAGTCAATCTTTACCCCTCCCCACCCCCCAGCAGCGACTCCTCTGACACTTTCCCAATACTGGGTATTAGTTCTTCCTGTTCTAGAACTTTATGTAAACTAGAGCACATACTGGAATCCGTGCAGTATGTGCTCTTTTGTGTAAGGCTTATCTGAAAGATTTTAACTAGTGCTTTAAAATGAATTTGGGGGACTCTATCAACTTCATCCATCCAACTTCTTCCTGTTTCACCAGTTCAGAGGTAACTAAGAGCGGCAGACTGCAGGAAGTCTTGTGGCATCTGATGGTTACTGGTAGTGTACTTGTGTCAAGCGCATATATATATATATATTTTTTTTTTTTTTTTACATCTTCAGTATATATTGGTGCTTAAAATTCCACATTTGTCTCCTCTGATATTACAAGGCAAGTGTTCCCCTGCAGAGTCTGAGGAGCCGATGGGTATAGGACCCTGTTCTTTCCCTGGCCGCACTGCTGAGGAAATCAGTTCTGAGTGGGTACTTAGAGTGTTTTCTTTGGGCTACTTTAATCCACAGCCGGACTGACAGTGCAGTGTGCTGTAGTGAGACTCAGGCTGTGGAAGAACAGGACCAGCAAGGGAAGGTTACTTGAAAGTTGCTGGTGGTGAAAGAAAAACCAAAGAAGGACCAAGAGCCAGGTTCCCCAGTATTTGAGGGAACTGCAGCCTTTCTGAGTGGCTTCCTCCTCATTCCTCCCCTCCTCCTCCAAATAAGCCTACTCCTGGATAGAAAGTAGATTGCGTAAATTGGACTAGAACCCAAATACAAAATCCTCATTAATCTTTTAGAGTCTCGTCCCACTTATTAAAGCCAGCACTTGGCGCACTACCCAGAGTTACGTGGCAGCAATAATAAAGTTAATTGAAATCTAGGTCTCCCAACTTGTTTTCTTCTTGTCTCAGTTTCTTGGAGCTTTGAGTTAAAGAGTGCTTGTCTGGTAGGCTATTCTAGAATGACAAGGTCACTTGGCAGGTCTCGTTTGCTTTCTGCCAAGTGGCAGGTCTGGGGCATGAGCATCGGTCAGAAAGGGCCAGCTGGTCGTTGTGGGGTGTGTGATGCTTTGGGGAGCAAGGCCAGTATCAGTTACCCAAGAGGTATGGGAACGATAAAAATGAGGAGAGAGAAGGGGAGTTAGAGACGTAGCCTGGGGTCACGGGCTTCCCATCTCCACCAGTGTAGCCCCGGGGCAAGCACACCACAGGCTTTCATTCGAGCCTGTGTTAGAGACACAAACAGACAGACAGGCTTTTGAAACAAAACAGCTCTGTGGTTTCAGTCTCATAGGGAAAGGGGGATTGAGAAGGAAGGTGGCAACGTAGAAGGGATTCAAATGAGGTTACAACAATAAGTATAGTAACGATCTGAGGTCCCCCTCACCCCGTGAGACGGAGACTAACCGTGCTCTGTGGAAAAGAAGGGGCTTATTGTTAGTGGAGCTGCCTGGGGAGGGACAGCCCTGAGCCCGCCGGCAGATACGCATTCATCCCCTGCTGTCTGCTCCCCTCCCCCACCCCTCCTGCCACCCTCTCCTAAACGCAGTTGACAAGGTTAGAAAATCAGGACAAATAATTTACTTCAATCCATCTTTGTCTTTCCCAAGGCCTTGTGCAATTCAGTCTGGGGAGAGAGGGAAAAAATAACTCAGACCCTGGTCGGTGACCCTTTTTCAAATGTGGGGAATCAAAGCCCACTCTAGGCTGCTGCGCCGCACAAGACGGAGATGGGGACGAATTCTTATGTGCTCGCTGGGCCTGGGAGGCGGCATCAGCAGTGTCAGAGTGCCTTGCACAGCCGAGGGCCCGACTCCGGCTCCGTTGTTGGTCACCTGAGGGCGGGGCTCGGGGCCTCTAGGGAGGCCGAGGAGGCAGGGGCTTGGCCCGTGCTCCTGGGAGTCGGGGGCGCTGTCTAAGCAGAGCAGGGCTGTCCGGCCCTAGGAGAGGCTACCCCCTGGGCCCCCCCAGAGAGCAGGCTTGGCCCCCCGCCATGGGGGAGGGAGGGGGCATCTGCCTGTGAGGTAGAGCTTCAGCATCCTGCCCTGAGAAATGGGATGAAACGTGTGCTTGGCAGTGAGTTGAGGCTCTGAGGGATGGTTGAGAGAAAGGACCAGCTGGTAGTCGTGGGGTGTGAGGTCACTGTGCCAGCAACCCAGGGAGGTTGGTAAAAACGAGGAGGAAAGGGGAGGTAGGGAATTCAGACTGGGGTCCAGAGTCCTGGCTGACGTTCCCCTCTTACTGTATTCGTGAGGTGACTCGCCTGGCCTGGGCATGTAACAAATGGTAACTTGTCTGTCACCGGGCCCCTCCATGTGCCAGCTCTGTGCCAGGCACCATGTGGCCTCTAAAAGAAACAGTATGAAACGGGGCCCTTACCCTTATTGGTCCTATAGTGTCTCTGGGACACACCATACAACAGCTGATCGGGAAGTTACAGTGCAAGCACAGTGTGCTTCTGGGCCAGGAAAGGATTCAGTGCTGGGGGTGGGGAAGGAGAGGTAGACGGCATCTCCAGCCCTGGTGGTACAGGCCCAGTGGGACTGGTCAGGCGCCAAATTCCATTGCTGGTCAATTCCAGAAACAGCTCCCTTCAGGTTTCCATTTGCACCAAAAGAAGGTTGGAGAAAGGCAACCCCTTTCCCTCCCTCCTCTCAGGCCTCAGCTTATGACGCACCTGGTTCCTGGTCCCCTGACATGTGTGCAGTGGGAGCCCCTGGACGTGCACGGTGCTCCTCACTAGTCCCACCTCCTAGGAGGGAGGCTCACCCGTGGGCCCAGAGCCGCACTGTACCGGGGCTGTGGTTCTCCTGAGATCGCTTGTGCCCAGCACACTTCCTGGGGTACAGAAGACCCACCAAAACCCAGGGGGGTATTTCTCCCCCAAACAGCTGCCACCGCCACCCCCAGTGACTCCCAGTGTCCATGGAAAAGCCTAGTGTCATCTGCGTTGCTCCTGGCAGCCAGGTTATGGTGACGGCAGTGGAGCCTCTCTGTATGTAGAACATGGCTTCCCATCGCCAGCCCGTGGGCAACCGGGATCCTGTGTTTGTTCTTTATTTAGGCTGTACAGGGTCTTAGTTGCGGCCCATGGGGTCTTCATCGCGGCATGCAGGAACTTTAGTTGCAGCATGCGGGCTCTTAGTTGCAGCATGTGGGATCTAGTTCCCCCGACCAGGGATTGAACCTGGGCCCCCTGCATTGGGAGCGCAGAGTCTTACCCACTGGACCACCAGGGAAGTCCTGCCTGTGGCCTAAACAAGCAGATGGGAGAGGGCCCCAGCAGCAGGATTTCCAGTGTTTGGTTTTGGTTTTGTTTTCAGCCATACAGGGAACACATTTTATACAGCCCTGGTATAAAATGTGGGGAAAAAAAGTCTGATTGGAATAATTCTGAATACTTCCTGAAAATGGAATATTTCCAAGCATTTTTTGAATAGATGAGTCCATTATGGTGATAATTTTCAGGTTTTACTTTACTAAACACAAATACAGCTCTCTATAGAGTTCATGTGCGGTGTGGTTACTAAAGCATGGCCATTTCCTATCTCTCTCCAAAAATGTAACGGGGACTTCCCTGGTGGCGCAGTGGTTAAGAATCCACTTGTGAATGCAGGGGACATGGGTTTGATCCTGGTGTCCTGCATGCCATGGAGCAACTAAGCCCATGCGCCACAACTACTGAGCCTGTGTTCTAGAGCCAGTGAGCCACAACTACTGAGCCCACGTGCCTAGAGCCCATGCTCCGCAACAAGAGAAGCCACTGCACTGAGAAGCCCGCACACCTCAAGGAAGAGTAGCCACCACTCGCCACAACTAGAGAAAGAAAGCCCGCATGCAGCAACGAAGGCCCAGCACAGTCAAAAAAAAAAAAAAAGTCGTGGATCCCAAATGATAGAAAAAGAAGAGAATGTTGAACTGTTCCCTTCCGGTACATTCCACCTGCCTCTTCCCGTGACATTCCCCTGAGATGCAGAATGTTTCTGGGAAAGCAGCCTAATCAAATTGTTTTTTAACTCAATCCTACATGGTTACACTACATGAAGTGTACAGATCAGAACAGTATCTGTCTCCTGCGACCGCTCCTCTTGTGTCTAGACTGAAGTGACCATATTTCCCCTTCCCTGGTTCTGGGCCCCGGAGGTGTGGAATGGGGAGGCGATGAGGTCCGGCGCCTTCACGTCTCCACGGACCAGGCTGAGGGGCTGGGTGGGGACCTGCCGGTCTCTGCCCGCGCAGGCCTGCTTCACGGCCACTGCCCTCCTGGCCCTGCACTTCCACCAAGGCTGGAGGGGGTCCTGGGTTGCAAGCTGTTGGAGAGCTCTCAGTTCCTCTGTAAACTAGAATCTTCTCAGTTGGACTTAGGTACTGCAGTTCACAGAAAACAAAACACACTTTCTAGTTTGGATGACATGGTTCTGAGAGTACCCAGCTAGCACTTCCCAGCTGGCCTGCAGGCTGAAGCACCCAGAGGAAGCTGAGCTTTTCCTGGCCATTTGTAGGTGGCCTGAGGCTGACCCCTGGGGCAAGCAGGAGGGAACAGGGCAGAGAAATGGCAGAGTGTTTGACTCTGCTCACTCTGACTTCAAAAGGTCCTTAGGTAGAATGTCATGGATTGGGCGGCCAGGAGATACTGATTGGACAGGCCAGCCAGGGCTTTGGGTGTTGGGTGATTATGATGATAATGAAATATATAATGTAGGGATTTGATTTTATTTCAAAAGACACCTTGGAGTTACCTTCCATGTCAGCTTTTCCCACCCTGATACTCTGTGTGGCCTTGGAAAAACAGTTTTTCATTGTTGGCTCTAAACTGCTCTTTGTCTATCTGTCAGTCAGTTGCCTCTTCTACCATGAGCCAGGCCCGGGGGGAAGAACGGCAGATAAAACATGCTTGATTCCATCCCTCCCGGTGCTTGCCGTGGTGATTCTCCCACATTTACCCCCTTTGGCCTGGAGGAGGGATCCAGAGGCTGATAGAGTCATTCCGGGGATAAGGACCCAGCCCACCACATAAGAAAAAGTTTTCTCACCTTGAGTCCCCACTTTTCTCCTATAAATGCAGAAAAGGAAGAAGAAGGTACATCAGCAGATCCTACTGAGCGCCTGCTCTTTGCCCAGCTTCAAGGCTTCTGAAATCTGAATGTAATGACTGATGTGTCATTTAATGCCAGGTTGGGGCTTGCAACCTGGGGGTAGGGGAGCAGTTTATCTGGAAGGTAAGAGCTGCCTTCACATATCCCCAAGCCTTTCCTATGGGAGAGGAGATGAAGTTAGAAAAAAGTTTAAACCTGTAGAAAGACCAGTGTTATAACTGGGCTCTTTCTGCAAATAGAGTGAACTGATTGGGAGAGTTAGCAAGTGTCCCAGTTCTGGAAGGTCTTTAGCAAAATTGGACATGGCGTGGGAGTTGGGATTATATGACCTGCGAGGTCCCTGCTGCTAACTCAAGATTCTGTGCCTAGAAGAACTCTCAAGAAATCACTAGGATATCTTACAGGTATACTTACACCTGGGTTCAAAGATGTATGTGGAACAGTATTCATTGTAGCACTGTTTAGAATGAGAAAAGATAGGAAACTCCACTGTGCCCTTCTGAAGACTGGTTAAATAAATTAGCAATATAGCCTTACACTGGATGACTATACCTCATTCATTTTGAAAAAAAAGAAAAAGAAAAAAAATGTTCTTTATGAACAGTGGCAAGAACTCCAAGATGTATTATTAAGTAGAAAAACCAAAATGCAGAAGAGCATACATGGGACTTCCCTGGTGGCACAGTGGTTGAGAATCCACCTGCCAATGCAGGGGACATGGGTTTGATCCCTGCTCCAGGAAGATCCCACATGCCACGGAGCAACTAAGCCCACGCACCACAGCTACTGAGCCTGTGCTCTAGAGCCCGTGAGCCACAGCTATTGAGCCCACGTGCTGCAACTACCAAAGCCCACGTGCATAGAGCCCGTGCTCCCAACAAGAGTAGCCACTGCAATGAGAAGCCCGTGCACCACAACGAAGAGTAGCTCCTGCTCACTGCAACTAGAGAAAGCCTGCGCGCAGCAATGAAGACACAGTGCAGCCAATAAGTAAATAAGTTGATTTAAAAAAAAAAAACAAAAGAACATACATGGAATGGGTCTATCAGTATGGGGAGTGGTGGAATACATTCATGTATTTGCTCACTTGCAAATAGATCTCAGGGATACTTGAGAAACAGGTTATACTGGTTGCCTCAGAAGAGAACTATAGGCAGCTGGGAGACGGGTAGGAAAAAGACTTTTCTCTGAATAACCTTTTGCATGTTTTGAATTTTAATCATGTGGATGTATAACTTGTCAAAAAATAAATACGCATATAAGTAAACACATGTTTTAAAACTTTAAAAATAGGTTTCCCTAGGTCAGAGCACTGTGGACAACAGAGGGGAAGTGGGAAACAAGCTAACCTTTTATTGAGCATCTTACCGTAAGCCAGGTCTTCAGCCAGATGCTTATGTACGTGATGCTTTTAATCCACACAACCCTTTATGGGAGGCAGTATCCATCCCCATTTTTATGGATTTAACACGGGGACATTGGAAGGGGGAAAGTACTCTCTCCCAACCAGCTGGGTCGTTGCCTTGTTGCACTTGAAATGGGCAGGGCCAGAGAAAGGGATGCTCTGTGGAGGGCTGGAGGGAGGGAGCCTTTAGGGAGCCTTTTCTTTAAGGGGCACTGCAGACCTGCTGGCCGATAAGTTGAGGCACACCCTCTATTTGCTACACAGTTTGGATGTGTCCTTTCCTTTGCTTTCGCTGAGCTCGGGGATGGAGTTCGCAGTGTGCATTAACAAGCAGTCAAGTGACTGCCTGAGCCGGCAGTTGTTTCTACGGCTGGAGGAAAAGACCTTCCTGTGCTCCCGGCTGCCAGGGGAGAGGTGGTGCTTGCCCTGTGTTGTTCTGCTGGGCGTCAAATGTGCCGCTTTTGTCTGCCAGCTGGAGGCTGGCTGGAGAGTTGTTATTTTTCTGATTGTCAGACCTAAGGCTCCTTGCTTGCCCTTAGAGGAAAAAGCATCCAAGCCCTGGTACAAAAGGTCCTGTTCTCCTTTCTTTGGAAAAAGAGCAGTGAATGAGCTCATTATCACCGCAACCCAAGTGGGGAGGGGGTGCTCCTCCTCGCTGCCTGGTCCTGCCCCTGGCCAGGTTTCTGGGAGTGGGGGGCTTGGATCTGGCTCAGGGTGACCAAAGCCAGATGGCTGGAACAGGTGGTCCATGCAGGGGGCAGTGCTGGAGATACTCGGAAGCTTTGAGACCCGCTGTCTCTGCTGTGGTCCAGAGGAAGGATGAGTTGTCTGTACCTCTTCTCCCCTGAATGTAGAGCTGCATCCAGGACCGCCGGCCTCCAGGGAGCAAATGATCCTCCGTTCAGGGTTATGTCGTCGTTCAGGTGCTCTGCTGGTCTCAGTTCTATGAAGTGTCCCCACACCTCAGAGCTGGCGGTCACACAACAGCAAATTATCTGTTGAACGCTCACGAGTTGCCAGGCATTGCTTTAGGTGCTGGGGGCATAGCATGGAACAAAGCTGGCAAGCCTCTGCCCTCATGGAATTTAGATTCTAGCATGAGCAGTGAAGGGTGCCAGCCCTGGCCTGCTCTTGCACCCTCTGCCCAGTTTCTGCTGGGTCTGGAAGGACTGAAGGGTGGGGGGAGTGATGTATAAATTACCTTGGAAGGGAGGCTCTTGGGCGTTTCCAGCAACTGAGCCCTGATTGTAACCCTCTCGCTCCCTTCATAGCGTGTCTTTAGACCCTGTGGGGCTGTGGTCAGAGAAGATCCTTTCTTGATCTGAGCACCGTGAGCACTGAAACCTTGGAGGTCAGTGCCAGACCTTGGAATCGGCTGAAAGACCCAGAGGCCTACCCCAGTGTGTGCGCTGACAGTGAGCCGGCAATGTTTGACTCGAGCCTCACAGCCTTTCTTTTTTGCTCCTCTTTTCTTCCATCTCAGATTGAGAAGATCATGAGCTCTATTGGAGAAGGGATCGACTTTTCTCAGGAACAGCAGAAGATCTCAGGTATCGTACCGAGCAGCCATTTCCCCCGTGGTAATACCGCCTTCTGGGTCCCTTCTGGCTCAGGTTTTTCTCTGACGCAGAAGACAGACATTTGGAGGGTGAGAGAGGTCAGCCTCAGACCGCGTCACACTCTTATAATTCAGAATCTCATGTGTTGACACAGCCCATCTAGCTGTTATTATAGAAGCCATGACTCCTTTTACACAGTGGAGGAAAGAGTGTACAAGTTGAATTTTAGGCTATTAGGAAGCTCTTTTTTAAAAAGTGAACAATTGTCACTTATTCATCATTATTTTCATAAATGTAGGCTTTCTCTGCTTGGCTTCACATGCAGTGCTCGTGTTGGTCCCCCACCTTCCCAGGTGGCTCTGGCACTACCTCTTCACGGGCACGTGGCTCTCGTTTGCCTGATCCTGGTGTGGCAGAGCACTGGGTTGGACTGTTAGCCTGCATCGCCTGGGAGGGTGGGCTTTGCCGTTTCCTCCTTGTGTCTGTTTCTCCGTTTTTCCACTTACTTAGGCGCTCATCGTTTTTACTTCAGATCACTGTTACTTGGGGTATTATTTTCATCTCATAGCCCTACAGGTGAGGTCTGCCTCTGTTTCCTTTGTTTGAAACAAAGGAAATAGGGAGGCCGGACCTGAACTGTTTTCCTTGGTAACAGAATTATGATTGTGTTACTTGCTCAGGTGAGGTGACATTCTTAAAGGTGCCTCCCAGAGCATCTGTCACACACCTTTCCCCCAAGCATCTGAAGACAGTCCTGCCACCAGGGCATCTGGGCTGAAGGCAGCTTGTGGAGCCTGGCCTCCCCCCTTATCCGGGAAGTGCCTCTCTGCACTGAAGGAGTGGCTTCCCTGTTCACTCAGGAGGCTGCATCCAGGATTGACCTGTGAGTCGTGAGTGACACCTCTGGTTCCTCCATGGGCCTCCGGCCCCGGCAAGAGGTCTGATGGATGGGGGCGAGTGTGCACATCAGGGAGAAAGTTGCTGCTGAGGCCATGGGGCTTGTGGAGAGAGCATGGGCTCTGGAGGCTCAGCCCTGGTTCAGATCATGATGCTGGATAACATGCGTGTCCAGGACGAATTGCTTACTCCCGCTGAGCCCACAATCTCCCATCTACAACATTTGGATTTGGATATAGTACTTACCTCTTATGTTTGTTAAGAATAAGTAATATATACAAATACTTGAGCTAAATAGGTATTCAGTAAATACTAGCTATGCTCATTTTTCCCCACGAAATGATTCCTTCCTCATATTGAGAAACCTGGAAAGGAGGGGTGTCTGCCCTGCTGTCTTTTCCCCACTAGGTTCCTGGAGCCACCCTCCCTTAAGCCGCCCTGTTTCCCTGGGCTCTAGCAGAGAGGGTCCGGTCGGGTTAGGTTCATCTTTTCCAGTCTTGGATTATGCTGGGGGTCTGCACAGGTTGCTCTTCTGGCTAAGAGTTTGTGGCTCTCTTTCTAGGCATTTGCCTACACGCAGTCGGGGAGCTTTCCTTCTGTCATGGTTTGCAGGCTTTGCCAAGAGCGAGTGTTTGTTGGGAATAGATATTCAGGACTGAGACAAACACTGTTGGCATTTTCAAAGCTGTGCTTTAGGGGCAGCAGGAATGGGTCTGATGCAGTCAGTTCTGTTGAAGCTGCTTTCTGCTTCCCTGTATCCTCTGCGTCTGAGGAGCCTACATCAGCTGCGTGCACTTGAGAGAGTGGGGCAGAAGCAGGCTCTTACCTCCTGGCTTTGTTAAAACAGGTGATGTGGCAGCCCTTCTGGAAAACACTCTTCTGGAAGAGCCCTTCTCCTTGGAGTTGGTGACACTGAGCCCTTTCCTTGCCCTGTGGGCCCCACTTTCGAGTTCTCGCCCCCCACAAACCCATGTGAATGGCAAGAGTTGGTTGAGCTACGCTCCTAGGTTTCTGGATCTCAGCGCACAGTTTTGTTTTAGTAGCATTGAGTGGAGCCATCCTCCATACCCGGCTTTGGGAAGTCGAAGGCAGGCACACGAAGGTGGCCATCTGAGCAGAGGGTGCATCCTCCCATGCTGCAGAGCCTCAGCTCGCAGTGTCTGCACAGTGGCCAGGCTGTGAAGGATGGAGAGCATGGGCTCAGGTCTGCCCACGACCTCTGTCTTCTGTCTGATGGGTCGGGAGGGGGCTCTTGCAGGACCTCGAGGAGCACCAGCCTTCAGCTCACACCAGAGCAGATTTCTTGTTTATTGTGAATGAGCAGTGTCAGAGTTCGCACTGTCCTTGGGTTTCTGGATCTAGGAGAGGAGGCTTGGGCTCTGGGGTAGCCATCCTGGGCAGAGGAGTGGGACTGCCGGCTGGCAGCCCTTACCTAATTGTGGGGTTGCCTGGCGGGACTGATTTTGCAGAGGATCTTGTCCTGAAGGGCGAGGCCCCAATACGGCACTTGAATCTCACTGCTCTTTGGGGCCATGGGGCCCCAAGTGGCCAGCACCCGCATCTCCAACAGGCATGTTTTACAACTCATCGCACTGTCAGGAGTCTGGGGAGAGTGAGCCTTCGCCCTGGCCCTGGCCACTCTGGCTGCTCTCAGCAAAGGCCTGTTCTGTCCAGCCAGCTTGACTTTCTCTCGCTAAAGCCAGCCATTTAGCTGCTGAATGGCTGTTAAACGCAGGCCCCTGCAGGGGCCTGATCTCCCAGCACACAGACCCCCTTCTTGGCCAGGGCTGCCAACAGCCTGTTGGGATGCAGGTGCTCCCAGCACGTTTAGAGGGTGACACATGGTCCCTGGGTTTGTGTCTCTGTACGTTACCTTTGTTGTCTCCGCAGCTGTACTGGGGGTTTGGTCCCTGTTCCCCCTTGTCCTTGGTGCCTCCCCTCCCATGTCCTCCTCCCCCACATTGTGAATGGCCCACTCTGGGCCTGGCACTTCTCCGCTGGGCTCTGACGGCCTGGAGAGAAGTCTCTTCCCAGGTTGTTTTGTGCGCTCACCTGAGGACTACCAGTTGTAATGTCCTTATTTTGTCACCTGTTTCTGTGATACCCCGTGGCTTATCTTCCTGGCAGAGAAGCACAATCATCCCTGAAGTGGCAGGGGGAGGGGTCACTTAACCTGTGGGCTGTGCCCTCAGGACAGTGTCACTCCTCTGTCCCCTCTCTGGCTGTCCTAGAAACTATTGACCAAAACTACAGGACTGTTCCTTCTCTAGTCTCCTTATTTGCTGCTTCCAGCCTCCAGGGCTGGAGGTGAAGTTTGGCCGTCTCTGCCTGTTACACGCATGTGTAGCAACAGCAGCAGATACTGGAAGACCTGTCCTTTTGCTCCAATGCTGGTGCTGCTGTCTCCCTCTCCCTTGGTGGCAGCAGCTGCAGCTTCTGCTGCGATGTCCGATCCCTGATGTGTTTTCCTGAGCGTGGAAGGGAGGAGGGTGGGGGGGGAGGAGGGGGGAGGGCCAGACGTTATGAGTGTGAGCAAGGACTGTGGAGCCGGCAGCAGGCAGCGTGGAGCCCAGGAGCCTTTAGACAAAGCATTCTGCTGTCGTTCTGGACGCGCACACATCCACCGGCAGCAGGCAGGACCACAGCTGCCAGGCCAGGGGATTACGAGCAGGAATGAATCAGCAGCGGGGGGACACTTGACTTCACGGGCATACAAGAGCCCGCCGCGTAGGTTCTTGGAGCAGACGGCCTCACTCCAGGGCAGGGGAGCTCAGGCAGCCCCAGGCTCGGCATCTCGCAGTGCTGCTGCGGCGCGCATCAGGAGGCTGGCCGCCGGGGCCCTGACCACCATCTGTTCTGCAAAGGACAGAGGGGCGGGGGAGCCTGGGACAGTGGGTCACCAGGTTCTCCTGGATAACCAAGCCACTTGGACTTGGCCTGCCCAGAGGGGCAGAAAGTGCCAGGAACAGCAGAGTGACTTTCACCGTGTCAAGAGTTCTCTGGAGGTGATGTTTTTGTAGTTGGTTCTTTTTCCTTCCTCACACCTCTTTCTCTTCCCATTTTCCTTTTTTCTTCTTTTATATGTTCTTGCCCATAAGAACTGGAGAAGTAGGTGGGGCTAAGGCGTTCAGCTCAGAACATCCAAGGTCTGCCAGGAAGGGCTGAACTTTTTTCCTCCCTGTACCGGCACACTCCTCAGTCCTGCACGAGGAGCAGAGCAAATGCATGTCCTCTCTTGCCTGCACATCCTCAGAGGAGGACGGCAAGATCGGAGACCCTGGGAAGACAGCTGCTGTCTTTATCACTCAGCCAAAGAGAGAGCAGCGCGGATCGGGAATACTCTTAAGCCACTAGAGCTCAGCTGACGGAGGACCGCTTCCTTTCTCTCTCCTTTATTGGGCTGGGCTTTGTCTTCTTTAGCCAAGAACTGGATCTGCCCGCCTGCTTTCCACCCGAGCAGGCAGGCCAGTCACGGGAACAGCCACCGTCGTCGGAAGAGGAAGATGCACGCCCAGCCCCCGCCACACAGCCCCGCCCGGGAAGGCGGCCCCGCGGACAGCAGCCTGGCCCGGGAGACGCCCCGCTCGCCGGCTGCCGGAGTCTAGCCGGGGACCCGGCTCCCGGCCCCGCGCCCCGGCCCATGCGCCCGCCCGGCCCGCGCCGCCTTGAGCCTTTGAGCACGTAGGGCCCTTGGCCATGGTCTGCTTGTTCCGGGACTGCTGGGGGAAGACAAGTAAAAGTCTCCTTTCTCCCCGTGCCGGGTTCCTGCTGCTTGTGTTGCATGCGCTGGCTCCCCGTGACCGTGACCGGAGCCTTGCTGTGCCTGTGTCCCTCCGCTGCATGAAGAGGCGCGCTCGCCCCCGACCCGCCTGTGCTGCAAGGTCACGGGACTTGTCCCTCGTCCCCGGCCCCTTCGGGTGCCTGCGGGGACAGACTTTGTGAAATCCCTCCGTGGAGGCGGACGCGCGCCAACCCCGAGAGCGCTGGGGCTTGGCTGCCCCGAGCCCTGGGCAGCGGCCGTGCAGGTGCTGCGCGGCCCGGGAGCAGCCGGAGCCCCGGGGGCGCGGGCGCGGGCGGCGGCCGCCCGGTGCCCTTGGCCCGCCCGCGGAGGAGGGGCCGCGGGGCCGCCGCTCTCCGGCCTCTAGTGCGGAGCGTAGCCGCTTTATGGTAATGACTATGATGTGGCAGTGCCATCTGTCTTCCTCTGAGTGCCGCTGCTACCGCCTCAATGGTTTTTCCCTTTTCAAGCGTCTGCCGATTCCTCTCTCGTCAGGTTCGCGGCCGCCGGAGCAGAGCGTCGGGGAGTGGCTGGAGGCCGTGGGGCTGCCGCAGTACGAGAGCAGGCTGCTTCTCAATGGCTTTGACGATGTCCGCTTCCTGGTGAGTGTCCAGGCCCCGGGGGTGCTCCCTGCTCCCCAGGCCCCGCTGGAGTTGCAAACTGTACGTAGACCCGTGTCCCGGGGAAGAGGGGGCGGTGTGGCTTAGATGGGGGCTGTCAGCCCAGTGTCGCAGGCTTTCTCAGCTCTGCTCCGGACATGGCCCTGTGGGGAGAGCTCTTTGCAAGTTCACATCCAAGAAGGCGCGTCCCTGCTGCAGCCCTTGGCCCCATCTCCTCTCTCTCTCAGACCCCAGGCCATGAGTGGCACCGATGATTGAGGTGGACGGGACAGCCGCGTCCCCGTGGCAACTCCTTGTCCCATCTTAGCCGAATACCAGAAGTTCCCTTTGTTCCCTGAAACTATGCCGTCGAGCCCGTAGTCACTGAAGCTGGGAACCTGGTCTTCCTCCGGAAGCTGAGCGTCTGGTGGGGCCTTTGCCTCAAAGGTGTCCCAGACAAGAGGCTGCGCTGGGGGTGGGAAGGACTGGCTCCTTCTCTGAAGTGTAACTTTGTGCTCTCTTCTTGCAAAGCACAACAGCTCAGGGAAAAAGAAAAGAAAAATCCTGTGGAGTAGGGGCCCAGCCGGGACTCTGGGTTCTGGACCCCATGCTCCCTGTGTCAGTCCAGCAAGCAGCTCAGGGTGGGCTGTCCGTGACCGTCCCTCTCCTGGAAGCCCTCCCGAGATGTCCTCATGGGTCGGGCTGGGGCTCCGGCTGCGGCTCGCAGGCAGCCCCGGCCGCCCCAGGGCAGGTTGGAGCACAGTAGCGATGGCAGAGCTGCACGTCTTGGTAGCGCTCCGCGTGCGGGCAGGCGTGGGGTGGTGGTTTGCAGGCATCCGCTCGCTGAATCTCCCAGCAGCCCTGAGGTGTGCGTGCTCACCGTCTCCGCTTTTCCAGAGACAGAGGAGTGGAGTGTCTCGCTCATGCTCACACCTCGGGAACTGGCAGGGTAGGAACGTGCGCCTGGGACCTGGGGGCCGAGGGTCCTGCTCTAACCACTGTGATGCATGCCCACTTTCTTATTCGTGGGTGAGGGGAGTGGGACTGGAACCGTTCATATGCTTTAAGTCGCCCTGTTGCACTTGTTATGTCAGGAGCTGGTTTGAGGCTCCTCCTTGCTCCCTGGTGGGCCTGTCCCCCACTCGCACAGTTCCCGGAACACCGTGGATGCTGCATTGCCTTTGCTCCCTGAAGCAGGTCCCTGACCGCCCAGCTGCCTCACTGCCGTGGTCGAGGGCCAGTGGTCAGTCGGCCCAGAGCTCCCCTGCCTTCTCCTGTCCAGTGTGGGTCTCTGTGGGGTTCTCGTCAACAGGGTGGCTTTGGGTGCCTCCTGAGTAGCAGGCCACCCCGGGAGCTGGCCTGGGGCTCCCAGGGGGACCCTGACTGGGGCAACTCACCTCACCCAGGCCGTCTCCATCCCCAGGGCAGACAGCAAATGCTGCTGCACACCACCCTTCCAGAGCCAGCTTCAAACCAGTTATTTTTCAGCTTTTAAAAATCTTAGGTTTTAAAACAATTTTTTTTAAGTTGAACTGAGTATATTTATGGTTCTTATAAACTAATCCCTGACTCAGTGTTCCATGGGGGAAGGCCCACAAACCCAAAACGGAGGTGGGTGTTCAGCCAGTGAGTGAAGACACTTGGCCCTGGGTGCTGGGTGTTGAGGGGCTTTCCCTCTCTGAGCACAGCCCTTCCTCATACTGGCCATCAGATGGGCAGGGGAGGGTGGCCATGGATGTCACAGTGTGCCTCCCCATGCTTAGGACTCTTAGAGGCTGAGCTCTTGACTTCTCACCCCTCCTTCTGCTAGTTTGGAAAGGCCAAGGTTCATAAGCCTTGAATATCAAGACTCCTTTAAAACTGTTCCCCTCCCCCCTCCCTGTGCTCCCGCCAGAAGGTAGCTGGGCAGGCACGTGGCGAAGTCTGGCCCTTGGCCAGACATCCACGCGAGATGCAGGGCCTCTGTCAGAATGCGTCTGTTCCTATTTGGAAAGAGCACTCATTGAGGGAGGCCAGCAGCTCAGCTCTTCCAGGGCCTTCCAGGCCCCTCCTGCTGCCCGGGGTGCAAGCTGGTTCTGCAGGGGCGGCTGGCAGGCGGCGTCTGTGCAGGAAGGAATGCTGATTACACCTCAGCCTAGCCTGTCCCTTCACAGACCTCAAGTGGCCTGAGGAGCCATGCAGTGCGTAATTGCATGTAAGTTGCCAGATGGGCTGCAAGGCTAATTAAGTTTCAGCAACCAGAAAAAAGAGGAAGGAGACACACAAGAAGGGAACATGTTTGTTTAGAAACATTCCCTCATTGCGTATGGTATAACTTACATCATGTTAGCTGTGATATTATCCCTGTGTGGTTTGGATTTCAACAGGCTGTAAATGTTTCCCTTAGTTTTGATATACCCTGGAGACTCTTCTACAAGATGCACACGTGGCTCCCAGGAAGCCAGCCAGGCTCTAAATGTAGTAGGAACATCTGGAAACTGAGGGCTGCTATGGAGTCTCCCTGTGACAGAGTCCTCCAAGTTGTTGAGGGAAGAGTATAGGGTATTTGGGGAGGGCGGGTCACACAGCTCGCTTTCAAGGTGGAAGGGACTTTAACATCTTGTGGTCTCATCATCCCCTCTGTGCCCGAGTCCCTTCCAGATGAGCTCTGCCCTGATGTTTTCCCAGTGACGGGGTTCTCCACCTTACAAAGGCATAGCCCATTCACTCTCTGCATTGCTCGGGCTGGTTTAGAGCATTCTTTATATTGTGTCAAAATCTATTTCCATGTGGCTTCTGTCCATTGGACCAGGTTTACCTTTTGGGGCCACACAGAACACATGCCCATTAGGAAACTGAAGACCTGTCACAGCCTCCTGGGTCCTGTCTCGTCTAAACGCAGCACCCTCTTTCTCTTGGCTCTTCCCCCTTGATGTGATGACAGAGCTGGACCAGCGAGCGTTGCACCTAGGACTTTATTCACACCCTCTTGCCTGCAGACGGAAAGGGCGTCTGGTTTGCAGGGGGCAGGGGCAGGGCAGTGGGGCTGCCGGTGCTCCCAAGGCTGATAGGGCTGACCCCAGCCTCTGGGAGAAGGGGTGGGGGATCAGGCCCACACATCTGCCGGCCAGCCCACCACACTGGCTCGCGCATCAAAGCCAGTTCCATTTTTTTTCACCACAAAGCTTATCCACAGGAAATGGGCTTTCTCGGGAGAAGGGAGGAAATGCATTTAATCAGCGCAGAAGGAAGGTAATTTGTGGTTGGCAAGTTTGCAGCTCACGTGTGCTGGCGCAGGTCTCCGTATCTGGGACTTGGCCTGACCTCCCTTCACGGAAGTGTTGATTGAGTAAATCATGGTGCTCCTCACACTGGGGTATGATGTGGGCATTTCAAAAGATTTTTAAGACTGTCTGATGTGGAGAAAATTGAGACAAAAATCCACGTGCACCATGAGCTTCATTTTCAAAAAAGAAAACATCTAGAGGTGCGGGGAGTAAGCCAAAATGGAATAATTTAAATAAAATTTAAATAAAAAAATATTTTCCATGGTTAGTTATCTCGGGGGGATTATGGGTGGCTCCGTATTGTTTCTTGGAGTGAAATAGATTTTCTGTATTTCCTATAATGAATGGATCTGAAATCAGAAAAGCAGATAATGTAGGAGTCTTAAGACACTTGACAGTCCAGCTGGGAGAACAGAGCATAGAGCAGCAGTAACAGCAGAGCGGCTGAGTGGTAAGTGCTACCATTGGGAGGAGGTCCTGCGCTCACCCAGGGTTCACTGGCTGCTGGGCACTGAGCTGGCACCCAGCCCTGGGGTGGCTGTCGGTCAAGTCGCAGACAGGGCCGCTGGGGCCCAGAGGGTGGAAGCACTGCCAGTAAGTGGCAGAGCCGGGATGCTAGCCCAGATCTGTCCAACTTTGAACCCCTGGGTTCCACTTGCTGTCCTGGGGGGTTTGTAGAGGCTACAGGACTTGAAAGACTCCAGGGAGAGGCCCACACTGTCCTTGGTGAGCGGGGAGGCCAGCTCGAGTGCAGAGTTGGGCAGGGTCCTGACTGGCAGCAGAGGTGAGCTGGGCCTGACTGCAAGGGGCCTCAAAAGCCATGCTCTGGGTGAGCCCCGAGGTCTCTGAGCCCTGGGCATGGGGGATGGGGTCCTGTGGTTGTGCGCTTACCTGGCAGAGCGCCCTGGAAGTCGAGGTGCCCCTTGGACAGCAGGGTGGAGTGGAGAGCAGGACGAAGCCGGCAGGCCCATTGCCTCTTAGGGGCAGCGTCAGGGAGGCCTTGTGCTCCTCCCATCAGTTTATTTCTTCACAGCCTTCTGCCACGTGCAGACAGGCTCCCCCTGTCTTCCTGTCTGTTTCTGAGACTGTGCCAGCTGGTCCCATGTGTGGGAGAGAGATGGCAGGTGAAGAGGTCTGAGTCCTGCAAAAGCTCAGGGCGTTAGCTCGGCAAGGAGGTCCTTCTTTATTGGCTTCCGTGAAGCTTTCCAGCCAGGTCCCCAGACCCCTGAGTTTCCCTTCCTGTTCCCCAGATTAGCCTCACTCTTCAGCTGTGGAAGCCGGCTTCACGGGCGCAGCCAACTGTGCCCCTGGGTTCCCGCCTTGGCTCCCCATGCCGCCTCCTCACCCCGCCTCTGATGTTCTTCCCTCCCTTTGCCTTCTTCCCTCCCCCTCTTCAAGGGGCTGCTGCGGGCAGTGCTGTCAGGATGCCTCCCGGCCTTGACTTCTCTGCGCCAGCCCTGGCCCATCTCTGTGCAGAGCACTCTGGGAGCTGGCTGCTCTGGGGGGTTTCTGTGCCCCAGTGTGTAGCAGGTCACTGGGGGGCGGTGGAGCTAAGGCTTTGAAAGCAATATTCTTAGACAAGTGTGGACCCTGCCTCTTGGACTAACTCAATTCTACAGTCACTTAAGAACTTAGCTCCTCAGTGTCCCAGGTGTTGATGTGGCACCAGGTGGTTCCTCGTCTCTGCTGGGCCCTTGAACCTTGAGACCAGAGCCGGCCTCTTTTTGGGCCCCTTTCCGGGCGTGTGTGCTCTCTTGCTCTCCCTGGAGTTATTCAGGATCCAGCTCTATGTGCCTCCGGTGCTGCTCTGGCCTTCTCAGGTCCCCTTCACAGTGGAAGCGAGTTTGAGAACTATTTGCATGTCTGTTGGTTTAACTAACTGCACTTTAGGATGGAATTGGACAGGTGAGCACATCCTGCTATGTAGCTTCTGGTTGCTGGTATCTCAGTGTGAGCAGCAGCAGGGGGTTCTGTCTGGCATCTCAGCAGGTCCGTTGTGTTTGGTTAGTTGACCCCCAGGTGTACATGTGCAGAAGTGCAGGGGGCAGAGCAGTGAGGCCCGTGTGTCCCTGTCAAATGTCAGGTATAACTCAGGTGCCCCTGGGCATCCCTGAAGCCCATCTGTGGACTCCTGGGGTCCATGGACAGCACACTCAGGACTCTGGGATTAAGTCATTTGCTCAAGGCTGCTCCTCAAGCAGACAGCTGAGCTGTGGCTGGAAGCTGGGTCTCCTGGGCCCAGAGCAGTGCCCTCGCCTCCCTCTCTAGTCCCCACGCACCCCTTTCCCTGGAAGATGCTGTGACTGGACCGCAGGCTTAGCACGTTCCCCACAGTCAGAGCCAGCATGCTAAGCCAGCACATCATTCAAGGTGCCCATCGGGTCAGGCAGACCGTTTCGTCCACCCACTGTGTGTTGGGGCTGTTCTGCAAAAGGCTGGAAAAGGAGCGGGTGGGGCTCAGACCCTGGTAAGCTCTTGGCACTGGCTTGGGGCCTACCGGAGCCCTCCAGACCTGCAGCTGCCGCCACCGCAAGCCAGTGGCAGGCATTCCTGCCCTCCACCCTCAGGGAAGCCGCAGGGCTGCAGACAGCTGGCTGAGGCCTCAGTTAAGGAATCTGGATGGGGAAAAGCGTAGGAGAAAATGCAGGGTTCTGATTACTCGCACTGAGAACCAGCTGAGAGTCGGGAGACCTGGGTTTCCTCCAGGTCCCCCTGTATGATTTCGGGCGGGTGGCTCTGCCTCCCTCCCTGGCTGTCCCTGTCCCATGGAATCACATTTGACTGCTTCTTCCTGCACTTAGGCTCTGAAGGCGGCACAGTGTTAGCTGTGGTGACACACAGCAGTGATCAAGGCTGACCGCGGCCGGGGCCGTGTGTGAGAATGGAAGGCAGGAAGGCGGTGCTTTCTCTGCAGCGGAAGCAGAGATCGGCTTTGTCCTCAGATCTGTGAGGTAAAGCCTGCTTTGGGTGGTCTCGGATCGAGGCCCTTTAACTCGAGCTGACCCAGGCCTGGCTAGTCTGCACTGGTGATTTGGGGATCTTATGGCATCTTGACTTCAAAGATGAGGCCTCAGAAAGGCAGGTGTTTCATTACTAATAAGAAAAATATATGAAATTGTACACTTTAAATACATGCAGTTTATGTATGTCAATATATCAATAAAAGTTTTTAAAAAAAAAAAGGAAAGGCAGGTGTTTGGGGGTGATGGGCCGCAGATGGATGGAAGGATGCTACACCTGGTACAGAAGCGGGGACACCAGGGACCTGCCTGGGAGAACAAGAGTCACCGGGGTGTTGCCTCCCTGAACCTGGGAGGAGAACCGTCCCTGACAGCCCTTCCCGTGAGACTGACAGGGGAGAGGGCCTCTGGCTTCAGGAACTAGGAGCTGGTAACATTTGCGCTTCATCCTCGTCTTCTTGGAACTAGTTGCTCTCTGTCACCGTCCTGTTATGTCTCTCCAGCTGAGGACAGGGCTGGGCTGGGGTGGAGTGGGGATGGTTAGGAGAGCAGGAGGTGTGGGTCAAGGCTGAGCCGCTCCTGTTGCTGAGGTTGGTGAGCTTTTTATAGGGCCACCCATGAGCCAGGGGAAGGTGTCAGTTTGGGCAGTTCTGTGACCAGGTGCCAGGAGGCAGGAGTCAGCTGGGCCAGGCAGCGGTGAGCAAGTGAACAAAGGAAGAGCCACTGAGCACTGGTTCCTGCCGGCAGGTCAGTGCTCAGCACCGGGAATTTGTTTTTAACCCAAGCAGGCAGGTGGCTTTATTCCTGTTTATAAGGTTCTGACTTTGTAAGGCATTTGAACCCAGTTCTTATTCCTTACAAAGGAATAAGAGGGCTTTCTCTACCAGCTGCCTTGCATGGTAGAGAAAGTCCTCAACCCCTGGATGGGTGGATGAATGATGCTTCAGGGAACATAGCTTCTATTTTCCATCATTATTAAGATTCTTAGGCCACAGCGTTGAGCAGCAGAGCCCTGCCCCTCTTTGCTGCCTCTTCCCTCTCCCAGTGGTCCTCCCTGCTCTCCTTGGGCTGGCACCCCACTCTCTAAGCTCCCTGGGTCTTGGGCTATGGTCTGGGCGGGGAAGACTCGTGTGCTCACCGCTCTCCCTCCTGGCTCACTCTCCAGCATGCGTGTGTGGTCACTGCAGCCCCAGCCTAGGAAGGCGGTCCTGGCTCAGACTAGGGTCCTGTGTTCAGTGACCTACACCCCAGATGACCGTGCCCACGACAACTCCATCGCTGTGGCCAGTTACATGTTCTGGGGACTGCAGAAAACTATGTGCAAAGGAGGAGCCAGAATGTCCAGTGGTGGATGAAATTATGGGATGCCCATGAACTAGAGAGTGTGCAGTCCTTGTGGGAGTTCATGACAGACGGTTAAGTGTCGTGGGGAGGCGTGTACACAGAGTATATCAGCATGTGAAAAAGCAGGTTAAATAATATAAATACCACAGCCCCAACTTTTGCTACAGTGTTTTGTTTTGTTTTACAGTGAGAGCTTAGAAAAATACACTGAAATGCTAGAAGTGATCCCAGTCTTACTTTTTAAAAAAATATTGTCACTTAGAAGAATTCATCAGAATGGTAACCCTGGGTTTTCCCCCCTCCAGAAGTAATAGATTTATAAATGGCTTTTACATTTTTCTTTGTACTTTATTTAAAAAAATTTTTTTTTCAAGCTCTTTATTGGAATATAATTGCTTTACACTGTTGTGCCAGTTTTTGAGGTACACCAAAGTGAATCAGCTGTATTTATACATATATCCCCTCCCTCCCACGACTGCCTCCCACCCTCCCTATCCCAGCCCTCTAAGTCATCGCCCATCATCAAGTTGATCTCCCTATGTTATGAAGCAACTTCCCACTAGCTATTTTACATTTGGTAGTGTATATATCTCAATGCTACTCTCTCACTTCGTCCCGGCTTCCCCTCCACCCACGCCCCCACCCCATGTCCTCAGGTCTATTCTCTACATCTGCATCTTTATTCTTGCCCTGTTCAAAAATCTTTATAATAAACTTATATAACTTTTCTACTCAGAATTTTTTTTTTTTAATATGAGGGAGAGATAGAAGCAGGACCCAGTGGAACTTTACAAAATTCTGGAAGGCAGAGAGACAGCATAAGCTCTGAGCTACCCACTCCGTGCACAGAGACTAGAGGAGCCTCAGGCCTGGATGGAGGTGTGGGGGCCCTCTCGCTGGCTGAGCTGCTTATCTGTTCAGCAGCTTTAGCAGCGCGGGCAGGCCCCACAAATCAGTATAGCAACGGGTGTGGCTAGTGTCGGCTGCTCAGCTCACTCAGGCTGGTACTTCCCTCATCCTTCTACCCTTCCTTCCCTTGATTTTGCGAAATCTGTCAAGGTGGGTTTTTTTGTTTGTTTTTAAGAAAATAGTTTTGTCCTTATTATTCTAAGTGCTAGTTCCCATTTTCTCAGTGCTTTTTAGCAATTAGACGTTTTTAACATTTATACACTTTCCAATTTTCAATATTATCATAAAATAAAAATTAGAAAATAAGGTAGAAAATTGAGTGTTCTGCTTTAAAAAAAAAAAAAAGGTTATCCCCATGTTGTATTCTACTTCAATCTCTACCTTCCACTTTCCCCATTCTTGGAGATAAAAAAAATGGGGTTAGAAACTTTAAGACATGACAGACTACACAGAGCGAAGTGACTGATGCCACACCTTCCTGGTTGCCACAGCATTTGGAAACTGAGCCCACAATTTCAGGAAAATGATTAAGTAGTTGAAAGCGTCAGTCTGATCTGTGTCTCCAGCTGATGAGGACATCCTCTAAGGAAATGCCAAATGCTCTGACTGTGTCTGCTTCTGGAGAGAAATTTCATCAGAGAGAATACTGCTAGCAGATACTCCCAAGTTCAGGTATGGGGTTCACTTGGGCCGAGGCCTCACAGATCAGCAGCTGAATGCTCTGTGTCCTGTGTGTGTCATGTTTACGTTTCACCACGCTCAACACAGAATGGCCTCACTGGAGACGTCACCCCACACACACACTTTCAAAGACAGCTGGAAGTTTCTCTAAGACCTTTGATGACTGGAACACAGCCACACAGTGTCTGAACTTATTTCCCTCAATTTGAATGTCGTACTTCAAAGTGAAGTTTGTTTTAATTTTTCATTGTATTTAACACTAACCTCTAATATTTGATATTTTACGGTCTTAATTTGCATTTTCATGTGCATCCAGGTTGAGCCCCCCACCCCCAGCACACTTACCCTTCTCCCAATTCAGTGCCTTCTCTGTCTGGAGCAGCTCTTCCCACAGTTCCTGGCTCCTTGAGGCCCAAGAAAGGACTGGGAGGTGGAGAGGAGAGGGAGGGGCTGCAGGGGGAGCACCAGTGCCAGGCTTTTCCCCAGAGGCAAAATCAGGCTGGGACAACAGCTCTGTCTCATTCTTTCTCCCCCAAGAGAGGAGGTTTCAGCCTTTTTTCAGCCTTTTCTCTCTTTCTTTCTTTTTTTTCTTTATGACTCCTGGCAGAAATTGCTGAGTGATTGTCTGAGAAAAGAGAGAGAGAGAGAGAGAGAGGTGCCATACTGAATATGGCAATGATGCTGGGGGGTGGGGTGTGGAGGTGGGCAGGGTGGAAAGTCTGGAAACCACTTCTGAGAGATGAAACCCCCTCCCAAGGCAAGTCCAGTCTAGCACTGTTCTGCCCACTAGTCACTCTTCCATCAGAACATATAGGCCTTTGCTCGAATGGAGGTCAGGTCCTGCAGGGGCTGACACTGGCCATGATAGGGCCAGAGAGGGAGAGCCCAGATGCGCCGTCTCCTCGCCTGCTTTTCCACACGCCAGCATACTGCCTGCACACACTTCCCCAGGAGGAGGCGCTGCGACATCGCGCCTACCTCTGTGGCTGGGAGCCTGCACCCTCCTGTCCCCTCTCCCTCAGGGACAGAACCCAACCAAGTCAAGTGTCAACTACTTATGTTTCAGGTTCTGCTTAGGCCAAAGAGCTGTTCTACTCTATTAGCTTTCTAACTATTCACTCACTAGGAACTCAGAACAGGGCTTGGCACATAGTCAGCTCTTGGTAATGTTAGTGCGGTAGAAAGTAAACAAATTACAAAGTCCCTTTCCCCCATACACCTCCTCATGTAAAGGTTTCTAAAAGGTTTCTTTGCCAGTCAAGAGGGTGCAGTAATTTCCAGAATGTTTCTTGCCTTTGAGGATTTGGAGCACCTTATAGTCACCCCACAGACTAATCCCACAGAATGTAGATGGGGCAAGTTCAGAAACTCAGGAGGACCCTACGCTGAGCCCAGGAAGTGCTCTGGCAACTGTTTGCTTTGATTTTCCATCATGTCTTTTGTTTTGGTTTTGTTTCCACTTGCGTGTTTCTCCTCAAAGCTGCATACAGTCCCCAGTTCTCTTGACTGGGGGTCTGGTTTATGAAGGGCCTGTCTCCAGTTGGATCTGGTTTTCCTGGTTGTCAGCCTTCAGTTCAGTATTAATGTTACCCTAAAAGCTTGTGAAGGCCTGAGGAAATGTTGGGGTTACGGTGAGCATTCAGAACATCACTGCAGCGCCACCCTCTTGGAGGTTCACTGTCAGGTCCTCGCTGAGGTGTCCTCATCATCCAGTAGAAAGTCTGGGCAGGCAGCCCCCCTCTCTTCTTCTCCCCATCAGCACACCCTAGATTGGGGCCCAGAGTGACTACAGGAATTCAGTGTGGTGACTCCTGGATTCAGGGGTGACTTGGGACCTGGTCGGACCTGGTCAGACCTGGAGTGGTGTCAGGGCTCAGGGGACCTTCTGTGGGCCCAGGGCTCCCTAGTGTCCCAGCAGAAAGGTGTGTCTACAGCCCGAGCAGAGTCCAGTCTGCCTTCAGAGCCGTATTCACCTGGGCTCTCTTGAGCTTATAGCTTGTCCTCTATGTGTCCTTTGTGGGGCAAAACTTCTGTCACCATGCACAGGCTCCCACACCAGCAGTCACTCCAGCTTGGTACAAAGGTGAGGCCACTAGGAAGTGGTCTGCATGAGCTGGCCTGAGATATTAACTTTTCCATCTGTAAAGTGGGCATAAGGAATACCTACCTCGGTAGAATAAAAAGCCCAGAAAAAGTCCTGGAAACACAGGAATTCAGGACACGTCAGAAGTCATTTCAGATTGATGGGGAAAAGGTAGCTCATTTAAGAAACAGACAACCTGCTGCCTGGAAAAAATATTAAGTGGATCCTGACCCTTAAACCTTACATCAAAATAAATTCCAGATAGGGTAAAGATTTGATTGTAAAAAATAAAACTGTAAAGTTACAGGAAGAAAATATGGAAGAATTGCTTTAAAAATTCTGGAGAGGGGAGATCTTTATAAGGCTGATCAGAACTTAGAGAAGCTCCACAAGAAAAGTGGGTGTGTGCAGGTGCAGCCAGATAGGTTCTGCATGAACAAAGCCAGCGTAATAGTCCAAAGACAGTGACAAACAGGACAGACATGTGCCTGACTCTTCATAGATAAAGGGTTAATTTCCTTACTATATAAAGAATTCCTACAAATCAAATACAGAAGAGGTCAACAGCTCCATAGATAAACATGAAAAGGATAAAGTGGGTAGTTCCTGGAAAAGGAGCTGCGGCTGCTCCCCACGCCTGGCCTGGAGCTGCGTGGACATGAGCATCGGACTGAACTCTGCCTCACAAGTTACGGATGCTCTTTGCACCTCAGCTTCCTGACCTGTAAAATGGGATAACAGTAGTTCCTATTATTTCAGTGGTTTAGCAAAGCATGAAGAACATGGAGGGAGGCAGTGAGTGCTATGTAAGTGCTTGACAGATAAATTGTGAAAAGATGTTTAAGCTCACCTATGAGTGGGAGGATCTTGTGATAAGAAGTGTGCAGTGATGAGCTATTTCTGCACAGTGCTGCGCTGATGGGGGTATTAATATCTGTCAGACTCCTAAATACACATACCCTTTGACCAAGCAATTTCTAGTCTTTTTTTTTTATATATACTTTTTTGCAATTTTTAAATCAAAATATAATTGACATGCAATAGTATATGAGTTTCAGGTGTACCACATAGTGATTTGACATTTGCATACGTTATGAAATGATCTAGTAGTCATCTAGTAACCATCGTTATTACAAAGTTATAATATTGACCATATTCCTTATGCTGTATATCACATCCCCATGGCTTATTTATTTTGTAATTGGAGGTCTGTACCTCCTAATACCCTTCACCTATTTCTGCCCCCTCCCCCCAATTCCCCTCTGGCAACCACCTGTTTGTTCTCTGTATCTACAAGTCTCTTTTCATTTCGGTTTGCTTGTTCATTTCATTTTTTTAAGACTCCACATATAAGTGAGATCATATGGTATTTATTTCACTCAGCATAATGCCCTCTAGACCCCATCCACACTGTCACAAATGTCAAGATTCATTCTTTTTTTATGGCTGGGTACTGTTCCTGTGTGTGTGTGTGTGTCATTCATCTGTTAGTGCACCCATTTACAGTCCCACCAACAGTGCATGAGAGTTTTCTTTTCTCCATATCCTTGCCAACACTTGTCTTTTTGATAGTAGCCATTCTGACAAGTGTGAAGCATCTCACTGTGGTTTTGATTTGCATTTCCTTATTAATTAGTGATGTTGAACATCTTTTCATGTGTCTGTTGGCCATCTGTATGTCTTTGGAAAAATTTCTGTTCAGATCCTCTACCCATTTTTTTAATCAGGTTGTTTGGGTTTTTTATGTTTATTATATGAGTTCTTTGTGTATTTTGGATATTAACTCCTTATCTGATATATTGTTTGCAAATATCTTCTCCCATCCAGTAGGCTGCCTTTTCATTTTGTTGATAGTTTCCCTGTCTGAAAGCTTTTTAGTTTGATGTAGTCCTGTTCATTTATATTTGTTTCTGTTTCCCTTGCCTGAGAAGACAGATCCAAAAAAATATTGCTAAGACTGACATCAGAGAGTGTACTGCCTAAGTTTTCTTCTGGGAGTTTTATGGTTTCAGGTCTTACATTCAAGTCTTTAATCCATTTCAAGTTTATTTTT
Source organism: Hippopotamus amphibius kiboko (assembly GCF_030028045.1). NCBI lineage: Eukaryota > Metazoa > Chordata > Mammalia > Artiodactyla > Hippopotamidae > Hippopotamus > Hippopotamus amphibius. The sequence continues at coordinate 41,561,306 of NC_080196.1, read as the reverse complement.
GTATATGCTGTGAGAAAGTCTAGTTTGATTATTTTGAAGGTAGCTGTCCAGTTTTCTGAACACCATTTATTGAAGAGGCTATCTTTTCCCCATTGTATATTCTTGCCTCCTCTGTCATAGATTAATTGACCATATAGGTGTGGGTTTATTTTTGGGCTCTCTATTCTGTTCCATTGATCTTTGTGTCTCTTTTTGTGCCTGTGCCATACTGTTTTGATTACTGTAGCTTTGTAGTATAGTGTGAAGTCAGGGAGTGTGATACTTCCAGCCCTGTTCTACTTTCTTGAGAATGTTTTGGCAGCAGTCTCTCTTCTTGATAACCACCGTAAAAAGATGCACATATGGGGGGATTTGTGCAGCACCATTTGTAAAAGCAGAAATTAGAAACAGTCATCCTTCAACAGGGAACTGGTTTAATAATTTATATGTCCATAACCTGGATGATTATGCAGCTTTGAAAGGAGACAGGTCTCCATATACTGATGTGGAGTGACCTTGTGTGTATACTAAGTTAAGAATAAGGTTGAACAACGTGTACAAGAATCACATTTGTGCGAAAATGAAGTGTGCCCGTGTGTGTAGGTGCCCAGCTGGGCTCTGGAGGGACATCCAGGAAAGTGGTAACAATTGCCCCTGGGGGCGGTGGGCACTGTGGCTGAGGGACAGGTCAGAACCCATGATTTTTTGTGTATCATAATCCGAAAAAAAACCTATCTTGTGACACCATTGTGAGTAATAAGAGACATCATGATAGGGGTTAGGAGTGACAAGTACAGTCAGACTGCCTCAAATCCTAGCTTCACCGTGAGATGTGTGACCTCAGACGCGTTTCTGACCTCTTTATGCCTCACTTTCCTTATATGTAAAATGAGGATTCAAACAGAACCTAACACAGAGCTGTGAGCCTGAAATGGGATGGTGCATATAAAAGCTCTCAGTCCCGGTCACGCGGCGAGTACAAGGCAAACACCAGCCAGCCTCCTCCTCGTCACTGCCACACTGGGCTTCTCTGCCCTAAGCTGCTCCATTGGGGAGAACTGCCCCACGTGGGCTCAGCCCTGACCCTCCCTCCTCTCCCGGGCAGGTCCCCACTTTGAGACTCCTATCCTCCTTAGGGTGAGGCAGGTTCCTTGGGTGCCTGCCCGTGCCACCCACCCAAAGTGGCTGTTATCGCCTTAAATCACAAAATCACATCTGTGAGGAATCTGGGGATTAGTCCTCCTGTTCTTCACCTTGGGGGGTCATGAAGCCTGCTCCCGGGGAAAATGTACATCAGTTCAGGTGGGCGAGGGCCTGTGCCCACTCCTGCCTGCTCTGGCCCAGGTCAGCGCCCTGGGCCCTGGGAGCTCAGGCCAGGTGGGCAGCCTGGGCAGGTTTGTCTTCCTGAGGCCGCTTGCTGCCTGGCCTGGCCTGGCCTGGCCTTGGGGGGCACCCCAGGGTGTACTCCCTCGTGGCGCCTGTGGCGAAGGAGAAGAACGTGGCAAGGGGCCATGACAGGCTGACCTGACACCCTCAGGGAGCCAGCTGCCTCGTCCAGGAGGCCCTTACTTTCTCCTTTCTGCTCTCAGGGGCCTAACGTGATGGAAGATCAAGACCTGCGGGAAATCGGCATCAGTGACGCACAGCACAGGCGGAAGCTGCTCCAGGCCGCACGGTCCCTGCCCAAGGTGACCACTGACAGCTCTGCAGCCTTTGCCAGGGGCAGGGGCATGCAGGTCACTATGGGGGGTCTGCCTCTCATCCTGGGAGCTCCAGTGGGGAGCATAGTGTCCTCTTTACTTCTTTGCCACGTCCCAAAGCCAGCAGAGCACTAGAGATAGTCAGGACCTAGTCCAGCCTCAGGAACGGGGCTGCAGGTGTCTGCCCGGCGCGGAGCCTAATGCCTACCTGTTTGGCTTGTCACCGGAGACCAGGCCCTCCCCAGGAGGCGCGGGCCCTCGGGGAGCAGAGGAGGCAGTCTTTCCCTGGGGAGCCATGGCTGGGAGGCCTGGGCCTCTCCTCAGCTCTGCTGGCACAGGGTCCACTTGTCCTTGCCACGTGCCCAGAGCTCAGGAAACACGAGAGAGTCCCAGCAGTGAGGCCAGTGCCCACTTCACAGACACACACCATTTTCTTGTCCTCCCAGCTTCGTGACCTTGTCAGAGGACAGTACAAACCCTCCTCCTCATCTAGCCTTCCTGACAGGGCACCTGCCCCAGACCTGGGGTGCCCTGGTGGCCCCCAGCTGGGGCCTAAGACTAGAGCTGAGGTAGAGAAGGCTGTGAGAGTGGAGGGACTGAGGACCCAGGCCCCTCGTTGGTCCTTAGGAGTTGCCCCTTACCTACCCAAGCCTCAGCCTCTGGTGTGAACTGGCCTGCATCCCCGTGGTCTTCATCTGGAGGGCCGAGATGTCAGTCCCGCCTCCTGTCCTCGCCCCACAGGTGAAGGCTCTGGGCTATGATGGGAACAGCCCCCTGTCAGTGCCCTCCTGGCTGGACTCCCTGGGCCTGCAGGACTACGTCCATTCCTTCCTATCGAGTGGCTACAGCTCCATTGACACTGTGAAGAACCTCTGGGAGCTGGAGCTTGTCAACGTGAGTACAGCTCTGCCGTGAGTGTCCCTGGGCGGCCAGCCTGGCCTCTGGGTGCGAGGGCTGGGGGGCGTGGGGGCGCTGTCGCCGCCTGACCCTCCTCCCCCCACCCCTGCCCAGGTCCTAAAGGTGCACCTGCTTGGCCATCGTAAGCGTATCATCGCCTCCCTGGCAGAGAGACCCTACGAGGAGCCGCCCCAGAAGCCCCCACGGTTTTCCCAGCTGAGAGTGAGTTGGGCAGGTGGGAAGGGATGTCTGTGTGTGCTTTGTGTTGTTAGGAATTGAAGAGAAATCTTGAGGATTCTTCAGAGACAGCATCACCTCTGTAGTAGAGGAGCAACCCATCCATCCCCTCCCAGTGTTGGGGCCAAATGTTGGGAAAAGTAGGAAAACAAATGCATCCCAGACGGCTAGGGCCATGTCTGAATGTCCGGGGTGGTGGGCAGGTGGGGGTCGGAGGAGCCCCCCTCGGGCAGTCTGACATGAGCCTGAGGCAAAGCCTGGAACGCACAGCGGGACCTGGGCCCTCCCCAAGTCTTTAAAATCCATGTGATTGTAAAAGCTTCACAGGTGCTTTGTTGCTCAAGTCAGGTAACCTCTGACTGAAAAGCGCGTTAGACTGTGAGCCTGCAGTTCAGGACGAGCCTCCCCAAACCCGTGAGGCTGCGTGGCTGCCAGTGGGTGGGGTGGGCCCTGGGGTCCGAGCCTCAGCCTATTTACAGCAGCCTCCAAGTGGGAGTTACTTTATCCTCCTTCTACGCATGAGAAAGCTGGGGCTCAGAACCAGCCACACAGCTGACATTCAGATATGGAAACTGGAGACTGATTCCTACTCTCTGAGGCAGGGCCTCTGGGTGCCCGTGGGAGTGCTGTGTGTTTTCTCAGGAAAGACCTTATTGGTCACATGCCCCTGGTGGGACCTGCGATCAGGTGTGACAGATGATTTTACCTTTGATAAATTGGAGCACGGGTCCCAGCGTTTGGGGCTCCAGACCACAGGGTGCATGCGTGACCTAGGCGCTCACCTGCAGGACCCGGTTGTCGGGGCTTCCTGGCTGGAAGAATCTGGTGGCCTTGACTGTCCCCACGCTGGGCCCAGTGGCCTGTTTGCCCAGTGGGTGCTGACCTCCAGCTGCTGCCCCTCCTGATTCTCCTGCCCAAGCCGGGTCCTGACAGCCCGAGGACGGGCTGACACCTGTAGCCTAAGGACTGGCCTGATGGGTCCCAAGTCTCACCTGGCTTTCTCCCCGCTGCAGTGCCAAGACTTGCTCTCCCAGACGTCGTCCCCCCTGAGCCAGAATGACTCCTGCACTGGGCGGTCGGCTGACCTGCTGCTGCCTCCTGGGGACACAGGCAGGAGGCGGCACGACAGTCTCCATGACCCTGTGGCCCCCTCTCGGGCGGAGCGCTTCAGAATCCAGGTGGGCAGGAGGGGGCCGCAGACGGGGTCCCCTCATTGCTCTTGGCAGGACAGGGCCCCCCACCCACCCCTCAGGGCACTGCTTTCAGGGCTCCCACATTTATTCAACTCGCCCGTCCTCCCTCCTGCCTCGCACAGGCCACAGGCTTTGTCTCCCCCGTCTTGGCCTGTTAGACACAGGTTGCCGGGTGACCCTCATCCCCGCAGGGTGAGCCTTAACGTTGCTCTTTTTTCTCTCATGACTCACACGTCTCGGTTCTGGTCTCTAGGGAGTCCCCTCACCTTTCCACAAGCACGACCGTGAATTTTACAAGACTGAGAGACGTTGCATATTGCTGGGAATGGATGCCATAAATATTTCCTGAATCTTCCCCTCCTCCGCACTCCTTCTGCCAGCACCGTGGTTAAGGACCCCATCCCCTGGCTCGCAGAGGCCTCCCACCCCTTCCCCACACCCCGGCTTCTGCCACAAGGATCCCTGTAAAGTGCGTCCCTGACCACAGATAACTTGCCCGACTTCCCACACCAGGACCAGATCCAGACTCAGACACCACAGGGCCTTCCCTGCTGAGCTGCTCGCTGGCGCGCGGCTGAGGTCCCTGCTGCTCCGCCTTTTTTCCGGCACAGACAGGCCTCACCTCTGCCCCAGCGCATTGGAATGGCTTGTCTGCCTCCAGCCCTGTGGAGCTCCCAGAGGTGGCTGCCGTGCAGGAAGCCTGGGAGCCCCTCAGGTGGGCAGGCTGACCTGTGACCCCACGTGTTCTGCAGGAAGAACACCGAGAGGCCAAGCTGACCCTTCGGCCCCCCAGCCTGGCCGCCCCCTATGCCCCTGTGCAGCGTTGGCAACACCAGCCCGAGAAACTCATCTTCGAGTCCTGTGGTTACGAAGCCAATGTGAGTAGCCTCCACCCCCCAGCCTGGCCGGTCTCCTGCTCTCTGCTCTGGCCGGGCCCAGGGCCCCCGTGCTGTCCCCAGCTCCTCAGCCGCTCGCAGCACCTGGGGGAAGGGGGGCCTCCCGGGCCGGGAGGAGGGAAGGGAGTCAGCCACCTGACTGTGGTCCCAGATTGGCTGGGTGGCCCCTGTGTGGCAATGCGGGACTCCTAAGCCTGGCCACTGCTCGCTCCCACAGTATCTGGGCTCCATGTTGATCAAAGATCTTCGAGGGACAGAATCCACGCAAGACGCCTGTGCCAAGATGCGGGTGCGTTAGCGTGGGGGTGGTGTGTGGGGAGCTGGCTAGGACGGGAGGCGGCGAGTGGCAGCACCAGCCGCCGTTGGGGGCCCAGCCCCAGGAAGGGGCATTCACAGGCCTGCCTTTCCTGTAGAAATCCACGGAGCACATGAAGAAGGTCCCTGCCATCCTCCTGTCCATCACGTACAAAGGTGTCAAGTTCATCGATGCCTCCAACAAGGTGTGCCTCCCACCGTCGCTGTTGGGGACGGGGAGCTTCCCTGTCCCTCGCTCCCCGCCCGCTGGGCATCTTTCCTAGGGTGTCCCCGGCCTGTTACCTCTCCATCCCCCCAGCCCAGATGCTTGTCTCTCAGGCACCCACATATCCTGGTCCCAGGGCGCCGCCCGAGTGACAGCTTATCTTCCTCAACGTGGGCTCCACTGGCCACTTACCTGCCCACGGGCCCTTCATTGCCGTGATGCGCTCAGTGAGCAAAGGACACCCTCAGGCCCCATGCTTGGGGCCCTGCCCTGGAGGGCAGAGAGGGCTGGATGTGACCATGCGCTCCCTCACTTGCCGTGGTCAGGGGTGGAGACCCCAAACCTAAATCGGGCAATGTGAGATGCTACCCCCACACCCACCCCAAAGAGATGAGATGAGGAAGTGGTGTTTGGCTGACGCCCTAGGCTGGGACAAAAAGATGGTGACGGTGAAGGGGCTGGGGCATGCCCTCAGGCAGCCCGAGAGTTCCAGACCCTGCTTTCCCGCAGAACGTCATCGCGGAGCACGAGATTCGGAACATTTCCTGTGCTGCCCAGGACCCGGAAGACCTCTGTACCTTTGCCTACATCACCAAGGACCTGCAGACCAGCCACCACTATTGCCACGTTTTCAGCACAGTGGATGTGGTAGGTGGAGTCCACGGCTGGGCATGGCAGGAGGGGGTCCTGTGCTGAGATGGCCTCAGTGCAGTGTGTCCTGGTGCCTGGTTGGCACTTAGCAAAGGTCTGTTCAGGAACAAACGTCCAGTCCAGCCCCCTTCATCTGGCACTGAGACTAAAGCACAGAGGATGACAGTGGCTTGTCCAGGGTTCTAGTGACAGAGGCTTTCGTGCTTCGGGCTGCGTTTGTTAGCTCAGCCAAGGCTTCATCTCCCCGGGCTCTTTGTCAACCCTCCACCCTAATTCCCGCCTTCCAGCTGGGCCATCTCCCTGAAAAGCCCTCCACCCCCTCTTGGGGACAGTGAGTTTCCTTCCCCCAGATCCCCGCGTAGGCTGGGTTCTGGTGCCGCTGGGCTGAGGGGAGCCATGGTGTTCACTGCGCACAGGGAGTGGACGAGTGACCACGGTAGCTGCCCTGAGACAGGGCCTTTGTCCAGAGTGGACAAGTGACCACGGTAGCTGCCCTGAGACAGGGCCTTTGTCCAGGTCCCTGCTGCCCCCTGAGAGTTGCTGGTTCCAGGGTCTTCCCGGCCCCGTCCAGGACCTCTGTGCTTGCTCTGGGCCTGGCTGCAGCCTCCTGGGCTCCGCCACTTGCTAACCATGTGACGCTAGAAACAGCTGATTCCCAGCTCCTCATCTGTGCAAAGGGGATGGAGTGTAACCAACTTCATGGGGTTGTTCTGAAGATGAAATGAGGAAATCCCCCCAGGACACGTCCTTCCCAGTTCTCTTACCTGCAGCTCATCCTCCTGCATCAGCTCTGCTGTAACGCAGCGTCTGTGCTCCCAGAGAGCACCACGCCCTGAAACCTCGTGGGAAGCACCAGGGCTCATGGGGAGATGAGGCGGGGGGCACAGCCCTCAGGACCCTAATACGGACACCCGCACCATTTTATCCACGTTCAGTGGTTAAGAAGCACATAAGTGCTGCATAAACATGGTGCTCTGCCTTGAGGGGGACCTGGAGCTGGCTTGTGACAAGTGTTTTTTTTTTTTTTTTTTTTTTTTGGCACACGGGCTTCGTTGCTCCGTGGCATGTAGGATCTTCCTGGAGCAGGGATCGAACCCATGTCCTCTGCATTGGCAGGCAGATTCTTAACCACTGCGCCACCTAGGAAGCCCCGGAGCTGGCTTGTGGACGCGTGTGCCTCGCTCCTGCCAGCCCAAGCACCAGAGGGAGAGAGGAGGAGGGACAGCGGACAGGGGCGCACGGATAGAGGGGAGAGCGCGGGCCGCGGGGCCCTGGGAAGAGCTGCCGCTTGACCGTCCCTGGGCAGGGTGGCCTCCACGGCCCGTGGAGCGCCTGGCTGTGGGGGGCACGTTCGCCTGTGTGGTCCCGGGCACCGGGGATCAGCAGGGTAGTTCTTAGCTTCGCCTCGTGTTTCTCTCCAATGAAATCACACACGAGGAAACACAAAGTGTGTATTTTGTTCCGATCATTCCCTAATGTATCAGTCACCTGGGGACAGACTTCAAAAGCAGCAAGCATTCCGGCAGATGCCCTGCGCTCTCGTCACCGGTGCGACGCTGCCCCGGCCTGTGCTCGGGGGCGTGCGGCCAGGGCAGGTGTCAGAGGCGGCGGCGCTGCCACCCCATCTCTCACGTCGTGCCGTTTCCTCCCAGAACCTGACCTACGAGATCATCTTGACGCTGGGGCAGGCGTTCGAGGTGGCCTACCAGCTGGCCCTGCAGGCCCAGAAGTCCAGGTCGATGGGGGCTTCCGCCGCTGAGATGATCGAAACAAAGTCTTCCAAACCGGTGCCTAAGCCTCGGGTCGGCATGAGGAAGTCAGCGGTACGTGGGCCCCGGGATGCGAGGGCTCGGGGTGGAGTGGGCACAAGGAGGGTCTCCGCACGCTTCGGGCAGCCGGCGCCTTAGGACACGGCCCCGCGCGAGGCGGCCCCCGTCACGCTGCCCCGTGTCTGTGTCTGCTTTGCTCCGCGCCCCAGGTGCCGCTGCCCCCCGATAGTGGCTGTTGTTACTGTCACACCTGCCCCACCCATCGTCCTTCTTACCTCCCGCTGCCGTCTGTTAGTCCTGGAGTCAAGGTCTCTACACCTCCTGCTGTCTGTGTGTCAGTCTCCCCGACGTGACCGTGAGCTCTCTGAGACTCTGGTGCCCACCCCCGACCCCGCCTGCGTGCCCGTCTTCCCTGAGCTGCCCTCGCTGTCTGAGCTGTAGCCTCTGTGTCTCTGCTGTGTGTCGTCCCCTCTCCAGAAGTCGGGGGTGCCCCCTGTGGTCTTGCGTGGCGGGAGCTCTCCGGCCTCGCCAGAGGGACCCAAGGTTTGGGGTTTCCAAACCCCTTACCCCCTTCCTGCCACCAAAAAGAGCTTTAGGGCTTAGTGTGTGATGCTCGGGGGTGGGGCAAGGCTCCTTTAGCTGAGCAGCTCCAAGAAACCCCCGGGAGAGGCGGCCCTCCTGTGATGCTCCCACGAAGGTGCCCCTTCTACCAGCCCACCCCAGGGAGCTTGCTCTTTGGCTGAGGCATGGCCTCAGGGGGGTGGGGAACAGCCGGGCCCCACTGACCCCTGGCCTGGGTGCAGCGCTGCCTCTGACGCTTCACCCTCTTCCTCGGCAGCTGGAACCACCCGATATGGACCCAGACGCCCAGTCCCATGCCAGTGTCTCCTGGGTTGTGGACCCCAAACCAGACTCTAAGCGGAGCCTCAGCACCAAGTATGAGACCACTATCTTCTAAGCACCCGCCCCCTGTCTCCACTAGTCTCACGTGCCTTGCCGTCCGTCTTTCTGCTCTTCTCAACTCTCCTTCCAGCTGCTGACGCCAAGGGCCCACCCCCACTGGGACCTCTCCTCCTGGGCGGCAGCTTTAGACACTGCACACTCTCAGCTCGCACCTAACACCACCGGACACTGTGAATTCCCCCCTTGCGAGAGGACAGCTTGGGGGGTGGGGCGCGTTGCCTTTGAGGTGGGCGCCAAGAGGGCCTCAGCGGGCGGGCGCTGTGGACCCTGAGAGGGGCGGTGATCTCCGAGCAGAGTCCACACGGTACCAGAGGCTGCTCCCTCTGATCAGGCTGGGCTCCCTGTCGGCTCTCCTCTCCCGTCTTCCGAGCCACGGTTGGGTGCCATTGCCAAGAGCTAACTGCACCTTTCCCGACACAACCAACCACTGTGACCACCTGGGGCCGGCATCCCCTTGCGTTCTGCTCACAGCTGCCTGCAGCCCATCCCTCTGTCCTCTGCTTTAAGGTGCTGGCCTCCCCCTGTGAGACCCTCAGCTCAGCGAGGTGGCTTGACCAGGGTCAGATCCCTTTCTGTGAGGGCCCAGGGTCCATGCCAGGCCCTGGGGTGCGTGCCTGACTCCAAAGCGTGGGGCTCTGAGCATCTGAACACCTACAAGCTGGCTCCACGCAGCAGGTGTCTTGGTCCTGATGGGTCCTGGGCTGCGAGGAATGGGATGGCTCCCCACGTCTTGGCCGGGGACCCCCCGGCTGGCCCCGGAGCCTGGCTCCCAGGAGGCCTTCCTGTAGGAGCCCGCAGGAGGGAGGCCAGTGCTCTGCACACACCGTGTACCTTCCTCCCTCAGGACAGAGCTGCCGGAGGACAGGGACCTGGGCCGAGGAACATCCACTGTCCTCCAGGAGCTTTCTGACGCTTCTCCACAGTGTGGGGATCTGAGACAGGCAGCCGGCACCCAGTCCCTTCCCTGATTGGCCGCCCTCAGCCCCCTGACTCCTGAGAAGGGAGGCGGGTCCGTCACCTCAAGGCAGTTCAGCAGCTGGGATGGTGGAGTGGAGGCTGTGAAGAGGCCCGTTTTCTCGGGTGAGGACAGGTCAGCTTAGACAGCGGGAGAGGAGAGCTGCGGCTCCCGTGGGCAGAAGCACTGCACACGTAGCGTGGCCCAGTGGAAAGCCAGTCAGCTGCCGCGGTCACTTTAGAGTTGAAAGCTAAGTCGACACACCAGGGTGGGACCTCCTGCCTGCCTGTCCCCGTGCCTTCTGAGCAGGTGCGCTGAGCCACGGAGGGTGCTCAGGGGAGGCTGTGAGGGACCGTCTGTTCTGCTTCCGTGTTTCCTTTCCGTTTCCTCCACCTTGTGCAGGCCCCTTTGGTTAACCCTTTCCCTCCCCCCCCCCCCCCCCCCGTTGTGTTTGCTTCTGCCAAGCTGAGCCACCGAGGAACCAACTGTGCTGCGGAAACAGCTGTGGGGAGCGCAGGCTCCCACCACCGCCGCCGCCACCACCATCTCACCTGCAGCTTTGAAGACGCAGGCCCCACTTCTGCCTGTAGGACCTCCGCGGCTTGGTGGCCTGGGCCTGCTACCGCCAGGTCTTGTGGAGTGAGCCCTGCCCTGCCCTGCCCTCCAGGCCTCTAGCAGATGAGACCGGACCTCCAGAGGGCCGAGAAGTGACTTGTCCAGAAAACGTTTTTTAATAGAAAAAATTTTTTTATAAAATGAACTTTTAACACTTGGCTCCACCCTCTAGGTTAAACTGCCAATCTTGAGACCAGTGGCCATAGGGTGAGGGGACCGCGTGCCTCTGTCCTCAGGGCGGGGTCTTGGCGTGCTCAGGCAGCGCTGAGAGAAGGCCGCAGGTGAACTCAATCTGCTTGACAGCCCCCCCCCCCCCCCCCCCCCCGCCAAGTCAGCTGCTGTTCCTTCTGAGCCGCACGGCTTCGTGTCCCCGCCGTGAGCTGGGCGCAGACTCTGCAGTAAGAGCACAGCCAGAGAGGCGCCTGCAGAAGCAGGGGCTTCTGGGGTTGCAAACGTGAAGGTCTGGGGCCACGCGGAGATGCACGAGCAGGTCCCAGTGCCCAAGCTCTGGCCGCTCCTCCGCCTCGGACCTGGTGCTGGTCAGAGCACTGCCCTGGGCTGCCTGGCCACAGGCGCCCCGGTGACCTCAGAGCACCTGAGTCACGTCAGAAAGGAGAAGAAGCTTGTTTGTTTCGGGCATTAATGGGTAGGTCAGCTGAGGCGGCTGCCTGCTGATTTGTGATTTGTCTCATCAGGTCGGGGTGAGTAAGACTCACTTTGGTTCTCTGAATTATCGCTGTGACGCGTCCTTTCAGCTGCTGGGCTGACCCCTGGCTCCAAGGGTAGAGAAGGCTGAATAAGGCGACGATTTGATACTCCCCCAGTGTGGCCTTCAGGGCAGGCTGACATCCGGGCACTGCTGCTGCTTGAGCTCTCCTGCTGGCTGGCTTTGCTTTTCACCTTTGCTTGCATTGCTCCTCCTGGAGGTGGTAAAATCAGAGAGACGTGTGAGGTTGGGCCAGGTCAGCTGCTTGTCCAGCACCTTACAGAGCAGAGCCTTTCCTCCCACGGGTCCCCGAGCAGACCTCCACTTTGCTGGCACAGCGCAGTCTGGGCCCAGGATCGGTAGTCCAGGCTTCGGCAGTGCCTCCCTCTCTCCCGGCAGGGGCTGTGAATGTGCAGGGAGTGTCCCCGGGCACCTTCACAGCCCTGTGGCTGGCCAGCAGTGGAAAGCTGGGCCATGTCTTCTTGCTGACCTGAGGCCGGGCCCTGTGGGTGTCCACTTCGCTGAGCCGTCCACACCGAGGGCCTAGGGAGTCACCCCTACGCTTGGTGATCCTGCCCTTCTCGGTACTAAACAAGGACCTTGACACCGGGAAGTCTGATTTCACGTCCTGCTGCTTCCAGGGCCTGTTGGCTTCCACTGTGCAGTATTCAGCCCCTACTTCCTTCCAGGTATGGACCAGGAACCCCGAGCTGGGGGGATAAATCACGGCTTCTGCTGCAGTACAAGTGCTCTGCCCTCTTCCTCCTGAGGAAGGCCGGTCTCCTCTACGTAGCCCTCTATTGGTGGGTGGTGGGTCCAAAAAGAAAACTGTAGACACTACGATGAGTTCCTCAAGCTGTCTTTTTGTTTTTAAGTCATAGCTAGGTGTCTCCTCCCCTTGAAGCTGCTATATCTTTATTTATTCAGGGTGTTTTCATATTGGAAAGCCTTGGCTAATCTGCTCTGGATTTTGTTTTGAGATTGGTTTATTTCTCAATAATCAAGAAAGGAAGGGACTAGATCTTTCTTTTTTACTCCTCTTCCGGGACAGGTACTCTCCCTTCCCTAGAAAGAAATATTTTAACATTAAGGGCAGGCTTCACATGGAGAAGCCCTGCTTCTGCACGTGAGCGCAGGCCCCGCAGTGTGGCAGCCCCATTCTGAACTGTACAGGCTGTTCAGGTGGGACTTGAGATAGGTCAGTACCTGCCCGGCCGCGGGCCCTCTGCTCCGCCCTTCTGCTTGCAGCTGCTCCGAGCAGGGCTTCCCTCCTGACAGGCTCTGCATTTGCAATGCTCACATCCCTCCAGGGCCTCCAGCTTGGCTCCGGGGAGTCCTCTGGCTGAGCAGACTGGTCTGCCCTCGGCCTGTGTTGAGATGCCCAGGCCTGCAGGATGACTGTCAGACGCAGGTCACAAAGTGTTGTCGCTAACGGTGTGGCAATGGGACTGAATTGTAATAAAATGTTATTTAATCTTTGTCTCTATTTTGATACTTGAATGACTTCCCCTTTTATTTTACTGTACATATAATTGTTAATCTGTCCGATTTTGTCTAAATTACAAACGTCTTGTGGTACCAAACATAACCGATCTGTGCAACCAACATAGACTGACCTCACTACAGGAGAGAGTGTAAATATTCTTGGGCTTTCGGCTTTGGTTTTGTTATTTTCGTAACTGTACAACTTAGAACAGACTGAATTAATAAATGAGAAGCAACGTGAAACCAGCCTTACTTTGTGGAGTCTGAGTTGGAAAGTTTCTTGTTTTCTGGCAGAAGTACAGGCACAGGCCAGCTGCCAGCTCTGGGGCCACAATGACTGATCCACTGTGTTTGGCTGGGACGAGTTTGGGGACTCCACTCTGTCCAGCCCTCTCCCGTCAGCGTTAACCCTTCTCTGGTGCAGGGACCCTGAAACGCACCTGCCCCTCCTCAGGAATGGATGGTCTGAACCCCACGCAGGGGCCGCATCCTGGGCTGGTCACCCATAGATGTACTGAACGTCGGTGCACCAGGCGGTGTGGGGATCGAGAGCTACGGAAGGAGAGTCTCCCTTCAGGAACTCAGTTTGATTGTGGAGGTTAAGTTTTAAACAGACACAACTGGCTACCAGCCCAAAACCACATCATGAGGCCCATCAGACAGTCCCGGGCTGTGGGGACTGGGAGGGACGCAGTGCTCGCAGAGCTGGACGGCGGGGATGGGAGCGGGTGGTGCCTGGGCTGCTATTCAAATGGAGGGTTGGAAAGGCACAAAGAACACTAACGACCCAGTCGCTGGTGGAGCGCCCATGTTCCAAACCCTGCTGGCAGCTTTATAGGCAACAGTCCCATCAGCCCGCACACCTTGCTGGGTACTATCGCTATAGAGAAGAAAACTGAGGCTCAGAGAGGTTAAAATGTCCACCCAGGGCAAGCTGGACAGGCCTCTAGAAACCATCTAGTCCAGTGGCGTCAAGCTGTCCTCAGAGCCCCTGGTCGCACGCCTGCTTCAACCTGAGCTGCCGAGTACTGCACACTCTTACTCATGAGTTTCTGTGAAATATTCCATTTGTTGAGGGGCTTTACAAGAAATGCACTGATCTCACCAAATACCCAACTGTATTTATGAAGAAAACAAGGCCCTGAACATGGAAATGATTTTCTCTTAGCCAGCCAGCTAACGGCAGACAGAGGACCAAAACGCAGCTTCTTCCAATTTGGGCTTCTGAGGCCAAACCACACTGAAACTGGGAAAGTAGACTGAGACCCGGTGGAGGGCCTCACGTTCTAGACGAGGGGGCGTCCTCCTCACTCTCTTTTGTCCCCTGGCTTTGGCACCAATTTCCTAAGCAGAAGAAACCGTACAGCAGGAGAGAAGGCTTGGTCATAATTGGAGTCACCGTTCCTCAGGAGCAGGTACCAGGCGGGACATACTGCCACCGTCACGATCCCTTCTGGCACCCATCACCAGCCTCAGGTGTGACTCACTCTGCCCAAGCCTAGGACTGCAGTGCTCCTCCTGCCTTGGGGGCCCGCTGGGTGGGAGACACAGGCCAGTCACATGGGGTGCCCAGGCCTGCCATCCGGGCTACAGGCCACGCTGCTCCTGACCAAGTGAGAGCTGGAGGGAGAAGCGGCAGGCCTGTGTCAGGTGGCCTCACAGCAGGAGTGGACGGGACATGTCCCAGAGGGTGGCATCGGTCCACTCCATCTCATCCTTTGCCTCCCCGTCCCCTCTGACGTGCTGTGCTCAGTGCATCTACACACCAGTCTCCTTGGGACCTGGAGGCAGAAGCAGCCGCCGGGAGCCAGGCCGTGTGGTAGAGCGGACGGTGCGGTGGACACGGACCAGGGCTCCTCCCCGCGCCCCTCTACTCCACATCCTCACCGGTCCCCGCTTCACAGATGCTCTGTGGCCCAGGCACCCAGGCAGCAGGGGAGGTGGCGCTGAGGAGGTGGCGCTCTGCCTACGGGAGCACCTTCCAGGGCAGTTGTAGACGCCCTCTTGTCAGCCTCGGCGCCTCTGGCTTCTGACCCCACGAGAGTCTAGGTCCCCCGAAGCCCAGCGGATGGGCCTGGTGGATCTTTCGGTATCACCAACACTCAGCACCAGCCGTTACCAAGCGACAGCCACGGGGGCGGGGGTCTCAACTCCACTGCTCAGCACAGCCCCTACAGCACGGTGGCTGCTTTCTTCAGGACTCAGCTGTTAGGAACACTGTCATAGACAAGCATGTACCAAATCACAGAATGTCCCTAACACCATAAAATACTTATTTTTCAGTAAATGGAGCTGGGACAAGCAGATAGCCATGGGGGTGGTGGGAACGGCAAAGGGAGATTTCTATTCCTACTTATACCAAAATAAATTACAGATGGTTCACATATTTAAATGAAAAAAAAAAAAACCCAACAAATAGAAGAAAATGAGACTTTTTTTTTTTTTCATCATCTTGGTATGAGAAAGGTTTTTCCAAACATGTTACATAACTCTGAGTCCACCTTCTTTAAGGATTAATATATTCAATTATATAAAAAGCAAACATTTCTGCAAAGCAAAATGCACCATTAAAAAAACAGCAGAAAATAATGTTTGCACCACATATAACAAAGGACAACTTGACAATAGCTATCAAAAGTAAACAAACTTCCAGGAAGATCAAGTAGACGGACTTTCCCCTATTCTTCTCATAAATATAATGAAAACCCTGGCAGAAACACCACTGGGCACAGACAAAGCCCAAACAAAAGCCTGCTCTCTCTAGCCAGAGGACCAGAAAAAGGCAGCATGGCAAGACAGGAAGCTTTTAGACACAAACTGCTCTAGTCCATCCAAACATCACAGAAAAAAACTGTGGCCCCACCCTCCACAGGCCAACAAAGGCCAAGTGGGGAGCCTAGATGTCCCCCTTCACCATGTAATGAGATAGCCCAACACCCACTGGGGTAGCATCAGAGGAGGCCTAGTGGGGAACTTGCAATCACCCAGCAGTAAGGAGGCTGCTCTCGACAAATACAGTAACCTAAAGGAAGCTCTCAGTGGATGGGCTCCACAGCAGAACAGACAAGAAAGGAGAATCCACAGACTAGAGGATAAGACAATAGAAATTACCCAACTGGAAGAGCAGAGAAAATAGATTAGAAAAAAAGAAGAAAAAGAATAGTGTCTCAGGGACCTAACAAAAGATCAAACATGTATTTCAGCAGAGTCCCAGAAGGAGAGAGAGAGGGTGCGGCTGAAAAAGCCCTCCATGAAATAATGGCTGAAAACTTACCAAACTTGGCAAGAGACATAAACCTACAGAATAAAGAAGCTGAGCACACCCAAATCAGATAAACCAAAAGAAATTCATGCTAAGATACCATCACAATTAAATTTCTGAAAATGAGAGACAAAGGAAAAATTCTTAAAATCAGCAAGAGAAAAATGACATCTTACCTATAGGGGAAAAGTAATTTGAATGACAGTGGATTTCTCAGCAAAATTGTGGAGGCCAGAAGGAAGCAGTATGATATTCTTCCAGTGCTGAAAGAAAAGAATTGTGGACCCAGCATTCTATACCCTGCAAAAATATTCTTCAGGAATGACAAGGAATCAAGACATTTTCAGATAAAGGAAAACTAAGGAACTTAGTCACCAGCAGACCTAACCTAAAAGAATGGTGAAAGTTTTCTAAATAGAAAGGAAATAGGGACTTCCCTGGTGACGCAGTGGTTAAGAATCTGCCTGCCAATGCAAGGGACATGGGTTCGAGCCCTGCTCTGGGAAGATCCCACATGCCGTGGAGCAACAAAGCCCGTGCACCACAACTACTGAGCCTGCGCTCTAGAGCCCATGAGCCACAGCACAGCTACTGAGCCCACATACTGCAGCTACTGAAGCCTGCGTGCCTAGAGCCTTTGCTCCACAACAAGAGAAGCCATCGCATTGAGAAGCCCATGCACTGCAACGAAGAGTAAGAATGACACCTACTCACCACAATTATAGAAAGCCAGTGCGCAGCAATGAAGACCCAACGCAGCCAAAAATAAACATAAATAAAATAAAAAAATTTTTTAAAGGGAAATGAGGGAAGAAAAAATGAACCTTGGGACATCAGGAAGGATGAACAAACATTAGGCAAAAATATAGGTTAAATAGAATGGACTGTCCTTCTCCCATGGAATTTTCTAGATTATGTTTGATGGTTGAAGAAAAATCCTAACACAGGTTTAATATCGTTCTAAATGCAAGTAGAGGAAATATTTAAAACAACTATCTTTTAAATGAGGAGGGTGAGGGGATATAAAACAAGGTAAGGTTTCTATACTTTACTTGAACTGGTAAATAATAACACCAATAGACTTTGGAGAGTTATGTATATATGTAATACTTAGAGCAAACAATAAAAGTTATTCTAGGAGATAAACTCACAAACACTATAAGATAAATAGGAATGAAGTTTGTAAATGTTTTTAAGTAAGTTACAGGGAGATAGGAAAAAGAATAGAAAAATGAAAACAATAACTAGAAAACAAAAAAATAAATGGCAGACGTAAGCCCTAATATATCATAATTACACTAAATTTAAACAGTCTAAAAACATCAATTAAAAGGTAGACTGAAAAAAATTTAAAAAAAAATAAATTCAAAAAAGACAAAAAAAAGGATAGACTGGAGGAGATTAAAAAACATGAACCAACTATATGCTGTCTATAAGAAACCCACCTCAAGTAACAATAATATAAGCAGGTTGACAACAAAAGGATGGGAAAAGATATATAAATGCAAACATTAATCAAAAGAAAGGAGTGGCTGTATTAATATCTTATAGACTTCAGAACAAAGAAAATTATAAGAGAGAAGAGGGTACTATATAATGATAAGAGGTCAATGCACCAAGAAAACATATCAATCCTAAATGTGTATGCACCAAACAAAAGAGATGTAAAATATGTAAAGCAAAAACTGAGTTGAAAAGGGAAATAGACAAATCCACAAATGCTATGGACTGAATTGTGTCCCTCTAAAAGCCATATGTTGAAGCCCTAACTCCTAACTTGACTATATTTGGAGATAGGGCTTTTAGGAGGTAATTAAGGTTAAACTGGGTCATAAGGGTGAGATCCTAATTCAGTAGGATTACTGGCCTTACAAGAAGAGGGAGAGAGAGAGAGAGAGATCTCTCTGCCATGTGAAAACATAGCAAGAAGGTAACTGTCTACAAGTCAGGAAGAGAGTCCGCACCAGAAAATGACCCTGCTAGACCTTGTTCTGGGACTTTCCAGCCTCCAGAGCTGTGAGAAATAAATTCCTATGGTATATCATTATGGCAACCTAAGCAGACTAATATCAGTACAACAAACAGAGCTGTAGATTCAACTCAAGTGGAAACTCTGTCAGCAACTGACAGAACAACTAGAGAGAAAACCAGCAAGGATACAGAACTCAGCACCATCAACCAACAGGATCTCACCGACAGTGTAGAACACTCTGGCCAACAACAGCAGGGTGACCATTTTTTTCAAGTGCCCATGGAACGTGTACCAAGATAGACCATATCCTGGGCCGTGAAATAAACCTCAACGAATTTACAAGAATTAAAATAATACATAGTGTGTTCTTCAACCACAATAGAATCAAAGCAGAAATCAGTAACAAAGGTAACAGAAAATTCTCTAAAACACTTGGAAATAACACACTTCTAAGCAATCCATGAGTCAGAGAAATAAATCCCAAGGGAAATCAAAATAAACATTAAACTGAATGAACATGAACATACAACATACCAAATTTGTGGGACAAAGTGATGGAAGTGCTGAGAAGGAAATTCACAGCTGTAAATGCACATGCTGGGAAAGAGGAAAAGTCTCAAGTCAGTAATCCAGGCTGCTACCCTCAAGAGACTCAAAAAAAGAGCAAAAAAAAACCCAAAGCAAGGAGCAGGAAGGAAGTAATAAAGGTAAAAGAAGAAATAAATTAAAACAGGAAATAGGAAAATATCAATAAAACAAAGGGCTTATTTTATGAAACGATCAATAAAATTGACAAACCTGTAGCTAAAAAGAGAGAGAGAGAGCGAGAGAAGACTGATTTCCACTCTCGGGGATAAAACAATGGCTATTGCCACAGACCCTGCAGACATCAGAAGGATAAGAACAGAATACTATGCCCAACTCTAAACAGGGAAATTCAACAACTCAGACTAAATAGAACAATTCCTAAAAAAACACACACTATCCCAACTTACCCAATGTGAAATAGATAATTTGAATAGCACTATAAAAATTGAATCCATGGGGGGGAGTCGCGGGAGGGAGGGAATATGGGGATATGTGTATAAATACAGCTGATTGACTTTGGTGTACCTCAAAAACTGGTACAAGAGTGTAAAGCAATTATATTCCAATAAAGAGCTTAAAAAAAATTGAATCCATAATTAAAAAAAAAACAAACAAACCTCTAAGCCCAGATGATTTCACGGAAGAATTCTACCAAATGTTTAAAGAAGAATTAACACCAATTCTACACAATCTGTTTCAGAAAACAGAAGAGGAGGAATGCCTCCTACTTCATTTATTCTGTGAGCTAATATTACCCTGATGCCAAGACCGACAAAGTAAATACAAAACAAGAAAACTATAGACCAATACTGCTCTCATGAATATAGAAAATTTTATGAAAATCCACAACAAAATATTAGCCAACACAATTCAGATATATGTAAAAAGAACTATACATCATAACCTAGTGAAGTTCATTCCAGGGGTACAAGGCTGACCAATATTTGAAAATCAGTCCATGCAATCCAATATCTTAATAAGCTAAAGAAGAAAAATCACATCTTATCAACTGATGCAGAAAAATTTGACAAAATTCAACACCCATTCATGATTTTTAAAACACTCAGAAAAATGGAAACAGGGTGTTAATAGCTCCCTAAAAATGTCCACATCCTAATTAATCAACAGAACCTGTGAATATGTTACCTTATGTGGCAGAAGATACTTTACAAATGTGATTAAAATCAAGGGTCTTGAGATGGGCAGATTATCCTGGATTATCTAGAACAGCCCAGTGTAATCACCAGGGCTACTAAAAACAGTAGAGAGGAGGATCAAAGTAAGAGAGGAGACACAATGGAAGCAAGGTTTAGTGACGTCCTTAGAAGCTGGAGGAAGGGACTACCAGCCAAGGAATGTGCACTGTCTCTAGAAGCTGGAAAAGTCAAGGAAACAGAGTCTTCCCTTGTAGGAGCCTAAATAATGGCCACCCAAAGATATTAGGTCCTAATTTCTAGAACCTGTAAATGTTACTGTTTTAGTTTTCCAGGGCTACCGTAACAAAGCACCACAAACTGGGTGGCTTAAATGGAATAATATACTTGTTTTATCTTAAGTCTATAAGTCTGAAATCAAGGTGTCAGCAGAGCTAGTTTCTTCTAAGGGCTGTGAGGGAGAATGTGTCCCATGCCTCTTTTCTAGCTTCTGGTAGCCTGAAGCAGATGGCATTCTCCCTGATTCTTTACATTGTTTTACTTCTGTATGTGTGTCTCTCTTCATGGGACACGTCTTTTCACGACACCAGTCAGATTGGATCAGGGGCCCACACAATTCCGGTATAACCTCGCATTAACTACATACATCTATAATGACCCTACTTACAAATGAGGTCACATTCTGAGGTACTGGGGGTTAGGACTTCAACATATGAATTTGAGGGGAGTAGGGGAGACATAAGTCGTAACAATCACTTATGTGATTAAGTTGATCTTTTTTTAAAAAATAAATTTATTTATATATTGGCTGCGTTGGGTCTTCGTTGCTGCACACAGGCTTTCTCTAGTTGCGGTGAGTGGGAGCTACTCTTCATTGCCGGCACATTTTGGTGGCTTCTCTTGTTGCGAAGCATGGGCTCTAGGCGCACAGGCTTCGGTACCTGTGGCACACGGGCTCAATACTTATGGCTCACAGGCTCTAAAGTGCAGGCTCAACAGTTGTGGCACCCGGGCTGAGTTGCTCCACAGCATGTGGAATCTTCCTGGAGCAGGGATCGAACCCATGTCCCCTGCACTGGCAGGCAGATTCTTAACCACTTTACCACCTAGGAAGTCCCTAAATTGATCTTAAAATGGGGAGATTATCCTGGATTATGTGAGTGGGCCCTAAATCCAATCACAAATATCCTTGTAAGAGAGAGGCAGAGGGAGATGTGGTACACACAGAAGATGACCATGGGACCCTGAGGTGACCATGTAGGCAGAGACTAGAGTAACGCAGCCACAGGTAAAGGAATACCAGCAGCCACTAGAAGCTGAAAGAGGCAAGGAACGGATTCTCCTCTAGACCCTCCAGAGGGAATAAGTCCCTGCCAACACCCTGATTTCAGCCCAATGAACTGATTTCTGCAACTAGACACCGGTGACAGCTGCACAACACTGTGAGTGTACCAAATGTCACTAATGGTAAATTTCTACATTATGTGTATTTACCACAAATCAAAGTACATCTCCCTCAAACTGTGGGCAGGATGGAATGCAGCTATCTTTCCTTGTTGAGGTGAGAAGCCCTGTCTCCTCCACATGGAAGCACAAGAAAATCAACTCAAAATTTCTAAGAAATCAATCATTCTGGATATTAATTATGAAGTACAAAGCAAAGTTCTATTGTCAGCCCAGTATCTGCACCCACCAACTAGGCAGTCCTCTTCTCAGGAACCCCTTCAGAGCACTTCAGCCTCTAAGATAAGGAGCCTTCCAAAATATGGATTTTTAACAAGTTCAAATAGCTGCAAATCAGAGACTCCATCTAGGCAAGCCTCACTGTTTATTAAACACACCCCTTTTTCTGGGCTTCCCCATCCCGAGGATGTCTAGCCACAAGATTGGAAACTGAACAATCCAGCTTTTTGGGTCAGAGTAAAGGTCCACTGTTGGCCTGTCTCTGTCACCCATCGAGGCTCTACTCTCTAAAAAGGAAGTCAATCAGGAGAACCCTGGGCTAATGGAGCTCAAATCCCCCTTCTGATGTTCCTCCTAGACTAAGCGCCTCATACTCAGCTCCCTCCGTCTCCTGAAAAGGTGAGAACATTGGCTGTCTTCACCCTACCTTGAGAGCACATAAGTGAGTTTCCATTTCCTCTCTTATCCATTACCAAAACAGGGCCAAACCTGAAGGGAACATTTCCTCATTTCAGCCATCCTAGGTCAGGACTGGTGTGCTGTGGTCAGCCTGAGAATGAGGGGCGGGGTCTCGACACGCCCAGGAGACAAGCCCAGGTCCTTCCTAGAACAGCTCTCATTTGTGATGCCAACAGCAGAGGTCACAACCACAACTGCCGGGGACAGTCCCAGTCTGGAAGTGAGAAGAAGGGTGGAGGCTCTTCCACCCCAGGATGCCCACATGGCCTCTGTCAGGAAGAACAGGGGCTTCTAAGCTTAGAGAGGAGGGAACAGGAGACTCAGCCACGAAGCTAGAGAACAAGACCAAGGATAAACTTGACCAAACCAGTCACTGACCCAACTGGCCAAGACTGAACTCTGGACACCTGAGAGAGAGACACCCAAGAACTCAGTCCTGTCCTCAGCAGGACACCCACTAACAGCCAACATCCATTGTCACCTGGCCCCACTAGCGCCCTGCTCAGAACCCCTGCAAGAGAAGAGGAAGCTGAGGCTCTCTCTCATCCTGACCTCTTGTTGCATCATTTGAAACCTTCAGGGGAATCTGATCCTGGAAATGAGGTTTCTAATAATTTTTTTCAATCATGCCCCATCTGGAACTAAACCAGACAGAACAAATTTCTGACTTCCAGAAATATACTCACATTTTGGAGAATTCCACACAGCCCTCAGAGAAATGCTTTACCCTCAGAGCAAATAATGTTAGTACCTGGGTGTCTTGGCTTCTCAGCTTTGCGTGCTGAAGGCAGCACCTGGAGGAAACACTGGGGCCTGCCGGCTGCTCGGCTAGTGGGGGGCCCAGGATGCAGGGCCTAGCCACGGCTGCAGCACAGGAAGCCTGGGGTTTGCTTGCAGCTCAGAAGTTTATTAGTGAACGAGTTTGGGCCAGCTGGTGTCTACACGCTTGCTCACTGCAACATGGTGTGCTGGCTGCAGAAGGAGAGACGGCGTGCTGCTCTGCTGGTCACTGGTGATGCCGCCCCAAGAGAATGAAGGGCTTCTCTCCTGGGTCCAAGATACCAGCACTTGGAGCCAGTGCCATCAGAGGGACCCCACTTCTGTCTCCAGTGCCTGGGCCGGGGGGATGAGGGTTTTTAAGATCTCCGTGTAGTAGGGGCCAAACACCTGCTGATTGTGATGTGTTAGGTTGATGAACTTTTGGCCCAGTTCTGCCAGCTCTGCCTCAATGAGGGTAAGGCCTCCAGGTAGGTCTAGTAGAGACCGCTGCACACCAAGAACCAAACAGCATTTGAGGAACAAGTGGATCCGCTGATCTGTGAGCAGGAAAAGACAGTGAGAAGGGAGACAGAAAACAACTTTCAAGGAGAAACACTGCCCCCTGCACTCTACTCACCCAAGTTCAAAGTTAACTGACCTAGCCACTCACCTGGACATAAGGAAATTTGTTTTGTTTAGGGAAGGGGCTGCTACCTAGCTCCCAAAGACAAAGCAAAGATCAAAAACTAATGGACTAGTACACATTTCTATCCAAAAGATTCCTTAAGTATCCATCCGTTAGATTCTAGTATTTGACATAACAGGAGGCTCTTCGACTGACCCTTCAGATGGCTGAGGTTAAAAGCAAGGTCAAGTTCACAGCCGCCGTTCCAACATGGAACAGGGAAAATCCCTGCTTTGGGAACATGTCTTCCAGCCTAATTCAGCATCAATTTCTTGTTGGCAAGGGGTGGGTGTCACATGTAGACTGCAGCCAAAAATGACCCAGAAGGCCAGGGATGACTTAACCAGTGTGGTTGGACAGTATGCCACACCTAGAAGCCATGAATTCCCGGTACGAACCTTCCTTAGAACCATAGAGTCAGTCCTTAAACTAAAAGGGATATATTTTCAACCTAGCATTTTGCAAACACTAAAGCCTACGTGGTGACACGCCCAGTCGTCACGGCTTTTACTGTTAAATGACTCAGTGAGCAGCTTCCGGGGTCAGGATCGGCCCCTCCCCTGGGCACTCTCACCACCCCACAGGCACACTCACCAATGACGCTGCGGACACAGTTCTCCTTCTTGGCGATGTTCTGGAGCTGTCCTATCAGAGACGCTGTGTTGTCGCTGCTCAGGGCAGCAAGGCCCATGTTCTTGAGGCTCTGGTGGATCTCCTGAGACACCTGCTCACTCACAGTCAGCATAGCCTCCTCCTCAGGCCTAGACCAAGAAGGAGAGTAAGCTGGTACCCAGGGATGGCCCTGAGCCCAGAAGCTCCACAGCAGAAGCCAGGCCCATGGGGAGGGAGATGCCCAGCCACCCTCCTGCCCTCACCCCAGGCCCTGGGAGCACAGAGCCCCGTGCGCAGGGGAAGTGTCTTCACTGTTACCCTCCAGACACTGACTGCTTTCTCTGTATGATACCGTGTTCTTCTTCTTAGAAAACAAAATAAACTATAAAATCAACTCTGGACAAGGGTTTCGTATCCACTCAGTATTCTTTAGCCCCATGTAATTTATTTATATATGCACATTTTTAAGACTTTCTTGGACATTTTCCATGGTCATTTGTCCTACTCTCACCAATTACAATGACAAACCTGGTCTTGTGATCCCGCTTTTGCCCTTGGTGTGACACCTCGCACTCAGCGGATATTCAATCAATATTGCTGACTGACTGGCCCACTCCTGGAGATACATAAGACCAGTCCGCTCAACTAGATAAAGACTCTTCTGCAGCAAACAAGATAATGAATCATTTTATAGTAAACTATCCTCCATACTACCTTTTTGGAAGAAAGTTTGATTTTTCTTTGTTACAAGCTTTTTTTACAAGCATTTGTTACAAGCATTTGTTACCACTTATGGAAAGATACCAACAATCTTTGTGGATGATTCCAAAGGGCCTTTCTGTGGCTTCTTGTGGAATGTAAGGCATCCTTCATCACCTGCCTGTGACTTCATATCACCTATCATTACTCTGACAAAGATCTATGCAGCTCACCTGGACTTAAACTCCTCCATCAGGGCTTTGGTTATGCGTTTCAGCTTATCCACAAACGGAGGCGAGCCAAACAGAATGCTGCCAGAGAAGCTGCTGGCCACTACCAAGACCGAGGCCAGGACAGTTAACTGGCACAGCTGGGCCTCCAACTCCTGCAGCCAGGCTCTGTCCATCAGCAGGGTCTGAGGAAGCAGGCAGAGTGGGCTGTCTGGAGAGGAGGGTCCCCATGCAAGTCTTGTGTCCCAGACAAGGCCCGCCATGGTCCTACCTCAGGGAACGCTTCATCTTCAGGGTCCCAGAGGAGGAGGTTCAGGAAGCCCTGGGACAGCACCATCGTGGGGCTGGGGGGCTCTGGGCCGCTGGCTGCCTCACTTGGAGAGGGGCAGGTGGTGCTGGGGGCGTCGGGAGCGTCAGGGCAGCTGGGCAGCGGTGTGGAAAGGTCTGCCGCCGCCCGGGTCAGCCACCTGGTGGTGTGAGCGAGGAGGCCTGTGATAGGAAGAGCATGTAAGCATCTTCAGCTCCTACATCGCTGAGGCCTTGGGACAAAGATTCAAGATCTCCATCTCCTCAATAAGTAAATGCTTCGGTGGGGAAAATCTTTCTGGCTTAGATAACTATTCCTTCTGCCACCCCTGTCTGATGAAGAAACTTTCTGTTCCTAAAAAGAGGCAGAGTACTCTCTCACATCATAAAAGACCCAAAGTCATATTCCCCAATCCTGCCCTCAAGTTGTATACGTACTAGGCTGCTTGTTGAGGAGTTCCTGAAATTTAGCTCGTTCATACTGGATGGAATGTTCCTGCAGTTGGGGCTGAAGGCTCTGGATAGTGTAGTTCACCATGTCCATTTTCATCAGGCCTAGAACCTGGAAGATCCCTCTAATACAGGAGGAAATAGAATATTTATACTATGAAAGGAAATCCAGTGAGGGGGAACCTACATGAGGTATCATTAAATCACTATATTCTAGAGGTAGCAGGGGCTTTAAAACTAACTTAGCCCTGGCTCCTAAATTTACAAAAGATGGCACCGTGGCCCAGGAGCCAAGGCCCAGAGTGAGTGGTAGAGCTAGGAAGAGATAAGCCTCTGGATGTTAAAGCCTTCAGACCTTTCCACAACAGTTATTCTATGTCTCTTAAAAGAGTAGTCAGTGGAAGGAAACAGCAGCAGGCCAATAAATCTCTCTGGGAAGTGAGATTAAAGCTGATGTTATTTCTGATGCTATTTTGGACAATTCACTTTTTTTTTTTTTTCAACTTTCTGGGTCATGGTTTCTACAGCTCTGAAAAGGGGATAACCTCCCATCCCTATCCCTCATATTGTGTGAACTGCAATGAAAAAAACCTGGGATAGGGCTGTCTGAATTCCTTGGAAGAAAGGATTACATACTCCAGTGATTTATGGTAGGATGGCATACAGCGCCTCAACCAATCTAAGACCATCTTCAGAAAAGAGAAGCTAACAGACCAGAGAAAAGAGGAGCTAGTCAGTTAGCCAAGACAGAGGCTATGATCCAGTGTCCTGCCCAGCTGTACCGGGCCCAGGGGCTGAGGCACATTTCAAGGAATGGGTCAAGTTTCACACCTCAGTAACCGAACAGGATCTGTGATGTTCTCTAGTTTCTGCACTGCTTCATCTCGAACTGGTGCACACAGCAGAGTCATCATGTTGAGAATGTACTTGGAGAGATGAGGGACATTCAGGGCCCCGTTTTCTGCTTCCTGCTTAAGAAGGTCCATGTCCAGGGCTTCTTCAATCTCACTTCTTAGGCGGTTCTGGCGTGGTAATAGCAGTGACAGCAAGATCTGCCCAGGAAAGAAAGTCAAAGGAGTTGCTTTCTGTTCAGAGCCCCAAACTTTCTCTGATGGACAATCCCTTTAGCTAAAGACATCCCAGCCCATGTCTTTTAAGGATCAAGAAGTTAGGTTCCGGACTTCCTAGGTGGCGCAGTGGTAAAGAATCCGCCTGCCAATGCAGGGGACACGAGTTCGAGCCCTGCCCTGGGAAGATTCCACATGCCACGGAGCAACCAAGCCCATGAGCCACAGCTATTGAGCCTGTGCTCTAGAGCCCGTGAGCCACAACTACTGAGCCCATGTGCTGCAACTATTGAAGCTCATGCGCCTAGGGCCTGTGCTCCACAACAAGAGAAGCCACTACAATGAGGAGCCTGTGCACCACAACGAAGAGTAGCCCCCGCTCGCAGCAACTAGAGAAAGCCCATGTGCAGCAATGAAGACCCAAAGCAGCCAATAAATAAATAAAATAAATTAAAAAAAAAAAAAAGTTAGGTTCCTTACAGATGGCCAAAAAGCACGTGAGAAGATGCTCAACATCACTAATTATTAGAGAAATGCAAATCAAATGTACAATGAGTTATCATCTCACACCAGTCAGAATGGCCATCATCAAAAAAATCTACAAACAATAAATGCTTGAGAGGGTATGGAGAAAAGGGAACCCTCCTATACTGTTGGTGGAAATGTAAATTGCTACAGCCACTATGAAGAACAATATGGAGGTTCCTTTAAAAAGATAAAAATAGAGCTACCATATGATGCAGCAATTCTACTCCTGGGCATATATCCAGAGAAAACCATAATTCAAAAAGACACATGCACCCCAATGTTCACTGCAGCACTATTTACAATAGCCAAGACATGGAAGCAACCTAAATGTCTAGCAACAGAGGAATGGATAAAGATGTCATACATACACACACACACACACACACACACACAATGGAATATTACTCAGCCATAAAAAGAGCAAAATAACACCATTTGAATTGATAGACCTAGAGACTGTCATACTGAGTGAAGTCAGACAGAGGAAGACAAATATCATATGATATCACATATGTGGAATCTAAAAAAAAAAAATGGTACAAATGAATCTATTTACAAAACAGAAAGAGTCAGAGATGTAGAAAACAAACTTATGGTTACCGGGGGAAAAGCAGTGGGTGGCGAGAGACAAATTCGGAGATTGGGATTGATGTATACACACTACTATATATAACATAGATAGCTAATAAGGACCTACTGTATAGCACAGGGAACTCTTCTCAATACTCCGTAATGACCTATATGGGAAAAGAATCTAAAAAAGAGTGGATATATGTATATGTATAACTGATTCACTTTGCTGTACAGCAGAAACTAACACAACGTTGTAAATCAACTATATTCTAATAAAAGTTTTTTTTAAATGTTAGGTCCCTAAATTTCCTAGAGGATATTATTTACCTTTGTTTAGGGGCCAATGATAGTTCAAGGGTTTAGGGGATCACTGATAGCAAGAGTATATCATTTTCTAAGCAGATTGAGATAGAGAGATGAATAAAACCAATGGGTATGGTAAAAAGAAATGCAAGATACAACAAATATAAAATACACACTATCACATGGTGACGAGATACTCTTAATTCACGAAAGCAAGCATTTTTGAGATTATTTTACTTCAAAGGGCAGGAATGAAATAGGCAGAGGAACTGTTAGAAGTCTCTTGAAATAGCCTATTAACCCAAAAATATAAGTTCCCTGTGGACAGAGAGTCTTTTATTCATCTCTGTGCCTTTGTAACATCTAGACATTGGTGGTGGTGAGCGATCGGATTGTTTAATTTAATGGAATACTGTGTTGTCACAGCAAGATCCCAACTGTTTAGCTTCATCTTAAACAAGTAAAAGTTGCTCCACACTATCCATTTAAATGACAGACTATGCCAGTTATCTTCTTGGGGCCTCTCAGTTCCAAATCCACCCATCAGCACCTACTCTGAGAAAATGGTGCTGGGCCCTTTAAACAGTTTTCCTTTGCTGGCTGGCACAATGTTCAGTTCTGCCAGCAGAGGGTGCTAAAGAGACACTGCAAGAGAAAGCAGTCTTCCTTCCTGGCTCCGGTGTGCTCCTCCCAGCAAGCTCCTGCAGCACAGCAGCTTCTCTTTGTTCAAATTACTGTGCGGTTTCTTTTGCCTGACTGGACCCTAACTGATGCAAAATTTGTACCATGAGTGAGGTTTGAACTCAAATGGCCACATGTCCATTGGATTTGATGAGCAGAAAGTAGCAAGTACTTTGGATGCCCTAGAAAAACATGCAAACTAGAGGATGGCAGATAATCCTTATAAGAATTGGGCAGCCTGTGACCTCAGTGAAGTTGCTAGAGTTACAGTGGTCTGAACTTATCAAGCTATCCGCAAGATGAAAAGTAAGTTGCTGTACCTCAAACCATCCATCATGAAAAAAGGCACAACACTCGTAGGCCTCTGTGGATTCTGGAGGCAACATATACCACACATTCGAGATTGCTACTGTGACTCACATGGTTGCCAATTTCAAGTGGAACCAAGCAAGACTAGGCTCTGTAGCAAGTTCAGGCTGCTGTGCAGTCACTCTACCATTGAGGCCTGACCCGGCAGACTCAATGATACTTGAAGTGTCCACGGCAAGTGAGGATGCTGTGCAGAGCCCTGGCAAGCACCAACAGGAACATCACAGCACAGGCTTCTAGGATTTGGGAGCAAATCTATGCCCTCTTCTGCAGATAACTATTTTCCTTTTGAGAAACAGTTTCTGGCTTGTGCCTGACCCCTGGCAGAAAGTAAACACATCAACCATAGGACACTGGGTGACCACGTGGCCTGAGCTTCCCATCAGGAACTCAGTGTTGTCTGACCTACCTAGCCACAAGACTGGACATGCACCACAGCAATCTATCGTCGGATGAAAACGGCCCATAAGAGACCAAGCACATACAGGTATAAGGACAGACATACACACCAGATGAGAACAGAGAGCCCAGAAATAAAACCTGGACGTATGGTCAAATGATTTTTTAGAGCATTGCCATTCAGTGGGGAAAGGATAGTCTTTTCAACAAATGGTTCTGGGGAAACTGGATATCCACATGCAAAAGAACGAAGTTGAAACTTACCTACACCAAATAAAAAGTTAACTCAAAATGGGGACCTCCTTGGTGGCACAGTGGTTAAGAATCCACCTGCCAATGCAGGGGACACAGGTTTGATCCCTGGTCTAGGAAGATCCTACATGCCGCAGAGCAACTAAGCCCATGCAGCGCAATTACTGAGTTTGTGCTCTGGAGCCCGCGAGCCACAACTACTGAGCCTGCCTACTACAACTACTGAAGCCCACGAGCCTAGAGCCCATGCTCCACAACAAGAGAAGCCACCGGATTGAGAAACCTGCGTACTGCAAGGAAGAGTAGCCTCTGTTTGCCACAACTAGAGAAAGCCCGCACATAGCAATGAAGACTCAACGCAGCCAAAAATGAATGAATGAATAAATAAATAATAAATAAGTAAATCTTTTAAAAAAATTAACTCAAAATGGGTGGAAGACCTAAATATAAGAGCTAAAATTCTGAAATTCCCAGAAGAAAATAGGAGTAAATCTTCATAATCTTGTATTTCACAAGATACGGCACCAAAAGCAGAAGCAACCATAGGCTAGATAAACAGGGCTTCATTAAAATTAAAACTTTTGTGCATCAAGGGACACTATTAGGAAAGTGAAAAACTACCCACAGAATGAAAGACAATATCTGCAAATCATTTATCTGACAAGGATCAACTATCCAGAGTGTTTAAGGAACTCTTACAACTCAATAACAAAGCAACAACTCAATTTTAAAATGGGCAAAGGACTTGAGTAAATAGTTCTCCAAAGATGACGTAGAAGAGGCATCAAGCACATGAGGATGCCCAGCATCGTTAGCCGCTGGGGAGATGCAAATCACAACCACAATAAGATTCCACTTCATACACGCTGTGCAATGGGAAGACATCTATATAGTTTTTTTAAAAAAGGAAAAGAAATGTTGAAAAATAAGTGAAAATGTTCAGAAATCGGAACACACACATTTCTGGTGGGAATGTAAAATGGTAAGCCACTGTGGAAAACAGTTTAGTGGTTTCTCAATAAATTAAACATAGAATTATCACATGATTCAGCAATTCCATTCCTGGGTATATAGTCCAAAGACTGGAAAAGAGATGTTCAAACAAAGACTTGCACACAAATGTTCATAACAGCACTACTCACAATAGCAAAAATGTGAAAACAACACAAATGTCCATCAACAGATGAATGGGCACTTCCCTGGTGGTCCAGTGGCTAAGATTCTGCACTCCCAATGCAGGGGGCCCGGGTTCGATCCCTGGTCAGGGAACTAGATCCCACACACCGCAACTAAGAGTTCACACGCGGCAACTGAAAAAAGCCTCTGCATGTGCAGTGAAGATCCCACGTGCCGCAACTAAGACCCGGCACAGCCAAAAAAGAAAAAAAGAAAACAAACAGATGAATGGATAAACAAAATGTGGTATATCCACACAATGGAATATTTTCAGCCACAAAAAGGGATGACGTTGTGATCCACGCTGCAATATGGATGAATCTTGAAAACATTATGCTAAGTAAAATTTGCCATATGCAAAAGGACAAATGTTGTACGAGTCTACTTACATGAGGTGCCTAGAGTAGTCAAATCCATAGAGACAGAAGGTAAAACCGAGGTTACCAGTCACTGGTGGAAGAGGGGTATGAAGAATTATTGTTTAACGGGTAGTTTGGGAAGGTGAAAACGTTCTGGAAATGGACAGTGGTGGGGCTGCACAACACTGTGAATGTACCTGATGCCACTGAATTGTAACACCTAACATGACTAAAATGGTAAAACTTTTTAGAGAACGGACTTGAGGACACAGGGTGTGTGTGGGGGGGGGGGACTGCAAAGGGGAAACTGGGACAAAGTGAAAGAGTAACTTTGACATATATACACCACCAACTGTAAAATAGATAGCTCGTGGGCAGTTCCTACATAACATAAGGACATAAACTCGATGATGGGTGATGACTTAGAGGGCCAGGATAGGGAGGGTGGGGATATGTGTATAAATACAGCTGATTCATTTTGGTGTACCTCAAAAATTGGCACAGCAGTGTAAAGCAATTATATTCCAATAAAGAGCTTAAAAAATGGTAAAAATTTTATGTTTATCATAATAAAAAAAATCCTAAAAAGCACAAAACAACTAAGTCTGTAATGTGGCACCATTCTCCAGGGAGGATCAGCCAGCCCCCTGGTAGCAGACGATTTCTTTGGACCTCTTCCTTCGTGGAGGGGGCAGAGATTCACCCTCAACAGAATAGACGCATTCTGAATATGGAGCTGTCTTCCCTGTCTGTACTTCTTCTGTTAGCACCAACATCCATGTACTCACAGAATTTCACAGAAGCCTGGCAGGCCCCACAGCACCACATCTGCTCAAGGAACTCACTTTACAGTCAAGAAAGTACAGCAATGGGTTCATACCCACATACCCCTCATGGAGAGCTGACTGGTCTTAACTGAAACGTGGAATGGCTCATTGAAGACTCAGTTACAGGGACTTCCCCGATGGTCCAGTGGCTAACGATGCTGAGCATCCTCACGTGCTTGATGCCTCTTCTAGGTCATCTTTGGAGAAATATTTACTCAAGTTCATTGCCCATTTTAAAATTGAGTTGTCTTTTTGTTGTTGAGTTATAAAGAGTTCCTTAAACATTCTGGATAGTTGACTCTTCTCAGATAAACAATTTGCAGATTATTGTCTTCCATTCTGTGGGTAGTTTTTTCACTTTCTTGATGTACAAAAGTTTTAATTTTAATGAAGCCCCATTTATCTAGCCTATGGTTGCTTCTACTTTTGGTGTCATATTTTGTAAAATCCAAGATTATGAAGATTTACTCCTATTTTCTTAGAATTTCAGAATTTTAGCTCTTTTGTTTAGGTCTTCCACCCATTTTGAGTTAATTTTTTAGAAAGACTTATTTATTATTTATTTATTCATTTCTGGCTGCACTGGGTCTTTGTTGCTGTGCACGGGCTTTCTCTAGTTGTAGTGAGCGGGGGCTACTCTCCATTGCTGTGTGCTGGCTTCTCAATCCAGTGGCTTCTCTTTTTGCGGAGCACGGGCTCTAGGCTCACCGGCTTCAGTAGCTGTGGCACATGGGTGTAGTTGCTCCACGGCATGTGGGATCTTCCCGGACCAGGGATTGAACCCGTGTTCCCTGCACTGGCAGGCAGATTCTTAACCACTGCATCTGCATGTATCTTTTGAATTATGGTTTTCTCCCGATATATGCCCAGGAGAAGGACTGAAGGATCGTATGATAGCTCTATTTTTAGTTTTTTAAGGAACCTCCATTATTATTTTATAGATAGGTTGTTGGAAGTTAAATTTTACAGTTTAGGCTGTATGTAATAGAATATTCAGTGAGACTGTGACTGAATATGAAAAATATAAACAGCAATGGATATAACAACTGTTGGGACTGTGAGTTTCCTCATTTGGGGAAAAGGTTAAGCGCTTGTAAGACAGATAGCTATGTTTTTTGTCTTTTTCTTTTTTTCAGCCACGCAGATTGTGGGATCTTAGTTCCCTGATCAGGGATTGAACCCGGGCCCACAGCAGTGAAAGCATGGAGTTCTAATTACTGGAACACCAGGGAATTCCCTGGATAGCTATGTCTTATTAGGTAAAAATAGAATTGTTTTCAGGAATTTGAATGTGTGTAGAAGGGTACCTATAAAAGCTGAGTAGTCAAAGGAATGGAATGTGACATTTATCAATTTATTGCCTCTCAAGTCCTCTCCAAATCCATCCTTCTCTTCTCTGCTCTGAGAAAATGGAGTAAGTCCTTTAAATATTTTACCAGATGACACAATTTTAAGCTTCATCTGTAGATGGCACTTTTTTGTTTTGGAGTTGATTTATGTTGTATTAGTTTTTGGTATACAGCAAAGTGATTCAGATTATAATCTATATCTATTGGGTTGGCCAAAAAGTTCGTTTGGATGTTTTGTAACATCTTATGGAAAAGCCCGCGTGAACTTTTTGGCCAACTATGTGTGTGTGTGTGTGTGTGTGTGTGTGTATAGTTGTGTGTATATATATAGCTGTGTGTATATACACACATATACATATTTAATATATATGTATAATAAAATTATTTTCTGTATTCTTCTCCATTATAGTTTATTACATGATACTGAATATAGTCCTCTAGGCTATATATTAGGACCTTGTTGTTTATTTTACACATGTAATTTGTATCTGCTAATCCCAAACTCCTAATTTATCCCTCCCCACCCTTTCCCCTTTGGTAACCATAAGTTTGTTTTCTATGTCTGTGAGTCTGCTTCTGTTTGGCAAATAAGTTCATTTGTATCATACTTTAGATTCCACATATGAGTGATATCACATGATATTTGTCTTTCTCTGTCTGACTTACTTCACTTAGTATGATAATTTCTAGGTCCACCCATGTTGTTGCTAATGGCATTACTTCATTCTTTTTTATGGCTAAGTAATATTCCACGATGTATACGGACCCCATTTTCTTTATCCATTCCTCTGTCCATGGACATGTGTTGCTTTCATATCTTGGCTACTATAAACAGTGCTGCTATAAACATTAGGGGACATGTTAGATGGCACTATTAATTGGTTTTCTGTTACCACAAACAAGTTACCATAAACTTTGAGATTTAAAACAGCATATACATTTGTTATCTCACAGTTTCTGTGGGTCAGGAGTCCAGAAAGTTTAACCAGATCCTCTGTTCAGGATCTCACAAGGTTGCAATCAAGGTGTTGGCTGGGCTGCAATCTCATTTGGAAACTTGACTGGGGAAGAATCTGTTTCCAAGCTCATTCGAATTGTTGACAGAATTCCCTTCCTTACAGCAGTATATGTGAAGGCCCCAGCTTCTCACCGGCTGTTGGTTGGATGCTGCCCTCAGGTTCTGGAGGTCACTTGCATTTCCTTGCCATGTGGCCCTCTCCATATGCAGTTTACAACATACCTGTTTGCTTTTTCAAGGCCAGCTGGAAAGTCTCTTTCCAGTCTGCTAAGATAAAGTCTTACATAATGAAATGTAATCCTGGGAGTAACATTCCATCACCTTTGCTATATTCTATTGATTAAAAGCAAATTGTAGATCTCATCCACATTCAAAGACAGAGGATTATACAAGGGCATGGATCACTGGGGGTCACCTTAGGGTGTATCCACCGCATACTAAAAAGACACTGCAAAAGACAAGAGCTTTTCTTCCTGGTTCTGGAATGCTCACATGGCAGGCTCCTATAGTACGTGTGGCTCCTGCAACTGGCTCCTGCAGCTGAGGGGCTTCTCTAGTGCTGGACTTCCGTAGGGCAAGTGGCTGCTTCTCCAGGGCCAGGCTCCTGCAGCAGCGGGGACTGCTCTGGCACCCAGCTCCTGCAGCACACGGTGGTCAGCAGCACACGCAGGCCAGCAACTTCCCCTGGCACAGCCGTGCCCTCAAATGAGTAACTGGGTCCTGAGGTGTTCCTCATCCCCCTGGGGCTGAGAAAGGATTCTCCTTATATCTGATATTCCAGTAGAGTTTTCTTTGCTTCCTACTATCCCAGAACCTCCATTTCTCCAATTCCCTGTTATAATAATTTTTATATTAAAACGTCTTTGTTGAAATTATTGCGTGATTTCTGTCTACTGATTGGACTGACTGATTCATGGACCATGTTCAGCCAGGATTAGCTAGCCACTGACATTCCAGTGGTGGGGGGAGGGGTTGTCTAGGAACTTACATCTACAAATGAAAGGTTCGTCACTCACCTCTTTAATTTCTTTTAGAAGTTCAAGAGCACAGCTGAAATCTGGGGGAGTAGCTAATAGTTGCTCTTTCAGATGATCCCAAAAGGCATTGTGCATTGTCTCCTTGACCCTGCCTTCCAGACTGTAAGAGGGTTAAATGAACAAATTACTTTCTCAACTCAAAAACTGCCATAAAATCATTATCTCCTAAGCCCCAACCAGTGTTTGATATCATAAAAGACCACTGTACAGACAGGGAAAGCCAGAAACTATGTTTGGATGGCAGCAGAACTGAATAAGCTGGGGTTAAACTTGGATGTCAAGAACACCAACACAACCTATCCTTATGGGTTGGGCTCCTTGTGGTTTTGGCACAGCCTGCCCTCTGCTGTAGGAAGAACCCTAAATAGAGATCAGGCTGAACTTCAGCACTGATTTTGCATTTAGCTTAGAAAAGAGGTGACTTAGTTTCCCTTTATGTACATATATAGCAATGAACTAAATGATCTTTTACTTTCTTATAGACCTAAAATCTAGGAAAGGATTTTCCTTCTTTGATAACACCTGAATATCTATAGGTACTTCCAAATCAGCAGGTCTAAAATACTCTCTTCCCCCTCCAAACCTGTTCCTCCTGTATTCCCAATCTCAGTGGCACTACCATGTCACCGGTCATGGAAGCCAGAAATATCCATCTTTTTTTCCCCTCAAAACAAACAAACGAACAAACAACCAGAAACAAACCAACCAACCACAGAAGCAAAGGCAGTTCAATTAGAAAGGACAGTCTTTTCAACAAATGGTGCTGGAACAACTGGACATCCACACGCAAAAAAATGAATCTAGATACAGACCTTATACCTTCCACAAATAGATCATAGACCTAAATGTAAAACATAAAACTCAAACTTCTAGAAGATAACAGGAGAAATCTAGGTGACCTTGGGTTTGGCAACAACCTTTTAGATACAACAAAAGCAAGATCCATGAAAGAAAAAATTGGTAAGCTGGACTTCATTAAAATTAAAAACTGCTCTGTGAGAGACACTATTAAGAGAATGAAAAGACAAGCTCCAATCTTTGCAAAGCACATATGATAAAGAACTAGTATCCAAAATATACAAAGAACTCTTAAAATTCGACAATAAAACAACTCAATTTTAAGAGGGAAAGGTCTGAACCGACACCTCACCAAAGTATCAATATATACATATACAGATGGCAAATAAGCATATGAAAAGATGCTCAACCTCACATCTCATTAGGGAATTGTAAATTAAAGTAACAATGAAATACCACTACACACCTATTAGAACGGCCAAAATCCAAAACACTGACAACACTAAATGCTGACAAGGAAAGGGAGCAACAGCAACTCTCATTCATTGCTGGTAGGAATGCAAAGTGCAAGATCGTCACTCTGGAAGACGGTTCCACGGTTTCCTACAAGATTAAACGTACTCTTTCCACACAGTCCAACAACTGGGCTCCTTGGTATTTACTCAAAGGAATTGAAAGCTTATGTCCACACAAAAACCTGTACATGGATATTTATAGTGGCTTTATTCATAATTGCCCAAACTTGGAAGCAACTTAGATGTAAACACTAAAAAGAAATGCACTATCCAGCCCCCAAAAGACATGGAGGAACCTTAAATGCATATTGCTAATTGAAAGAATCCAATCTGAAAAGGCTACATACTATATGATTCCAATCATAAGAAATTTGGAAAACCTATGGAGCCTATAAAAAGATCAGTGGTTGCCCAGGGTTTCAGGGTGAGGGAGGCAAGGACAAATAGGTCAAACACGGGGGATTTTTAGGGCAGTGAAATTACTCTGTATGATACAGAAACGGTGAATACAAGTCATTATACATTTTTCAAAAGCCATAGAATATACAACACAAAACGTGAACCCCAATGTAAACTTGAGTTAATAATAATGTATTAATACTGGATCATCAATTGTAAGAAATATACCACATTAACATAAGATGTAAATAATAGAGGAAACTGTGCAGGAGAAAAGGGGGAATGTGAGAGCTCTTTATTTTCCATCATTTTTCTGTAAAACTAAACAATGCTAAAAAATTGTCTATTAATTTTTTTAAAGGAATTAATTTTCCTCCAAACATTTACTTAACTGATTTCTCTGACCTATACAGTTAGACTAATAAGAACAAAAAGAGCCATTTGAAAATTGAGGCTGTACCTAGCCATTGCCAAATAGTATTTGGTTCTCTGGAATTAAACATCCCCCCTTAGTAATGCATGCCCCTTGTTAAACAAACAAAAAACAAGCAATACGAAGGTGAATAAAACAAAAATCAAAATTCCTCTCCCTAACACACCAATCTCAATCAGCAGAGGTAACCAACTATAATCTAATAGTCTATTGCGTACTGGAATTGTTCTCAAAGATTTTCCCCTCCTATTTATCCAATCCATCTTCCAAGCTCCATAAATTTGTTTTTTAAATGTCTCTGAAATCCATCCCCTCCTACCATCATCTCTTACCTGGACTACTACATTAGGCCATTAATGAGTCCCTCTATCTTCAGCCTTGTCCCTTTTTAATCTGTTCCCCATCAATTCATTCCAAAATCAATGATTTTCTAAGATGCAATTCTGACCATGAGGTCATGCTCAAAGTCCTTTAGGGGCTTCCTGTCACCAGCAGCATAAATGGCTCATATGACCCTTCCTGATACAGCTCTGCCTCCCTTTCCAACTTTTCTCCTCCCACCTCATAATACCCTGTGCTCAATTACACCAAGATACTTGTTCAGTTCACACCCCTGTGCCTCCAACATATTTCCTCTGCCAGGAGCATTCCTTCCCACCCAGACCACCTCTAAGACTCAAGTCATCATAGGCAAAATCTTATTCCATAGGCAAATCTTCTGTAATCCTTAAGCAGCTGAGAACTTTCATTAAATTCTAGTCACACAGTCACTTTCTGTTATTCAACTGTCTCTCCTACAAAAGCTCCTTGACAGCAAAGACAGTACCTTATTCATTTATAGCTGTAGCTACCTCTATCCCCAGAACTCAGCATTTTTCCTGCCACATAATAAGGACTCAATAAACACCTGATGAATGAATGCCCAAACATGGGATTCCCCTTAGGAACCTACAATTGTAATTAACGTCATCCTATGAGCCCAAGGTAAAGCCAATTGCCAATAAGGAGTGACCTCAAACTCAATTTCAATCTTTTTCCTGATATAAACTTTGTATTACCTTACTTGAAAACCCAGCTCTGAATAGTACTATTTCCCCTGCTTCATTTGTCCCTCTCTCATTTCCTCTACTCATTCTGTACTCCTCTCCTGCCAGCAACAAACATATCTAAGCAGTGAGAGAGATGCTAGAAGATCTGGGTTTTGGTAAAAACCTGTTCCTAGAGAAGCTAAGCTGTGCTTAGCGTGGACATCTGTTGGCAAAAGCAGGTCAGAGCAGGAAAACCAGGGCAGCAACTTGTGGCAGAGAACAGCACTAAAGTACCAGTGGCCCTGAAGCTGACAAATGACAAAAATATTTAAGGAAACTGACTAATCACAAGCTGCCACTGCATATCTATCTACTGGTGGGAAATCAAAACTGTTTTAAAATGTAAAATCTGACAATGAATTTACCCACTTAACTGCCAATAAACCAACAAGCCATACTTACTGAATGGTTCTTATTTACTGCGATGCAAATATGACTAAAAAGATGAAAATTAAGGTGTGATGGGGGTAGAGGAGCATTACTTATCACCAGGGTTCTGATCCTGATTCACAAATTAAGCTGATTTATGAAGTGGGGGATGGAGGTGGGGGTGAGGAGTTGAGCGGGCAGTTGAAAACACCACTATGAGGAAATTGATTTTTTTTTATCTGTGCCTGTTTATATCTGTGATCACATAAAAGAGTAACTCATAGGATAGGAGCCACGTGGTAGGCAACCAATACCAATAAAATGACCCCAAAGATCTAGATCCCTGGTATTCACACCCTGGTGTAATCCTGTACCCTGGAGTGTGGCCTGGGTTTGTGGCTTCCTTTCTAGCAAACAAAATGTAACAGAGGCTACGGACATCACTCCTGAGGTTAGGTAACAAAAAGACTGTGGTTTCCTGTCTTGGGCACAGCCTTTCACCCACTCACTCTCTCCCTTTCTCACCCTGGGTGAGGGAAGGCAGCTGCCGTGTTGTGAGCCGCTCTATGGAGAGGCCCAGGTGGCAAGGAACTGAGGGCAACTCAAGCCAACATCAACAGACTGACAGAGCACAAGGTGAAGCCACGCCCACACCCCTGACCCACAGAAACTTGGAGATAATGAACACTGTTTTAGCTGATAAGTGTTGGGGTAATTTGTCATGCAGCAATAGACAGACATGGAGGAATTAGCCTGTAGTAACTATCAGAGAAGATCTGAAATCACCCTATTTTATTATTAAAAGTGGGGTCCCAAAGTGAACATCCCAATAATTACTCCAGTTTATTCACTGGTTAAATAACATTTGCTTCTTGACCCTCTGATACTAATAATTATAATTTATTACTCTTCTGTTTAAGTTGTTGAGATCTCTAATGGCTTAGATTCAAGCACTGATTGTGTTTTTAAACAAAAATGCTTCAAGTCTGGTCAGAAGCCATGAGTGCTAAATACCCATACCAGGATGAATAAAATGGGAAAATCAGAAGAGCCCGTACCTGCTGGGAGGCAAAACCTTCTCCTCCATGTGGAAATCATGATTCATCCCAATCTTGCTGCTCAGCTTGGAAACATCATTAACTGTATCTATCAGACCTGTGACAGAAAGAACATATGATGCACACCTGAAACTAATGTTCTATGTCAATTATACCTCAACTGAAAAAGAAAGAACTTATATGGACACCAGTGAACTCACAAGTCTGAACTTCTATTTTATTCAGAGATTCACTCTGAGTAGGCTCCAAATTGGGATTCATCATAGTGACCTTACACACACTCATTCGACCGTTCTAGTCAGTTACGTTTTCTGAACTCTAGGCCCTGTGACAGGGCCTCTCAGTAGCCCAGCATGGGGGTAAGGGAGGACAAAGAAGCTACCTTATAAAAAACAAAGTGAAAATGACCAAAAACCTTTCTCTTAAGCAACAAAGAAATAATTTGTGATTTTCAAAAATAATGTTTATCTAAGGATATTATGATTCCACTCCCCTCTTCCTGCCTCTGATGGAAGTTAAATTCTCCACACAGACGGTACTGTAGGGCGTCAGTCTCACTTGGTCTTTTAAAAGTACTTTCCAGAATTTAGGATTTCACAGACTAGTAAGTTTCCAAAAAGATTTTGAGCAACTGACAACAGCTTGCCAATTTTTTGTTTTGTCAAGTATGGACAGTACGAAAAAAGCAAATAAAAAAAGCCACTCTACCACCACCAAAACCATTTCATAGAAGAAAAAGGACAGTTTAACCTCCCCAAAAGCAGAAAGGGAATATAGTCAGAATAAAGACTAGTCCTTAAAATTGAATCAATTTAGCTTTAGAAAAAACTCATTACAATAACTTTAATTTCATTTCACAAAATATTGCTAAGAATGTTGTCACAAACCAGCACTAACATTGGGGAACCACTATTCTAAGTTCTTAGTACAGACCTAGCTGATAGCATTCTCATATAATAGGCATAAATGATAGTTATAATGATTACTTGCTATATAAAAAGCTGCACACAATAAATCGCATTTTCTCACTCTCTTAATGAAGCTTCATAATTTGTTCACAGAAAAGTATTTGGGTCCAAGATGCGGAGGGGATATAAATGAACTAAGGTTGGCCATGAGTTGATAATTATTGAAGCTGGGTGATAAGTAAATGGGGGTTCATTATTTCAGTCTCTCTACTTTTGTATATGTTTAAGTTTTCCATAAGTAAAAAAGTTTAAAAATGTAAAAAGGAAAAATAAAATTGCAGAAAAGACGTTTCAGAGAAGAATGCCTTTGTTCTTAGAAGATACAGGAAGTATTTACAGGTAAAGTCATGGCTCTATAACTTCAAGAAAGAAAATATATCTGTAAAATATAAGAGAAAAAACAGTATGGCAGAGTATTAACAATGTTGGCAGTCATTGTATTATTTTTTCTTTTCAACAGATTTGAAATATTTCAAAATAAAAAGTTAAAAGGTGATTGTAAAATTTACCAAAATGCCACTGACAGAATTTCTGTTTAGGTAAATGTAAAGGTGAACTAAACCTCAGGTGGATGGGAGGTTCCCTTTATTTTTGCAGCCTCTCTGAAGTCTTCAGTTTTTGCTAAAATGGCAAAAGTCAAATATGCAAACGGCCATACTGCTAATTCGCTAATGCAAAATCAGAACCAAGAGAAAAATCTTCAAAGGGAGATTGAGCTGCTTGTAGCAGCTTTTTAAAGGACTGAGGGAAGTATTATACACAGAAGCACTTCCTAACTACAACAAATCAAAGCTCATGCCTGCATTGACAAAATTATTCTGTCGCTCAAAAGTACCATAACACTATGCAACTCCTACAACTGTAAAATTCAGGAATAGGAAGGGCTCAAAGAGAAATTAGAGGTAAAAAGTAACTAAAATAGATTTTTAAAATCCAGATTCCAAGGACAAAGATGTTTTCAAGATAATTTGGTAACAACCAAATCGACCTAATATATAAAACTTCGAAATTTTTTAAAAAGAGGAATTTGGTTATTCAGGTTAAATTGTCTTGCCTATGGATTTATTTAAATAACCACCTCAAGAACTTAAATAGCTTAAGTTGTTTTTACCAAAAAAGTGACTTTCATACCACATCACGTTCATATCCATTGAATAAGTACCTATACCAAATCAGGATTCCAAAGCACCCAATTTGCTGCTTTTCCTTAGCCAGCAGCGACCCCGTGTGGCTACAAGAGAAAGAAATGTGATTGAATTTAAAGAATTTAGCTCAGGTTGCCGCACGTGAACAGGTCTTCAGATTGATGACTGTAAATTATCTGGTGATTATTATAAGAGAAATGCTGGGTGAGTCCCAGTGAGATCAGACGTAAAGTGTGGAAGAGACTTTGTGCCCTAATAGGAACATAAAAGAACACCTCCTATAGTACAGAGCTAAAGAGTATGATGCCAGAGCAGCGTTACTAATGCAGTCAACGAAGCACCGAGACAACACAAGGCCCGTCTGGGATCATTTCTGTGCTTCAAAATCTACCCCAGAGGTCTGCCATTTTCCACCTACAAATCCAAGACGAAAGAACATAAAGATGGCTCTGAACTGAGCCTCAAATCTTGTCAGATTCAAGAAACTGCTCTTGGGTCACTTCTTTCTCCAGGACCCAAAACTCTGAAGATCTTCCGGTCAACAGGGGACGTGGGGCCTGAAAGTAGAGACTGGGGTTGGGGTTGGAGATGAGGAACGAAGGGGTAGAGAAGTGTGGCGCCACGGACTCCTTCCCGTCTGACC
This sequence comes from Hippopotamus amphibius kiboko, assembly GCF_030028045.1. Classification (NCBI taxonomy): domain Eukaryota; kingdom Metazoa; phylum Chordata; class Mammalia; order Artiodactyla; family Hippopotamidae; genus Hippopotamus; species Hippopotamus amphibius. The sequence goes on along the minus strand of NC_080196.1, from coordinate 41,518,527 downwards.
CATACCAAGCACCCCGAGGGCCCGGGCCGGTGGGGCTGGACCTACGGGAAAGGTGGTCCTTGGAGCTGCTCTTGTCTTCCCGGGTCGGTCCTGAGGTTTCCGGCTTACAGGGCCCGCTCTCTGCATCGCCAGGGTCCTTCAGGGGCACGTTTTCCTCCACGTCCGTCATTTTGCTGATGGAATCTGGGTGGGGGAGAAATGGGGCACTGCGGGCGGCGGGGAAGGGGGCTCTCCAACTACCTAGGGGGTCTGGGGCCAGGCCCGTCGCACCCGACTTGGACAAGCTAAGAGGAGGGTGGGCAGCTCCAGGGTCTCTTGGGGACCGACAAGGGCAGAGGAGCCTGGAGAAACAGAGCTAGGGAATCACAGAGAAGTAAGAGCTGGCTCCACAACCAGGAAACTGAGGCCTCCTCGCCCGAAACGCCCGCCCTAGGCCTCCCCGGACTCCAGCAGCAAGGGGAGCCCACGGCGCTCAGGTTGCAAGGCTCTCACCTCCTCCCCAGCGACCCACTGCCACTCCGGAGTCCGCAGGGCGGCAGCTCACCTCTAGACTCGGGCCGTACCACCGCGGCTGGGCGGCGGGGGGTGGCGGCCGTGCGGGGTCAGGCGGCGGCGCGGAGGTGAGGGGGCCGACCCCGCGCGCACCCCCGCCGCCGCGCCACAGTGGGAGAGTCCGGGATTTAAACACAAACCACAGCCCGTCTCTGCGGCAACGGGGCGGGGCACGTGCTGGCAGCAGCCGCCGCCTAGGGTTGGAGCAGCCAGCTGGTGCCTCGGTCTTCGAGGGCTTGAAGCCACGCAGGCCTGTGGTTTCCTGGTCCCTGCGGCCCTTCGCTGCTTGACATCTCCCGCCCCTGACGAAAAAGATCACCTGGAACTAGTTAGGAAGGGAAGGAGCTCTATGTTTTGTTTCTCTTCAGCCTGTTCATAAAGCTTGAGAAAGAACCACACCCGGGCGGGTTGTTTCCTTAGCACATCCTGGGCCCATTGTGAGAGAAGGGCCCTTCTCCCATTCTCCAGGTGTGGAAGCTGAGAACCCGTACCAGGTGCTGGTCGAAGCAGGTGTGGGGACTGGGAGGCGGTACAGGCTCCTCCCACTGAATTCCTGGCTTGGGGCTCATCTGTGACTTGGGGGTTGATCCCTCAGTGACCCTCAGCCCCAGGTCACTGGCCCTTCTTGGTTCCTGATCTGCTCTGTTGCCCCTGGAGTGATGTGAGGACCTGGCGGGACCCCTCCCCCTCCCCTCCAGTCCCTGCACTTTGGGGGAAAAAATGAAAAGGAAGTTTCCATTCCACATTCTCCCATCCTTCTTTATTACTTTGACTTGATTTCTTACCACAAAAGCTTACTTTAAAAATAAATAAATAAAACAAAAGATGAAAGTATTGCCTGTAAGAAACCAAGTTCTCATTATAACCCTTGCTTTGTTAGTGTGGAATGTGGATTTTTCTTGCACAACTCCTACATTTTGAAAGGGGAAATTATGAAGAGATCCAAGAACATTTCTGCTTAAGAAAATCCACTTTACTCTGAGGCCCAGGCAGTTAGGAGGGAAATGGCCTAGCAAAGTTACTGTTTAGCCAGAGAGTATCTCAAACCCATATATACTAAACCTGACCCTTCCTCCTCATCACCTTTTCCTGGTATTTCCCTCAGGGATGTCAACTCCAAAGCCAGGAGAAGTGGGAGGAAGTTGTATGAGTCCAGCAAAGAGTTCAAGGAAAATATGATTCTCCATTATTACAGGGAGATAATTTAGGTTGGGTTGTTGATTTCGCCATTAAAAAAAAAAATTTTTTTTTTCCAGAATTCTGTTTGGGCATTTTTATTTCTTGGAGAAAGTCTCCAGAATAACACTAGTTTGTTTTCCCACAAAAATGGCATTGCCATAAAACTCACTCTGCTGATGCCTGAAATTACTCAAGCAGTTCATTCATATACATTACACAGCCCCTTTAAGTGTCCTCTTGTTACCCAAATTCTCTGGAAGGGGCAGTAGGAAGAAATAGCAGTGTGGGGGCATGTGGAAAGGGGGAGGAGACAGGCCAGAAGAGGAGAAAAGGATGGCGGTAGGAGAGAAAGACAGAATTGGAGTTTTCTCGGGGGTCAGCGTGGGAACAGCATTTCATGGTCTTATCTGTAATAGTTATCAGAACCCAATAGGCAAAAGTTAGAGGTTAAGGAGAATAGAAAGATGATGTGAGAGATAAACCCTCCTTCCCTTTGGGGTCTTAGTTAATAATAATGGATTTTTGTTTAATGATCTACAAAATGCTTTTACATTGCAACTCCATACACTCTGCACGCAGTCCTACCTGTTCAGTAGGCCAGGCAGGTGTTATATTGGACCATTTAAAAGATGAGCAAACTGGGGATCAGAGAGATTTCCGGAAGTTTCCAAAGTCACACAGCAAGCAAGGTCTTGACTCTTGATCAAATACTTTTTATTAATTCACACCACCTCCCTGACTCTGGCTGAGAAGCTATATAAACAAGAAAATATAACTAACTTATAATGGTATGGTAAGTCCCAGAATGGAGTACAAATAAGAATTGCTACTGGAGGTCAGAGAAAGGTGAGAGACCTTCCAGATGTTTGGATCAGTTCAAACCCAGCCGTGAACCAGAAACCTAAGCAAGATTGTGTAACCGATTTGGTGTTCAGAAATGGGTCGTTTGTTCAGGCTGGCTCCCCCTCAACCTCAGGACCACTCTTTAAACTCTCCTAATGAATGAAAATGGATTTTCCACATATGTCCATTCTTTGGCGGGAGTGCCCCTCCTGAGTAACTCAACACCTTTACCCTATTAAAGTGCACATATTTCAAAAGACCCATAAGGCAAGTATTTCTCAAACAACACAAAGACAGAAGTAAAAGCCCTGTTTCCTCTCACATCGCAGTGTGCCCAAAGCTGTCCACCTCAGGGTTCTCCTTTTAAACTAAGACTTCATATGTTTGTTTTAACACCGAAGTCTATTTTCTCTCGTCAAATCTTTGAGTAGGATGCTTGTTTGGGGAGGAAGGGCTTCCTATACTTGCTGGCACACCTCTGTACCCCTATGGGTGCATATACCCCAGGTTGAGAAACAGTCCAAGGGAATTTCAGGCCAGCAGCTAGAATTTTCCTATTTCTCAACCACTTCCCCACATGTGTGTGCTTTAACCCAAGCCCAATAGTATGATCTATCCGCATTTGTTACATACTATCCTGGGTACACTACCCCAAGAGCAAATTATACAGACAGTCGATCCTACCGCAAAGACATTCTGAAAGAGGGGTGGATATAGAGAAGGATGTCTGAGAAACACACGTAGGTGGCTGTAAGAAGTAGAGAACCACAGAATTTAAGAGGAATCCTGAATATGAATCTGCTAGCTAAAACAAAATAACAAAAACAAAAAAATGCCTCATTTTACAAAGAAGCATCTTGGGCTCAGTGAGGTTAAATGACTCGGCTAAGGTCACCACCAGTTTACAGAAAACTCAGGACTAGAACCCATATCACAGTCTGTTTATCCCATAATATATAGAGCTAAGCAAGAGAAAAAGCTAATACTGTAAATAAATATTTACATTTCCTAAAGAAAAATGTAAATGATAGCCCATGAAATGGAAATAGTAAGAGATGATGTTGAATAGAGGCCCAGGCTGCAAGTAGAGCAGCGTATACTGGAAGATAAACAGTCAACTAAAGTGGTAGGGACGGGTAAATACAGGGTGGGACGTTTAAACGGAACCATTTGGAGTCATGTAAACTGGGATCGACTTCATTATAACCTCCCTTATGGTACAGAACCGCACGTCAAAATTATTTGCTTTAGTCTTTTGACAAATGTGTTTTCTTTGCAGACCCCAGGAGGAGTGTGAGAAGGGTGGAGGTAATCTGGGGGCAGTCTGGACGAGGCCCTTCGAAGCTCACAGGGAAGCGTGATGGATGGGAAACCATCACAGATCTTTTCGGGAAAGGAGGCTCAAAGAGAAGCCAAAGAAGATGCTGGCAGCAGGGCTGACGGCCTTCTCCTCCAGTCCTGCTCCTTCCTGTGTCAGGGGTCTTTGCACATGCTGTCCCTTCCTCTAACCTCCGTTCACCTCACTGACTCCCTCTCATTCTTCAGGTCTAGCTGACAAGGCCTAACTCCCTCAGAGAAACTTCTGTGGCCCTTGGTTAGCTTCTCTCAGCACCCATTCCTTTTTCTTCATAGCAGTCACAGCGCTGGGGGGTCTCTCTGGGCCCAGTGTCGGTTATCAGCGTCCATCCTTCTCTTTTTGTCTCACAGACATGTTTCCTCTCTTTCTGTGTCCCCTCTGTTCTTAGCTTCCTGTGAATCTTTTAAACAAACAAAGGCAACATCAGAGAGAAAAGGGAGGATGGTTAGGGCCCTGTGACAGGGGGGTCTCCCTGAACCAGGAGGTGGCAGCAGGGGGCAGTGGCACTCTGGAAGTAACTTCCAGAGGTAGGCTTCTGCTGAGGGAGAGGGACCCCCCCACCTCGTAGAGCAAGCCAGGGTCAGCAGCAGCCTAAAGCCACAAAAACTGACTTTCAAAGTCCTCCTGAGAGCTGCATCTTTCGACTCCCCCAGACAATCGTGCCTTGTGCCCCAGGACACGGCGCGAGTTACACACTTAAAGCAGTTTCCACAGAACCGCATTCAGTTGGTTTTAAACTCTGGGGAAAGCTGGCAGCCTCTTTGTGGGTTTTTTTTTAGAAAACTAGTTAGAGGGACAATTAAACCTTTATGGGCCCCAGAATGTACCTATGCAGACATAAATAAGGATCATTCTTCATCACCGGAGAGAATCCACTTTCTGGCAACAGATATATTTTTCTGCCATCGCAGGACAGAGTTGAGCTCACGTCTGAGGGCCTTTGTGATTAGGGCAGGTGACGGGGGGTCAGAGTGAACAGAGTTAGAACTTGGACCCTAAGTTCTCAAAACGGACACATCGTGGGCCTCGGGCTTAGCTGGTCTGAAATAAATCACAAACTCCCAAAGCCTTCCCAGAAAGCCGCCAGGATTTTAGGCCAGGAACACTCATCTTGTTTCCTCCTTGTGTTACTTTGGGCCAAAATGGTCCATTTTTCAAAGAATCTTGACTTCTTTATTTCCACTCTTACAACACAATACAATACATTCACATATTTACAGTGCAATGTCCTTGAACGGTCGGGATGACTTTTTTTTTTTAATCTAATAATATCATTAAATGCACCAGGGGGCTCTCTTCTTAAAGGAACCTTTGAGTAAAACTCTTTTGTTAAGCGAATCAGTCTTTTGTAAGGCAAATCATCAGCTACCAATTTGTTCTCCAAATCGGAGATTTCACATAAGAGATTCTCTTAAACCAGGCCCGCTTTAGATGGTGGCCTGTGCATTTTCTTTTATTTTTCTAACTTTGGTAAAGACAAGCTTTTCCTGAATTGACATTATTGGACCGGGATGAAGGAATCTCAAACACTTGAGAAATAAATCAGTTTCAATCATTCCCGTCATCCATAATTCTTTAGAACCACCAGCCTAAAGCAAAGTATAATGATCTCCTGACAAAGAATCCAGCTGCAGATTTGAGGGCCAGTCTATTTGAAGTCAGTTTCAAAAGAAATGCAGAGAACAGATTTTTTCAGAGTTATTGTTTTTTTTTTTTTGATGGAAGACTACATAGCATAATATTTATCATTTTAACCATTTGTTAAGTGTACAAGTCAGTGGCATCAAATAAATTAAATCCACAATGTTGTGTAACCTTCACCATTATCTATACCCCAAACCTTTCATCATCCCCAACAAAACTCTATACCCATTAAACAGTAACTCCTCCTCCTCTCCTCCAACACCCCCTCCCTCAGCTCATGGTAACCTCTATTCTACTTTCTGTCTCCATGAATCGAGAACAGTTTTAAACTCCAGTTTTACTTTGGGGCTTTTTTTCTTCCCATGGAGTGGGGGGAGAATGGGGAAACCATGGCCGTTCTCTTTTCACCTTGGGGACCCTTCCCAGCGCTGTCTCCCCCCTTCCCCATTCCTCCAATAGTGTCTACGAGATGGAGCTCATTTGAACGGTTTAAACTTGCAGAGGGGCTGCAGACCCCACAGGAACAAAAGGAGGTCACTGGGTCTGAGTCTCTGTTACAAGCTCAGGAATGGCAAGAATTTTCTGACTTCAATAGTCTGAGGAAGTAGGAACAAGATGGGCTGAACGGCTGTTTTGGTGTCTGAAGCCTGTGTGGAGCCTGCATGTGGCCCACATTCAGTGCTCATCAGCTACAGAGTTAGTACCTGAGACCTGTCAGGGCTCAGAGAAGTGGGGAATGCAAGAAGAGCCATGGAGGGCTCCCTGGGCACCCTCAAATTCTATGCTATGGAATTTCTCAGATTGAAAAACACTGGCTAAACCACTTACAGCCCCTGCAGAACTTACATCTCTTGTACCCATTTGTGGCTGACAGAGGCATACTCAGAATGACTCACATCCTTCAGTTTGGGTTTTACTTTGCTCACAATGCTTAGAAAGTCACGAAGGACCTAGTGTCCTCACCGCTCCCCGCCCCCCTTCCCCACTGCACAACTCAGGATAACAGACTTGGCTTATGAAATCTGATTTCTGATTGTTTTGAGAACTACATAGAGCCTTGCCTCACCAAACCTGGGGCTGTGAGCCTGCCAAGGGCCCATAGGACAACCGAGGCAAAGTGGTTCCACGGCACAGAGAACAGTGAGCCATGGGGCAGTGGAAGGGGAATCCCCTCAAAAACAGGAGGCCTGGATTCCTTCTGCTGTCCCCGTGCTGGTGACCCTAGGTGAGTCACTTCACAGCTCTGGCCTCATTTCTCTTAAGCTGGGTGGAAGTGCTCCCCAACTACAAGTACTCGTGGGAAGTGGAAGAGCAGCAAGGCTTTCTGATATCTGGGATTCTTGAAACAGGAAATAAAGCTCTTTGTTTCCCATAGGCGCTAATATTCATGGAAAGAATGGCTGCAGAGAGGCAGAGGAGGAAATCTGGGGAAAGGGGAGAGTGGATGGGTATATTTTAGATGTCTTTTTAGGGAAGGTTGAGAATGAAGTTTTGGTTGGATCTTTGTGAGAAAATATTCAGCGGGCAGGTGGAAATAAGCAGCTGGAATGAAGGAGATTGAGACTAACTGATAAGAATAGTGTCAGGAATCATGGTGGACAGACGAAATAGCAGTAATAATATCAGACAACACATATCAAGTGCTTACGACGTGCCAGACCTGCAGGGAGCCCTTCACACAGAAGTGCGGCCATCATTCTCACCACAACTCCTTGACAAAGATGTTGCTTTTACACCCACTTTACAGACGAGGAGAACTTTAGTATCCTGCCCAGAGTCACACAGTGAATAAGTAGTAAGACAGGGACTTGAACCCAGGGAGTCTGACCTCAGAGCCCTTGACCAGTGTTTTTTATCACCTCCTGAAAAGTAGAGGTGTTAGAGCACACAAGAAAAGCAATGCAGATGGAGGACAGAACCTTGACAGATACCTGTAAGTGGTACTCCTATTCTTGATTAGCTGTGACCAAAAATCAGATTCTGAGAAGATGAAGGTGTGGGTCAGAAACAGCCCAGGTGTACCTAGTAATGTGGTCGACTAGCCTGGCTCTGCACATGTAAATAATAATATCGAGCACTCACTATGTGCCAGGCACTGTACTAAGGGACATTGCATACATTCTCATTTAGTCCGCTTACAAACCCTACAAAGAAGGTTTTATAGTGCCCATTCTATAGGAAAGGAAACTGATGCTCCAAGAGCTTAAGGGACATACCCAGCTAGTAAGGCTCAGAGACAGGAACTCAAAGCCAAGCTCTGTGCTTCCAGAGCCAGTCTAGAGTTGCCTCCCCCAAGCAGTCTTTCCCGACTGCCCCTCAACAGTCATGTAGTGAAACCTCTGAATATTTCTGATATGTTTTGTATAAGGTGACTCCCTTGAATTACTTTATAGTTGAAACCAGTATCTGAAGTCAGTGCTTCCAGAAGTTGCCAAAGGGTTATCAGCTGCCTTGTACCAATGTTGAAATTTAGTAAGTGAACATTTGAGTTAACAGAACCCAACTAGAATAAAGCAGTGCCTTTTATTTCTGGTTCCTGAGCCACGCCCGGCTCATTCCTACCACACCCAGTTGCATGGAGAAGCCTGATTGGTCTAAGGTGAAAAAAAAAAAAAAAAATCCGATCTCCATTGCAGTGATTGGTTCAGAGAGAGCACGTGACACAAGTCAGGCAAATAAGGCACAAGGAGAGAGACACTAGAGGCAGCGGGCAACGTTCTTCATCAGTTTGTTTCATCACACTCCCTTCAGGAAGGGAGAGTCTCTCTCCTGGATTTTGACTTTGTCTTCTCAGGGTGGGAGGCCAGGAACTGTCTCTGATGGCCGTCGTAACACCCGCCTCACCATACAGAGAGTCTCGGGGAACCTCCGAAACCCCTGCCTAAATACGTTATCATGTAAGCCCCTTTGACTCGGGATGCTTGCAGCTCCCAACTCCCACTGGAATACAAGCAGCACGAAGGCACAAACCATGTCTGTCTCCTTTGCTGCTATGTCCCGAGCCCTTACTATAGGATTTAGCATGGAGACAGAACTCATTATAGTTGAATGAGTGAGAGAAGCATGAACCTAATATCATGGACTCAGAGGATAATATAGCTGGCAAACACTTTTAAAATCACCTAATGCAAGTCTTCTCTCTTTTCTACTCTATGGTGGGAAAAGAAGCAGGAGTTGCTGTGTTAGAAAGGTTAATAGTTGTCCCTCTAATTAGGGCAGGCACCCTTTAGCGCCCATAGAGAGGATCTTCGCTCTCTGTGAGGCAAGTTCCCTAGGGAGGGCTTTGATGCCTTGCCCAGTCCAAGCTGGAGAACTAGACATCAGGAAGGGCTAGGCCCCCAAGCTAAATAAAACTTCATCATCATTTGATTATAGAAATGGGGACTTGTTAAAAATACAAAATTTTATATTAAGAATTTTTTAAAGTACAAAATACCTTTGAGTATAATGGTTGATGTTTAATGTTGGCTTTTTCATGAACAAATTAAAGGAAATACATGATTATAACTATACAGAGAAAGCATCAGCTGCGTCCCTCTTTGCATTTAGGGGTGAAACTACCCACAGATTCCTTTGCTGGGGACACACCTCTGTAAAAATCCAAAGTTACAAAATGAAAGACATGAAGCATTGGTAGACTTCATGACTTACATTGCAATCTAGAATTCTTATCTATATTTTTAAAATAAATTTATTTTTATTCATTTTATTTATTGGCTGCATTGGGACTTCGTTGCAGTGCAAGGGCTTCTCATTGCAGTGGCTTCTCTTGTTGTGGAGCATGGGCTCTAGGCGCAGGGACTTCAGTAGTTGTGGCACATGGGCTCAATAGTTGTGGCTTGCAGGCTCCAAAGTGCAGGCTCAGTATTTGTGGCACACGGGCTTAGTAGCTCTGTGGCATGTGGAATCTTCCTGTACCAGGGCTCGAACCTGTGTCCCCTGCATTGGCAGGTGGATTCTTAACCACTGTGCCACAAAGGAAGTCATCTTGTCTATACTTTTTATATGATATTTTGTTTCTTTTAAAATCAATGTTACTGAGGTATCATTTCCATGAATAAAATTCACCAATTTTAAGCATACATTTTGATGAGTTTTGACAAATACATATACCAGGGAACTGCCACCACAACTACCACAGTTAAATAGAACAGCAGTCCCCAACCTTTTTGGCACCAGGGACTGGTTTTGTGGAAGACAGTTTTTCCATGGATAGGGTAATGGGGGATGGTTCAGGCGGTAATGCCAGCAATGGGGAGCTGCAGATGAAGCTTCACTCACTTGCCCTCCACTCACCTCCTGCTGTGCAGCCCAATTCCTAACAGGCCTCAGACTGTGGCCCTGGGGTTTGGGGACCCCTGAAATAGAATATTTCCCTCACACCCAGAAGTTTTCTTGTGTCCATCTGCAGTCAATACCCTTTTCCTTATCCCAGTCCCCAGGCAACCATGGATCTGCTTTCTGTCACTATAAATTAGTCTCACCTGTTCCAAAACTTCACATAAGTGGAGTTATACAGTATATAGTTGTATTAGTCAGCTAGGGCTGCCATAAAATACTGCAGACTGGGAGGTTTAAAGTTTAAAAAGCTTTAAAGTTTATTTTCTCACAGTTCTAGAGGCTGGAAGCCCAAGATCAAAATGTCGACAAGTTTGGTTTCTCCTAAACTCTCTCTCTCTTTGACAGATGACCTCCTTCTCTCTGTGTCCCTACATGGCCTTTCTTTGTGTGGGTGAATCCCTGGTGTCCCTTCCTCTTTTTATAAGGACACCAGTCCTATGGGATTAGGGCCCCACCACCCTTATGACCTGATTTAACCTTAATTAACCTCTTTAAAGGCCCTGTCTCCAAATAAAGTTATATTGGTTAGGGCTTCAACATATGAATTTGGGGACATAATTCAGTCCATAATAGTAGTCTTTTGTGTCTAACTTCTATCACTCAGCATAAGGTCTGTGTGATTCATCCATTTTTGTGTCATTTATCAGTAGTTTTTTCCTTTTTATTGCAGAGTATTAGTCCATTCTATGAATATACTTCAGTTTGTTTATCCATTTATCTGTTGATGAATATTTGGGTTTTTTCTAGCTTTCGACTTTATGAACAAAGCTCCTATAAATATTCTAGTGTCTTTTTGTGGACATATGTTTCAATTTCTCTTGATTAAATACCTAGGAGTGGAATTGCTAGATAATATGGTATGTATAATTTTATAACAAACTGCCAAACATTTCTCCAAAGTGGTTGTCTCATTTCACATCTCTGCCAGTATATGAAAGTTTCAGTTGTTGCACATCCTTACCAACTTGGTATCATCAATATTTTCTTTTCTTCTTCTTCTTCTTCTTTTGTTTTTTTGTTCAGCCACCCTTTGTTAAGGGTGTAGTGGTTTCTCACTGTGGTTTTCATTTGCATCTCCTTGATGACTAATAATGTTGAGCATCTTTTCTTGTGCTTATTTATCATTCAGATGCCTCCTCTGGTGAAGTGTCTGTTCACATCTCTTGCTCATTTAAAAAACTGGATTGCTTTCTTATTGTTGAGTTGTAAGAGTTCTTTACATATTCCAAATATGACTACTTTATCGGTTATATGCTTTGCAAATATTTTCTCCCACTCTGTGACTTTCATTCTCCTAATAGTGTCTTTCATATAGCAGAAAATTTTCATTTTCATTGTCTGGTTGATCAATATTTCTTTATAGATGATGCTTTTGCTGTCATGTTGTCTTGAACAAAGAGTTTTACTTCTTTTCCAATATGGATGCCTGTTTTTTTCTTGTCTTATTGCACTGGCTAAAATCTTTAGTACAATGTTGAATAGAAGTGGTGAGAGGAGGTATCCCTGGTCTTGCTCCTCACCTTGGAGGGAAAGCATTAAGTTTCATCATTAAGTATGGTGTTAGCTGTAGGTTTTTCACAGATGCTCTTTATCAGGATGAGGAATTTCCTAGTTTGCTTAGAGTTTTTACCCAGGAATGGATGATGTATTTTTGTCAAAATTGTTTTCTGTATCTATTAAGATGATCATATGTTTTTTCTTTCTTACTTTGTTAATAAAATGAATTATATTGATTTTCTAATGTTAAGTCAACCTTGCCTTCCTGGAATAAATCCCACTTGGTCATGATGTATTTTATCTCTTTCTATATTGATCTTACTCGCTAAAATTTTGTTTGGAAATTTTGCATCTATGTTCACAAGGAATATTGGCCTGTAGTTTTATTTTCTTATAAATTTGTTGGGCTTTAGTATTTAGGTAATACTGGCCTCAGAATGAGTTGGGAAGTTTTTCTCCTCTTCAGTTTTCTGAGTCTGTATATAATTGGTACTTTTTCTTCTTTAAATATGTGCAGAATTTACCAGTGAAGCCATCTAGGCCTGGAGTTTTCTTTGGGGGAAGGTTTTAAGCTACAAATTCAATTTCTTTAATAGATATTGGGCTATTCAGGTTACCCATTCTTTTATTTATTTGTTTATTTATTTATTTGGTTGTGCCTCGTCCTAGTTGCAGCAGGTGGGCTCCTTATTTGTGGCTCCCAGTCTCCTTAGTTGTGTCTTGCCAGCTCCTTAGTTGTAACATATGGGCTCCTTAGTTGTGGCAGGCGGGCTCCTTAGTTGTGGCAGGCAGGCTCCTTAGTTATGGCATGCAAACTTTTAGTTGTGGCATGCATGTGGGACCTAGTTCCCTGACCAGGGATCAAACCCAGGGCCCCTGCATTGGGAACGCAGAGACTTACCTACTGCACCACCAGGGAAGTCCCCAGGTTACCTATTCTTCTTAAGTGAGTTTTGGTAATTCGTCTTAGGAATTTGTCTGTTGCATGTAAGTTGTCTAATTTACTGTTCATTGTTGACATAGGCAAAGTTGTTCATAATATTCACTGATTATCTTTTTTTACCTGTAAAATCTGCAGTGAGGTCACCTCTCTCATTACTGATATTGGTAATTTGTGTCTCCTCTCTTTTTTCCTGATCTAACAGGGCTAAATGTTTATCAATATTATTGATCTTCTCAAAGAACTACCTTTGGCTTCATTGATTCTCTTCATTGTTTTGCTATATTCTATTCCATTAATTTCTGCTCTGATCTTTACTATTTCCTTTCTTCTGCATTTTTGGGGTTTCATTTGCTCTTCTTTTTCTAGTTCCTTAAGGTGGAAGCTGAGATTATTGATTTGAGACCTTTTAAGTACTAACTTAGTAGCAGCCCACAAATTTTGATATGTTGAGTTTTCATTTTCATTCCATTCAAAATACATTCTAGTTTCCCTTTTAAATATTTTTTTTTATTTGACCCTTTGTTATTTAGAAGTGTGTTATCAAGTTTCCAAATATTTGGGGATTTTTCCAAGAATCTTTCTGTTATTGACTTCTAATTTAATTTCATTGTGATGAGAGGACATATTTTTTTATGACCTGAATCTTTTAAAATTTAGAGCGACTTATTTTGTAGTCCATAATATGGCCTATTTTGGTAAATGTTCCATGTGCATTTGCAAAGAATGTACATTCTGCTGTTGTTGGATAGAGTGTTCTACAAATGTCAATTAGGTCAAGTTGGTTGATGGTGTTTGTCTTCTATCCCTTGATTATTTTCTCCCTACTTGTATATCAATTAATAAGAGAGAGCATTGAAATCTCCTATTATAGTTGCGATTTGTCTATTTCTCCTTGCATTTCCATCACTTTTTGCTTCACATATTTTGAAGTTCTCTTATTAAGTGCATAAACTTTTAGAATTAAGTCATCTTGATGAATTGCCCACTTTATGATTATAAAATGATCTTCTTTATATCTGGCAACATTCTTTGCTCTGAAATTTACTTTGACATTAATATAGCCACTACACGTTTCTTTGTTTGTTTTACAGCTATTTTTAATCCAATAATGTATCATAGACATCTTTCCAAGACACAGCCATCTTTTTTTGAGATATAAATGACATAGTATATTAATTTCATGTGTACAACATTTTGATTTGATATATGTATATATTACAAAATGATCACCACAATAAGTCTAGTTAACATCCATCACCACACATAGTTACAAATTTTCTTTCTTGTGATGAGAACTTTTAAGATCTACTCTCTTAGCAAATGTCAAATATAAAATACAGTATTATTAATTATGGTCACCATGATGTAAATCACATCCCCAGGTCCATCTTTCTTTTAATTAGTATTAGCATGATATATCTTTTCACACCTTTTTACTTTCTGACATATCTGTGTTTTTATATTTAAGTGTATTTCTTATGATGTGGAGAAAAGGGAACCCTCCTACACTGTTGGTGGGAATGTAAGTTGGTGCAGCCACTATGGAAAAAGGTATGGAGGTTCCTCAGAAAACTAAAAATAGAATTACCATGTGACCCAGAAATCCCACTCCTGGGCACCTATCTAGTCAAAACTATAATTCAAAAAGATACATGCACCCCTATGTTCATAGTAGCACTATTTACAATAGCCAAGACAGGGAAACAACCTAAATGTCCATTGACAGATGAATGGATAAAGAAGATGTGGTACATATACACAATGGAATACTACTCAGCCATAAAAATGAATGAAATAATGCCATTTGCAGCAACATGGGTGGGCCTAGAGATTATCATACTGATCAAAGTAAGTCAGAAAGAGAAAGACAAATACCATATGATATCACTTATATGGGGAATCTAAAATATGACACAAATGAACCTATCTATGAAACAGAAACAGAATCATGGATATAGAGAATAGACTGGTGATTGCCAAGGCGGAGGGGTTTGGGGGAAGGATGGAGTGGGAGGTTGGGGTTAGCAGATGTAAGCTTTTATATATAGAATGGATAAACAGCAAGGTCCTACTGTGTAGCACAGAGAACTATATTCAATATCCTATGATAAACCAGAATGGAAAAGAATATAAAAAATAAAGAATGCATATACATAACTGAAAAAATAAAGTGTATTTCTTATAAGTACCATATAATGTGGTCTTGCTTTTTTATCCAATCTAGCAATCTCTGCCTTTTAATTAGAGCATTTAGACCATTTACTTTTTTTTCTAACTTCAGAGAAATATGTGAATATTTTTGTTTGGTTTGGTTTGAATTGTGATAAAATATACATAACATAAAAATTACCATCTTAACCATTTTAAGTATACAGTTTAGTAGTGTTAAGTATATTCACATCCTTATGCAAACAATCTCTAGGACTTTTTCATCTTGCAAAGCTGAAACTCTATACCCATAAACAATAACTCCTCATTTCTCCCTTCCCCAATCTCCGGCAACCACCATTCTACTTTCTGTTTTCATGAGCTTGACTACCCTATTTACCTCATATAAGTGAAATCATACAGTATAGACCATTTACTTTTTTTAAAATATATTTTTATTGAAGTATAGTTGAATTACAACATTGTGTTAATTACTGCTGTACAGCAAAATGACTCAGTTACACATATACATATTCTTTTTCATATTCTTTTCCACTATTGTTTATCACAGGATATTGAATATAGTTCCCTGTGCTTTACAGTAGGACCTTGTTGTTTATCCATCCTATATATAATCATTTGCATCTGCTAATCCCAAACTCCCAATCCAACCATCTCCCACTCCCCTGACCCTTGGCAACCACCAGTCTATTCTCTATGTCCCTGATTCTGTTTCTGTTTCATAGATAGGTTCATTTGTTAGGCCATTCACTTTGAATGTGATTATTGATATAAGTTTGTCTACAATTTTGCTATTTGTTTTACATTTGTTCCATTTTTTTGTTTGTTTCTTTTTTCTCTTTTTATGCATTCTTTTGGATTAATTATTTTTTTATGATTCCATTTTATTTCCTTTGTTGGCTTAGTAGCTATAATTCTTTGCTTTGTTATTTTAGTGGTTGCTTTGAGGTTTATGGTATATATATCTTAACACAGCCTGCCTTTAACTGATATTATACCCCTTCACATATAGTAAAAGAACTTTGCTATAGAATATGTCTGTTTCTCCCCTCTTGGCCTTTAAGCATTTATTGTCACACTTTTTACTTACGTATGTGAAGTAAACCACACAATAAATCATAATTTTTTGGTTTAAGCAGTCAGTTATCTTTGAAAGAGATATACACGACTAAAAACAAAAAACAAAAAGAAAACAACGTATTTACCCACGTGGTTGCCTTTTCCAGTACTCTTCATTCCTTTGGGTAGATCCATGTTCATTCCTTTGGGTAGATCCACGTTTCCATCTAGTATCATGTTCCTTCTGCCTGAAGTACTTCCTTTAACATGTCTTAGAGTACACTTCTGCTGGTGATGAATTCTTTCAGTTTTTGTATGTTTGAAAAGATCTGTATAGTACCTTTTTTCTTGGCCTTACCACGTGGCTTGTGGGATCTTAGTTCCCCAACTAGGGATTGAACTCGCACCTTTGGCAGTGACAGCGCAGAGTCCTAACCACTAGACCACCAGGGAATTCCCAGTACCTTCATTTTTGAAGATTTTTTTTTTCTGGGTATAGGATTTAGATTGAGATTCTTTTTGTTCGTTTACTTGTTTTCTTTCAGGACAAAATATTTTGCTCCACGGTCTTCTCACTTGCACTATTTCCAATGAGAAATCTGCAGCTATTCTTATATTTGTTTTTCTCTATATAAGGTGTCTTTTTTCCTTTGGCTGCTTCAAGGAGACCCTCTTTACCACAGGTTTTGAGGGTTTGCATCATATGTGCTTTGGTGTAGTTCTCTTTCAGGTTTCTAGTATTGCACTTGAGGTTCATTGAGCTTCTTGGATCTGTGAGTTTATAGTTGCATCAAATTTAGAAAAATTTTGGCCATTACTTCTTCAAGTAATTTTCTGTCCTCCAGCCTCTTTTTCAGGGACTCCAATTATGTATATTAGGCTGAAGTTGTCTAATAGTGCAGGGATGCTCTTCAGTTTTTAAACTTTTTTTTTCCTGTATGCTTAATTTTGAATAGTTTCTATCATTGTGTCTTCCTGTTCACTAAAATTTTCTTCTGCAATGTCTAATCTGCTATTAATCTTAGCAATGTGTTTTTCATCTCACTCATGTAGTTTCCATCTCTAAAAGTTTGGTTTGGGATTTCCCCAGTGGCGCAGTGGTTAAGAATCTGCCTGCCAATGCAGGGGACACAGGTTTGATAACTGGTCTGGGAAGATCCCACATGCCGCGGAGCAACTAAGCCCAGGCGCCACAACTACTGAAGCCCACATGCCTAGAGCCCATGCTGCACAACAAGAAAACCACTGCACTGAGAAGCCCGCACACCACAATGAAGAGTAGCCCCTGCTCGCTACAACTAGGGAAAGCCCGTGCGCTGCATCGGAGACCCAATGCAGCAAAAAAATAAAAAAATAACATTAAAAAAAAATTAAAGTGGTATTTCTTTAAAAAAATAAAAATAAAAATTTGGTTTAAATCTTTTTTTATAACATACATGTTTTTGAACAACTGGAATACAATTATAATAGCTGGTTTAACATCCTTGGCTGCTAATTATAATACCTGTGTTAGTTCTGGGTCAGTTTTGATTAATTTATTTTTCTCCTCATTATGGGTCACATTTGGCATGTCTGATAATCTTTGTTTGGGTGGTGGATATTTTGGTATTTCTATAAATATTCTTGAGATTTGTGTGGGAGCTAGATTACTTGGACACAGATGGATCCTTTTTGTCTTACTTCTGAGAATTGTTAGGTAGGACCAGAACCATGTTTAATATAGGGCTAATTATTGCCCATTACTGAGGCAATACCCTTTTCAGTATTCTACCCAATGCCCCATGATTTACGAAGTTTTCCAGTGTGGCTGGTGGTGATGGACACTGTTACCAGCTCTGAGTGAACCCCTATCACCTTCTCTAATCTTTTCAGATGTTCTTTCCCCAGCTGGGGACCTCAAACTCCTGGGTCAATCATGCTAAATACTTGAGGGAGAACTTCTGCAGATCTCCAGATCTCTGCAGCTCTCTCGCCCTTGGTCTCTGTCCTCAGGCAGAGAATTCTCAACTCAGAGAACTGGCTGAGCTCTGCCTGGGTTTTCTCTCCCTGTGCTACAGCCTGGAAACCCTCTTAAGGCAAAAAGCTTAGGCAACTGTATGGCCTACCTTGTTTGTTTTCCTCTCTCAGTAACTGTCCTTCATTGTCTGAAGTGGTTTGAAAACCACTGTTTCATCTATTTTGTCTGATTGTCTGTCTTTTTGGTTGTGTCATGGAGGAGAGTATATCCAGTTCCTGTTGCTCCTTGGCTGGAAATGAAAGCCCTTCTTTCCCTTCAAGTCCTTTCTTATCCTTTGTTGCAGGTAGAATTTGTGTTGAGCACATGGTTGGTTCATTCACTGGAAGCTTCTTGAATTAATTCATCTTTGTAAGTAATGATATCCAAGCTAAAGTTTTTCAGAAATTCAACTGTCAGTGATTGGATTAACTTTCTAAATGTTCAATAATAAATTATTGTAATTCTTACTTAAATGAAGACCAAATTCATTTATGAAATTACATGGAGGCAGATTAAAATTTTTTTAGAAACATCCTGTACAGAAATGTTTTTGCAATGCTTGCTTCCTATGTACCTGCTTTTATTTATTTATTTTAAATTATTTTCTAACTTATAGAAAATGACAAATATGAGGTCAATACATCTATAGCAGAAACCATATTTATTGTCACTACCAGAGTCTACCTGAATGCCTGGCACATAGTAAACACTTTATTTAAAGAATGATTGAATGAATAGAACACTTTTTGGGTAGAATACTTTCTACTTCATCAAACAATATTCACTGAACATCTCTATCAATATAGCTATCTCCCCATTTTATAAATTGAGGCTCTATTTATCCATGCCTCTTCTGGTCTCTTTACAATGCACTCTTTTGCCCCACTTTGTAACATTGTTTTTTCAGCTGAAGTTAACACAAATCAATATTTATTTCTTTATAAGAGTGGCTGACATTTGGATTTGGAAATCTTAATTGAAAAGGTTTGGCTTATACACTTAGAAGCATCAGACTTGCATAACACTCTGACTTCTAGCTTAATTCTTGTCGATTTTGGGGGCTCTATCCCCACCCCCTGCCTCAAGCTCTCCCCATAACTGTTATACCCTTCTGTGGCCCAGCCAGATCTTGCACATCCTTCAAGCCCAGTGTGAGCCTTCCTTCTTCCATGAAGCCTTCTTCCACCACAGCGATCTCGCCCTTCTGCCTGCTCCCTAGAACTTGTCTTTTCCATTCACGTGGTACCTAATCAACCATACTGCCTTGTCATACCCTTTGTGTTTATGTGGGAATTCTGTCTCAACCAGTTTGTAACCACTTTCAGAACAGTCATAATAATAATAATAGCAATAACCAACATACTATGTGCCAGGCCTTGTTCTAAGAGCTCTTTATGACTGATTTAATTAATCTTCACCTCACTCTTAGGGAGTGGTGCTATCATTATGTCACTTTCTAGATAAAGAAGCTGAGGCCAGGAGGGTTAGATCACTCGCCCAGGGTGGTCAGCAGAACCAGGATTCAAATCAAGCATTGTGGCTCCAGAGCCTGAGCCCTCCACACCGCACTGTGTATGCCCTGGGGATGCAGTAGTGCTGAATGCGTTTCTGTGCAGGAGGGAAATCTCCAGCAGAAGCCCTGTTCTGTTACTCTCATCGCTTTGATGTTTCCTATCACTACTCCTACATCGCTGCTGTTGTTTCAGGAGTAAGATCCTGTGTGGTCCAGGAGGAAAAAGAGAGGATAGAAGTGAGATGCCTACACACCTCTCCTGCCTTCCTCCCTTGCAGGTTAGGCAGAGAGCAAGTTGGGACAGTTCTTTCTGCCACCCCCTAGCTCTCAGAGCCAGCCAGCAAACTAGAGCAGGGAGAAGCAGAAAAGGGAGGTGTTGGGGTGGGGGGCAGGTAATGCCATCCTCAGCATCACTGGTTTCTGGGGCCCATGGCTCCCAAGGCTCAGTCAACCGGATGTGCCTTTAGCTTGCTGGAATTTGGCCGGATTTAAAGAGATAAGATCAATCTGACCCTTAATTCCTCAAATGTAATTTATGGGCTTGCCTTCTGTGTGCTGCAACATGTCTGGCTATCCGAAATCTGGTAATTATTTATGTAAACACAGCATCCTGCCTTTGTGGATTATAATTGGACTTGAACAGCAAGAAGCAGGGACTTATACAGTTGGGACTGTGCTGAAACTCTCCTTTTGAAAACACTTACCTGAGCCTTTGAAATCTTCCCTGTGGTTCATGGATAGCTTTAACCAGACACTTCCCCCAACTCCCCCCCCCCCCGCCCCCGACACACACACAAACACACAATTTTTTTTGGCTTCTTCCTTCAACAGGCCTGGGCAAATTTATTCCCAAACACTACCAGGTTTTGTAGGTCCTCTCAGAGAATGGGGTAAAGACACCCCAAACATCTTGGCTGGACCCAAACTGAGAGGACATGAGCCCTGGGGTGGAGGCCTCCACAGATCTCCTCATTGTCTGTTGGAACATGAATTTTATACCCCCACTAAGAATAAACAGGATTAGGAATTTAATGCTGTTTGGAAAAGAGGAGAGGTGGCTGGTGAAAGAGAAAGGTCTTTGCTTTTTATTCATGCTGCGAGTTCCCCAGGAACCTTCGCTGTACATACACACACGAGAGCCAGGAGGATTAGGGGAAAGAAAATGAGCTGATTGAACCAGATGGTTCGGGAAGCACTCCCAGGAGGCTCCTGGGGTGGATGAATCTGCATCTTTAAATAACATTAATTTCTGAAAGGCCCAAATTGTTTCCTAAATTACTGCACTGAACTCTTAGCTTTCATCTATTTTTACGGCACCTCTCCTGGTGGAAGGCAGGAGCTGCTGCTTTCTGACAAGCCAGCTTTGGAGAAATTCCTCATCCTCAGTGCAGCCAGTGAGGAATCAGTCTCATAAAGGAAAAAGAAATCTTTTAAGAATAAAGGTACTTTGAAAAACGGATTTTGGCAGAAACAACCACCCCTGGGTGATCTGAACAAACCATCCAGTTCTAAAGCCAGCTGGGACACTCATTTCCTCAGTAGCTGGAGGCAAACCAATTAACCTCAGTTTCCCCATCTGTAAAATGGGGTTAATAATGCTTACCTGCTGCAGGAGTGTTGTGAGGTTTTAATAGGGTAATGGTTGTAGAGCCCTTTGATGTAGTAAGTTTTATTAACTTCCAAGGGATTCCCTGAGGCCAGAAAAAGCAGTTAAAACCCAAGAGAGAAGAAAGGCCTTGAAAGGCAAAGCTCAGCTAAGCATTTCACCTCCAGCTCTAATTTCAGAAGTGTAGAGTCCGCTGCTCCAGCGTGCGTGGAAAGCGGTGTCTGGGGCTGGGGGCTGTTTGAATGGCATTTGGGGAGGGAGAGCCTTAATACTATCTCAGAAGGAACTCGGCTTTCAGTGGAGGGTAAAGGTAAACAGATAGCCTTCCCTGATCAAACCATTCTTTGGTCCCACTAAGGTTCTTTTCTAATAGCAAGTCTCCAGTAAGGGAATTATTTTGGTGTTAATCCAAGATCCTTGGAATTGAATTTAGAAACCCCCAGTTTCTGGCTTCCTGCTTCCCAACAATTAAATAAAGAGAGAATTCAAGATCTGGCCTCCAGCCAGGGTTCCTGACCAGAGAGAGGGTGGTGAAGAGCATCGGCCAAGGGTCAGAGAAAGGGGGGCTTTTCGAGCTCCATCCCTCATAGCTAGGTGTGCCCGCCTAGGTCGCTGGACCAGTCAGTCTCCTACTTCATAAAAATGATTGTAATCAGACATCCTTGCCTGAAGGGCCCAAATAATTAAGATTTGGAATGCAAAAGTGCATTAAATTTATAAAGCATGCTCAAAGTGTTAGCTATTATAATTCAGGACAAACCCCTACGTGTCCTTCAGTAACTTTTTAAAAATCTCAATAATTTGGATAATTGTACTTTGACTCAACTCAGTCAGTGTAAGAAACCCCACCCTCCTCTGTAATTTTTGATTCGCCCCCACAGGTTGAGTACCCACTAACTAGTCAAGGTGATTGGGTGTCAGTGACATGGACACAGCCCACAAAGTGACCAGCTGGCCTGCTGTGCCCGGGACTGTCCCAGGTTTAGCACTGGAACCCCACCCCCAACCCCGAGGCAAACTGGGGTGATCAGTCATCCTACTGAGTACTTGGGCTGATTAGAAAGTGCTGGTTACCAGTTCCTGACAAGTAGCTATCGACCAACAAGTCATATCGCATGGAAAAAGCAGAGCCGTGGAGCAGAGGAGTGCAGTTCTTTAGGTCACTTTTTTTCCTAAAATGAGCACATCATACCCCGGAGATTCAAAACTTTTCCGAGGTTGTTAGATTCAAGTTTGGCAAAACAGAGCACTGGGTCCAAAAATTAAAACAATTTAAAAGACTTGTGCTGAGACTTCCCTGGTGGCACAGTGGTTAAGAATCCGCCTGCCAATGCAGGGTACACGGGTTCGATCCCTGTTCCAGGAAGATCCCACATGCCGCGGAGCAATTAAGCCCATGGGCCGCAACTACTGAGCCTGCGCTCTAGAGCCCAAGAGCCACAACTGTTGAGCCCGTGTGCCACAACTACTGAAGCCTGTGTGCCTACAGCCTGTGCTCCACAACAAGAGAAGCCACCACACAAGGAGCCCGCAAACCACAGCGAAGAGTAGCCCCCACTCGCCACAACTAAAGAAAGCCCTTGAGCAGCAACAAACACCCAAAGCAGCCAAAATAAATAAATAAATAAAATTGTTTTAAAAAGTAAAATAAAATAAATAAGAGACCTCTGCTATTTCCCTTATCCCAGTTTACTAAGCTACACCTTCTTTTCGTGTGGTTTTCTATAATTGTATTTTATTTTACAATATAAAGGTAAAGAAAAATGCCCTCTGCTAATGGAAGTAGAACCACATTAATTATACATACATTTTGTCTTCGTTGCAGATTCTCCAGCTAAATCACTGCTTGGATTCCTCCTTTGTTTGACCCAGGTAGACAGGGCTGCTGATCAGGGTTGGGATTGCTCTGGTGGGGGCCCTTGGTGGGGGGGTTGATTCTTTTAAAGTGCCCTTAACAGCAGCTGATGTTAACGAAAGCAGTTTTCTCATGACAGATCAGAACCTGGCCTTTATAGCATTAAAAACATTTTTTTTACATTGAGAAAAAATGGGGAACAATGACTGAATCAAAGCCGCCCTCAGCAGCCTCCCCCCACCTCCGCCCCATCTGAAAACAGCCCTGTTTCAATTTCATCGCTGAGCTCAGACTGCCTGCTCCAGACGTCCAGACCTCACACTCTATAAATCGTCTCTGCCCTTGCCCTGGAGTTGCTGACTGTATGTATTTTGGGCCCGCATTAATTCCCTCATCCTTGGCTGGTGACATTAAGATTTGTAACTGATAGAATGTGTTTTTAATGTATTTCCTGCAGGTTACTATTAAAGAAATCTAATTCTTCTGAACTTGCAAAAGGTTCTGCTTCCATTTAAAGAAAAGAAAAAAAAGTATTACGGGAAGAATTTCCCTGCAAGCCTCCAGATGGACTGGGCAGCCAGTAGGGTCTGGGGCTCCGGAATTCTCTGCTTAGCTCTGTCACTCACTCTTCCTCCTCCTGCCCCATCTGTTCTCCTCTCTCCACCTTAGTTTTCCTGGATATAAAGTGAGGATAAATATTTGTCCACGAGATGAGGGTGTTGTAAGGATTAATTGGTTGGTGCTTCGGGAAGCCTTTGAAGATGAAAGACACTCTCTGCAGATGCTAAGTAAACTCGTAATGTGTCTGGTTTTAATGAGCCAGGTGAAGCCAGAGGGGATGGCTGGAGATTAAGTGTGCCTAGTCCAGAGCTGGCCCTCATGGGCTGGGCTGAAAACTGGGTGGAGCTCCCTGCTGGCTCCCTGACGCCTGGCACAGAGCCTGGCACATTGGTGTCTATAAATATATGCAAAAGCAACTGAACTTGGATTTAACTCAGACTCTCATGGCACAGAGAGCAGGGCCCCAGATTTCCCAAAGCATGCTTTTTGGCCATGGTTCTAGCACATGGCTTGGGCAAGTTACTTAACCTTTCCAAATCTCAGTTCCTCGTCCGCCCATAAGAATAAACAGAGTCCGCCTCTCATAGAGTGGTGGTGAGGATTTATTGTAAAAACGTCCAATAGCAATGGAGCACTTGCTAAATGTCAGACAGGCTCTAAGCACTTTATACTGATGAGCTCACTAAACTCTCACACCAATCCAGTGAGGGAGGAATTGCTGTTATCACCCCCATTCTACAAATGACAAAATTGAGGTACAGAGGGGTTACTCGGCAGCTTACACGAGGCCTAAGTTCAAACACGAGCTAGAGCATTGCTAGTGACATGAAATACTGCGCGCTACACTTAGCAGAGCGCTAGACACATTGTAAGTATGCAACCAACAGGTTGAGGAGTTCTCAGACTACGTTGCCTGATTTGCCAAACCATCAAAGAGAGCTCCATGGGGATGTGACACAAGGCAGGCCCTGGGGATGTAGAAGCCAGGAAGGAAGGGATCAGAGTAGACACTGACAGGGGCCCAGAGCTGTGGGAAGAAACCAGCCAACCTGCAGGTTTCAGTAAGGTGAAAGTCTGAGCCTGCTCAGGGTGACCACATTTGGGACCCATGAGTCTCTGTCAAAAGCATTTCACGCCAAGTCCTGGTGCCTCAAAGGCAGTCTGAGCTATGAGCTTCGAATGCTGAAACATGGGAACTCCTGGGACTGTGCCAGCGCTTAAGCGGGAGGTATCTTGGAAGGGGTGGGCTGGATTGCTGCTATTCCAGGCAATCAACAGACCAAAGAATCAGAATGAAGCAAAATAAGACTCTGGCCCAAGCAGTCCAAGTCCACATGAAGAGCCAGAAGGGGAAACCGAGGCCCAAGTAAGAATGACTTCACACTCCCAGCACGTGACATCACAGCCCAGGCTCTGACATAGTACGGGAACCATCTAAGACGTGGGATGGGGAAGCCTCTGGTTGGAACAGAAATATCTTCAGCAACTGCTGCTGGTGATGGAAAGGTGGAAATGGAATTTTGTTTAAACATTATGTTGTTTTGAAAAGTCTGACTAATGTGAAAGTCCCTATTTAAAAAGGAGTTGACTCTACATTGAAATTGGTTGGTGTTTCCACACCCACATGTTGACTAAGGCCTTGAAAAACAAACTTCCTGGTAGATCCTGACTCAGATCACTTGGGAGCGAATGCTTCAAGGTACAATCTCTGAGCTGTGAGCAGAGGGGCCTAGCCAAGAAAAACCCTGTGTCTGTATTTATGAAAAGGCAAACAGATCCCAAAGGGAGGCCCGAGTCTTAGCCGGCTCTGGGCACCGGCCCTCCAGGAAAGACACAGATGAGAAGGAGGCCCTAGCACGGCTTCTCTGGGATCCCAGTTAGCCCCGTCTCAGAGCCCTTTCTTAGGCACACAGAGTGCGAGAAGAGGGAGAGGACAGCATGGACCCTTGTCTTCCTGAGCACCCACTGAATGCTCTGTCTGTTCACTGCAGCGTCAGACCAGCCACGTGAAGCACGTGCATGTGAGTATCACAGTGGCCATTTTCTCAACGTGGAAATGGGCTTGAGGAAGGCAGGCAGGGTGTCCCATTTTTGCGCCAAATAGTCTCGGTTTATGCTGTTGTCTCAGCATAATTAATAATAGCTTTTCCGCCCATTCTCAAAAATGCCTCCATTTGGATAACATGTCATATATGGACATCCTAGGTGAACTGAATTGCCCCGAATGGCCCAGCTAGTGAGTGGCAGAGTTGGGATTCGAACCCAGGTTTTTCTCAGTTCAAAAAGCAGACACTGGGGGAGTTCCACCTCATTCACAATAACAAAGACTTGTGGGGGTGTTAGCTGCAAAGTACAGACAGCCCTTTGGGAGCTGCATGCCTGTGCCCCCTCCTTTCTCTCCCCAGGGCCTCCTCGGGCCTGTCTGATGGGTCTCTGTGCAGGAAGAGCTCAGCAGATAAAACACACACCTTCACCAACAACTCACCTTGCTGTGTTTGTTTTGTCTGCTCAGTGCGTTTCTCCCACCTCCTCCATGATAAAAATGCAAGAGCTGACTTCAAGTTTGGGCCACCAGCCCAGCTTGAGTCCTAACTGCCAAGCCAGGACCGCTTAGCCTACCCCATTAAGAAGCCCTCCTTCCCTCAGAAGGCTGCCCTGGGGCCATCCTCAGCCTGCCTTCTACTGCTCTGTTTCTCCAGCACTTACCTCTGAGACACAGAGGGTTTGTGTCATCCCAAGTTCACCTGTAACATCTGCTTATGTCTCAGGACCACAGAACTGATCCAATCCAAGCTCGTTTTCACCAGTGAAGAAACCAAGGGCCAGAGATGTCACGGACACAGAGCTAAAAGTTGAAGTCAAAAGACCAAGTCTCCTGACCTTGAGGTCAGTGTTCTTTCAAGCCAGGTTCATTCTTAGCTTAACCTGAGGCTGCCTACTATGGGGTACCTCCAGTAAGAACTGGAGAAATCCTATATCATGTGACTTCTTGGATGCCAGAGACCAAGGTGTGTCTGCTTGACCAAGCCCCTCAGCCCTTGAACCTGCCTAAATCTCAGGGTTAGTAGCAGGTCCTTCATTCAACCACTTACTGAAGCCACTGGCTTGCTTCCCTGATGGGTGGTCATACATAAACATCCCCAATATCAAAGAAATCACTACTTCTGACGTTGCCTACTGTCTCCAGACAGCTGGCTGCTGAAAATGTCTTCCTTGCATTGAGTGGAAGACGGTTTCTGTTCGCCCTTCAGTCTTAGTTCCTCCCAATGACCGAATGCAGGGCACATCCGATCCCCCTTCTTCCTCACATCCTTAAAAATAGTTGAAGACTCAACAACTGTTGTTCTGGATTGTTCCTCACATGTTGTTGTTTTCGTGGCAAAACAGGTGGAGAGACCCAAGATTGTAGTCCACCTCTGCCTTTTATCTGCTGTGTGGCCATGGGCAAGTCACTTAACCTCTCTGAACTTCAGTTTGCTCACTAAAGATGTGAAGAGATCATGACAGTATTTGCTTCACTGGGTATTATGAGGGTCAGATGAGGTAACCCACATAACTGGCTAGGCCCAGTGTCTAGCGCTCTCAGCACTTATACATGGCAACAATATTCTTGCCTTTCTTCAACTTCATATTGTATTTCTCTAAAACGCAGCACTAAGGCTTTAGTTTCTCTGGAAGCCGCGTCACACAACTGACTTTTATCATCAACTAATACCCATGTCCCCTTTTCACACACAAAGCTGCTAACAGGTTTCACCCATAAGCTGTCACTCTCACAAATCTGCTTTGTTCCCTCCCTTCAAGCTTGAGCCTTGCAGCTCCTCAGATTATATTTCATTCTATTAGAGGCTGCCTGTCTTTCTGGCCCATCAGGATTCTCTCTTTGGATCTGAGATTTGGAGACCAGGGGAAGACGATAACCATGTGAAAACCACAAAGGCTCAACCCCGTGAGGCTCCAGTCTGCCTCCTTCTTCTTTCTCCCATCAAGGGTCCATAAAAGCCTGCCCAGCTGCCCAGTGAGGTGACCCCTTCAAGCCTCACCGGCCATGCTGACGTTCCGCTAGCAACTGAATGCAGAGGAGCCCTTGTGCCCCTTTTGAAGTTCAGTGGAGTGAAGTGTAATCTAAGTGAGCTGGAACACGTTTTGATAAAGCAGCTTCCACAGCCAGGGGCCTCCTTTCGGCAAAGCCATTAACATGGGAAGCTGAGCAGGGGCTGAGCTTTCCTGTCTGGGTCCTCCAGCCCTTCCCCTGGCCTTTGATCATTAGGATGTTAGCGCTCAAAGGGAAAGTTCAGTCCAGACCCCCTTGTTTCCCAGATGAGGAAACTGAGGCCCAGAGAGGAGAAGCGACTTGCCTGAGGTCACACAGCTGGTGAGGGAGGGGCAGAATCAGTGCTGGGACCCTTGTCCACCCACACTGGCCAGGCCCTCCTCGGGCTGTACAAGATGGTGGGTGGTCAGTGAGGAAAAAGAGAGAAGCAGAGAGGACAATGCACATATGGAAGAATCAGGCTCCCTCCCTGGAACAGGCTGGTGGGCCCTGGCGTCTGCATGCAGGCCAGACCGGCTGAGGATAGGAGGAATAACAGCTAAGCCTGGTTAATACCCACAGCCTCTTCAAAGCACGGCTGCATTGTTGGTCTCACAACGCTGGTCTCGTCAGGGCTGGTGTCTTGCTGACAGGCGAAGGGACCTGCCCAAGGCCACACAGGGCGGGCGCTTCTGTGGGAGTGTGCTGCCCTGGAAAATGGCTTTAAGATCACTTGGATAATGAACAGGGGAATACCTACAAGACTCAACCTCATGAGGTGGTTGTGAGGATTAAATAAGTGCTTAGAACAGCGCCTGCCAGCTACGTCCTCACCGTCCTCACCACCGCCAGCATCAGGACGTCTGTCAGTCCTGTCCACTCTCAGGGCTGATCCTGCCAGTCCGGCCAGGTCCCCACCCTCCCTCACCTGGGGAAGGCTACCCTGGCAAAGGGTGGACTTGTAGCTGGGCTTCTTGCCCAGATTTCCAAACCCAATGATCGGAGGCCACTGGAGCGCCCCCGGGAACTCTGGACTGATGAGTGGTTCCCCCACAATGGGGGAGGTCTGGCTGCATGCTCTGAGGCGTCCGGCCTGTCCTCTGGCTCTCCAGGTGCCCTCCAAGCTTTCAGAGAGTCTGAGGAAGGGATCCTGTCTTACACATCCCCCTACACATTCCTGGTCTCTGGGGAAGATTTTCGGGAGTCAAGGGCTAGAGAAGGGCTCCCCAAGCCCTAAATGCCGGGCGGTCCCCTAGAACAGGACAACAGAACATAGTTCCCACAAGCTGGATGAGTCAGGGCAGGGAGGCAGGGAGAGCTGGTCTTTCTTTTCAGCCTTGGAATTTCAGGGTGCAGCTCTCAGGCAGCAGATCATTCTTCCTAATTTTGTCTTGCTCAGACTGCTGTTAGAATGAGCTGGCATTCCTAGGGATTGATGGGCTGGAGAGAGCCCAGAGCCTGGTAGGGGCCTCGGGGGACCCACTCCATAGACGATCTACAAGTGTAGTGTCCATAGTTCATCTTTTTGTATGCTTCCTATTTGACTTCTTCTCAGCTTCCTCTCAGAGTCTTAGCTCTTTGAGGACTGAACCCAGCACATCTTCCCTCTGTGAAACTCCTTGCAGTAACTAGCAACTGATTTTCACTGCAGACACATACAGGGATGAATAAATTGTGAGCTGGTCCTCTCATTTTACAGCATTCTAGCATTCCTCCCTCCCTCCCCTGTCCTTGAATAAGGACATCAAGTTGACCTGTGAAGAGACAGAGGAGACAGAGTTCTGCCCCTGAGGAGCCCTTCATGTAGACACTACACCTTGCACAATGGTAGGTGCCATCACAGGTGGTACGGGTGTGGAGGGAGCTCACAGGAGAGGGACCTGGTCTGACTGAGAAGGGGATAGTCAAGGAAGGCTTCTGGGAGGAGGTGATGTCTGAGACAAGTCCTGCCAAAGGGCTCTGAGTCAGCAGATTTAGGGGGTAGGGATTTGGAAGGGTGTTAAAGGCATCACAGCCCAAAGGGGCTGAGCCAGCTTTGTCTGACTGAAGGTATAGAGGCAAGAAAGAGCAGGCACAGCTGGAGACCACCCGGAGATGAGCACAGCTGAGCATGGAGTGTGAAGGGAGTAGACAAAGTGTCAGGGTGGAGACAAGAGCACGGCTTTGTGTGACAGGTTATCTCGAAGGCAGTGGCGTCCTCACTGGAGCCTTGCATCTGCAGTTTCTCAATCAAAGAAGCAGCGCTCCAACGGGGGGTGGGGGGGGGGGTGTCTTTCAAGCCCAGAGCTGAATCCTGGTTCTGTCCCTGGCTGACTGTGTGATATGGACAAGTCACTCAACCTCTCTGAGCCTTGGCCTCTTCTGGAAACACAGGGGTAATAGTGCCTCTCCTGTAGAGTCACCCAGAGAACTAACTAAATAAAAGCAGTGTTCGTGAAAACCCCTGGCAAAGTGCCTAGAACTTAGAGGGGGTTCCACAGAGGCAGGTTTAGTCATTCATTTCTTTATTCCTGCTTTCATGTTCTCACTTCCTCCCTCATACTCTGCAGTCGGGAAAGGAGGTGATAAAGCCTTATGTCAATTATGATATAGTATGACTACTGTTACAAAGACCAAAATGACAGTGGCTCCAACAAGACAGAAAGTTATTTCTCTCACACACAGCAGTTTAAGCACAATCAATGGGGTGGATATGCCAGCTCCCAGGCTGGGCACGCAGGCTCCTTCTCTGTAGCTGCTCTGCTACCTTGACTTTCAGCTTCCACCTCCCAGCCTCTGACACTCTGCTCTCACTCTAGTGAGTAACGGGGAGAAAGAAAGCAGAGCACCCATGTCCCCCTTTAAGGAAAACTAGCAGTTGCTCACATGGACACCTCTGGTGGTCCAAGTCACATGTCACTGGACAGAACAGCATCACATGGTCACACCTAGCTGCAAGGGAGCCTGGGAAATGTAGTCTATAACTCAGGAATTCTCAACAGGGGAGATTTTGTCCCCACCCCCTGGGGACACTTGGCAATGTCTAGAGCGGGGTGGTGGCTAGAGGCCAGGGATGCTACTAAATGTGATACAATGAACAGAATAGCCTCCCACCCCAAGAAAGAATCACCCAGCACAAAATGTTTAAAAATGCCGCAGTTGAGAAACCCTGCTGTGACCAGGCAGGCAGAACGTGGGGGTTCTATTACAAAATGAAGATGAAAGGTGACAAAACAGGGGGACAACCAGCAATTTCTGCTATAGTCACATACACTGAGAATCACATGATTGAAGAGGATTAAATTATATCTTTTCCCAGGTGGATCTCTCTCCAGCAGGGATCAAAGCCTTAAGTCAACAGGCTTCATGGACTATCAAGAATTAGCCCACAACACAGGGAAGATTTGTGGCTGGGCAGCCCTGAAATCTCACCCCCTGGGTGGCCCACCCAGAGCCATGCCACCAGGGAGGCTGGAACCCATAAGCCTCCCAGGGAGCTGGGGCCCCACAGGTAGGGTTCACAGCCTCGCCCTGCAGCATCTCACCCTCCAGCATCTCACCCTCCAGAAGGTTTTCCTTAGGATAACTTGGGACCTTTTGCAACCCAGTTCTGATTGGTCCTGTTTTCCAAGGAGGTGAAAACTGGGCTGAGCAAAAAGGAGGGTGAGAGTTAAGGGGCCTTAATTTCCAGGGAAGATACCACAGTAAAATCTTCAGGGTATTCACCCAACAACACTAACTTACCTGATTTAAAACTCAGCATGAGAAACTGGCCAACAGAGAGGAGTAAGGACTTGGCTATATCCTAAGGAACTATCCCACTGCTACCCTATTTGACTGTACTTTCTCAATATCAATGGTTTATTGGGCTTCTGCAACATACTAGAAACTGTCCTTAGCACTTTCCAGATATCACCCCCTTTAATCTCTCCATCAACTCCTGGAAAAGCTACTATTATCCCTGTGATACAAAGGGTCAGAGAGATTAACTTGCCCGAGGCCACACAGCTAGTAGGATACAGAGAGAGAAGGGTTGGCCTTTGGAATGTCTGTCCCTGAAGCTCATGCTCTTTCCACAACCACCTCTTTATCTGCCGGGATGGCCAAATGGGGACCTGACCTATTGTTAAACGTTTGCATCTCCAAGGAAGGAGGTTCACCCCATCTCGGTCACTCACTCCACTGTCTCACCCATAAGCAAACCTCAGTCTGTGGACAAATGCTGCAAAGAGTGGCATCATCCATTCTCTAGTTTCCAATTGGAAAAACAGAAGTACAGAGTGGTCAAGTGTCTTGTTCAAAGCCACACAGCGAGTCAGAAAGTGATCCAAAAGCCCTGCCTCATTCTGCTCTAACAAAAAAATAAAC
Source organism: Hippopotamus amphibius kiboko (assembly GCF_030028045.1). Lineage (NCBI taxonomy): Eukaryota > Metazoa > Chordata > Mammalia > Artiodactyla > Hippopotamidae > Hippopotamus > Hippopotamus amphibius. The sequence goes on along the minus strand of NC_080196.1, from coordinate 41,487,032 downwards.
AGCTATGGAGCAGCAGTCCCAGCTACCCTGTGGATTTTGCCAGGAAAGCTGAGCTGTTAATCTGGGGAAGAGGTCCAGGAGGGAAGAGACTCCAGATTTTCATAGCTGTGGGACTCCTGGGGCTGTGCAGAGGAAACCAGCAGGGGAAGAAAGGTCATTTTTGCCGGTATGAAGGAAACAGCAATGACTCAAAGACACACGTGCTCCGAATTCATTGAGCAGAAAGGGCCCATTTTTAGATAGATGCTCTTTTGAGCCTTAACCACACCCGATGCCACAAGCCGGCATTTGTCAACAGGAAGCCCATCCCAGTGATGTGTATTCTGCTCCCTCATGCTGGTTGCCAGTGGAGGACTGCTGGGGGTCGGTGGGAACCAGAAGCAAGGGGCTGGGCCACCAGACCAAAGAGGCCAAGCCCAAGGAATGACCTTCATGCCTCTAAGGAAGGCAGTTGTATCCAGCCTCCAGGACCTCAGATTTTCCCAGGCCAGGTCTACCACGAAAGGGCCTGAAATAACTCTGAGGTTCTGTGCCCACAGGGCAGGGAGGGCAGTGGCAGGGACTGAGGGCAGTGGGAATGAGCACAGCACTGCTTTGTTGAGGAGGCGAGGAGCTCTGCCTCCAAAAGCCTGTTCCACCTGCCAATGGCATAGCTGGGTAGAGATGTTGGCCATGGCTGAGCTCAGTAGAGAGAGAAAGCCATTTGTTAGGCTACGAAAATAGGTGCAGTGAACCTGAAGTTAATCAGACAGTCCAAATGGAGGGACATTCTGCAAAACAACAGCTTGGACCCCCAAAATATTCATAATAGCCAATAAGTGGAAACAACCCAAGTGTCCACCAACAGATGAGTGGATAAACAAAATGTGGTATATCCATACAATGGAATATTATTCAGCCTTAAAAAGGAACGAAGTTCTGATCCAGGCTATCACATGGATGAGCCTTGAAAACATTGTGCTGAGTGAAAGAAGCAAGACATAAAAGGCCACAGATTGTATGATTCCACTTATATGAAATGTCCAGAATAGATAAATCCATAGAGACAGAAAATAAATTAGTGGTTTCTACAGGGGAATGGGGAGTGACTGTTAGTGGGTACAGGGTTTCTTTTGGGGATGATGAAAATTTTCTGGGATTAGAAAGGAGTAATAGTTGCACAACTTTGTGAATATATTTAAAAAAAACCCTCTGAACTGTATACTTTAAAAGGGTGAATTTTATGATATATGAATTACATCTCAGTTTAAAAAGGTTTTAAAACATTATAACTAAATACAATGTGTGGTCCTTGACTGGACTCTATATTGAAAAGAAAAAAAGCTACAAAGGACATTATTGAGACAGGGACATTTGAAAATAAACATTATATTAGATGATAGTTTTGTATCAGTGTCAAATTTCCTGAGTTGACGAAGTGCTGTGGTTACATAGAGAAATGCCAGGTAGAGGCATGCTGAAATATTTAGGGTGAAGCAACATGATGTCTGCAATGTACTCTAAAGTGGTTCCATATTTACAAAAATGACAAGGTTAAATAACTTGCCCAAAGTTGCAGCAGTCAAAGAAATTAGACATTATCTAATGTAGTGGTTAAGAGCATGGGCTCTAGAGCCAGAGTGCCTGGGCAAACATGCAGCTGTGCCCCTTACCAGCTGTGTGACCTTGGGCAAGGTACTTAACCTCTCTGTGCCCCATTCTCTTCATTTTAAAAGTGGGAATGGTGATGACGATGATAAGAAGAAGAGCAGCTCCCTCCTAGTGTTATGTGTGTTAAAACATATGAAGCCCTCAGGACAAGTCCCTGCACACTGAAAGTGCTCTGACTCTTTCTGTGGGGGAGAAATCTGAAACCAGGTCCCATCTCTAGCAGAGACCAGACCTTCACGCTCCCTCTGTCCTAGAGAGATGGTGGAATCACATAGGATGCTGGGACAGAGAGCACTTTCAAAAGGGCAGAGTTACCAGAGGGCAAGGGAACTGATGGGTGAACAGGCCAGGGAAAAGGAAGGCAAGCCACAAGGGGCAGGACCTCAAAAATCAAGTCCAGGGGGCTTGGGGAGGGGAGTGGTGAGAGACCAGGCAGAGAGATGTCACAGGAGTCGGGACTGACAAAGGGGATGCCCTAAACCATAGGAGAAGGGACAGGCTTGGCACCTTCTAGCCCAACCTTCCCAGGTTCCAGCTGAGGAAGCTGAGGCCAAGAGAGTTAAATCATTGGATCAGGGGATCATAGCAGGTAGTGGCAATGCTAGGAAAATACTGGCAGGACTCTGGTCCTGCACTCCAGCTCTGGCAGGAATCCTGAGAATGTGGCTTTTGTTGCTATAGAAATGAAAAACACCTGGATACTTAAATGATGGGCATTATTATGAAAATGTTCTTTGAGGACTTACCACCAATTCCAATACTTTCAATATTTTAACTATTCCCACCACCATCCCTTGCCTATATAAATGGGAAACTGTTATTGAAGGGAGACATCTTATCTAATATTTACTGTTCTCTTAAAAGGTACCCAGCACTGTTACAAAACTGTATCAGATGGGTTCTATTCCTATCCCCACTTTGCAAGTGAGGAAAGTGAGGCTTCACAAGACTGAGTTTGCCAAGTTTGCAGTTAATAAGGAGCAGAGACGGGATTTAAACTCCGGTTCTCCTGGCTACAGAGACTGTGCCTTTAATGCTACACCAGTGATTTCCAAAGTGGGTGCTTGTGCCCCAGGAACTGTGTGGGAAGTAACATTAGAATGTCTATTTTTTATCTCACGCTTTAAAAATCCCTATTTTTAACGTAGGTTTTATGATATACCTAATGCATTAGCCCCGCAGTACGTGTGCATTGCAGACGCTATGGGGTGGCCACCCAACAGCCATTCCATTCCCACCTCCATTTTCCCTTGTTACCTGATAACTTCCCAGATGCCTCTGTGACCCATGAAGCCATGTGACCCATTGCTGGACAATGTGGCATAAGAACACTTTCACCAGAGGTTTCTGAAAAAGACATTTTGCTTCTGAGAAAGGGGACAGGTGCTAGAGTGTGGCATGCTGGCACTGCCCCTGCCTCCTTTTTCCTGCTGAGAAGGCAGACACAATTTTAACACATGACCTTGAAGGGACGGACTTGAGAACAAAAGCCAACACAATAAGGATGAAGGAACTTTGGAAAGTCAGACAGGGCCCGGCCCTTAATAACATCCACAACCTAATGCACCAAGCAGAGCCCACCCTCCCCAACCAGTCAAGATGCTCGAGTCAGCCATTATTGCCTGGGCTTTCAGTTACGTGCAGCTCCACATGTGTCAACTAACAGGAGGGAGTCTATAATTCTTAAGTCAACAAACACACATTTATTACGGGTATATGCTCAAAATGTTTTACTGGTAGGGATTCACACGACAGGGATCACGGACACGTGGACTCTGCTGTTCTCTGCTGTGCTCTAGGAGCAGGGGTACAGATGAGGAGTAGGCCCTAAACGATGAACTCTCTGTCCCACCCTCTGGAAGCCTGGGAGGATGAAGGGTAGCTGGAAGTATGTTTGTAACTGGCCCTCAGAAGAATCCAATCTAGGCAAATTGCTGAGAGCTTGGAATTTTCATGTGTTCTTCCCCCTCAGTAGTTTCACTCAGCTATAGAAACTAACAAAAGAAACTCTGTAATGTGATTATTCTCTAGAACTTTCAGCAGGTTCAAGAGACCCAGAGAGGTAACTGCCTAGGATAGCTCTCATGACCCAGGCCCAGCACATAAAAACTGAGACCTGAGAACCATGAGGAGAGAGCCCTCTGCATTCCAAGTGAGTAAGCAGGAAGGGGTGCAGGAGAGACTGTGTGTCACCAGATATGGGATCCCTGAATCAGGAGCGATTCAACTTGGTTGCAAACAGAAAACCATACAGCAGTGGCTTAAACAAAATAGAAGCTTATTTCTCTCTCGTGTAAAAGAAGTCTGGAAGTAGGAAGTCTGGGCTGGCATAGTAGTTCTCCGGTCATCTGAGTCTCAGGACTCTTCTATATTTCTGCTTTACTGTCACAGTATGCAGCTTTTACCCTCAAGGTCACCTCATTATCCAGAATGGCTGCTGAGCTCCAGCCATCATCTCTAAATTCCAGGCAGTAAGATAGGGTAAAAAGGGTCCATACCCCCTTTATAAGGAGTTTTCCTGAAGTTCCTGCTTACAAATCACAGCTGGAAGTGAGGCTAGGAATGTTTCTTTTGCCTGGGCACAATACTGCCTTGAATACAATGGAGGTTCCATTGCTAAGGAAGAAAGGGGAATGGATTTAGGGTGGCAGCTAGCAGCCTCTGCCCCAGTCTCTCAAGGTCAGAGGAGAGAAGACTGAACCAGAAATCAAAAGATATGCTCTGACCTTTATGAGTCCATGACCTTGGATAAATCCCAAAACCTCCCTGAGCCTCAGCCCCAAACAGAGGGCTATGAGAGGGTCAAATGACATGATGCTGTGAAACAGCCTCACAAACCATGAAGCACTATTCCCATGCAAGGGGTTATGTTGCTGCTACTGCTGTCATTAATTCTGAGTGGCTGGCTGTTTTCTGCAGAGAGAGAGGCAGATAGGGCTAGAGGGAGAGGGGGGACAGCATTTACTGGGACAAACAGAAAGAGGAATGAGATGTGGCTTCTTCACTAGCTATGCAGGAGAAATACCCCTGCAAGCAGGAGTCTATTTCCCCAGGGCCACATGCCCCAGGCCATGTAAAAACCTGGAGTCTGGCAAAGGCCCATGCTGCCTTCTCCAACCCTTGGGGCCCCAGACAGGCAGGCAAACAAACACAACACCATCTGGGGGAAGCCCAAACACCCAGGAGAGAGGGGAAGGCCTCCCGGAGCAGAAACCAAGTTCTGGGTCCCCACAGGGCCAAAATAACTTGCTGATTGAGTCAACAGGCCAACACATTGGTCAAGCTGCTGGGGGAGAAACCGAAACCCCAGCCAGATCTATTATTTAGCAATTTGTCACCAAGCAAAAATATAAATTATCCCCTCCCCCAGACCCCAACTGCCGGGTTGTTTGGTGTTAGGAGTCGCCTTGGGTCAGCCAGGGCCAAGTTAAATGTTTTGCATCAGCTCTCCCCACAGCATCCAGTAGGGTAGCTAGGAGGTGGACTCCTGCTGTTGGAGGAAGGGACAATCTCTTCTCTAGACCCACAGGCCCTAAGTCTTTGCAGGCATCTCCCCAAGGGGCTGCCAACAGCCCTTCCCTGATGTTTGGGGCAGCAGGATCCCAGGCGTGCACTTGAAGAATTTTTATGACACAGTCTACCCACAAGTATTTGCTGTAGGCCTACTGTCTACCTGCAAGCCCGGGGCAGGGGGTGGATTCTGCTCCAGAGGCTGTGAGCTTGGGGATCAGAGCCTCTTTTTGGTGCTGGGGTGTACCCTCTTCCCCTCCAGGTCCCTGGCAGTGTCAGCTGTGGAAAATCGGCTATTTAGATTTCAAAACTAATTGGTTACAGCTCTTGGGGGCCTGAGGGTAGGGGTGGGGGGAGCAGTACAAATTGCAAGCAGCGTAGAGAATTATAAAGCTGGTTTCGTAGTCTCTCTGGCTTGGCACAGATTAAGCGTATAAATCAGGCTTCTGTAACTTGACTTTCTAATTCACCATTCCCATTCACCATTCAAGACATGAACAAGGACTTTTAAAAAAAATTTTTTGTTGAAGTAAACATATATATAGAAAAGAACATACATGATAAGTATAAAATAGCCTGGGGAATTTTCCCAAAGTGAGCACATCCAGGTAACAGCATCTAGATCGGTTCACAAGAACACTGCCAGCCCCCAGAAGCCCCCTTGTGCTCCCTCCAATAATTGCACCCCAAGGGGAACGCTGTCCTGACCTCTAGCTCTGTGGATTCGTCTTTCCTGCTTTTGAACTTTGCATACATGGAATCGTACAGGACATTCTTTTTCGTGTCTGGCGCCTTTCACTCAACATCACGTCTGTCAAATCCACCCAGATCGTTGTGTGTGGTTGTCGTTGATGCTCAAGACTGCCTAGCATTCTAGTATGTGAATAGACAACACTTCACCCATTCAGCTGCAGATGACATTTGGGCTGTGTCCAGTTGGGAGCTTTTACAAAAGTGCTGCTAAAAACAGAACTTTCTTTTCACAATCAGGTTCTTCCCACCGCATTTTTTTTTAAGGTTTTTATTCTGTTAAAATATATGTACACCATCTGCCATTTTAACTATTTTTAAATGCATAACTTATTGGCATTAATTACCATCACACTGTTGTGCAACCATCACCACTATCTGTTTCCAAAAGGTTTTCATCATCCCAAACAAAATCTGTAGCCAGTAAGCAGTAACTACCCATTTCCCATCCCCTTAGCTCCTGGTAACTTCTGTTCTACTTTCTGTCTCTATTAATTTGTCTACTCTAGGTACCTCATATGAGTGGAATCATACAGTATTTATCATTTTCTGCCTGACTTCTTTCACTTGGCATAATGTTTTCAATGTTCATCCGTGTTGTAGTGCGGATCAGAACTTTATTTCTTTTGATGACTGAATAATATTCCATTGAATGGATATACCACATTTTGTTTATCCATCCATCTATTGATGGACATTTGGGTTGTTTCCACCTTTGGCTGTTGTAAATAATGCTGCAGTGAACATTGCCATGCAAGTATCTTTTTGACCTGCAGCCTTTAGCTGAGGACCTGCTGTGTATAAGGGAACTGAGATAGGTACTCATCCACCCACTAGTAGATTGTCACGTGAATGAAATGGGATTATTATTATTAGGCTAGAAACAAGGAAACTGAGGTTCAGAGAAGTCAAGGACCTTTCCCAAGGCTTAGGGGCTGATCTAAGTGACTGAGACCATGGCTCAAACCCAGACCTTGACCCCAAGTCCAATGTTCTTTCCATCCCCCAACCCAACACACACCTCCCTGCTGCTTCTCTCTTGCAGTTCTCTGGTCCCAGAGGAAGTTAGAAGATTTTGGGTTGCAGCCTAGTTCTTGCTTTAGTTCCAGGTAGAAGAACATTCCCTTGGAGACACTAAACCCCAACTTGGACTTTCTGGAAGCATTTTCCTTTCTCCTGGCAAACAGCCCAGGGCAAGGGAACAGGAGAGGCTTCTTGGCCCCCTTGATTCAGCTTTAAACTTTGTGCTCTAGTTTTCTTTTTTTTTCTTTTTCTTTCTTTTTTTTAAGCTATGAGTTTTGTCACATCTCAGCCCTCTTGCCACCAGGCTGAGACCTCAAGCTACATTTCTAAGTTCCTCTCTTGGTAATGGATATTCAATAGAATATCTAAGACCTAATTAGATTTTCATTCAAAGAACATGGAGAGAACCCCTTGACTCAAATGTCCTCTTTCTCTGCCCTGCCACAGTAAATTTGGGTGAAAGACACCTACTGTGTGCTGGGCAGCAAGTGGTCAAACTTGTCTGTTTTGATCCCTGTCCTCAGGGCAGCCTGGAGGTGGGGTGGGGGTGCAGGAGCGGGACACAGGCTGAGAGAAGCATCATGATCAAGCCCATCAGGTGGGCTGCTGTCGGTACAGGAATGCTTCTAGGGTTCTGGAGGGAGTATATAGCTGTGGAGCCCGGGAGTCGGGGATCTTCCCTAACATTGCCTGCTGAAGGCCCTGTCATTCACCGTGCAAATATTACTTGCAAAGTGCCAGGCACGGTATTAGGCCCCGGGGAGGGGGAACCACAAAAATGGACAAACTCCCAGGACTGGTCCAAGCCACTCTTGATCTATAAAATAAGGCACAAATTGTGTGGCGAGCTGGGCGTGATCTCCCAGCCCCCCTTGCAGGTCATACTCGCCTCGCGTTGTACAGGGGCTTCCGGCCTCTCGCTGAGTTTCAGGGCTGACGTGCGGCCAGGGGGTCCGAGGCACGGACCTCGGGGTGACCAGCCAGGGTCCCCCCACCCCCAGACCTCGCAGTCCCCACTGTCTCTACGCCTGGCCGGCCGACAAAACGCCTTTCAGGAGCCTCCGTCCCCACTGGAAAATTCCCGCTTGGTCTCCCGAGCAGGCGGCCGGCGTCTGCTTCCGTCCAGGTGAGGGATTCCGCGCTCCCAACCAGGTGCAGCTGCAACGCGCCCGCAGACGCCGGGACCAGCCGGGCCTTGTCCGCCGCTCACCGCCCGGGAGCGCGCAGCCTCCGCCGCCGGCCCCCGGGGACCCGAGCTGCGAGCTCGCCGGCGGGAAACCCGCTGCCTTCTCCCCAGCTCGGCCCGTTGGAGAACTAAGGTTTTTTACTTGTAATTTAAAACATATACGTACCTCCACATTTATAAATGTTGCATAAGCGCATACATTTGGCCATATCACACATTATATTAAATTCTGTTCTTTTTTCTTTTCCTTTCTTCTTGACCCTTCGTTGGTCCCCACCCCAGCAGCATCTCCATCCCCAGGAAATTCACATTAAGAACCTAGAATGAACCTTTCTATATTTTTCTCCAAGTTCATATAAGCATATGCATAAATATCTCTCTATATATTTACATATTATACACAAATGCATATAAATGGGATCTTGTTAAACATATTTTTCTATATCATAAGAACTGTAGTTGTTGTATAGCAGTCTTTTAAAAATTATTATTAATATACAATAAAACTCACCTTTATTAACTTATCAAACAATGCCCTTCTGACAGTCATTGACTGTTTCCAGCTTTTTGCTGCTGTGAGCCACGGTGTGATAAAACTCCTGTCACATGTCTACATGTGCCCAGAGGTGGGATTGCTGGGTTGGAGTGTCCCTGGGTTTAATTTTAGTAGGTATTGCAGGGACTTCCCTGGTGGCACAGTGGTTAAGGATCTGCCTGCCAATGCAGGGGACATGGGTTCAAGCCCTGGTCCGGGAATATCCCACATGCCGAGGAGCAACTAAGCCCGTGCACCACAACTACTGAGCCCACATGCTACAACTACTGAAGCTCACATGCCTAGAGCCTGTGCCCCGCAACAAGAGAAGCCACTGCAATGAGAAGCCAGCGCACCACAATGCTCACCGCAACTAGAGAAAGCCTGTGCGCTGCAGCGAAGACCCAAATGCAGCCAATAAATAAATAAATACGAAGACTCAAATGCAGCCAATAAATAAATAAATTTATTTTTTTAAAAAAGGATATTGCAGATTGCTTTTGCAAAAGGTCTAACACCACGCTCCCACCAGCAATGGAGGATGCCCTTTCCCCCCCACACCCAGCAGTAACAGGTGGCACAGTGCTTGGTGATTTCTACCAGTTGTCTGGGACCATCCTGAGGTATCTCCCCATTACTTTAATTTGTACTTGCCTGACTCCTTAAAGAACTTGAGCATATTTTCAACTGCTTGGCGGCCACTTGGCTTGCTTTCCTAAGAACTGCATCCTCCTGGTACATCTTGATATGCTTTAAGCACAGGAATTCCCTTTTGCCCAGAACGGCTGGAGAAGGATGTGCTAGGGTTAATGGAATGGTCTAGCTAGTAGAGAGTTCTCTCATTTGTCACATCCAATTATGAGCTTTCAGAGGATGAGACCAGAAGCAGATATATGCAGTAATAGGACTGTAACAAATATAACGGACATGTGGGGAATGGAAAGTGAGTGGGCTTTGGGGTCGCTTACTAGTTGTATGCTATTGAGTAAGTCACCTAACCCTCCTGAGCCTCAGTTAGCTCATCTGTGAAACAGGGATGATGTTGATTGTGCCGCCAACTTTTTTTGTAATTGCTGAAAAGCTGGGCAATAATTTATGTAGAGAACATGGGGCATACCAGTAAACAGTAGTCAATTATGATAAGCATACTTTAGTCTTTCCTCTGCTGGTTAAGTAGGCCTTTCAGAAGCCTAGGGTTAGCTTGAATGTCAATCAGCATTGCATGGGTCTGGGTGAAACGGGGATTATTTGTTTCCTGTGGGCCCAGTAATCAGGCTCACATAAACCAAGGTTTTGCAACCTTGTCACTATTCACATTTTGGATAGGATAATTCTTTGTTGTGGGGGGCTGTCCTGTGCTCTGTAGGATGTTTAGCAGTATCTGTGGCCTCTACCCACTAAATGTCAATAGCACACCCTACTCCCCCAGTCATGACAATCAAAACTGTTCTCAAACCCGGCCAAATGTCCCCTGCAGAGCAAAATTGCCAATGGTTGAGAACCACTGATCTAAATCCTCTGGCAGAAACTTCTTGAGGGTTTACATAGCAAGAGGAGAGGCCCCTCCTATGTCCCTGCTTCCTCTCCACAGGGCAGCCCCCCACTCTTCAGTTCCAGAATTCCCCAATGGGGTCTAGATGTCAGCCATGTCTGAGCAGGGTGCACCTGGGTGAGGTGGAGCAGATGGAGGTGTCTTCCCTGTGGGTGTCCTTGAAATGCTCAACCTGTGCACAGGAGACAACTAGGCAGCTGTATTTAACAGGTGCTCTTTGAAGCTGCCCCAAGGTCGGAGCTGCAGTATGTGTCCTCAGAGATCCTATAGACTGACTGGGAGGCTGGGTGAGCCCAGTTGAAGTCACATAGTGAGAATGGACAAACGATGGTCTGTAATTTTTTTCTTTTGCAAACTTCTCTTTCTTCTCTTCCCCCCATGCTGTGTTCTTGACCCAGGCTCAGCCATGGGCTTTCACTTGAGCCATGGTTTTCTTCTCTCTCTTGGCTGACCAAAGAACCTGCATATTCAATATCCAGTCCTCCCTTCACATATGTTCCACTCCTCTGTTTTGAATAGGATGTTTCACCCTCAGTGCAAACTCTTCGTGCCCCCCAAACACAATTCCTTATCTTTCCTCCTGACTCAATTCAAGTCAACACATATCTATTCAGTGCCATCCGAAAACTGCTCGTTGCTTCCCAATGTCAGTCCTTACCTCCTTCACTGGTAACAGAGCCCTAGGTAATATGCCCTGCTAAAAATTTACATTCCCATGTCTCCCTTGAAGCTTGGTGTAGCCATGTGACTAAGTTTTGGTTAATGAGAGGCAAGCAGAGGGTGACAGGATTTCTAGGTAGTTTCCTTAAAAGGGTGGAGGGCATATACCTTTTTTGTCTTTCTGTTCTTCTTCCTTCTCTCTTTCAGGAATCCAGATGTATGAGTGGAACTCCAGTAGCTATTTCGGGCCATGAGGAGAGTGTGAGGATGATAGAGCAGAAAGACAGAAGGATCCCAGTGCCTTTGGGATCTGCCGCACCAGCTCTAGAGCTGTGGACTTTTATGTAAGAGAAGAAACCTCATGTGCTTAAGCCAGTGTGAACGGACTTTTATCAGCAATCAAATATAATTCCTAACTGAGGCAAACGGCCCCTCTCAAGTCCAAGCATCTGTCTTTGCCAATCTCCAATTCTCCCTGTCCTTACGCTGAATATTTTGGAATTGTCACCGATTCATGTCTCCAGCCAATCAGCCACCATGACCTGTCAATTTTCTACATCAAGTACCTACTGTATCTACTGGTCTCTTCCTCTTCATCATTCTCAGCATGGCATAAGCTGGGGTTTGGTGACAATGAGCAGGATTTAGAGACACGTGGAACGAGTGGCTGGGGCGCGCAACTCAGCAGGAGACACCCCTAGCAGCAGGCATGGAGGTGGTAACAGTTGTTTTATCCGTTAGGACTCTGGTTTACCCCATGTACCCAGCATTAGTACAGTGCCTGATACAGAGTAGGCACTCAAACAAATATCTGGGGGAATTAATATACTGGTTGAATGATTAAATGGTTAATTAACTTGATATACACATGTGTACCTGTGTAGATATGGCCTCTATTTTCACCTTTCTCTTATATACACGTTACCTCTCATTATGAAGACACCAGGTTACAAAGAAAACCCTCAAGAGTTGCTGTTGACTTGAGGCGAGTCACTTGTGAGAAGGACAAAATATGTATGTGGTCAGCTCGAAAGACAGGCCCATTACTAGAAATAAACTAACCCCTTGTTGAAATTGTGCAGGAAAACTGAAGGGAGGTGGGGGAGACGGGTGGCAGGAAAAATGCCTGAGATCTTACACAACTTGTGCAAACAGAATGACGGGGCCGGGCAGCCCCGGGAGTCCAGGAATTAATAGCCCTGCTGAGGCTCCGGGGCTCCGGAGATGGAGCTATTTAAAGCCAAGAAATGTCATTTCCACCCACAGAGGCTGCCCCAGTTGCGTTATCTGGACCTTCTTCAGCCCTGGTGTTCTGGCAGCCTCCCTGGCCTGACCTCCCAGTGGTGGGACCACAGGGCTCACGGCCAACCTGTCGTCATTGCTCTGTGGGAGGGGGCTGACCTTAGCCTCTCCCAGATCCTCCTCCTCCTCTGTACTCAGGCCACAGGACAGGCTGAGTGGGGACTCACAGCCCAGCTCATCCCTCTGCAAGGGCAGCTTGAGAGCATGGAGGCTGCTGCCCACACACAGAGATCAGCCAGCCCAGCGGGATGGGCCTAGGACCAGGGTGGGGGTCTGAAGATGACATCCTCGTGCACCAAAATCATATTTCTGCCCTGCTCTGTGACCGCAGGCCATTTGCTTACCCTCTCTGGGCCCTCATTTCTCCACCTGGACTGGGAAATGAGAGAATCTTCCTCTCCTTGCCCTGTTTCTGGGGGAGGCCATGGGAGATCAGAGAAGGGGAAATCTTTTGAAGCTTTAGGAAGAAAAGCACCATAGAAATCCAGGTATTACCTGCAGCTCCTGCTCCCCTCCCTTCTAGTCAAGGTAATCCAGAAACACTTCCTCCGGAGGTGGAGGCCAGAAGGCAGGAGGCTCATGTTTGAAGTGTCAGTGGGCTCCAGACTGTGTGATGGAGCCGTCCAGCCCCAAGCTCCTGGAAGCCCAGGCTCCCGTTTTTGCCAGGCACCTAAGGCGAGAACTTCCTCACATCCTGTCTGCTCTGATCTCATATATCTGCCCTGGCTGATGTTCCTGTAGCTTAGGGAAGCGGGTGCAGGGTGGGGGTGGGGGGGTGGGGGGGGATTCGGAAGCCTGGAGAATGTGCCAAGCCAAGTCTGCCCTGCAGGTGTCTAATGCCCAGCAATAGCTGGGCTTGTTTCCTGAAGCTGAGGCCTGGCCAAGGGAAAGCACAGTGGCACTAAATGGGTTTCTAAGGAAGGTGTAATGAAATGCCAGGGGCACTCCAGCCTGAAGCCTCCCGGGTTCATTGCTGAGCTTATCCATTGCCACCATTTGAGAGGCAAAAGGGTATGAGGAATGGCTTTTTTTTTTTTTTAAAAAAAAAGGAAATAGCAATGGAAATGAAATCTTGCAGGCCTTCTTCTTTCCTATGCTTCCTTCTCTTGTCAAATTTTGGCACTTGCCCAAAAGGCATGGATGCTTCCCCTCATTTCATTTTTTCCATTTGTTTGTTTTGGCCACACCACATGGCATGTGGGATCTTAGTTCCCCGACCAGGGATCAAACCCAGGTCCCTGGCAGTGGAAGCACAGATTCTTAACCACTGGACCACCAAGGAAGTCCTATCATTTCATTTTTTAATTGAAATATTCAGGCACACTAAAAGGTATGTATCAGTCAGAATAGTCTAGATGATGTTGCAGTAACAAACAGCCCCAGTATCTCACTGGCTCAAAACACTTTTGCTTCTGCTATTTGCTGCTTCCTGCTTCTGCTACCTGTCCTTCAAGGATGAGCAGAGGGCTCTGCCCACTGAAATCACTCAGGAACCCAGGCTGATGGAACAACCAACATCTCAAACATTGTCAAAAGCAAAAGGGAATTCTGGAGGGTCTCAAAAAGGCAATTTAATGGTCTAGCTCACAACTCATTGGCCAGAACTGGTCATGGGGTCCTTCCCAACCACAGAGAACCAGGAAGTGCAATCCTACTATGTGCTTAGAAGAGAGAAGCCACAAATGTCTGATGAACAGCAGCAACGATGACCACAGAATAAAGAATTACATCATAAACACCATATACCCGCCACCACCCAACCAAGAAAATATCTCTTTGCCAATACTAGGAAAACCCTTTGTGTACTTGACTCAAATACATCTCTCTGCTCCCCCCCACCCACCGAGATGACCATTCTCCTGAATTTGATGTTTATCAGCTATCTCTATATCTTACTATATACATATTATATATATATCCTCTGCAGAGGGGTAAACTGGGCCTTGAGCTCCACTCAGCCTGTCCTAAGACCTAGTGTATATAATTAACAATATATAGTATTGTTTTACATTTACGTATAGGCCATATAACTGGTATCATACTGTACGTATCCATTTGCAATGTTTTTTTATCTACTTTATGTTTCTGAGAGTCATCCACATTGATGAGTGAAGCTGTGATTGATTCTACGCTTTATATAGTCCATTGTGGATGGATGTATAGGTCACCTTTAGCTTTCTGTGATTCCATACAGCACTCCATGAACATTCTTATGCACATGCAAGAGACAGTATCTCCAGAGTAAAGACTTCAGAGCTCATTTTCCTCTTGATGAGATATTGCCAAGTAGCCCTCCAGGATGGCTAGACCAAATCACACTCCATAGAAGGCTTCCGGTCTCTGCAGCCTCATAAACACCTGATATTGTTGGATGAGTACAAGGCATCTCCCCCAGAGTTTCACAAAATTGAACTCATTAATCAGTCCATAAATATTTATTGAACATCAAATATATGCCAGGCACACAGCGAAGAGTGGAAGATAATGAAGAGGGGTAGGACTCAGACCCTGCCCTCAGGGAACTTGCAGTCTGGTAGGCAAGGTAGACACACTCACTCAAGTATCATTAGAACAGACTGGAAAACACAAAGAGGCAAATAGAAATCACCCCATCCTGCTACTGACAGGCAGCTGTTATCTTCCTTACTATGAACACACTCATGAGCTCAGGACAAGAAAAAGAAGCCAGGCATTTGGGTAGAACAGGAGCCAGCATCCAAGGGGCCCAGGCACCTTAAGCCCTAACTTAGGCTAGATAATTAGAACCTTGGCCTAAGGGCAGCAGCCCATTAGGCAGGACCACTGCCACGTGGCTTCCAGAATAGGGTGGCTGGGAAGCTCCAAGCAGCAGCAATGGTCTGGTGAATCAACCTTGGGTAACAGTGCCCCCACATTCAAGGGTTCAGGGAGAAGCTTTCAACTCTCAGAGTGAGCGACTGGCAAGACTGGTGAGGGAGCTGCTGTGTGAGGGACCTATAATGTGGCAATACTAGTGATGGTAACGATCATATTGAAGCAATCCTGCAAGATAGGCTGGGTGAGGAATCCAGTGTGTTTCTTTGATTTGGGCCCGAATCACTGGGTAGAAGGGCCAGGTTGGAAGCAAGGCCAGGGAATGCAGAGTGTTACTTCAGCCACGTTGTTTGAGAAGCCCTGTCAGGCCAGTGGTTGGGTATACAAGTTAAGATGGCTCTTGGCTATATATAGCTCTGGGTACAGCTTAACTCAGTGAATCAATCCACAAATGCACGTGATTCCAGGTATGAGGAGGATGTGGCTCTAGATTCTGTGAGGGACATGAACATATTTTTTAAAAACCACTTTCATCCAAGTATAATTCACAAACAACAAAATGCAACTATTTTAAGTACACAGTTTGATGAGTTTCAATAAATTCGTACATTTGTATAAGCATCACCATGACCAAGATATGGAACATTGATAAGAATACATTAAGATCCCTGTCATTTTCCTCAAGGAGTCCTTTATTTGCTTCAAGACTCAGATACTTAAGAAAGATAGTGAACTATACAAGGTAGTAAAGCATAAGTTCCAATAATTGACACAGGTTATGGGGGCTGGGAGCTGGAAGGGACAACCCCTTGAGAAATGCCTGGTCCTAATGCAAATGTACTTGGGCTTGGAGGTTCTCCATCACCCACCAAGGATCGGGGAGTGGCAGGCCAGGCACCACAGGACTCACTTGTCCCAAAATATCTCACCGGCCTGAAATGCCACCATGAGTCACCCCTTTGGTTTAAAACATTTGGTATTCCCTCTGAAATACCTATATTAAAACGCACATAAATTACCTAAGAGACAGTCTTTGAGATGTTTGGAAAGCCAGTCCTTCACTAACGTGTAGAAGCAGTTACCAGATTTGGAGGCTACCTCCTCAGGAGCAGGTTGGGCTGCTCCAAACAAGCGGGGAAATAGGTAAAGCAGCTGGCTGGCATCCTCTAACCCCCTTTTTATTTTAACCTGGTGAGAAAGGGGGCTCCTTCCTTTAGTACATCTCAAATTATCACATGGAGGCAAGCCCCATCTGAAAGGTTATGACATCCATTTTGATCTAGAAAGAGGGGAAATTTTGTCAGGAGAATGAGTTCAGCAAGGGTTTGGGGAGAGGCTCAGCATGAGGCTGAAGTTCATGGTCATCAAAGCACTGGAGCACCAGGGGTTAGGACAAAAGGCGTTTCCCCATGGAAAAGAAGAGACTGCAGAGATAGGAGATAGCTGCCTTGAAATATCTGAAGGATAGTTGTGAGGTAAGGGGATTAGAATAGTTTTGGGGATCTAGCTGAGAGTAGGGTGGGGAAAGCCAGAGGAGGCAGATATTAGTTCAAAATGAGAAACAACTTTCTTGTGGTCAGAGCTGTCAGGAGAGGAAATGAGTTGCCCTAGGAAGTAGTGAGGTCTCTGTCACTAGAGGCATGTAAGCTGAAGCCAGACACCTTTGGGCAGGAATTCAAGCTCTGAGTATGTCATTGGATTCCGCCTCTTCCATCAACTGAGATTCTCTAATTTGTCCCATGGCCAGCCCTTGAGAAGTCACAAACACACATGTTAATTGAACAATCGCCTTATACCAGGCATAATGGGGGAGAAACCAAAGAATGAAACCCATGGCTTCTGTCTGCCATGTCGCTGGGCAGACAGTATAGAGGCAGGGGGTGTCTGGAATCACCAAAAGGATAGAAAACACACACTTTTGGAGTTTAGAATCAGGAGATCCTACCAAGGTATAAAGTAGTCCAGGTGGGCACCAAGGAGGAGGTGAGATGTCAACAGGCCCTGAGAGATGCTTCAGAATTCAGACAGGTAGGAAAAATGGGCAGGAAAGGTGTGGGCAACTGCCAGGAGGTAGGAAATTACAAGGGGTCAGGCTGGCTGGTAGAAGGGGATGTGAAGGGATAAAAACGGATGCTGGCGCCTGTGGCACTGAGGCGGCTGAGAGAAGAAGACGGAGCGGGAACAGCTGGGGAAGGACCAGGAGAGGCACACGTCCCACAGGGAACAAGCATGTGGCCTGGGTCCAGGGCGTAAAGGGTGTTGTGCGGGGCACGACGCTTCTCCCCCACCTCCAAGGATGCCGCAGACCACCAGGCGGGGGCCCCCAGATCGCCCTCTCTCAGCCCCACCATGGCCTCCGTCCCCCTCCGGGCAGTGAGCGCTGGAGAAAGACGGGAAAACCCACAAAAATCTTCCAAATAAGACAAATATGTGGTGCAGACAAAAGCCATGCTGGGTGGGATGAGGTTTCGGTTGCTCCCCAATGGGGCGGACCCGTCAAAAGCGGCTTGTGGCAGCAGAAAAATGCGTCATCTCCCGCTCTCTGCGGGGCTCCTTGCCTCAGCCACCCCCCAAAGAGCCCACGCTGGGGGTGCCCGCCGGGAGGGGACCACGGGGCAGTCACTGGCCTCCGGGTCACCACACAGCTCTGCCCAATCCCCAGCAGGGGGCTGCAGGGATTCTCAGGGAACCGGGGTGTTGGGGGTCCGTTTTCAGCTGTCCCCTGGTTGCGGTTCCGGGTTTGTTGGTGTGTGGCGAGTGTTCAGGGCACTGCCGGGGTAAGTAGGAGGGTGGCCTGGGCAGCCCCTCAGAGCCCCCATTAGCGCATGAGATGTGGGGGGCAGGCGGTGTTCCAAATGGAAAAGTCAGCTGCCACCGGAAGTGCCTCAGAGGGACGGGGGTGCAGGCGGGTGATGGGAGCAGGTGGTGGGGAGAGGCTGTCCCCAGATTTCTGTCCACCCATCCCCATCCCACCCCCACAGCCCTCCAGGCTCCCAGGCCTCTGGGGTTCACGTTCCATTTCTGCTCCAGTTCCATGGCTATTAATGGCCATTGTTCCGTGGAGAAAGACAAAAATGTTTTCAGTTTAGTGGCATTGTTTTGGACTTTCTCTCTGTGGGCCGAGAGCCGGGATAGGAGGCCTCCCCTTGGCAGAGTGGCCCCAAGCAAGGACGGGCAGCTGGGGTTAGGGGCTGAGTGGACTCGGCTGTCTGTCTGTGCTGCATGCGCCCAGGGAAAGCCAAGAGGGGCAGCACTGCCCAGAGGGCAGTGTCCTTAACACAGCTTTGGTTCCCTATGCCTTCTGATCCCTCCTGGCCCCCTGCCTCTCCTGAGCTACTTTAGCCCCTACTTACTTTTCTACTCATCCCAATTTGGATGAGTGAGCAGCTTTCTCTCTCTGGGCCTCGATTTCCTCACGTGCAATGTAAGAGCCTTCTTGGTTCTAAGCTTCAGCATCAAGAACTCAGTCACACCAACAGCCCTTCTTTACTCCAAGATTCCAGGGATCAGAGCTGGCCACTTGGTGAGCTGATGGTCACCTGAGCAGTGGGCTTTGGGAGGGAAAGTACCTTCCCCTGGCACCTTAAATATTTTAAAACTTATTTTGTAGTTTGTAATTCCACCCTTATATAGATTCACTCCTTTGGGGCTTATTTCAAAATCCATTTCAGTAAAGTGCTAACACCTTTTAACACTAAGAATAATCCTTCGCTTATATATTTCTCTTCACAGTGTTGAAATCATTTTAAGATACAGGATCCCATTTGGGACTGTAATAGCTAATGAATTAGTTGACCATTGGTAGGTTAATACCCCAGAGGCTGTGACTCAAGATAAGAACCTGGACACAGGTGATCTCCTCCCAGGAATCACCTGCATTTTAACAGAGGAACATCCTGAGGGTAAGAATAATCACAAAGGAAGGCCTCTGGTGGTGGGAATTTCAAGCCCTGGGACACCAGGCACAGGATGCTGTCTAGTGTGGCTGGGAATGAAGATGTCACCCTCGGGTGAGTGTGTGCCCACTCAGCCCGGAGCTGTGGTCAAATCAAGTGACCAGCTCTCAAGGCTTCACTGGATTCGCTATGGGGGCAGATCTGTTTGGGCAGGTATCTGGGTTCACAGGAAACACCCAGAGAACAATAATGACCTGAAAGACAGAGTAAGGGAGAGTTTAATGCAGAAGGTGGGGATGTGGGGGCGGGGATGGGGGGGAGGGAAGAGACAGAAGTCAGGGAGGGTTGGGACCAGATGAGAGTCAGTGTGGAACCTGGAAGGCTATAGAAGGTAACTACAGGAAGAAGGGGGTGGGGGCAGTGGTGGTCTTCTCTATGAAGGGCTACCCGAGCACAAAAGCTCATTTGAAACTGGCTGGTAATAACTGGAGACCAACCCTGAATCAGATTTGGTATCCACAATGAAGAAGAATGACCAGTTATCAGGATTCCTAGATCCTAGATAGTTTCTGTGCATTATCTTGCTTGAGCCTTGAATTACCCTAGTGGCAGATCTTATCATCCAGTTTACAGAGAAGCCAACTGAGGTTCAAAGAGAGCCTGGAACCTGCCTGAAGTCACACAGTAAGTGGCAGAGCTGGGAATCAAACCCAAGTCAACCCAGGCTCCAAAGCCTGCCTTCCAACCACTTCTGCAAGAGTGAAGCATCTGCTAGCACTGCCTCCTCTTCCCAGTAAGGGCGTTCTTTCTTTCAGCACAAAGAGCATCCTTGCAACTTCCTGCCCAGGCCACTCTTGACCATTTTTTATGCAGCAAGTAGTGATAGGGATTCCTCTCCAGCAGTGGCTCGGTGATAACTTCCAGGAAGAAAGTGTCTTTACACTGCAAACTTGTTCTGTGAAGTGCCATATAGTGAATATTTCAGGCTTTGTGGGCCATGTGACCTCTGGGGAAAGCAGCAATAAACATTGTAGAGATGAATGGGCATGGCTGTGTTCCAATAAAACTTTATTTACAAACGTATTTAATTCATACATTTATCTATTCATCTGATCGTTTGTTTAATTTTTGTTTCTTTTTCTTTTTTTCTTTCTTTTTTTCTTTTCGCTGGGCAACTTTCTGTATCAGGCACTGTTTTGGTGATGGGAATGCAGTAAACAAGATAACCCCTCTGCCTTCTTGGAGCTCACATTCTTCATTTGTACCCTCCTTGGTGACTGATTCAATGTTAAATAGAGTAGAAACTCTATGGATCACAGGGTGGGGAGATTAGGCATTATCTGATGTGTTTTCGAACTAAAGGAAAAAGGCAAGTCGCATCTGAAGATGAAAGGCAGTATAGGACAGTGGTTAAGTATAGATTCCAGAGCTAGATTGCTTCTGCCACATACTAAGAATGTGTCCTCACACATGTTACTCCACTTCTTTGTGCCTCAGTTTCCTCACCTACACCATGTGGATGGTAATAGCAGTACCTAACTCCTAAGACTGTGTTGAGACTCAGCTGAGTGAAAATTTATAAAAGAATGCCTGACTCAGGACTTGCCTGGTGGTCCAGTGGTTAAGAATCTGCCTTCCAATGCAGGGGACTTGAGTTTGATCCCTAGTGGGGGAACTAAGATCCCACATGCTGCCAGGCAACTAAGCCCATGCTACAACTACTGAGCATGCGGACCACAACTAGAGAGAAGCCTGTGTGCCACAACGAGGAGCCCGCATGCTGCAACTAAGACCTGACGCAGCCAATAAATAAATAAATAGGTATTTTTAAAAAAACAACACAAAAGAATGCCTGACTCATGGGAAGCACATTATAAACTTCTGTTAAATAAAGGAGATGTCCAAGAGAAAGAAAAACAGCAACAGTTAGGAATTAGATCACGAGATGGTACCTACTAATTCCAATTTTGCCAGTATACTGCACTGGACAAACACTTTAATCTTCCTTTGTTCCTATTTCCTCATTTTAAAGACAAATATAATAACATAAATTTCCACCACCTCTTTCACTTGGGTAGAGTGAGTCCAAATTACCTGCTGATCCCAGAAAAAAGAAAAAAAGCAAACTTTATTTACTAAACTATGGCCTGAGCAGTAGTTTGCTGGAGTGTACACTCGGGTTGAGGAGGTGAGATTTACAAATGTAGAGCAATTAAGTAACAGGACATGAGTTAAATAACAGGATGAGTGTCATGGACCAAGGAGAATTCATTAGGTGGTGAATATTCTGAGTCTGTGGCATTTGCATGTTGGAGAAGAGTTGGAGGTGAGAAAGGAAAGGCAGGCTAGAGTCAGATTCTGGAGGGCTTTGAATACCAGGCTGAGTTTATTTAAGCTTTTCTTTCAGGACCAGAGGTTCACAATAATATCCCCCTCCCCCTTGGGATCCCAAGACATTTCTGTGTGAGACTTACATCTATAAGTGTTCACCGGAATGGGCTGTAGCAGAGATAAGCTAGGCTTTCCAGAGAATTCCAGTTCCAGAGAATTCCCTGTGAATGAGTTTACATTTCCAAGTAGATGTAAAGTCCCACCTCATCCCACCCCACCATTTTAATGTTAATTGCTTATTTTCATGTATTGCGCATAGAGAAAATGGCTGGTATAATGAGGAGTGGTTTGGAATTTGGGGGGGGGGGGTTGCTTGTGATTTCTAAAATATATATTTTTTAAAAATGTATTCTCTAAAAAAAGTGTTCTCAGTTTGTAGGGTATAACTTATATTAGTTAAAACTTGTTAACTATGTCACTCAAATCCTTTATTATTTTCATTATGACTTTTCTACTTGACTTGTAGATTTCTGAGACTTCATCCATGGCCATAGATTTGTTCATTTATCTTTGATTTCTAGTAGTGTTTGCTTTACATATTTTGAAAATTGACTGTTAAGAATCATAGGAATTATATATTTTTGTAACACTATAACTTTTTTCGGGATACCTTCTTTATTTCTTTTAGTGCTTTTTGCTTTGAATTCCAAATTATCTGATACTTGTCTTATTTTTGTTGTCATTTGCTTGGTATATTTCCCCCATCTGTTCATATTCATAATGTTCTTGCCACTTGGTTTCAAATACATCTGTGTAAACAGCATATAGCCAGATTTTGCCCTTTAATAGAAGAATTGTCTCTTTTATCATGTAATGTTAGTGCTATTTTTAGACTTACCTTGTCATTTTATTTTATGCTTCCTCTTTACTGTGCTTTCTTCTTATCTTTTTAAAATCTTTTGTTCTGCTTTTTGTTAGATCAAGTTTTTTGCCCTTTTAATTCACTCTAGTGATTTGGAAGTTGATTTTCCAATGCCCCATTTTCTGTTCGTGAATTTGAACCCTATGTTCTTTAACTCATGATTTTCTATCAATGTCTAGAGCTAATCAGGAACTTTTTTCTCCATTAACACACTTTAAAATTCTTCTTCCTCCCCGATTTGCCATCTTCCAAATTGAGATTACCTGGGTAGATTATGGTTCCAAATTGTTGTTTTTGGAAAGTTTACCTTATGCCTCAGTAATTCAGACTTGACTAAAAGTATTACTAATTTCTTGGTTCACCACAGTTTCAGCATCCCACGTCTTCCTCTTTCTTGAGTTCACTATTTTTTTAATTGAAGCACCTCCCCTAGGAATTCTTTAAAGGGAATGAGGGTGGTGAGCTTTCTCCTTGTAAAACAAAAAATGTCATAAGTTTCCCTCCCACTTGAATACTTCATTTCCCTTTGGAACTTGGAGATAGTGTTCCATTGTCTTTTAACATCCAGTCTCATGCTAATTTAATATTATTTTGTTGGTGACCTGCTTTTTCTCTCTGGAAGCTTTGAGATCTTTTTTCTTTATCTTTGATGATCTGAAATTTCACCAAAATGTGTCTAGATATGGGTCTTTTTTTCCTGGGAACATTCAACCTAGTGATTGATTTTTCTTCAACAATTGGAATTTTTTCTTTTATTAGTTCTTTATTTCCTCTCTTCTATTTTCTGAAGTTCTATCCTTTTGTAATGCCTATTAGACAGATGTCTCAACTTTTTCTCTCAGACTTTCCATCTTTTTTTATCATTTTCGCTGTGTTTAAGGGGACTTCTTCAGCTCAGTCTTTCTAATAACAAGATCATTAAATTCACCTCAGACCATCTACTGAGTTTCAAATTCTGATGATCAATTTTTAAATTTCTAAAAATCTGGTTTGTTTTTTAAATGGATTTATTATTATTTTTCATCTCTTGAAAATAATTATTCCTCAACTCAAGTGGTTTTTGTTGTTTTTTCTGTTCTGTTATCTCTATTTCTTTGGGTGTTAACTCGTCTATATGTTAAGTTCAGGGCTATGCTATCCAGTACATTAGCTGCTTGCTATTTAAATTTAAATTAATTAAGATAAAATTCAATTAAAAATTCAGTTCCTCAGTTGAAGCAGCCACATTTCAAGTGGTCATGAGCCACAAGTGGTGTGTGGCTACATATTGGACAGTTAAAATGCAGAACACTTCTGTGGGCTTCCCTGGTGGTGCAGTGGTTAAGAGTCCGCCTGCCAACGCAGGGGACACGGGTTCAAGCCCTGGTCCCGGAAGATCCCACATGCCACAGAGCAACGAAGCCTGTGTGCCACAGCTACTGAGCCTACTCTCTAGAACCTGTGAGCCACAACTATTGAGCCCACAAGCCACCCACAACTACTGAAGCCTGTGCGCCGAGAGCCGTTGCTCTGCAACAAGAGAAGCCACCACGATAAGAAACCCGCACACCTCAATGAAGAGTAGACCCCACTTGCTGCAACTAGAGAAAACCAGCATGCAGCAACGAAGACCCAACTCAGCCAAAAATAATAAATAAATAAATAAGTTTATTTATTTTTTATTATTTATTTATTTTTAAAAAATACAGAACACTTCTATCATCACATAAGGTTCTATTGGACAGTACTGGCTTAGAGTTTCTCTGTACCATAGTTTTATTTTTCCATAACCTCTAGTGATTCTTGGTGTTCTGCTCATTTTTGTGTTTGAGAATACCTATTTGCCTATTTGTGTTCACTCTAGCCTTGTCACTGATTACTGAGGGTGGGAGAGAGAGGAATGGCCTGCTAGCAGCTTTTCTTCTCAATAAGGGCTCCCTATATCCCTCTCAGAGTGTCAGTAGCTACTTGGAGCATTGCTCTGCCTCTCTAGCCCCAGCATCTTAGGGCAATTCCTCTACTGCTAACTACTGAACACAGATCATGAAGCAGCAAGGAACACTTCTGGGACCTCCTCTGCTTATTTTGAGTCTGTTGTCTCAGGCTTAGGGCACCCCATCCCCCAAACCACTCTTCCCTCCACTGTGGTCTTCTCCTTCATATGTATTATCTTGGTTTCCTCCAGTTTTATTTCTTTATATCTTTGATGCTATTTGTCCTTTATCTTGCTGGTATCCAATGTTTCTGATATGCTAAGGTTCGCTTCTGTTTTCTCACACTGTAATATAGTTTGTTTTCTGTCATTTTGTGGATTGGGGCAGGAGAAAGGGTCTTCTGCCAGCTTGACCCAAACTTTAACAATGCCTTTGTATAAGCATCATTTTGCTCTTTGTCGACCCATTTCATAACTAATATTTCATTAAACCTGTGGTTTGCAAATTCATTCAGGTGCTGGCTGGCCAGCTGCTTCAGAATGGCCTGAGAATCCACTGGCCCCATTCCTCAAGGCTTTGAATGCACAACTCAGTTTGGGAACCATCAACCTACTTAATGGGATGGGTGAAAGTGAGATTCAAGGACTCCTACTTTGCAGGCTAGTTTGTGGCCAAGGCCCAAATGCCCAGGATCTCTAACGGCCAGATGACTGTTTCTGTGAGTGAATGGGACACTGGGTGGGTGTGGAGATGGGAAATATAAGAAACCTCTTTGTCTTCAGACTGAAGGAGGGTGAGAAGTTGCAAAACCCGTTGGGGGATAAGGCAAGGACAAGAGAGATACAATAAGTACAATTGAATGGAATTGAAATGGATGATCGCTGCAGGCCTCGCTCCCTCCCACAACGGTACCAACTCTGCAAACCCCAAAGATCAAAATGGGGCCAGAAAATTCCCCCATCTAGAGATTTTTTTTTTAATCTTTAATTGCTATCCTACTGAGGGGCCCAACTCCAGCTTTGAGGAGATATATTTACTGGTTAGATTTACAGTAATGATTATTATTGTTACTGTTAAGAAGAATACACTCATTGTCTCCAGTGAGCTCACAATGCTGCACAAACATGACCTCATTTCTCCTCTGAACGGGGCAGGTATTGTTAACTCTGTTTTCCAAAAGGAGGACGCGGAGGTCCGTTGCAGTCCAATGCCTTGAGCAAGGCCACACAACAAGAGAGGGAGGCAAGAAGGAACCAGGCCCCAGGCCTCTCCCATTTGGGTCCCAGGGTTCTCTGCGCTGGTCTAGGCTCACTTGTCTGGTCAGTTCCTTGACTTCCCTTGTGGCCATAGATCTGGTTCCAGGGGTCAGAGGGGATCGGAGCAGGTGTGGTCATCGACATCAGATACCATGAGAGGAACAATCTTTACTTTTCATAGGCTCAGCCAAGTCCAGACTCCGGCTCAGCAATTGAAATCCTCCCTGGTTTGTCCCCAGTTTCATTAGGCTCAAGCTCAGCTGACTTCTCTTCCCACTTCCCACATCCTTTACCCCTGGATCCACTCAGACCAAAAATCGTATTCACACCAGATTTGTCCTTTTGCCTCTTGAGAAATTTCTGCTGCCTGCATGTCCTTTGGGTCAGTTGTGGTACACGTTGGCCACTGTGCTTTCTTGGGCTTTCGCTTCTGCCATCCCTTAAGCTCTGTCCTAAGACACCTTTTCTCCTTCTTACCCTCCACTCTTCCTACCCAACAAGCTTCAAGTCTCAATGTGCCCAAGAAACCTTCCCTTGACTTTCCAGAAGAGTCCCTCTCCCTCTCTGAACTCCTGCTACCCTTATTCATTCATTCCACAGATAATTATTCAGGACCTACTGCATGGCAGGCGCAGGGTAGATAGTGAGGATATAATAGTGAACAAGCCAGACAAGTTCCCTGCTCTCATGGGGGAGATAGGAAAAACAAAAGTAACAAGTTCCATAAGCCACATATTTATGAGTTGTCATAAGTACGTATGAAAAGGCTTCCAAAACATGTCCAAAATTTGCCAATATCTCTCCACCTTCTGCTCTGTCCAAAAAAGCTTGGCTTATCTAGGTACATCAAAAAGTTATGTGTATCAAAGACAACATAAAAGTAAAGTCTCATTTTTAAGGTAATGATAGTATTTCAGTGGAAACAAAAAAAGTAAAGAATGAAAGTATGTGGTAAATATGGTTTGATTCTTAAGATTGGTTTATGCAATTTTTATTGGGGCTTCCTTTCGCAGCTTAATTTATAAGTTAAGAATAAAAGGAGAAATCTTGGGTTTTCTTTCACTCCACTACACACACACACACATATATGTATATATTTAAATAAAAGTCCTAAGTAAATTTTTTAAGCAGTTTCACGTGGCCAAAGGGTGATGGTAGACAAGAGCAAAGGGGCACAACTGGAGCTGGAGCAGAAGGCAAGGCTAGCTCACAGAGGGCCTGGGAAGCCACACTGAGCAGCTAGATTTCCTCCTCAGAGCAGTGGGAAGACATTGCAGGATTATAACCAGGGAGAGACATGATTTGATTTATTCTTTATGGCAGAAATCCTCAACGGGGTGGGGGATGGGGGAGGTGCAATTTTGTCCCCCTTTCCTGTGGGACATTTGACAGTGTCTCGAGACATTTTTGGTTGTCACAGCTTGTGGGGGGGTGGTGTGCTCCTGGCATCTAGTGGGTAGAGGCCAGGATGCTGCCGAACGTCCAACGACATGCAGGACAGCCCCCCCCCCAACAAATGTCAAGAGTGCTGAGGTTGTGAAACTCTGCTTTAAGATGACTCTGGCTGCCATATGAAGAATAGACTCTCAGACCGCAAGTGTGGAATTAGGGAGACTACTTGAAAGGCCACTTAAATTAACTTCATACAGCTATTGCACTGCTCTGCTGGAAACTTCTCTCCATGTATCCCAAACCTTATCCTCCTTGGTCTGTCTCTGCTTCCTATTGGGTGACAGCCAGCCAACCGGCACTACTCATCTTCCCAAGAAGCCCCTTTGCATT
This sequence comes from Hippopotamus amphibius kiboko, assembly GCF_030028045.1. Classification (NCBI taxonomy): domain Eukaryota; kingdom Metazoa; phylum Chordata; class Mammalia; order Artiodactyla; family Hippopotamidae; genus Hippopotamus; species Hippopotamus amphibius. Next base: position 41,459,971 of record NC_080196.1, on the reverse strand, counting down.
TTAACAGGGGCCTTCTGATGACAATGCCATAATCTACAACAACAGTCAGACTGGTTGAGCAAGAGAGGAGCTGTTCTAAAGCATCACTGTGCAAAGGCCATCTGCTCTGTCAGGGAGGACAAGGGGTCACAGAGACCAGCCTACATGCTCTCTTCCCCGGTAGTCACAGCTGTGACATTGTCATAACAGCTGCTGCCATCTCAGTGTTCTCCTCCTTGACCTCCTGAATGCCAGCACTGTATGGGGTTGCAGAGGATCTGGGTACCCAAGGCATGTGATGTCCAGCACTTACAGTGAGTTTATGAGTATTTACACCGGCATGAGAACCTATCATTTACAGCCTTGCCATGTAAATCAACATAGAGTTAAAGGGCTCTCCTCTTGCCCCTGCCCCCAACTTGAGGTTGGTTTTAAGGTTTAGGAAAGGCATAATTGAGCTGTGGTGACAATGGGAGGTCTGTGGAAGAAATATCTCCAAAGGAGGAGGGGTGGGGCTGGTCAAGCAGATGGTACAGGTAGAAGAGTTTATCTTCTGTGCCCCAGTCATGAACCATTCTTCTTCCTCTTCCATAGAGGTTTTCTACCTTGTGCAAGGGGGTGGGGGTGTCATGAAAACTTTGAAGAAAGTTATAGAAAATCTCTCTCTGGAAAAAAGAACACTGGGGATAAAAGCTTGTGTACAATACAGGAGATTCCCAGATTCCCTTGTAGTCGATCCATGACCTTAAAAACTAATTCACACCAAAATGCAAATGACTAACAAGGTTTGTGTATTTCCATTTTAATGCAGAGCAAAGCCCTTAAGCCAAACTGGAAGTGCTTCATCACTGAGTTGAGACACATTCTAAAGGCGATGGGAAGGCATCACCTAACTTCTGAAATCTCCCCACATCCCTGCTGTATCTACATAGAAAACTGGGTTTAGAGGTGGGGAAGAAACAGAGGCAAGAAGGCGAACAGGGGCTGTTTTTAGGCTAATTTGGAATCAAAAGGCCACCTGAGACTGGACCCAGTGGAGCTTGTTGGGACCCCATACCAGATATCCCTGGTCAGCCCAGGCCATCTGATCTTGTTAATGGGCCAATAAAAATTAGGCAGACAAAGGCCAAGCCCTGGCAGCTCAAATGAATCTCCTCTGCAAGAGGGAGCAATCTCATAAAGAGTTGTAACTGAGCAAACGGAGGAATCATTGCATTTCATTAACTTTAATAGTGCTCGTTAGGTTGGCTTCCAAGGGCTATAGGACAGGAGAGAGAAGGCCAGACTCATCATCAGGGCTTGGGAGCAGGCTGGCTCGCGTGGACTCCCCCTGCGGCCCCCAGTACTGAGCTGAAAGTGGCTGCTCTTGCTACCCCCACAGGCTCCCCAGCCCAGCACGATCTCCTGGCTACACAGGCGAGGAGCCCAGGCCTCGAGGACTAATTCTTTCCTGTAGGGGGAGGGAAAGACAGGGACAAAGAGCTTGGGGCAAAACATCTCTGGGCTTGGGCAGGCCACCTGGCTCTGGGCACCCACATGGAGGCCCCCTCCCAGGAACATCAAAAGTCCAGCTCCAATGCCCACAAGCCCGCACTAAATGATCCCACCAGCCCAGAGCCTGACCTGCGACCATTGTCAATGCCGGCCATGCCTCTGACCTCCTCCTTCTTCTCTACCCCAGACATGTCCACTGCCAGAAAAATGGAAAACAAACAAACAGGGCCAGCAGAAAACACATCACCAAAGAAGCCCGCCTCACATTGTCCTCTGTGGTCGGCCAGGGCCTGGAGCCAGAGGCTGCTGGTCTGGAAAAGCCCAGACAGCTCCCTGAGCGCAGCCTCAGAGCTGAGCCTCCTCCCAGTTCAGGGTCTGCCTTCCTCCTCCTCTGCTGCTTGCTCTCGCTCCCTCTCCTCTTTCTCCATCTTTCTTTTCCTTCCAACCGCTATTTCCCTCCCTTTCACTTCTTTTCCTATTCCCTTTCCTGCTTTCTGCTCTCTGTTCTCTTCCTGCATCCATGATGAAATAAAGTTGCGAAACATTGAAGGAATCCTGCAGAGTACATAAAGCCCAGAGTATAGAAAGCCAATTCATAACATGAGCCAGCCATGCTGCTGCCTTTCTTCAAAGTTCTCAGGGTTCCCGGAGTCTATGCAGCAAGGTCGACCCCTTAGAACCAGGTGGGAACAGGCTCTTCACTGTCTGGCCCATCCCACCTTTCAGATCTTCCTCCCCATCCCCTTAAATCCTTGTCTCTGTTCGAACCACAGTATTAATTCCCAGTAGACATTCCCCCTCCAAGTCCCAGCTCACCTCATTTCCACCACCTGGAAAGCTCTTGCTTCTTCCCCAAACTCCACTATGGGATTCTATGTATTCTTTGGGGTCAGTTTTAAAACCTATCCTCCTCTGAATGGTCCCTCTGCTTCCAGCTGGAATTAATGTCTCTTTTATGCCTTCATTACTGTAGAATTTTATGCTGGCACCTCCGTATT